>NW_027412668.1:10757500-11957500 GCF_025532065.1 Leptinotarsa decemlineata | reverse complement strand
TGAAGATTAGTTCCATTAATCCTGATGTTGATATTTTAATCACAAGCAAACAAGTATCACACTAAAGACTATAAAAGTATATTTTTTTACGATGATTCATTTTATGCTGACTTTCTAATAATTTTTTATTTGTATGTTTTTAGACCTATGGGTAATAAATAAGACTGTAAATTAATACCATTTTAATATTTTTATTCCTCCTTTATTATAAGCATGTTATAATTAAACAAATATCTAACCATTAAATATGAAGTTTTCTTAGGAATTTAATTAAAAAAGCCTTTGAACACTTTTAGAAGATTAAATATTATGTTTATTAAAATATTTAGGTCTGGTGGTACACCAATACCTGCGTGGTACGCAGGTGCAAAAAGGTTGGGAACCCCTGCTCTAGATATCTAACAACAGATATGTTTCTACCAATCGCAAAATCATAATGATATAAGTTCAAAAGTATTTAGACTTCAATTCTTATTTTCAGAAATTCTTCCTACACAACCAGGTCATTCTATTACGTTATGAGTTGTTTCTGGACATACAATAAAATGGATATTACAACCTACGTTGCATTAAATTCTGTGAAAATAAATAAACAACATATTTACCAGCTTCCCACATTATTATTAACAAATAAAATGAATTTCTGGTCTGCAATTCAAGTAAATCAATACAAAATGAAACACAGGGATGAAATTAATAAAACGATTTTGATTACTGGGTACTTTTTCTGGATGATTTTTAACAATTTCGGCAACTGTATCTCCGTACCTATATACACACATCGGAAAAGTCTAGGGATATTTTAAAAATGGCAATAATTTTTTTTAAGATCGCTTTACGGAAAAAAATAGTTGACGGGTGATTATTAAACGAATGTAACTTACAACAAAATTTATTAAATGGTCAAAAATACTGAGTGCGCATATAAGCAAAACTAAAAAAAAATATAGCTCTTCTTTGGCACCCCAAAAAAATCATAATACAAAAAAAATTGGAATCAGTACAAAGTATGGCATCCACGCTGGTTTATTACGGCCCTACATCTATCGTGCATCGACAAAATGAGATTGTCAATGTCTTGTTGAGGTACATTTGCCCATTCAGCGATTAAAAGCTGTCTCAATTGAAACGTTGTGTGAATGTTCCCCATATGCGGAGTAATTCTTCGTTGAAGCATGTCCCACACATGCTCGATGGGATTCGGGTCCGGTGATTGTGCTGGCCATGGCAATACATCAACTCCTTCGTTGGTGAGCCAGTCAGTCACTAGACGCGCGACATGTGGACGAGCATTATCGTGCATTAGATGGAAGTTTTCACCAACAGCACCAGCAAACGGACGGGCGATAGGTAGAAGAATGGTGTCGAGGTACTGTCGAGCTGTGAGGGAGCGATTTGGAAAAACGAGATCGGTTCTGCCGCCGATCATGATTCTGCCCCATAGCATTACTGTACCACCTCTGTATGTGTGGACTTCCTGGACGTGTCTAAAACGTTCATTATTTCCAGGTCGTCTCCACAGTCTTACTCGACGAGAATCTGGATGGAATCCAAATCTGGATTCGTCTGTAAACAAAACTGTGGCCCAATCATTTGCATCCCAGTTTTGATGTTCTTGACACCACTCTAATCTTCTACCGCGATTGCCTCTCGACAAAGGTGGACATCTAAGTGGCCTTCTGTTGTAGAGATCTGCTTCATGCAGTCGATTTCTGACAATATCACGACCAATGGTTACCTGGTGCGTCTGCTGCAACACGTTAACCAACTCAGGTGCTGTGATTGTCGGTTGTCTTCTTGCGGTTAAGACCAAAAATCGGTCTTGAACTGCAGTTGTAGCGCGTCCTCGCCCTGGATGTTGTTCGGCTGGACAGCCAGTTTCACGGAAACGCCGCCACAATCGACTGATAACACTTTGGGAGACCCCAAACGAAGAGCTACATCATTTTGTCGCATTCCACCTTGAAAAAGCCCTACAGCTCTATTCATCTCAGCCAATGGTGAGTGATGGCGTTCCATGTTAAAGCACAATATTTTCAGTTCAATTGCTGAGCAAGAACTGCATATAATGTACAAACTCGACACTTTCAGATTATTCATTTTAGCCGAAAACCTACAGTTTGTAAAAAACTTGATAAAAGATTAGTTACCGTTTTTGCAGGCTTTGTTCAACCCATAGAAATCTACAGGGTGGTCGAGTGTACCAATTCAATCGAAATTAAACGACCTCATGCATTTATTTTTATGATATTTAGTATGTTATAAAAATATCCCTAGACTTTTCCGATGTGTGTATTTTCGGTGGCTGAAATTTTATATGTAGGTTCGTTTTGATATGCAACAAGAAAGGATTCTTCAATATTCCAACTGGGGAGCCAGCCGTGGAGAAAAAAGGCGCGTTCATTAAATAAAGTTACATTTTCATCACTGTTTCTCACTGTTTTCGGAGACTGAAATTTTGTATGTAAGTTCGTTTTATATTGTAGATGTGCAATAAGAATGGATTTCAAATATTCTAAATAGGGCTTCCCCACTGGGGATAAAAGAGGAGCGTTTACATATGAAAATTACATCTTCATCGCTGTCTCTCCGTGGCAGGAAAAATGAGGAGGAGGTCCGGGAGGAATGTCGGACTGAAGAGAGAATTTGTAAGGATGATATATGAAAGGGTAGCCAAATCTGCGGCACTGTATGGAGCACAAATCTGGGGGGAAAGGGTGCATGATACTAGGGTGAAAAGACAGTGAGTGCGGCAAAGAGGCCGTTTCTGTTAGCCTAGTGTGGAGCATATAGAACGACGCCAACGGCTGCGCTCAACGTCATCACCGGAATGGCGCCACTTCAAATAGAAGGATGGGCCAGATATCATGAATGGAGAGTGAATGGGAAATGGAAAATAGAAGACAGAGTAAAAGAAGGAGAGAGATGGAGGGCGAAGAAGTGAGTGAAGGGTACGTGGATGCCGGAGCGAGAATGGAGGAGGGAAATATAGGAATAGGCTGGGCGTACAAAAGGAGAGGGGATAAATGGACCACAGGGAATGAAGCAGAGTTAATAGCGATAGAGCGAGTGATTGGCATGTGGAGTATGAAGGAGACTCTGAAAGTACTTAGTGACTCTACTATGACTGTTAGAACGAGTGGAAGCAGGAAGAGTGGTGAATAAATAAGTAGCAAGGATTCAGATGATGATTGAGGAAAAGAGAGAGAGGGGAGTACCTACCCAAATCATATGGAGGAGGGGACCCGACGTCAGCAATACTGGAAATATGAAGGCCCATGAAGAGACCAATATGGGCATAGATAAGGAACAGGTCTCGTTAAATGTGAGAAAGTTACACAACAAATTGGATGAGAGAAAACGTATAAAAGAGACTATTAAGAGGGAATGGCAAAGGTAATGGAAGAGAGGTGGGACTGGGCGGCTGTTCTACAGATTTTGTAGAACAGTCGGGCATGAATCATTGGATCTGTCGCGAAAGGCGGTCCAGCTCTTCACGGGGCATGGGAACTTTCTAGGATACCTTGCGCGATTCAACCTGGGCCCGGAGGTGCCCTGCCCATGTGACTATGGGGAGCCGGAAACGGCAAATCATGTGATTGATAGATGTATGATAGGGGATAGGATTGGATGACGAGAATGGAAGGAAAGGATGGAGAAGGTGGATGGCGAAATGATTCTGAGGGATGCAAACGGAAAAAAGAACGAATGGATACGATTCGCGAATGAATGGGCAGATAGCGTGGTGAGGGATGAAAGGGAAGGATATGGGTAAGTTACCAGCACACTGACAAAATGAGGAAAGGTCGCTTTTGGAGGGTACGTGGCTGTCCTCCTGGTCGTGGCTGGACATGAGTATTTGTAATTGTTCAAAGCTCCGATGATATGCGTTAACATTATGATGGAATAAAAGTGGATTCTGATGGGTTGGGATAGTAAATTAGTTTTTTTTTGTTTGTTCATGCCTGTTCTTTCAACATTGTTTGCTGATTTCAACTGAGGTTAAGAATAGTAGAGTTGATTTTTTTAAATTCATTATTGTTATTAAGAAATTAGTTTATGGAATAATTGTAGATACTCATATAAATTGTAAAATTTAGGGAAATAAAGAATATGGGTCTTCTACCCCGCTAATTCGTCCCATAGCATTGGCGGCGTTCAGCGTCGGTGATGCGGGGGGGGGAAAGGTTTGGAGGAGTAGGGGTTCCCTTGACAGTGGTGGCGCTAGACAGAGGGAAGATGCCAGTTGAAAGGCCTTCTGGCCAGGACAGCATAGGCAATGGCATTATTCATGTCTCTCCGTAACTCTATATTTTCGGAGGCTGATATTTTATATGTAGGGTCGTTTTACATTGTGGATGTGCAACAAGAAAGGATCCTTTAATATTACAACTGGGGCGCCAGCCGCGGGAAAGAAGGCGCGTTCATTAAATAAAGTTACCTTTTCATAACTGTTTCTTCATACCGGTATATTTTCGGAGGCTGACATTTTTTATGTAGTTTCGTTTAATAATGTATATGTGCAATAAGTAAGGATTTTTAAATATTCCAAACGGTGGCGCCAGCTGCTGGGGAAAAAGGCGCGTTCATAAAATAAAGTTACCTTTTCATCACTGTTTATCCATGCCCTTGAATTTCCGGTGTGTGAATTTATATTTAGTATCAGCATTGCACCCGTGCGGAACCGGGGCGGATCGCTAGTTATAATATAAATCAGACCACATTGCAAAAAATAACTGAAACCATCTAGTGTAAACCGTAGTAATTTTCTTGTGATATGCAAAATTTTGGAAACAACTTTGGAGATATCAAAAATACATAATACGAAATTTACTGAAAATAATTGAAGATAAACTGAATAAGTAGACTCATAAGAACGGACAAAACTTTTCAAACAACGTAATATATCCACAAATATATAATATATATCACAATGTATATCCATATTTCTATATTCACCCAAGATCCCTTATTTGACAGTAATACTGTTATTGGTTTTTTAATGTACTTTATATAATTTCACAAACATAAAACATACATTCAATTCTAATTTTACGACATGACTCACTTTACTCAAATATTTTCACAAACGCTTGTTGTTATCCTTATCTATTTCAGATTTAAGATTTTTTGTTTATACCTGTAGAGAGAGGCATACATATGATGCCGATATTATTAATAAGTCAATCAGCATAAATCACAAAAAATGTATGACTATACATAAAATCATTTTTTGTCATATTGAATTTATTTAAACAGATTTTCCGTCAAAGAATCTAGCCTGAGGTCAACTGAAATATAAGCTTGCATAGGTCAGAAAGTTGGCACTTTGCCAACCACCCGTTTATCCTGCAATTTTTAAAAAGCCACACCTGACTTTCTCCTGAAATCCGTTCAGCTGATGAAAAAGGAAAAACACTCGTGTGCAAATACCAGATAATAACATCACATTTCAATGTGTTTCAAACAATCAACTGTTAATGTTTGCCACATAATTCTGTCTTCAAATCTAAGTAAAAAGTCACTTGTCTGATGAATCTCCAGGACATCCTCAATAAAATTTCAACAGAAAATATTTAACCAAGATAAAATACTTTATTATGAATGATGACTTCGTCACTCAACAACCTAAGATAAATAATGAAAGAGAGGTTGTGCCATCTTTATACACTCAGTATTCAGGGTATTCTCTATGTAAAATACTCACTGAGTTAATAGATGGATGTTGCATATACGGTGCATTTCTTTAATGTCCCCCCTATTTTTGTTGAACCGGTCATCTTAAAAATTTGAAATTTGGGATAATGAAATTAATGCATGAATACTTTATTTTGAAGTGAAATTTACAGATGAAACTTTCAAGATGGCGACTGGGCGCCATCTGGGAAAAAAATTAAATGGAAAGAAGGGTCTTGTGACACATTTTTTCGAAGCTCCCGACAAATGCTTCACAACCCTACAAAATGGCGGAACTTTCATTAATTGCCTGAATACATTGACATTTAACTACATAATATGAGGTATTAAGCTTGACGTCAGTTCAGAAGATGCTCGAAATGGTTGCCTTGAACTTCCTGACATATGAACAGCCAATCCGATATTTCACGCCAAACATTTTCGAACACAGTAATGTCAATATCTCTTCAAATATTTATTATTCTCTGTCGTATATCCAATATTGAAGCAGGTTCAGTTTCGTACATTTTTTGCTTCAAATATCCCCATAAAAAAGTCCAAAGGTATCAAATCTGGCGAGCGGGCTGGCCATTCTGTAGGACCTCGACAGCCACTCCAACGACCGGGAAAAGTAGTATCCAAATAGTTTCTTACTTGTCTGGAGTAATGTGGTGGTGCCCCATCTTGTTGGAATAGAATGTCCATATCGAATTCATTAGGATTCGTTTCGACGATTAAAGTGATGAGAGGGTCAACAGTAGTTTCCAGCATATTCAAATACAGTTCCCCTGTTAAATTTTGATCAATAAATAGAGGTCCTACAATATGGTTTCCCAATACTCCTGCCCAAACGTTAATTTTTCTGGATATTAGGTATGTGTTTCCCGGAAAACGTGAGGGTTAGTGTCACTCCAATAACGGCAATTTTGTCTGTGAACATTTACGTTTAAAAAATGTACATTCGCCACTAAAATAAATATTGTGGAGATAGGTAGGATGCCTTGCAATGGTTTCCTTCATGATTTTGCAGAATTCCGTTCTTCGATCAGGGTCATTTTCAGTTAATTGGTGTACCATTTTAATTTTTTATGGATGATACCTATTCCTCTTCAATAGTCTCCACACAGTAAAAGGAAACATTCACAAACATTCGCAACGAAATAAGTAGACTGTTCAGGATTTACTACCACCTCACCAATTATTTGCACTAGCTGTTCTTCCGGAATGGACGGATGACCTGGGGCTTTTTGTTATGTACACCACCGGTAGTTGTGAATTTGGATACAAGTTCCCTCAAATATTTTCTACAGATAAGACAATTCGGAAAACGTTCATTGAAAATCCTTTCGGTCTCGTCAAAGTTACGCGTCGCACCGTGAATCAAAATCGCTTCAATTTTTTTTCCAATGGACGAGAATTGACCATTTTAGAGATTGTTGACGTGGTACCTTTCTACTAGTAAAACCGAAAACTAAATGAGAATATTCCAAGTGAACAATGATGTTCATTGTCGTACTGACATTTTTTGTCGTTTTTATAAATAAAAAATAACTTGACAAACCTTATTGGGTTGTTGGAATTGCCATATGGCAGATAAAAAGGAATATTTCTAGAAATGTCGATATTAATGTGTTTGTCTTCACGAAAGTATTAAATGTTCCGCCAGTTTGTAGTAGGTGAGGATATTGACTTCATATTCTAGGGTTGTGAAGTATTCGTCAGGAGCTTCAAAATTATATGTCACAAGACCCCCCTTTCCATTCAATTTTTTTCCCAGATGGCGCCCAGTCGCCATCTTGAAACTTTCATCTGTCAATTTCACTTCAAAATAAAGTATTCAAGCATTAATTTCATTATTCTAAATTTCAATTTTTTGATGTGACCCGTTCAAAAAATAAAAGGGGGGGCATTAAAGAAATGCACTGTATAAAAAATGGAGATTTGAAATTCATTCATGACAATCGGAAATATGAAAAAACAACGGGTGTGAAGTTATCTTCATCCACAAAGTACACTGAAATAAACATATTTGTACACCTACCATCTTTATTTTAAAAATATCAATTAATCATCTCAGTGAAATGTACTTAGTTTTCCATGAGGGGGTAAAAAAAGGGTGAAAATATTTTAAAAATTCGCACCATGAAAAATTTACTTTGTTGAAATTCATCTTGAATATAGGATAAAGAAAATAACATTTGTGTGATTTCTACTGAGTTTTTTGTTTGTTACGACCGGTTTCGGTTTCTTAAACCATTTTCAAGATTTCTTCAAATTTACTTGAAAATGGTTTAATAAACCGAAACCGTTTACTTGAAAATGGTTTAACAAACCGAAACCAGTCATAACAAATAAAAAACTTAGTAGAAACCAGACCAGTTATTTTTTTCATCTTCTATTATAAAGTTGAGATATGTTATTCCTGATACTCGATTCAAACAAATAACATTCAAGTTTTCTAGACCGACTCTAGGGGTGGAATTGAAAGAATTTCATTAATCAAGTAATTTTGTAGAGGATATATATGATCAATAACATTCACAATTATAGATATATTATGAGTTTGAAAAGAAAGACTTCTGAATATTTGGATTTTTCTTACTTTTCCCTACAAAAGAAATGCAATGATGCTACACTGCATTTCGTTTGTCATAATTGAGCAGTCATGTTTTTATCGATGCCGACCCTTTTCATTCCATTTTTATTATAACTGAATTCCCTTTATTCTGGTGAGTCAAATCAAAAACAGTGTATTGTAGTAAAAAATGTGGTTACAGAATAAAATGTATATGTATGAAAAACAGATAATGGGCGTTCTTAAACACTCACCCAGACACTAATTTACTATTAGTGAAAGTCCGGGCTTGAATATTAGAGTATCATATTTCATTTTCAATAAATACATATGTTTCATACAAATAATTTTCATACCATTGGGCTAGCTCCTTGTAACAGTATTATTCAAGCTTTCTGCCAAAATTTTATTGATATTACCATCTACAAGTGAAGTGTTCTTTTGATATTTTAACAGCAAACTAGTTGAAAGAGAGAAGCATTTCAAAAACATGTTTTCATTATCTTCAAATCATCATAGATTGATAGATAGAAATTCGAGCCCGTTGTAACATGATCATGATGGTCAAACCAATGATCACTTATGGTGCAATTGGTTGGTGGCCAAAGGCTTTACAGAAAACGGCCCAAGCGAAGCTCTCTGACTTACAGAGACAGGCTTGTCTGGCCATCAGTGGTGCCATCAGTACCACACCATCAACGGCCTAGGAGATCCTTCTAGATCTACCTCCTCTCCACATTTTTCTGGATCGAGGCTAGATGGACTGCATATAGACTTGTGCACATTGCCAATTACACGAATCAATGTAATGCAAAGCACAACAGACTGTTGGTTGACACTGGAAGTCACAGCATTCTGGAAAGGACCTCTGACTTTACACCTCCAACTGTCAACTACGAACTGCGTTATAAAGTACTGTTTCCGAGTAGAGAGGACTGGATCCTCCGGAAGAAGGAAACATTAAGAGCGGATAGTTGTTGGTTCACAGATGGATCAAAAACACCTTGCGGTTCTGGTACAGGTGTTTTCAGTTGCAGACCCAGGACAGAGATATCAACTTGCCTAGGAACCTATGCGACTGTATTTCAAGCAGAAATTTACGCTATTGAATTGTGTGCAGAGATATTGGAAGAATCCATCCTCATACACAAGTCAATAAAAATATTCTCGGACAGTCAAGCAGCGTTGGGAGCTCTTGACTCCTACCGACCAACTTCTAAATTGGTAGCAAATTGCCAAAAACGACTCTCCTCAATAGGAAGACTCAACAAATTGTCTCTGGTCTGGATTCCTGGCCATACTGGCAATGAGGCTGCCGACTCCCTTGCAAATGAGGGTGCTGCAAGCAGCTTCATCAGACTAGAACCTGTCATTGGCATCACTTCAGGCTTTGCGTAACAAAGATTAAACGCTTGGATGGCAAGAAGATTTATGGACTTCTGGCAGAATCTTCCAGGATTGGCTCACTCCAAGGCGTTTATTCAACCTTCGAAGCTTGATACCAAACAGTTGGACTGGATGAACTACGATGTCCAACAGACCTTACAGGTCACTGTCATTCGAATCATCATTTAGAGAGACTCGGACTGTCGGAACACAGTGCTTGTCGCCTCTGTTTGGAAAATGATTAAACAGCAGAGCACATACTTTGTTACTGCCCTACTGGGAACAGAATCAGGTTCTTTGACTTCGGCAGATCCGTACTCTCACCATCTGACCTGAAAAACCACTCACCATACAAACTAATCGGCTTCATTAAGAAACTGGGTTTATTTGGTCGAGTATGAATAGGCGTGAGCCACAATAAACTCTTGTGGGTTGCGGTGGAGGGTTGAATAGACCCAGTCACGTTGAACCTAACCTAACATGAATTTACAAAAGTAAATTTCTGTTTTTGTCGAACTTTTTTGGGTTTCTTTACCTTTCATAATCTGAAAAAACAATTGTAATGGAAAACGTATCGTTTCGAAATCTGTATAAGTTCACCATTACAATTTTTATATTTTTTCAGATTGTAGAAGGTTAAAAAATGATAATACTAACCAAGTTAGCATCATCAAATGACTAGAACTCCAAGTCATCTCCTGATGATGTAAATTTATTTAGCGAAATGCACGTCTGGAGAGAGCTTTAGTTCTGACATAGGAAAAGAGTTTACATCGGTTTCATCATTTTCGAGTAGCAGAGATTGCAAGAAATTATACTTATTCTGAGGTCTTTCATAAAGAGATCTCAGCTTCTTTCCAAAAGTTTTTGACTAGGTAGAACACAATATCTTATTGAAAAAAATTATTTGGTTTCTTTAACTCAGCTGTTACATGGCTCGGTAGTTTGTCAAGTTATCGAACCCAACGAGTTAGCACCAATGTTATTTATTTAATGTCTTTATTAATTATATTGCTGATTTTTTCCATCATATTGATGTTCACAGATGATCTCAAACTTTTCAGAACAATTAGATAACGTTATGATTCCGCATCAATGCAACGATAGATTGGTTACGCGGTGTTCCGAAAACAATTTACCATTGAATATTGAGAAATGTTGCTCTCAAAGTTTTTATAAAAAAAAAAAATTAAAAGAATGGTACTTCATACTCATTGGCCAGGTTTTAGCATATGTTTCTTCTGTGAAGGATCTGGATGAACAACTTCAATTTTCAGACCATGCAAACCATATTGTGGTGAAAGCAGCAAAATGCTTTGGATTCATTATTCGACATGGCAAACATCAATGTCTTAAAGTCATTAGGATAGTTTACATGGCTCTAATATCCTAATATATTTTGCATATGAGATGAATGTTATATTGTGGTCTAAAATGGGTATATCTATGTGGTCTAAAATGGGGATATCTACTGAATGAAAGGAAAGAAAACTTTTATCCAATTTTCATATTTGAGCTACCGAATGGCCAAATTGATGATGATGATGACTTACATAACCCTATTAATGAGACACTTCAACTCCTAAAGGAAAGAAATTTTGATTAACTGGGTTATCTCTGAGCAAATTCAAAAATAGTTTCAAGTGAGTAGGTATGCATGAATTATCAACTGCATGGTATACCAATATTATTACCTACTTTTTGTATTTAAAATATTACTGGAGTTTTTCCCAACACCAAACCGTTACTTTTAACACCTCGACACGTGTTTCGATCACCAAGTGATCATCTTCAAGACGAAGATCAAACATAAGTTAATGTAATGTTCTATATATATATGGGGGTGATTCTGTGAAATGAATAAATAAATAAATTTAGTTAGCGAAACACGAGTCTAGAGATATATCTTTAGTTTTAGTACTATTGCAGTGATCTATAGCCCTTTCTACATCTGTATAAAGTTCACCATTACAATTTTTGTTTTTTTTTTCAGATGGTAGAACATAAAAGTCAAGAAAAGGTCAATAAAAATTCCTGATTTCCTCCACAAAAAATTACTTTTTAGATACAATGAATAAATACCATATTCAGAACTTTTTTTCCTTTATTTCATACCTATATCTGCATTTTAGTTAAATGGATCCTATAAAAATGTGAGAATACAACATAATTTGTGTAATGCAGAATTAGTTTTACCAAAAGACAACACAATATATCCTCCTGGTTGACATTTTTTAAACAGGTGTTTTCAACCCAGAAATATTTTATAGAAGTTGCTCGAATTGACAGACTCAAAATAAGTGTAGAATTGCTTTTGTTTGAACCCAAGAGAACTTTAATATGTTGTTACTCTCGTCCTAACCAAAAACTAAAGTTGTGGGATTTGTATAGTGCCCCATGCAAAGTATGTTTTTTACAGTGATGGGAAGTATTGGTACAGCGTTTACTTTCAACTACCAGTATTTTTTTGTATGCTGTCTGTATTAATAAATTCGGATAGTCTAAGATAGATATATGTTCTGGAATCAGGTGTTTGCTGTTGTAAAGTGTCATTTTTCATATAAGGACCGTCCTTCAAAAGCAAATTGAAATTTTGTACTGGGTTTCAAATGGGCCAATGATGGATTTGCACTCGTCTGGAGAAAAATAATGCCTAATAAAACCAAGGAAAAATAATTCAAATTTTAGCTTGCTGAAAAACAAATTTGCAAGGAGCAGTTGACACACTATTCTGGGAAAAGATACGGCTCAAAAATTGAATATTCTCCAACTTACCGCTTATGTAATAAACACTACCATGGACCAGAAACTTAAAAATTTGACACTCACAGTGTTAAGTCAATTCAATTCACACTTTTTCGTTACAACACAAAATTAACATCATTGGACACAAATATAAGACGCGGCCATATCCTTTTCACACATGTTAGTTCAGCTGAAAACCAAGGCGTATCGCTTGCGATTTCGCCGATGCGATGAAGTGAAAATATAATTTCGTTGTTATTCCGCCACCTATTTCCAGGAGGCTGAAATAGAATAACAGCAACCTGTTAGTTAGCAAACCAAATCGTCATAAGCGTTTCATAAGTTATGGCGGCATTAGCGATGCTTTTCTTTCTTCAGGTGATCAGTGGCGTAGATTACAAATTATATGGAACGCGACGTGAGGAGCCACGAATTTCAAGGGGCTTTTTCTGTTGAGAACTATCTAGTGACTTTTGTTACTGTGAAATTGAATTTAAAAAAATATGGCGAATGATGTATCAATATTTTTATCTATTTATCTATTGTCCTCAACGAACAACTTGATTTAAATAATAGTCCTCTCCTGAACCTATAATCCAGATCCCAAAACCTACATTATATTGAAAGCTTTGTTATGTTCATGGATTTTACAGGTATATGCAACGCAGGTACCGGTTATCAGGTATAACAAATCATTTATGATAGAATAAGCAACATAGGTATAAATGTAATCAGCTAGTTTTGAAAATGGTGTAATAGCCGAAACCAGTCAACAATAAAGAAATATTGTGGAAAATAGACAAAAGTGTGTTTTTGTAGTGTATCCTCAGTGAACATGAATTTCCACAAAATAAACAAGTCGTCAATCGAAGAAGCAATATTTTTATGTATATGAATCAATTACTTTCATTGTATTAAATAATTGCCTTACTCTTAAATGTTTAACCCATTAGAAATTGTTGAAATTATTGATATAATTTGTAATAAAACCCAATTTTGTTTGCCTCTGAAAAAATCTATGTTCAGAATGGATGAGATTTAATGTGTATCTAATGAATTATGTACTCTGATGATGCTTATCTTATATTCGACTATATTAGGTTTTTTGATTGGCAAACATTTAAGGATTTCAGTAAAGTGATTAATTGTTTCAATGTAGGTCTTGCCGAAAATTCTTAAAGGTACGTTGTTTGCCAATATCTTGATGGATTACTTATAAATATTTGTAAGGAATGTATATATATATATATATATATATATATTTTTTTAAAATTTTTTTCCTAATTATTTATTTCGTCGTGTGTGCTCTAGACTCTGTGCCATCTTAGACTGTTTGGTAACTTTGGTTAACTTCCCGTTTTGTTGTGCAATCCAGTGAAGTTGAAGAAAAAACAATCCAAGAAAGAGGCCCCTTCAAAAGCAGGGATTTGTGCGGGAAGTTCGCTTTATGCCACAATTATTGCAGTCCACTCTTGTTTCATTTTTTATTATTTTTTCAATCATTACATATTAATTATTCTAGGGAAACTAAGTATGATTATCTGGTAAGAAAAGATTCATCAAAGAAAAGTTATTTAATCAATTTGATCGTTCATTGAAGATTTACAATTTTCCAATTTATCAATTTCCATATTTTCCAGAAAAAGGACTTAACATTTTCTTTTGGAAATGAAGGGTTTTGAATTCATGGTAGCATACGTTGAATTGATTTTTTATGCTGAAAACTGTTTCTATGTTCTTTCATGTGTTTTTTGGATGTTCTTTCAGTCTGACCTATGTAAAACATGACGGAGTTTATAAATTGTGTGATTCATGACCGCTGTAATAGATACGTCAAACTAGAAAACTATTAAAGCACACATAGAGTTACTTTCTGTTTTATACTACTTTTATTTGCAACTTACATTACTGTCCTATAAAGATATTTTCAAACTAGTGTCGTATAAGTTTGAAAATGTCCCCATAGAACGAAACTGCAGTAATGATAGTTATGAATAAAAGTGGTAAGAAAATTGAGTTTCATTTCTCATTTTTCATGATGATTTCCTACTACGTTTTAGTAACGTCTATATCCATCAATTTATTGACATAGAAACAGTTTACGGAATGAAAAATTAATCCAAAGTATTCTTCTCCCATCCATACACAGGGACAAGAGTTTAATTATGAACTCAAAACTCTCCATTTTCAGAGGAAAGGTTTTTAACTTCATTCTGTAAAGTATAGAAATTGATAAATTCAAAAATTGTCAATGTCAAACTTGATTTCAATAATTCTACTCTGATGATAGTTACCAGATAATCATATTTAGTACCTCTGGATGAATGAATATGTGATAATTAATCACTATAAAGTATATAAGTGAGTTGTGATATGGTCTGTCAATTATCGGCCAGTTCCATTCGAAGCTATGAAGCATGTGTTTTTTGTTATAAAAAATACAGGTATTAGGAAGAATTTAATATTGATTGATTTCACTTTTACAATTATCCAAAAATGAATTCAAATATAAAAAAATCACATCTTAAAATTATTCTTATACTAGACAGATTTGATGATAGTACCAATTGACCAATTCTGTTTTACTGAAAGTGGTCCCTCGATCTTAACACCTTCATCTTTATCAATGATGCCCAACTGATATTTGGGAAAGCTCCTGGCATCTCTGTAGAACAAAACTTCCAAACACTTTTCTACGAGGGCTCTGGCTTCAGCTTGATTGAGGTTTGGTTTTTTATCCATTGCGTCACGAAGCATTGGAAGTGCAATATGTGCTCCATATCCAGTACAAATTGCCTTATCGACATAGGCTGTTCCTAGTTTGTCTACAGTCCCAAGGAAGGGTTCACCATCCTGCCGGTATACATTTTTTTTTTATTTATTCAACAAAACGAGAGAATAAAATATAATAAACATGGGCCATTTGTTCTAAGACTTGTACAGTGTACCCAATCTAGGCTGTCAGTATCAAAAATCCGAAATGGTATGGGGTATAGAAAGCTTCCCAGATAATTAGAGAATAAATTATAAATGATATTTATGACTCAGACATGTAACTCCTGCCAAAAACTATTGAGAGTATGATTCCTCACCACTGGGCTTATTTTTGAAAACTAAAACCCTGAACAAAAGAGGACAGCACAGATTAAAAAACTAGTCACCACTACTCTTTGGCAATAGCCGTAGATGGAAAATAATATTATATTTTCAAGACATTGCAAGATTGTCACTAAACAATTTTACAAAAAACTACGAATCGATGAAGGTAGTTATAAAAATAGTGCAGGTAGATTTGGAAATGAGGTTTCTGGAAAACAAAAAAACTTAAGGAAAGTGGAGCTAGAAAACTCTGAAATATTAAGTAAAAACAAAAGCAACAAGTGGTCAAATCTTCCAAAAATATTACTTCTAATTAAGTCAAGGGAAAGAAGGTGAGAAAAAGAACCTAGAAAACATAAGATGAACAGAAGTGCTAGTGGCTAATAATCCAACATCAACAGTAAGCACTCAAAAAGGAAAAGAAATAACATTGCAAAAAGATGGGGCAGCAACTTTGAGAGCCTAGCAAGTAAAACGACAGATTGCAAATGAAAATGGAAACGTGGAAAAACAGAATTACTCTTGGAATGCAGTAACGGCATAAGAATCGCCTCAAAGGTTCCATTGTTCATTTTCTTAAGTGATGGTTAAATGTAGAAATCAGGGAAATACACGTATCATAGTATATTCGTTTTCAACATATAAATTACAATAAGAGACTGATTTCCTCACCTGAATTCCACCAATCACAAGATTATTCCAGAAAGGATCAAATTTGCTCCTTCTCTGGTACATAATCCTTGTAAGCCAACAATACATTGACTTGGGTTTGAATTTCAAACCATCGTCCAAACATTCTTCATCGATTCTGAAAAAAAAATTGAGTGTGACAATTTTCTTCATCTAAAACTTTTGATCTTCAATCATAAAAACTGTGAAGTAAAAACCTAGTTCAATTTGAAAAATCAAAAGTGTTGACAAAAACGCAACACGTTTTCTTCAGCTGTGTAAAGACACGCCTAATCAGTGCTGCAAATAAGTGTTTTGTCAGACACAATAAGAGTTTCATTCAACTGGTTATTATTTTCAACTTGAATGTACTAAATAAGATCTCCTCCAATAGAGGATCTGGGCAAGAGTTATCAATGAATAATTTTTTTATGAATCAATGATGCTTTTGGTTCTTGTTTCAGTTAAATAGAAACATAATTCAATTTTTGCTGTTCAAAAATTAAATTGAGTTAATAACTCTATACAAGCAATGAGTTTGTAGATGAATATAATTGCATGTCAGGTCCTATGATTTTGTAATGATGAGAGTGAAAATCTATTTGACAAGTGATCTTTTTCAATGTCTTATCCAAAAACTCCAACTTTGTAAATGACATATTTCAAAATATGTTGCTGAACACGTGTGTGTGTGAGACATATATACATACTCTAATCATGATTTTTACAGCTAGTCAAAATATGTACCAAAAGTTTTAGTTACATCCAATCAATTTTTAACCCTTCAAGTTCGAATGAATATTTTATTATAATCCATAAATTTTGTTTTCAATGTATACTAATGGATTTTTTGCACCAATCTATTGAGCAGTCGTATCAGTCTCAAGTAGCCGGCAGTCAAATAAATACTTAAGTATTAAATTATTTCTGATGTCACTGACAGATAACAAAAAAAGAAAGTAGCCTTAAATCATTTCTTTAAGGAACACTAACTAATGTCATGAAAGTCTGTGACTCAAGTTATTGAGGTATGGTTTGATCTGAAACAACTTTTGTCAACAATATTTTGTGAGCAAATTTATCAAAGGCGAAGTTGAAGGCATTTGAAAAATATATGGATGTTCAGGAAGTATCAGCCTACTTCATAACATTTCGAAAGAAATATTACTTACATTTTCTGATCTATGAATGATTTGACATATTGGAAATCAGCGTAATCACCACCAGCTCCCAGTATAATATTGGAGTTGACTTCAATCACTCTGGGACAATTTCTATATCGTGCCAAAGATCCATAAGAAGCCAAAAGATCTCCTGCTATCAAAACCCCTTTGTCGTACGCAATTGCGACGATAGAAGTTGCCGTTGTAACTGGAGACCTACAGAACATTAAAGGTTTAATGCAATTCATTCAAAAAGTTTGGTTAACTTACTGAGTATGTGTGAAATAATCATTGGGTTTCACTTGGTGGCCTGGAAAATTGTAAAAAGATCCTGGTGCTGGGCCATTATTCCAAAGGGGTGGTGCATCAGACAGTGAACTGAACATTTTCCTAATATAATTTAAAAAACTGAGTTATGATTTGAATGACTTTCAAGTTTCTATTTGAGAAACAGAACTAATTGAATCGAAACTGTCAAATTAAAAATGTCAAGTGTTAACTGTCAACTGTCTAGTAGAGATACAAGTTAGCATTATACTCACAGAATACTGATTTGTTTCTGTAGTCTGTGATTATACTGTTGACGAAATTAAAGATAAGAGATAATGTGAAATTCTGGGTTTTTATCTGTGGAAATGAAGATCCCGTTCATGCTTATCTGAATATTAGCGAATTGCAAAATATCAAAATGACCATTGCATTGAGCGTTCATACTTGTACGGCATATTTTCATATAGTTTATTTGCTGTCAGTTGTCATTTTCTTCAAATGAATAACAACCAAAAGTTTTTCCCGTTCCACTTGCCTGCAAACGTTACTGTCGTAAACTCAAGTGGAATAGATTATGGAACGTTTTGGGCGTCCATGAAGTAGGAAGTTTTAATGAGATTACGTGAACCTTAACAATAACTTTCAATAATTGAAAAATAACTTTATTTATATTGAAAAAGTAGTATAAATCATTAAACAAATTGGAGATTTGTAGATGCGTCTCAATGGTGCTACAGAAAGTAGTTCATCTAGTTCAGATGAAGAATGAAATGCAACTTTATAAAATTATACTCGTGAGAACCGAAAACTTATGCCACGTATTATCGATTATGAGAATGCATTTCATTGTTATTGAGATGAAGAATTCAAAAGTCATTTCAGGTACATGATTTTCTATCACATATTACACTGTCAATTTTGAAAATGTCATGTCTAATTGCGCACTAGATTATACTCTACATTTACGTTACTTTTGAATTTACTTCATTATGTGTAAGTAGTTATTCCATTGATTACTTATGAGATTGAATAATGGAATAAGTTAAGAAATTAGAAATTAATTATGAATGACAGATAACATTTATTCCATATTTCAGAAATTGCGCCGAAATACTCTCAACGTCCACTTCGACCCACCTCTTCAAAATTTATTATTTATGAACATTATTGTATTCAAATATAACAAAATCTCAACGAACTCAAAAACAGACACTGATGTGGTGTGACGTCTATTCAAACTTTACGGCAGTTGCTGCTAAAACAGTAAAATATGTCCAATTCCACTGCTTTTGCAGAAGTTGCCGCCCATGAAACTACACCTTGAAGCGGCCCTGTCTCTGACCTTGCAGAATGTCAAGTCAGAGTCAGACTGCAGTGACGATCTAACAACCCAATATATAGGCATGTTGTGGTTTATGCTATTATGTTGGAACTGTTTATGATAATCAAAATTAGTCGTGGAATACAGAACATATCGCGTAAATCCAAAAACAGTTCACAACTGTTGCACTGATTTTGGACGATCCGAAGTAGTAGGTACAAACTGAGAAGTAGAATAAACACAATTGACAATACACTGATACATTTGCATTGTTTATTTGTTTTTCTTCTCTTCATGTCGTTTTCAAGTATACGAACTCACTAGTGTTGAAAATGTTACAATGATTTTTCACTTGTTTTGGACAGGATTGTGCAGTATATTTGGCTATTCTGCTTTCATAGCTTTTCTGCTATTGAAAAACTATCCATCGGCTGTACTGGGATTACTTTCAGGTAGGTACATACTTTATTATTTCATGTTACCTTTTATCTGTGTTTATTATTTTTAGATATACATTTAAAGAAAATGTTCACATAGTATTTCCGAAATTAAGAATATTGGTCAATTTAATTTATAGTCAGTCACAACAGAGGTTATATATCGAAAAACAATATTTACCCTTTCTGGAAAAAAAAATTGATTATTTTACATTTCTTGTTGTCGATACTGTTATCGTTCATATATACCGACCTAAACTAACATACCTATGATAGGTATAAATCGTTATAAAAGTAGTAATTAGTGAATTATTTTGTGTAAAGCCGGGCATTTGATTCTCAATTAATACTGTGTTGAGATTTGTTACTCCTAATTCAACTAACGAAATATTTTGTAATATATGATTTATAGTTTGATTTTCTTGATAGTTTACTTTCTTTTCTGAAAATATGCACAGTCAGTAAATTGAAACAACACTAACATTATAATCACTAGATTGTTTAATTCACCGTTGACAATTATTCAACAGTTGCTTGTTCTTTTCCGAGGAAAGAAAAATAAATAATCGGCCAAATTTTCAGAAAGTATTATCTCACTTTGTTAAATCAAAAAAAAAACTTCGCCCAACGTGGGGCTCGAACCCACGACCCTGAGATTAAGAGTCTCATGCTCTACCGACTGAGCTAGCCGGGCTTATACAGAAATTGTTGGGAATGCCATTGTTCACGTTAACGATGGTATGTATTTACTTCACTTTGAGATATTCGACTCGGTGTAAATTTGAAAAAGTCCAAAATTCATAATTATTCCACCGCATCAATTTGATTTTCCAAACTAGTTGTTATTAATGTGTCTATTTTTTTTTCAAGCAGATTTGAGTAGGAGTAGGGCCCATTAATTGGGTTATCCTAAAGGAATAATGGTCCAGTAATAGCATTCCCAAGAATACCAGCTCAAATATACTTTTTCTCAGGATACTGCATAAACTTCCCTGAAAAGTCGCGGATTTTCATCGCTCAGAAGCGACAATATTGTTCGTTAACATGCCCATTAAGAAAAAAACGTACATTCATCAGTAAAGCAAATATTGAGGTTTTTTCACTTATTAAATCTGCCAATGTTTCATAAAATTCAATTCTTCTGTCGAAATTATCGTCATAAACCTGTTGAAGAATTTCCATTTCATACGAGTGAAATTCATTCGAGTGAAGTGCTTCCCTTACATTTATTTGTCATCTCATAATGCGAAGGTTATTGGGGGTTCTGCAGTAAATGTGTGTTTGAAACTCGGGATCGCCTATGCCATTACTATTGTAATAGATCCGATACTCTTGGGACGTGTGTATTAATTACATCGTTACTTACAATCGAAAAATTCTGTAACCTATTAATCTTTACCAAAAAGAGATTTGTACAGATTAATGGTCACATAACACATGATCTATGGGTGTTCTGTGCCATAAAGTAATGAAAATTTAAAATTTGTTCCTGATTCGTGTCGTTGCACAGAACACAAATATAAATTGTAATGAATACAACAGATCACAAAAGCTGGTTAACGGAAAAACAGATTTTTAAACAGAAAAGTGTTACCTATACATTAGCCAAGGCAATATCTATTTTCGTTTTCGTATATTTTTTCAAATAAATCAAGTCATGCGGAAAGAGCAGTTATTTAGTGAATGATTTATTGAAACGTTTTCAGTGGAAACACTGTGGAACACTGAAGATATTTTATTAGCTTCCATAAATTGGTACCAAGAAACTCTCTTCGAGAGTCAATGTAATCCGCAGGTAACCACACTAAAATTGATTCCGGACTAAAAATCAATGAATCATATGAAACAATTTCAGTTCATTTTATTTTTTTGACTTGATTACTCTATATGATTGCCATTAGGATCAGTTCTGAATGTACTGGTGATCGTATTTTCCATTTTTGAGTTTTATTTTCAGTTTGTTCACTGATATACTACGAAAGCAAGTGTATCGAATAATCAAGGTGACAACTGTGTGTGTGTGTGGGAGAGTATTGACTGACACTAATGACAAATGAATATAATAACCAACCCGGAAAACAATGTGCTATAAAAGAAATCTAGATATGGTCGATTTAACGTAAATTGGCCTCCAAAAGTAATAGATTTTCAGCAAAAATTTTGTCCGCGGTAGGCCCTTGGATACTTAAAAATCTATTACTTTCTATTACTATTAATTCTGAGTTCTGAGAAAACGTTACCAATTGTTTAGGCAAACACCATTGTTAAACATAATTTAATAAACGCTCAACCCCTATTTCGCAAAACTAATTTGGCAACGAGAGTGTTGGATATTTCAAATTTTATTTCAATTAAGGAATTTTAATTTTTGTTCTAGTTCTATTTGGTACCCGGATTGCTTCTTGTTCGCTGGGGTTTTCTTCACAAATTGGAACTTTTCTGTAGTTGAAACAAAACCTATCCCACACCAGGGTTTCATATATGTTGTAGAGTAACGTTGAAGTTAATCGTTTCATATAAAAATTCCATATAGACTCCCGGAATTAACACTTTCTATGTAATCTCATAGGACTTTGCCATAAAAAATTCATCGAATTAACTGCATCAGTGCGACAAATATTCAAAACAAATGGGTTCATGCACTGTTTATCTCTACTGAAATTATATGTAGTTTAAATTATAAGTATTTTAATACTCATTTCAGGAACAACTGATGCTGTTACATTTTTTATTATATTCTTGAAGAGACGAAAAATACTGCATCTTTGGTATAATCGGGACGATTTGAGAAAAATATGTCGCTTAGCCATAGTGTCGGCTACCCTTGGCTTGTTGAACTTGGGATACCACATTACGATTCAAGCTTTCTATAAAACACGTAAGTTGAAATATGTGATGAAATTGGCCGATACTTGATGACAGATTTATGTCTGTCATAATATTTGAGATTAAATAAATTATGAGAGTAATATTGAATAACAGTATATTTTATGCCGGTCACAAAAAATATTTTGTTTTTCCAGCTATGCTACCACCAGCTAGTAGTGAGATTATATCTATTGTATGGTCATTCATTTTGATGAGGAGTGGAATTGTTTTAATGTACTATGCTATTGTTTATCAAAAAAGCGAGGATGTTGGACTATTGCAAGATCATAATGAAGGACACGAAGAAGAAACAAGGGACGATACCATTATAAGTGTGCCAAGTACTTCCTAATGTATACGATACCATAAGAAATATCTAGATTATATTATATTTCTATACGATCATTTATTTCATTTCATAAAAAAGTTTCTAGAAAGCATAAGAAAAAACATCAGTGATGTCCTCATGGATCGAAAACAGATACAGCACACCAGATGACTTCTACTGTCCAACAGTGCTGAGAATAGGGCAATCATGATTCAAATCAAATTAAATAAAATCTCTTTCTTTCTGCTGGATCAATGCTAAGCACAATGTCATTGAACTCTTTTTTCACTGCTTTCCTAATATTTTCATTGAATACCTCATTAATCATATTAACACCATGCTAAAACTAGAGCGCTATGATGTTAGAGGAAAAGCCAATGATCTTATAAAATCTTACCTCAGCAACCGAACACAAACATCTGAAAATAATTTCAAATCTTTGGTATACTACTCCGAAAAAGTACAAACTGTCATAGGAGTGCCTCAGGGTTCCATACTTGGTCCAATTCTTTTCTTGATATTTATCAACGACATAAGTCCCCAAATAGACATCAGCTCAGTTTTTCTGTTCGCTGACATCTCAGTTGTTGTGTCAGAGAGGGATATTTATACGTGAAATGAAACATCTAATGTAACAGTGTCTCGAGTTGTTGAGTGGTGTGAAAAGAAATATCTTATAATCAATAATGATAAAACCAATTATATATATTTCAGAAACGGTACGGAAGCCCCCACTATATATCAATATAGACAATTTCGAAATGGATGAAACATTTTCCTCCAAATTTTTAGGGATTGTGATAGATAAAGAATTGCGTTGGACTGATCAGGTAAAAGCAGTAATGAGTGAATTAACGTCAGCTTGTTGTGTCATAAGATACCTCAGGGATCACATAAGTATTAACAATATCAAAATATTTTATTTCGCTTATGTCCATTCAGTGATTGATTATAGCGTAATATTTTGGTATCATGCACCAACATTTAAGGATATATTCATCTGTCTGAAAAAAACTCATAAGAACTATGCTTAACCTGAAAAATGATAACTCTTGCAGACAATTATATTTTAACTTGTGAATTATGACAGATTTTTCCTACATATGAAATATTGCAATATTGGCTCAAAAATACCAGCACAAAATTCCTGCAAATAATCAATACATTTTTCAATATGGTATATTACTAGAGGAAGTAAACATCTACGCATTCCACTATATACATAGAACAAGTCTATTCGGGAAAGGTCCGTACTATAACTGTATAAAAATATATAATGCACTGCCTCCAAATTTCAAAGAAATCAATACCATGAGTTGGGTTAGGTTAGCAATACCGTGTTAGGAATCACACGTTGAAAGGTAAGACCTCGTTAGTCCTCAGCTCGCACAAGTTTCGACTTTTGAGGGTTGTCGTTCGTAGGGGTGCGATAGCTGGTTTATAGAAAAACATGTTTTTTATTTTTTTTTTAGTATCTTCAAACGAACTTTGAAGGATTATCTGATTGGAAATCCCCTATATTCACTTGACGAATATTACAATGTCTGTATGAGTTATATATGCATACTTTTTTTTAATTTTTTGTAACAGCCACAAATTAACGTACCTACTCTAAGTGATGATATATATTTTTACATTTTACTCGTAATTTTGATGAAATTTCAAGTATTTACGTTGCCTCATCTGTCCATAAAATTTTATACGGAAACTTTACATTTTTTTCTCTCTCTCCTTGAAACCAGAATGAAAACCTCAAAGGGACATCAAAATCTCGTGTGTTGATAATAATTCTTTAATAATAATTCTTTAATAAAATTTTTCACACTTTCTTGTAATCGGTAGTTTTTATAATATCGGTTATGCTTGTTTGCCCGTGTTCAATAACTTTTAAACAAATATTAAGTTGGGCCTCCTCATTATATTTACTTGGAGTGTGCTTTTTCTTAAATTGATTTGCTACGGATCCTGTTTCTCTGAATTTCGACATTCTCCTTGACACAGTAGTATGTTGAACATTTTTTCCTGGATGCCGTTCATTAAAAATGTTAGCTACTTTCCGGTATGGTGTATTCTCACCACATATTAAAACTATTTCTATTCTTTCCTGAAGAGACAACATTATTGCAACAATAACTGTTAAAAATTTGACAAGTAAATCAACAACTTGACACTACCATAGCATGCATTTTGTTTGTCAAGACCTACTTAAAAATTTTATTCACGTGATTAAGCATCCTTACCGCCCTAGTTAGTGTTTATAAATAATCTGTAAATACTGAATATTGAAATTTTAATGTAATTTCAACTCTAGTAATTTTATTAATACTTATTGCAGTTTTTGAGTTGTCTGCTTTTTCAAAATTGAAGGTACTGACGTTTGTTCAAGAAAATAGCCAAGTGATTGAAACTTTGCACCAGTCATGTTAAAATTTTTATAGCACATTTTTAATTTCTCTCTAAAAATGTCCGTATAAGTAAAAATGTATCAGAAAAGTTAAACTCCATGATGAGTTTGTTATGTTTACATGAATTGATGACAATTAACCGAACTTATTTTTTAAAATAAAGGGGTTCTCTGTCAAAAATAAGCAAAACGTTAACTTTATCCTAGTTGCATAAAATTTGGCATATGGATATAAAATTGCCGTAGACACAACTTTCTGAAGTAACTTTTTGTTAAATTCGATCTAGAAATGCACTTTTTCAATTTTTTTCAAAAAAAAAGTTGAATTTGACAAACACTGTGGGTCGCAGTTGGCCGCATCATTTTAAGTTAAATTCAAAGCACCATATGGTGCGCACTTTAATGGTGACACTGTATATTAATGTGCTCTGCTTTCTAACTGAATTCAAAACTGACGTGATCTGAAACAATAGCATTTCATCAGGCTCCTGAAAAACATCATATTGGACATATTAGACTCTATAGACAGACAGTAGGTGCTCCAATGGGTTCCGCTTTATCACCTGTCATCTCCAATATATTCATGTTGTATTTCAAAACCAAGGCCCTGACCTCATGGATATGAAGAACTTGACCGTTTTGTGGCATACATAAACGCACTCCACGAGAAAATCAAGTTCACTACAGAAAAAGAAAAAAACAACGAGTTCGATTTTTTTGATTTACTAGTTATAAGAAAACCCAACGGATAAATTCAGCATATAGATTACAGGAAACATCCAAATCTAAACGCCTAACAGACTAAGACAAGAAATATCAAGTTACGAAAGCCATACAAAAAGATCTTCAGAAGAATGGATATAAAAAACATACAATTCAGAAAGTACTTGTGATGCACTGTTTGGAACCTTTGGTGTAGTAATGAATATTACTGGAGCTTTTTCCCAACACCAAACCGTTATTTTAACACCCCGACTCGCGTTTCAGTCACCAAGTGATCATCTTCAAGAGGAAGATCAAACTGCCATCTTCCTCTTGAAGATGACCAGTTCATGATCGAAACACGTGTCGAGGTGTACAAATAACGGTTTGGTGTTGGGGAAAAAACTCCGGTAATATTCAATTTAGAAAGTAACAAAATAAAATGAAAAACAAAGAAGAAACAAACACAAAGGAAACCAAAGCCATCCTGCTGTAAGTCAGAGGTGTTACAGATAAAATAGGAAGCATTCTAATATGACACAACATTAAAACAGCCTATAAACAACCAGAAATTCTTTGAACAACCCAAAAAATGAAGTTAATCCAGAAAACCAAAGCATATATAAAATCGCGTTGGCTTTTCTTCTAACTAGTACGTCAAGAAAAAGTAACTCTTTTTTTTCTATTTTTGTGGTGAACGGAATTTTTCCGTGGAGTGAGTTTGGGTATGCCACGAAACCGTCCAGTTCACCACAGAAATAGAAAGAAAGAAAGAGTTACCTTTTCTTGACGTACTAGTTAGAAGAAAACCTAACGGAGAAATTCAGCAGACTACAGGAAACAATACTCATCAAGAGGTGCCTGAATTCAGAGTCACATTATCGTCCTGCACAAATACAAGCGGTAGCCAACACACTTGATCTTACACACCACCAGATCTGAACGCCTAACAGACGAAGACACGAAATATCAAAAAATAAAAGAAATACAAAATTCTCTTCAGCAGAATGGATATGAAAAGCATACCATTCACAAAGCAACACAACAATTTCTCAAGACTGGCGCATAAAACAGACTGAATTTGGCCGATGGCATGAGTTATGTTGGGTTTGTAGACCGCTGTGGTTTGTGGATTATTCGCATACACCTTCGACTTGAGAAAATCCCATAAGAGAAAGTCTAACGAAGTCGAATCGCATGATCTCTCACATCACCTCCACATGGCATGAACTGTGTGGCATGTAGAGTCGTCCTGTTGAAACCACATGTTGGTGTCCTAAATAATCACCAGTATGCTTATCAAATGGGCAAATCGACAGATTCAGCATTAAACAACCTTGAGAAAATATCCCAAGGAGGAGATTGCGGTTACTGTATTTCTTGATATTGAAGGAGCATAGAATTGTCTCTGGCTAGGAGGGGTATAGAATCGATCATACGATCATAATTGGCTAGATCTATGCCATGCTAATAAACAGAACTGCAACTACAACTCTTCAAGGCGAGGCTATCAGGTTCAGGGTCACCAGGGGCTGCCCTCAAGGTGGGGTACTTTTGTGGTCGCTCTCGGTGGATAATCTGCTTGATGCCCTCGACAGAAGAAAAGTCGATCTGCAAGCTTATGCAGATGACCTTGTCATCCTGGCAAGGTTCACGTCGGGAAGCGTAGCTTTTAATATCCTCCAAAGCGCGTTGGACTTTGTTCACAATTGGTGCCTGAGGGAGCAGATGTCTATCAACCCCAGCAAAACTGTGATAATCCCCTTCACCAAGAGGAGAAAATTGGACGATCTAACGCCACTTTCCCTCAATGGTGTGGTCATTCCGTTTGGAACGGAGGTGAAATATCTTGGTATTGTCCTAGATAAAAGACTCACCTGGAACGCTCACTTGGAAAAAGTTTTACACAAAGCCAGACTGTCCCTATGGACATGTCGAAGGATTTGTGGTAAAGCTTGGAGTTTAGGTCCCAAACAAATACATTGGATTTTTGTGATGATTGTCAGACCAATGATCACTTATGGTACAATTCCTTGGTGGCCGAAGGGTTTACAAAATACTTCCCAAGCGAAGCTCTCTGGCTTACAGAGACAGGCTATCAGTGGTGCCATCAGTACCACACCGTCAGCGGCCATGGAGATCCTTCTAGATCTACCTCCTCTCCACATTTTTCTGGAGAGAGAGGCTAGATGGACTGCATATAGACTTGTGCACATTGCCAATTGCCAATTGCCAAATCAATTTAATGCAGAGTGCAACAGTCTATTAGTTGACACTGGAAGTAACATCGTTCTGACTTTATGCTTCCAACTGTCAACTACAAACTGCCCTATAAAGTACTATTCCCGAGTAGAGAGGACTGGATCCTCCGGGAGGAGGAAATATTAAAGAGCAGATAGTACTTGGTTCACAGGTGGATCAAAAACACTTTCCGGTTCTGGTGCAGGTGCTTTTAGTCGCAGACCCAGGACAGAGTTATCTACCTGTATAGGAACTTATGCGACTGTATTTCAAGCGGAAATTTACGCTGTGGAATTGTGTGCGGAGTGATTGGAAGAATCCAACCCCATACACAAATCAATAATAATATTCTCGGACAGTCAAGCGGCGTTGGAAGCCCTTGGTTCCTACCTAGCAACGTCTAAATTGGTAGAAAACTACCAAAAACGACTCTCCTTGATAGGAAGACTTAACAGATTGTCTCTGGTCTGGATTCCTGGCCATACTGGCCTGGAAGGCAATGAAGCTTGCAAAGGAGGGTGCTGCAAGCGGCTTCGTCGGTCCAGAACCTGCCATTGGCATCGCTTTAGGCTTTACCAAACGAACATTGAACACCTGGATGGTAAGAAGATTTATGGACTTCTGGCAGAATCTTCCAGGATTGGCTCACTCCAAGGTGTTTATTCACCCTTCGATACCCTTGATACCAAACAGTTGTTGGATTGAAGTAGGGATGAACAATGATGTCTAACAGGCTTTCTTACAGGTCACTGTCATTTGAATCATCATATGCAGAAACTTGGACTGTCGGAAGACAGTGTGTGTCGCCTCTGTCTGAAAAATGATGAAACAGCAGAGCATATACTTTGTGCCTGTCCCGCTGGGGACCGAATTAGGTTCTTAAAGTTCGGCAGATCCGTACTCTCACTATCTGACCTGAAAGACCACTCACCATACAAACCAATCGGCTTCGTTAAGAAGCTGGGTTTATTTGGCCGAGTGTGAATAGGTGTGAGCCACAATAAACCCTTGTGGGTTGCGGTGGAGGGTCGAATAGACCCACTCACTTTAGACCTACCTACCTGGTCGTTCAATTCAGGCCAAAAGAAGTTAGTAATCATCGACCTATAGTGCTCGCCGTTGACAGTGATGGCCTTGCCAACGTCGTTCTCAAAGAAATATGGACCAATGACGCCGCCAGCCCAAAATCCAGACCAGACAGTGACTTTTTTGGGATGTATTGGATGCTCTTGGATCTCATGTGGATCGATATCATCCCAAGTTCGATAATTTTGTTTGTTCACCTACCCATTCATCCAGAAATAGGCCTCTTCGCTAAAATCGCTGAAAATTATTTTTCGATGAAAATTAGGGTCAGTGGCCAACTGCTCCAGAGCAGATTCAGCGAACACACTTCGTTTTCTATGGTAGTTCACCTTCAGTTCCTGGGTCAGTTGAATTTTGTACAGGTAGGTACAGGCTCAAGTCACGACGCAAAATTTGCAAAGTTGTAGTCTACGAAAGGCTTCGGATTCTCCTACACACTCTCACAGACAGCGGCGATGTTTTCGGCAGATCGTTTCATCGATTTACAGGTATCGATCGATCGTTTACTGAACCAGTGGACTGAACCTTATTCAACACATTGCGATTAGTCCTTTAGGTTAGGAAGATTATAGCGATCGTAAAATGGACGAAGCGCGCGGTGAGTTGTCCAAACAGAACACTCATTTTGATAAAACAATTTTATTATTTGAATAAACGACAACTAATTTGACAGCTGTAGCTTCATCAGCATGGCCATTGTTAAAGTTCGGAAGACCCTGTTTAAAAATGTTCTGTTAACCAGCTGTCGCCCCCTACGAACGACAACTCTCAAAAGTCGAAACTTGTGCGAACTAAGGACTAACGAGGTTTTACCTTTTAACATGTGATTCCTAACACGAGTTAAACGATCGTCTGGCCTTGCGGCTCGAACCACTGGTTCACACAGCGGTCGACTGAAAATTAGTGGAGCAAACCATCCACGTCAACCCAACCGGCTACCGTTCAACCCTATGGGATGAATTCTGAAACAACATATAAACCAATGAGAACCATCAGAAATTCCTTTGTTTCAGTTCAGCAATCAAGCAGAGCACATGAATATAGCAAGTGGGATCTTGCCGAAACGTCGAATGTCGAAACAGATTTATACCCGGGATGACAATTCAGCATCCGTGAAGGAATACGCCAGGACATATATTCAAGAAGCTGAGGTTGAATGGGTGGGCCATCGAAAACTTGACATGGAGGTTTTGGGTACTAATCTTGCAAATCCTAAAAAAAGCTCAGACAGGTCGATTTTTATTGAGAGGGGGACATTTTTTTCTCATTTACAGCGTCGTCACTTCAACCCCGGAGTAGAGGGGTGAACAACCTTTGGAATTTTAATAGGGAACTGGGGGCGAGTCGCACATCGTTTGAAAGATCTTGGAATTCTCTAAACAACGGTGTACATTTTTTTCAATTTGGACAAACCATATTAAATTTAGAGTTGAAGTTAATTACTTTATTCTTATGTCAGCATATGCTCAAAATGGACACCTCCAGCTTCCATGCAATAATAGAGATTCTGCTGGAAACGTTCTCGAACATTATGGAGCATTTCTGGAGTGATTTGGCGACATTCATTTGTGAAGAGGAGTGCAGTAAATTCTGCTTTTCAAATGACCCTACAGAAAGAAATCTAACGGCGAAAGGTCTGGTGATCGTGGTGCCATTTAGAAAAAAAGAACATTCATCACTGAAGCAAATGTTGAAAACAAAATGTGGATTTTCCACCGCTCGTTCACTAACCAACTCGCAAAATTGCAAACGTCGATCAAAATCATCTTCATTCAGTTCTTGCGTTAATTTAATCTTGTAAGGATGCATTTTGTGGGTTGTTAAAATACGCCGAATGCTAGTTCGTGACACCCCGGAAACAAATACTGAATTTCTTGTGCTCAAAAAATGGTCAAGCTCAACATGGCCCAGAATTGCCACTTGTGTCGCCTCATTTGTTACTGGTGGTTCGATTTACCGTTTTTTATTTGCTACAGATCCAGTTATGGCACTCACTAGTAGTAATAATGTAGATATCACTTTTAACATAAAAATGAGAAATAGAAACAGCATTTTTAATCATTTCTCAATTGTAATAGTCCTCTTATCATAGAAGAACTAAAAAAAATAACAAAAAAGTAGCGTAAGAAACAAATGAAAGAGTTCCAAATACATTCCAATTGAGCAATGGCGTACAACAATTTGTTGCTATTAACAATATTGAGAAAGTTTATTATCGGAAAGAACTCTTTGAAATACGGCCAAATTTAAAAAAATGTACACCATTGTTTAGAGAATTCCAAGATCTTTCAAACGATGTGCGACTCGCCCCCTATTCCCTATTAAAATTCCAAGGGTGTACAACCCTGTGCTCCGGGGTTGAAGTGACGACGCTGTGAATGGGGAAAAAACTTCCCCACTTCCAATAAAAATCGACCTGTCTGAGCGTTTTTGGAATTTGCAAGATTAGTGCCCAAAACATCCATGTCAAGTTTTCGATGGCCCACCCTGTATATTAGCTGTCATCAGTACCTAGAGTGTTTCCAAGTGCAATGTCGGACACAACACAATTGCAATATATACCGTTGACAGCCAGAAGCATGTGTCTGTGCGGTTTGTATATTTTCGTAGTGCTTTGTCCATGAAATTTTCCTGTTTTTGACCTACAATTATTTTTGATGTCGATTCCAGCAATTGAGATAAGTATCTATCAATTATAAAATTAGGGCTTGATAACTTTGCTTTGCTCATAAAATTTATAGGCTCTAATTTGTTTCGTAACAACTATTTTTTTTCGTTTTATTGGTTAATATAAAACAGAATTTCAGAATTTAAAGTTAACTTATTTCTGAAATCTATTCGAACATTTTCATTTCCTGTTTTGTTCAGTTTTACTGTACTACTGCGCAAACCGCGACTGTACGCAAACTCAGCTCAGCAAATTTCAGGATATGAGTGTTACTTGGAATTCCCCCACATTGAATCGCACACTGCGTCTTTCTGTCATATTATAGTTCCAGACAGTACAGATTTGCCAATTACAACAATGATACTGTTACATCTAATACACACTGGACTCAGTTTTGTAGTGAGTTTTGGTTCTTTCGTGGCCTTCACTATATTCAGTAACTCCTTTGGTACATACCATGGATTAATGGCAGGTAAATTGAATCACTTTATTTTAAGTGCGGAGTGTTTATTGTATACGAGTTCTAACTTCAAAATGCAGCAATTGAACCTTATCTTTGAGTGAGAACTATAACTGAAACGACTATAATTGCTGTGAATAAGATCATTTTGATTTCGAGAACCTATTTACAATACAATACTACTAGGAAAATAGGTAATTTATAAATATGTTGATTATTGGCATTTTATGTCTAAACTTAATTAGAAACGTACTTAATACATTTTTGAATCTGGCAAAACAGGTACATTTTGAAAAAACCAATACCAGAAGAACATGTAATATATAAATATGTTGATTATGTTATTTATGAAAACGTGTTTAATAATGGTGAGTGAATAATTTCTTGTTGGTCGTTCAAAAGGTGACAAGCATTTTCTTTAGTTAGGATTGTTTCTGATTGCGTTACACCCAGCAATTATCCGATTTATCAAATCTTCTACATCTTCCACTGGAGTAGTATGAACTAATGACTTTAGGTAGCCCCTTAGGGAATAATCCTGTGGGTTCAAGTTCGCTGATCGAGCATACCTTAAGTGAGGTCCGCCTCGACTAATCGAGCGATCTCCGTATGTTACTGTTAAAAACTCTAGAGCCAATATCAGCGGCGGCTCGTCAGAGGAGGCAAGGGAGGCTTAGCCTCCCCATGAAATTTGAGGCTATTCATCGCAATAAATTAAAAGATATTGACAAATAATGATGATATTTTTTTTTCTAAAAATGCTTGTGTATCATTACTTTACCATCAATTTTTAATATAAATACATAATATGCCCGAAAAAACACTATCACTCATTACGTAGTACGTACCACAGTGTATCCTGCATCAACAAAAACACAGGCTCCGAGAGACTGATCTAACCAGCGACATACGTCCCGATTTGTAATTTTAGTTGCAGAAATTATAGCGTTAGAGGAGGCTAGCCTCCAGTTGGTCTCCGTTGGTGTATCACCGCGTTTGTTTTTTATTCAATTATTCGGACGGGATGCCGTGACGGACCGGGACTGAAAAATATTTCGGTAAATCGTTTTAGCGTTTCTTGATAATATTTGTTATTTGTGTATAAAACAAGCAGTATTGTATTATAGCGATGCTTTTTGGAAATATTTTTAATGTGTTTTAAAAGTGTTTTCTTTCAATTTCAAGGTGTTTTCATGTTTTCACTTTTCGATAAGTTGTTTCTTCCATTTATTATGGATAAGTTGGACGAAATTAAAAAATCTGACGATATAGTCGATTGGTTGCTGACAAATAATTTCAAGTCTTTATCTTATGATAAGAAATTTTACATTATTAAAACTCTGGGAAGGCCTCAACCAAATTTGATTTCAATTAAAGCGTCAGATAATCGACAAAATCGAGGATTTAATATTAGTTGAAACGATAAATGCGATTAGTTAACCGGAAAAAAAGAATAACCAATTTAGACTTACCCGATTTGAAACAAAATTATAAACAGATTTATAATGAAATATTGGACACATTTTCAATGCAAATCAAAGTTAGATTTGAAGATTTACTTAAATTAAACTACTTTGATTTGTTGTTGTTTGAAAAATGTTCGTCCTATACCATAGATTTTCCCCAAAAACTTTATAACGAGTTAAAAGGTCAGTAACCATTTTTCGATGTTATTCAACTGAAAAATGAATTAATCGTAATATACAGCGCCCCTCAAATGTTTCAAAATTGCAAATCTCCTTCAGATTTATTAAATTTCATGTTAAAAAAATGAGTTGAGAGATTGCATTCCTGAGTTATATAAACTCATATCTAAAATTGTGACAATTCCCATAACATCAGCGTCAGATGAGAGAAATTTTTCAGCATTGAAAAGAATTAAATCCTTTAGTAGAAATTCGATGACTCAAAATAGATTAAGTAATATATATCTTCCTTCAATTGCAAAAGAGTATATAAAAGAAGTGACAGCCAACCCCCGATTTTATGACGAAGTAATTGACTACTTTGCCAATTGTCAAAAAAAAGAAGGATTCCACTTATATTTAAAGTAGCGTAGGTAATTCAATGAGTCTGTATATATTATATACATACAGACTTTATGTGTATATATATATATATATATATATATATATATATATATATATATATGTATATATATGTATATATATATATATGTATATATATATATATATATATATATATATATATATATATATATATATATATATATATATATATAAATACGAAGGTTATCGAGTGTCTTGATATAGATAAAGGAGTTTTTTAATCGGACATAGCACTCAAAGAAGTGGCAAACCATAGACACGTGTCTCGGGCTTCTGGCCCATCATCAGTATGGTGCAGCCAAGTGTAAGGATGGGCAACACTTGGTTACCAGAAGCCCGAAACACGTGTCTATGGTTTGCCACTTCTTTGAGTGCTATGTCCGATTAAAAAACTCCTTTATCTATATATATATATATATATATATATATATATATATATATATATATATATAGAGTGTGTATGATATACAAATCAAAAAGATACAATTAGTGGACATAACACTCCAAAAAGGGGGGCAAACCACGGACACGCGTTTCTGGCTATTGGCCTCATCAGCGAGGTGCAGCCAAGTCTGAAGATGAGTAACACTTGTTTGCCGAAAGCAGGAAACAACACATATGCACGGAGTCAACAACAGAAGCCAACCGCACATTTGTGGTTCCAGTTAGAAGACCTAGAATTCCCAGGCTACATCTAACATGACCACGTAGGCAGCTATAGCTGCCTGCGTGACATCCGGGTCCAGGATATAAATACAGACAAAGAAGATTTTATCGAGTGTGTATGATATGAAAATCAAAAAAGAAACAATTAGTGGACATAACGCTCCAAAAAGGGGGGCAAACCGCGGACACGTGTTTCTGGCTATTGGCCTCATCAGCGCGGTGCAGCCAAGTGTAAAGATGGGTAACACTTGTTTGCCGAAAGCAGGAAACAACACATATGCACGGAGTCAACAACAGGAGCCAACCGCACATTTGTAGTTCTAGTTAGAAGACCTAGAATTCCCAGGCTACATCTAACATGACCACGTAGGCAGCTATAGCTACCTACGTGACATCAGTGTTACCCATCTTTACACTTGGCTGCACCGCGCTGATGAGGCCAATAGCCAGAAACACGTGTCCGCGGTTTGCCCCCCTTTTTGGAGTGTTACGTCCACTAATTGTTTCTTTTTTTATTTATATATATATATATATATATATATATATATATATATATATATATATATATATATATATATATATATATATATATACTATATAACTATATATATAATATATATACTATATAATATATACTATATAATGTATATAAAAATGCATATTTTATTTATTTAAGTTAAGCACTTAACCAAAGATATTACCAAATTTTAGAGTTGTTTTATTTATTACACTTTGTAACTCAAGCAAATAATTTTATTTTTATATTTTTGTTTTTATTTGATTTTGTAATTTGTTTTTTTGAGTTTTTGTTCGTCTTGGTTAAGAACGAATGTTATGTTTACTTTTAGTTTATTTTTATTTTTTTTTCATTCCTATCCAAAATTACAAAATACACCTTTCAATTCACCTTTCAAAATGCGAGACCCTCGCAGACTATATTGAACTTGAATGACCGCCGATTAAAAGTAGTTTGCGGGTGCTTTGTCAATTCACTTAAACAAACCAGATTTAACTTCCTTCCTACCGCATCCTTCCTTTCCTTTTCTGGCAAAACACGACTCTCACCTCCCCGTTGATTCTTGCTAGACAATAAAATTTACTTTTAGACCTGTTTTTATAAGCATAATTAAGTACTTGTGCTTATAAAATATTTGTAGCAATTTTTAACAAAACTGTTTTATTAGAAGAGAAAATTATTATTTATTAACTGAGAAGAGTTCATTTATATTAAATAACTCAAAGACAACCCTTTTTCCTTGTTTTTGTTTTTTTAATGGTCAGTTTTATACGTATAATTTTCGGCAATACACAATTTTTGTTTGCATTTATGCCAATATTATGTTTTTTGCTTTAAATAGGTGCGGTACCCCAAAAAATTTTCGCGCCTCCGGCGGGCTTTTCTGTGTGTATATAGTCTTTATGACTTTAGCCTCTCCTATTCTCCAATGCACCAGCCGTCACTGGCTAGGATACGCTAGGATACGCTGGTACACCCTTCAGAAACTGAGGTAGCGTTTGGTCCAAAAAGTTGCGGTATACTTGGTAGGTCTAATATAGTACGATATACTTTTATTTCGGCTACGTTAATAAGTATAAAATAACTAAAATTGTTATTGTCGAAATTCTTTTTCGCCCCGTATCTTCGAATCTACCAAAATTCATCAAAGGACAAAATATCCTTATAGGATAGGTAATAGTCCTTTGAATTTTTGCCGCATGTTTAATAAACGCCCTGTATATCCAACAATGAAAGAGTTGTGTAGATGGATGAGTGTGTCTATTTATTGTTACACTTACTGCATTGTCAGCTTGTTTTTTTTTGTTTCAGCTACGGCAGATGGTTTTTGCTTCGTGGTGGTGTATTTTTATCAGTCTAGGATTATAGAAAGAGAAGAAGTGCGTTTGAACACCATAAATTCCATAAGAACTTTGAGTGTCTTTGGTTTTGTTTTAATCGTTTTGAATTTGGTACAATTCATTTTCCGCCTAACTAATCAATTACGATATGAGCCAGGTTAGTATTTTCACGGTATTCTCACCATAAATAATAGCAGGATTACGTGGTTTGGTACATAAAATCATCACAAATCACCTGTTGAATTAGTTTCTTTTTTAAACACTGAAAAATGTTGAAAACATAACAGGACAACGAGAGAAAACGTTTTTTATGCTGATTCGTCCCAACAATTCTGAGTTTGTTGAACTTTTGAAGACGGTCCTGTTCATATATGTTAACATGTTACCTGCGTCTCTCATAGATCAGGACAAGCTGTTTTTGTCCATGTGTTGCATTTATAGTCGGAGCGCTGGTGAAAAATTTGGGATAGGTTCTTAAAGCACCACAAAAATGTTTGTAATTGTCCTTGAATGGCCCCTAAATGATATAGTTCAGGTCTGGCTGAAGGGTAGCTGCCCCCTGTCAACCCTTAAATCTTCAAGTTGAATATTTAAGGAATTGAGAAATAAAAAGCCAGACCGATTAGTCGGGTCTATTAAAAAATTATATCTGAAATAAATAAAAAAAATTAATATAAAAGTTTCAGATATCAATGCATTGAACTTTTTTGATATATTATATATTTTCTGAAAATAAATTGGAAATAATATAATTGTATTATAATTTTTCAACTACCCAGGACTCTGGGTATCTGGTATCATTGCTTCACGATTCTTTTGAATCTGTCTTAATGTCATTCTGGCTCTATAAGGATATTGATCAGCTCATTTCATTTGATGTTTCAAAATGGCGTTTTTCTACATATCGGGTTTGCTGGATTTTCATCAAGTTGTCCATTGTGGCGAAAACGAATGCTTGGAAGGCAAAAAACGAATATTGTTATAATATTTTTTTGGTTTCATATCCTCCATTTTATTTTTCAGCACTTTTTCCTATAAGCACAAGTAACTTTTTCGACATACTCATTTGTGCAATTGGATTGAAAAGTGGAATTTGCTTGGTGTACTACTGCCTACGGTATAGACCGAGAGACGAAGAAGAACAGCCGTTACTTGGGGAGATTAATTAATATCAGTTATAAAAAAAGGTTGTGAAGTTGTCATGCATGCAATCATCAGGTAAGAAAAGCTAGGATAAAAGCACTAATCCATTACTATAGAACTTAATTTCTGATTATATTTCATTTTTATATATCTTAACATATTGCCAATAAAAACATTGTACAATATACAATAAAAATATAGAATATAACAGCAAATTTGTTGATTATTTATTATGATCATAACAATATTATAAGTTTTTTGCTGGATTTTTTTCCTAACACCAAACCGTTATTTTAACACCTTGACACGTGTTTCGATCACCAAGTGATCATCTTCACCATTTTTGATCTTCCTCTTGAAGATGACCACCTTGACACGTGTTTCGATCACCAACTGATCATCTTCACCATTTTTGATCTTCCTCTTGAAGATGATCACTTGGTGATCAAAACACGTATCGAGGTGTTAAAATAACGGTTTGGTGTTGGGAAAAAAACTCCAGTAATATTCATTACTACACCGAAGGTTCCAAACAGAGCACCACAAGTAAATATTATAAATTAATCATAATCTTTTCTTCGCTTTTTTGTTTTTTGAACGGCATTTGGAAAACTGTCACCAAGGCAGTATTGGAAATCTTATAAAATTATTTTGGAAAGAGGATCATAATGCAGACTCGAACTAGAATTTTCAAAAACAACTCCTGTATCAAATTCTTCAAACATTTAATTCAAAGAGAATTTTTAGCACAATATATGATAATGATTAAAAACATTTCTCAAATACTTTATTTCTAGACGTGTTTGACACCGTAGCTTCCTCGGTAAAAATGAGTATCACAAACTGAGCTACAATTCTCATATACTGATTTTACTTATCATATCAAATTTCACCTGCTGTCCAAGAACTGAGATTGTAATTGATTTACAAGTTCTGCTTGTTATCGCTTTTACTATTAACCCATTAAGCTAGGTGTCTACTACTGTTGTATATAACAATTGTAGTTCAGTGTGTAATACTTATTTATACGGAAGAAGCTACAATGTTAGCGAAACTCGAACATTAGATCCTCTTTTGAAATTCATCCTAATAATCCGTTTCTATCGTTAAGGTATAGGATGACGTCATCTATCGGATTGACAGAAAATTTCAAAATTGCTCGCTCAAAATGAACAAGGCAATATGTTGCAAAGCCCAACCAGTCCTTAGTCCTCGGAGAATCAGCCTAAGTATAAGTAAACCTGAAGACTTCTCCTCACCAAGACGTCATCCATGAAATCAACAGAAAATTCGAAGCTCCTACATTGTAGCGAACGCTGTAGAGATAGACAGCGGTCGATGTTAAAAGTTGGCTTTGAATCACTTTCTGAGGGCGATTTGATCTGAGATGAGGGCGATTTGAAATGAAAACAGAGATTTTTTAGTAAGAATAACAACAAAGGAATCGGAAACATTCAATTTCACCTACAAAAGTAATAAATGCTACTTATAGGTCAACAAAATATTCAACTGAGTCAAATATGATAATAATATCGTCTTTGTTATCTTCAAATATATTTTAGGCGAAACTATATTACTATAATGCGATCAATTCACATGAAAAGTCATTCATTTGCTTTTCCACTCAACCTCAAAAATGTACCATACAATGAAATGTGAATACCTGTAGCCCTTGCGTTATCAACAATTTAGAGACAGTGAAAATTATTTAAAATTGGTATTGAAAGCTTCAGTTCGTATCCTTTCAATGCTCGGGTAGTTCATTACAAATTGCATAGATATGATATGATTTATGTAAGTACATTTGTTCGAAAAGTGATTTCTGGATATAAATAAGACGGTACTTTAACATTGTCTTATGCATTGAGTATGCAGCACGTAACACCCTCCTATCTTTCATGTTCAATCAGTATCTTTCGGATTATAAGATTTTCTTTCATGTCTTCATATTCCATAAATTAACCGCAAGAAGGAATTTGTTGGAATATACAAAACGTCAGCATAGGTAAATGTAGACAGGTATCAGTGTTGTACCTTTTAGAAAAAATATGGTAACACATTTCTGCGACAAAAAGTAACATTTGATAGAAAAAGGTAATAAACATTACATTGCGAAAAATACGGATGAATATATGATCAGCTTTCTTTTGGAGTCGGACATTACCTTTTTTATTCCTCAAATACTAATAGTAAATATGTTCATCACATATCAGATAAACAAGTGAATGAGCATCACAAAACCGTTACATAACAAACTGGTCTGTTCTTTGACCACAGACCTACAGAATACCTTAGGAAAGAGCACAGAACATATACCATGAACTTTTTTGACAGGCAACAATCTTGAAGGTGGTTATTATCAACTAAAAATTTGTCAAGTTGTTAGTGAACGTGAACATGAAAAAATGAAGCTACTTTGATTGAAATGTTGGCCTAACAGCCTTCCGAAATAACATCATAATAATTACTCAGTGGAAATTAAATTATATATCAGTTTCTAATAATTTGAATTTACCACGAAAAGTGGGTAAATATTCGTTTTGAGGGCATCCGGCAATTTTGAAAAAATGTTTGAGTGTACTCACGTATTTTGATGCGTAGATTACGAATCTGAAAGAAAACAGCGGCGCTCTTCCTTATTTACAAAGTTACGGCCTTTCAAAGTTCAGAAAAGCCTTCTTTTTCACAAAATAAAACTATTTAAAAACAACCATTTATTCACTAGGTCACCTTTACATCTTATTCCTTCTTCCTTGACACTTTTCACTTCAACAATCAACATTTTTCCAATAAAAAATGTTTAAATATGTACGGAGCTGCTTTTTGGTTGTATATCTCTGTATTTTACGTTTTTAAGGTTAATGGCATAGTTGGTACGACTGATTATGTCAATATTCTTAAAGTAATTCAAATGTTTTTTGCCTTCATTCTTAAGATTCATTTTATGTTTTTCTAATCACTCACGTCAAACTAAAAATCCAAATGTATGAATTTGAAATAGTAGGCGGCGGCAAATACTAACCGCTCTTTTCTGAAATATCACTAGTAACTAATCTAGAAATAGAAAAATGTCACCAGAAGAAGTATTCGTTTTTAAATTAAGTTTTTTACAGATGGCACTTTGGACTTATTTCCCTTCCTTTCTAAGATATTTAGGAGATATTTGTTATGATAATATGTGGTATGTGGTATTTTAGAATTACCCCAAATCTCCTCAATAAATATTGTCATTTTATTAAGAAACATCTTATATATCACAGTAGGTAGTTTTAAATTGAATAGATGTCAGATATTTACAACAAAGAAAGGGTAATAGCAACTTTATCTTTCTCTCTCCTCTATCAAAAAAGCGCACATACGATTGATTCACTTGGATATAATCTGCTTTGATATGATGCATTCTCAGAATTTTCCACTTTTATATCTATATAACTCGTATACTTCGTCAGCGAGAACAAAAATGACACTTTATCATCTAATACACACTGGAGTCAGTGTCATAGTGAGCTTGGGTTTTTTCGTGTTTTTTTCTATATTAAGTAACAAATTTGGTATAAATAATGGATCGCTAGCAGGTAAATTCAATCGTATTATTTTGAGCGATAATTCTTTTTGTATAATTTTGTAAAGCAATATCCAGTAGTTGAAATCAATGTTTTACATACACATTTAGTGAGAACTATGTAGGTATAAATGATATAATTGCAGTAGAAAATATATATACAATGGAAGTCTCCAACTTAATGAATCAAAGACGAGTTATTTTTTATAAAAATATTCATTCACGTGATTAGTATTTGGAGTCGCACCTTTTTTTTGAAATAATAATAATAATAATATCACTTCACTTCTGCGGAAACACAAGGATAGAATAGAATAGTTTATTAACTACGTTACATTTTCATGTTTGTAGCAAGTCCAGTGTATAGGCTTTCTTAAATAAACATATGAAATAAGTAAGTAAATTGTGAAAATATAAAAATATTAAGCAACACAGAGGTTACCTAAGTACATATATAACCAAATAAATATTCACCCATGATAATAGGGTTATTTGCAAACTACCACAGTACAATCGATACCGGTGAGTATGTTTCATCTCGAGTAAACATGGCTGACGTGAACTGTCCTAAAATAATCGTAGTATTCTGATACTGAGTAAAAACATTGTTTGAGTAGCATTTCCTTGATGGTTCTTTTGAATTTGGTGATACTAAGCTCTTTGAAGTTATTTGGCAGAGAGTTGAAAAGATTGTGATCAACAGAATTCATTTTTGATCTGGTCAAACGATAACGGCATGTTCTTACCTTGTCCGCATTTCTCGTGAAGTGTTGGTGTATGTCAGACTGTTTCCCTAGAAAATGAGCATTTTTTCTGATTTCCAGTAGCGTCTGATAAATATATAATGTTGGCAACGGTATGATACGTAATTTTTTGAATAATGGTCTACAGTGCTCCTGGAAACCTGCACTTGCCAATATTCTTACAGTTTTTTTCTGTAGTTTGAAAATTCTCATCGAACTAGGAGAGTTCCCCCAAAGAACAACACCGTAGGTGATGTGTGAGTGGAGTAATGCAAAGTACGTCATTTTCAGAATCTCACCGCTTGTGAAGTTTTGCAGTTGACGAAGGATAAATATTGCACTAGATAATTTATTTGCGAGAAGATCTGTATGTGCTGTCGAAAGTAATGCCAAGTAATTTTACACTTTTGTTAGATGAACCTACAGTACTGAACTCAAGATTTTGAGTTTTGCCACTATTCAACTTCAATTTATTTGCTAGAAACCAAGTGTTGGCTTAATTTTCAACTTCTTCCATTACTTGTGGAATGTTAGATGATGATTGATCGCTATATATCAAAGTTGTGTCATCTGCATAGAAAATGGCCTTATAGGGAGACATGAAATTACATAAATAACAAAGAGCAGGGGCCCAAGTATTGAACCTTGTGGAACACCGTGATCAATAGGTTCAAAATTTGATGTAATACCATTACACGAAACCCCCTGATACCTATTTGAAAGGTATGATTCTATAAGTGACAAAGATACCCCTCTAACTCCATAATAATACAATTTTTTAAGAAGTATACTGTGTGATACACAATCAAGAGCCTTAGACAAGTCAAAAAGCGTTATGGCAGTGTGCACACCCTTCTCGAATCCTTCAACAATAGATCCAATGTCATTAAAGACAGCTAGAGAAGTAGAACGATTTTTGCGAAACCCATATTGACCCTGAGAAAAGAAGTTGTTGCTCTCGAAGTAATCATACAGACGCTTCTTCATTATTATTTCAACGACTTTGGAGAAAATAGATATGGGCCTGTAATTGTTCAGGGAACATGGGTCCCCTTTCTTGAAGACTGGAATCACTTTCGCAAATTTGAAAGAGTCAGGAAAAACACCTGTCTCAAATATGAGGTTGATCAGTCCTGTTAGAGGCGAAGTTATAATATGTTGGGTTTCCTTGATGAAACGAGCGTTCAAATTTTGGGCATCTGAACAGTTTGAAGGTTTTAAACAATCAATCGCGCCTTTAATATCCTGTTCGGTGACGAGACCGAGAAAAAAGGAGCTACAAGGTACTGGAAATTCTTCGAAATTAATTAAATCCTCCATGTCCATCTGAGGTAAAGATTTGATGATGGTATCCGCAATATTAACAAAAAAATTGTTGAAATCCTCGGGAGAAATTTTTGGGGTGTTTTCGCAACAGCCTTTGTTTTGTTGCGTTCATAATTTATTATCCGCCAACATGCGGATGATCTATTTTTAGAAGAGATAATAAATTCATCGTATGCCCGTTTTTTACTCAGTGTTATCCGTTGATGATATTCTTTTTTGACTTTTTTGTACACATTTATATCGGAAGGGTCTTTACTGCTATCTGCGATTACTTTGATACTCTTCAATGACTCTCTGAAGGATTCAAGAGAATCATCAAACCAACACACGGGGGATGTTTTTTTATGAGCTGCCACCCTTCTCAGAGGAAATAACTTGCGAACTTGAGTAGCATAGACATCAGTTATGTAAGATGCTAATACATCTCTTGATTCTCTCTTGATTGTGATAAAAAATTTCCCACTTTATTTCTGAGAGTGATTCTTTGAGTTTTCTCAAACCTATTTGTGTATATGAACAGTTTTGGCTGGCTTTGAAATTTTTATGTATTATAATATATTGAGCTTTATGGTCCGCTATGCAGGGTTCAAAAACACCTGTGTCGATAGATTCGTCATCAAGGTTTGTTGAGATATTATCTATCTGACTAGAAGAAGCGGCTGTGATTCTTGTATCATCATTAATGGTGATTTTTAATTCAAAGGAAGATAATAAAGTTTGAAATTCACTCAGGATATTGGAGTTAATTTAGAAGTTGATATTTAAATCACCCATTATTATTATATTGGTTGAAGCTTTGACAATGGTAGTCAGTAGATTTTCAAAATTTACAAAAAACAAGTCGACGTCGCCCATGCCTGATCTATAGACAACAATGATTGTTACTTTCGGTTCGAACAACTCGATACCACAGAATTCCGAATTAATTTCACTGTTGAAAGAAGTTAAATCTATGTAATTGAAATCAAGGTCTTTTTTCACAAATAATGCGGTGCCACCATGGACCCTCTTTTCTCTACAAAATTGACTAGCAAGAACATATCCATCCAGACATACTCTGCCTAATTCAGCCCCCCTCAGCCAATGTTCTGAAACACCAATTACTTCGAATTGGTGATCAAATGTAAAAGAATTCAATATACCAATTTTATTGAATATACTCTGAACGTTAACATGAAACACACTCACCGAATTCGGGTCTTTAACCAAATTTTTAAAATTGCTGGAAAAGGAATCTTTTTGCTTTTCTTCTATTGTCCCTCGATGCTGGGAGGAGTTTTGTAAAAATTTTCTTTGAATTTGAAGCGTCTTACAACAGATCCTTGTGGCCAAATAGCTGGATTGTAAGCGGCATCCAAGTGGTCCAGTGGGAAAGACACTTTGAAGGTACAGGTACGTTCGTTTTCATTCCATGTTTCGCAAACAAAATGTATATCCGGAGAAGTTGTCTTCAAGTAATCTCTCAAGTTTTCAGAAGTCATTCCAGTTTCTATGCGCGATACATGGACGTGTCCCAGGCGCGGTACAGTTTTGATAACTGTATTCTCGTTTCTTCCATGAATTGGTTTATATTTATTTTTATTTTGGTAGTTTTTGTTGGGGATATTCCGTCGGGGAATTCTGTTTGTATTTGTGGTCCGGTTTTTGTCTACCTTAGATTCCGATAATGCGTGGAAATGTTCAAAAACATTTTTCTAGAGGTGATTCCGAATCGAATGAGCTATCGCTCATATTTTTAGGACCTTCGTCTCTATTTTTCATGTTTTAGAACTTGTTTTATTTGCTACTGCCGTAGACTTCCAAGCGGCACTGAAATTTTTGTATTGTTCTGGTAGGCTGGATAGCATTTTGGATATAATTATCACATCATCAATGTATGTTCCCAATTAGGTTAGTTTGTATGCAATATTCTGCATATTCATAAGTGCTTGTGAGCTATCCAAACGTTTCTTTGCTGTTAGTTATAGTTATATGTAGTTCCAAAAGTTTTCTCTGTTTTTGGTTCAAACTGTAATATTTCAGTGATACCCATTCAATTTAATCAAAATAAGCACCATTTAAATAGTCGAATAATTCCATCAGCATAAAAATGGTGTGCTCGGGATTCGATGATGTTAACGAAGGCCGTTTTTTACCTGGTCCTGATTGGCGAAGATTCTACCGGTGAGGAAGTTATCGAAGTGTTTTGAAAGATGGTAGTCGGTTGGCGAGAGGTCAAGAAACGAGAGGTCCGGAAGAGAGGTATTCATAACGAAATTCTGGAAACAACACTGTAGAATTAATATTTATTGAGATATAGAGCTAGAAAACACATGACTTTTTGTGCACGTGCATTTTTGAGCATTTTTGAACATGTTCAGTTTCTTGGTGGGAGGCATAAAAGTTAGAAGTGTTCCACGTGTTCGGCTATCAACAAAATGGATAAAACTATTTACATCAAATTTTGTGTGAAAAATTAAATTAAGTGCTCAAAAACACTCGAAATTTTGACAGTGGCATAAGGTGATCGTACTCTGAGTTAGAAAAATGTATTTACAGTTGTACAGCCTTTTCACAGAAGGTTGAGAAGATGATGTTAATGACGATGCTCGTCCTGGACGCCCCAGCACATTAATAACCGATGAAAATGTTGAGAAAGTGAAAGAATTGTAATGGGGAATCATCAAGTCATTATTAGAGGAGTTGCTGAGAATATCGACATAGCGGCTGGCTCATGACATAACATTTTCTATGAAATTTTGGGCATAAAGCGTGTAGCGACAAAGTTTGTTCCAACATTGCTGAATTTTGACCAAAAAAAACCATCGCATGAGCATCGCTTAGGAATTATTTAATGTCATCAACGGCGATTCAGATTTGCTCAAAAAGGTCTTAATTGGTGATGAAGCATGGATATATGGTTGTGACATCGAAACCAATGTCCAATTGTTCCAATGGAAAAACCAAGGAGTGCCAAGACCAAAAACACGCCAATTTTGATCAAATATCAAGGTTTTGCTCACTGTTCTTCGATTACCGTGACCGTGATCGTACGGTCAATAAGGAGTATACCGTGTTAGGAATCACACGTTAAAAGGTAAGACCTCGTTGCTCCTCAGCTCGCACAACCGCTCAACTTCTGAGAGTTGTCGTTCGTATGGGGCAAGAGCGGAGTAACGGAAAAACAGATTTTAAACAGATTTAAACAGATTTTATCTTGAAGTTATATGCCGCTTGCGAGAAGCAAAATAAAGAAGACGTCCGGTATTGTGGAAAAACAATTCATGGCTTTTGCATTACGATAAGATCAAAATCGAATCACTGAAAGACCTTGAGGACATACCAAAAAGTGCATATCGGAACTGCTTCGAGGATTAGAAAAAAAGCTGGCACAAGTGTATCATATCTGAGGGGGATACAATAGATATTGATGAATGAATGAATATTCACCTTATTTTTTGAATAGAGTAAGTATATCATCCCCAACAGTTATTTGTGGGGTATTGTAAGATGAAATGTTAATGAAACACAATCAAACATTTTAATTTACTTTAACCCATCTCAGATCCTTTGAAACGTCTTGGTAGTTTTCTCCCCTAACGAGGACGTTCTGGAATAGGTTCTGAGACCTGATTAATTAACGGTTGTGGATCATCAACATCATGGACCGAAAGCCATCTGTTTTTCTTGCTTCTTAATCATCGTTGATCGATTGTAGACAAATACGAATATCTTTAAAGAATAATCTGAACTGAACTCTCTCTCCCACATAAAAAACGGCAGAATTTCGTAGGAATTTGGTATTCGAAGGTGTAATTCAGCTAGTGACCTGCAAGCTTATCTTCGCTGGGTGAATTTCCATCTGTCGTAGCTTTCAATCTATTTTTCAAAGTTTGAACCCAGGATACCTCACAGAGGTTAGTCTTGCAAATGTTTCTCGTTCATCCAGCAGCAAAACCACGCTGAAATCAATTAAGTAAATCACCTACAGATCGGTTTGGAGGTGTGACCTCTCATCACTGCAAGAATGGTCCTATACAAATATCATTGTGCATGGGATTCGGTTGACTTTAATGCGGTTCGATTGCATACATTTCAGCGTGGGCCTGCTGCTGGATAAACAAGAAACATCTGCAAGACTAACCTTCGTTTGGTATCTTAGGATAGGTTAGGTTAGGTCCAAAGTGAGTGAGTCTATTCGACCCTCCACCGCAACCCGCAAGGGTTTATTGTGGCTCACACCTATTCACACTCAACCAAATAAACCCAGCTTCTTAACGAAGTCGATTAGTTTGTATGGTGAGTGGTCTTTCAGGTCTCGAATTCTTAAAAACCTGATTCGGTCCCCAGCGGGGCAGGCACAAAGCATGTGCTCTGCTGTTTCATCATTTTATTTATTTATTTATTTATTTTATTTATTTATTTATTTTCAAACCTCATTACATGAAAATAATTATTTTTATGAAAATATCAATACAGTCTAAATCATAAATAGAATTCTAATATTTATACGTGAATACAGTTATATTGTATCTACAAGTAGTTATTACATAAAGCCGATTGGAAGGAAAAAACATAGTTATTCTAAACTTGAAAAGTAGTTTTTTACACCACTATAAACTTGTTTGGGAGGGAGAACAAAGTTGATGTCTGACATTAACAGGAAGTTGTTTGTTATTTTGATCATTGTAATGATAGGTGAACAGTTATTTGTTGATACATATGGTACATCAAAGAATTGAATGAGTCTTGTTGTTCTTTTGAGAATTCTCTCTTCCAGTAAAGATTTGAGATTGGGACAGTTATAATTTTTTTTATTGTATATTTTATATTTTTTTATATTTTTTATATACACATTAACACTATACTTGCCTGTTTTCTATTTTCTAGACTGGATATTTTAAATTCATTTCGTAGTGCTACTGTTCTAATTGTATATAATCCGAGTATACTTTATATTTCTTGTAATATAAAAATCTCAGAAATCTGTTTTGAATTTTTTTTAATCTATTTTTATGAACAATATAAAAGGATGCCATACTACAGCCCCATATGCAAGTTTAGGTCTGACCAAACTATTATAAAGTGTAGTAATCACTTTAATATCGTTGAAATGTGCAGTTTGCCTCATTACAAATCCTATAATTCTTAGTGCCTGAGATGCTATGTAATCCAAATGGGGTTTGTATGAGAGTGTGGAGTCTCTACCTCTGGATGATTCAATACCTTTAATTAAGTAATTGTATAGTGTCTTATTTAGTTTTCTGGTACAAGACAGGACAGAACATTTGGATATATTGAACGGAAGATCATTTTTCACACTCCATCGATACACACTATTGATGTCCTCTTATAGTTTGACACAATCTTGTAAGTTTTCGATCTGTCAATAAAATTTAATGTCATCTAGGAATAAGAGAAATTCAGAATACTTTATATTTTGAGTTAGATCATTAATTAATTTAAGAAAAATTAATGGACCCAAGTTTGATCCTTGAGGAACTCCAGAGTTTGCGCAAAATTTCCCTGTATAATTACCTTCATATTTGACTAAGTGTCAGTTATCCAAAAACGATGCCAGCAATTTGAGTGCTTTGGTATCAGCACCATTTCTATGTAACTTTTCCAGTATCACATCATGATTAACTTTATCGAATGCTTTTTGAGAATCTGTATAAGTAACATCAACCTGTTTATTGTTATCTAGATGGTTGAGGACATGATGAGTGAATGTTAGTAGATTTGTTGACGTCGACTTTTTTGGAACAAATCCGTGCTGTTCATTACAAATGTTTTCGCCAAAACCCCTCAAAACTTTTATATAGATGATCTGTTCAAACAGCACAATAGCACACAGCACTCCTATTGGCCTATAGTTTTCAATATCAGAAACCCTGCCAGACTTATGGATAGAAGTCACTAATATTTCCTTCCATAAGTCTGGAAACGTCTGGAAATGAAAGAAGAGGTTGCTTTAGCCATAATCCACATCCTTTAATAATATATGGTGGTATTTTATCAGTTCCTCCAGATTTTTTTGGCTTAAGTTTCTTTGAAGCTTCAAACAGAAGCGACACACACTGTCTTCCGACAGTCCGAGTCTTTGCATATGATGATTCAAATGACAGTGACCTCTAAGAAGGCCTGCTAGACATCGTGGTTCATCCCTACTGTAGTCCAACAACTGTTTAGTATCAAGCTTCGAAGTGTGAATAAACGCCTTGGAGTTAGCCAATCCTGGAAGATTCTACCAGAAGTCCATAAGTCTTCTTGCCATCCAGGTGTTCAATCTTTGTTCTGGTCCGATGAGAGGTATCTTGCATAAATGTCTGTCGGATGTAATTGAATGTCCAGCGTGGTATTAGCCGGGAAAGTAGTTGTTTTCCAGAATGATTTATCAGAACCTACTGTGTAGGGGAGACATTAATGTTCCAAAATTTCATTTTGAAATAATAATTTTCCTATATATGGTCTTTAATTAAATTTGAATGAAATGAAGTGTGTGCGAGGGATATCATCGAAATTTTTTATTCGTTTGGAAGACCTATTGAAGCCATTATGTGTTAAAATCTGTTTTTCCGTTAACCAGCTGTCTCCCCACTACGAACGACAACTCTCAAAAGTCGAAACTTGTGCGAGCTAAGGACTAACGAGGTCTTACCTTTTAACGTGAGATTTCAAACACGGGCTGGACGATAGGAAGTGAAAATCGATCGTCCGGCTTTGCGGTTCGAACCACCGGTTCACACAGTAGTCGATTGAGTGAGTGGAGCAAAGTACCCACGTCAACGAGAACGGCTACCGTGGAATATAACATCGTTCAAGTGTTTGCCACGGCGCATCCGAACGGTCCAATTTTCCAATTTGACTGATGGCATGGAATATGTTGGCTTTGTGAACCCCTGTGGTTTGTGGCTCATTCACATACAACTGCGACTTAAGAAAACCCCACAAGTCCAATCGCTCGTGCAGAATATCCAATGTGGCATGAGCTGTGTGGCACGAAGCGCCATCCTGTTGAAACCACCTGTCGTTGGTGTCCACATCATCCATTTCGGGCCAAAAGAAGTTGGTAATAATCGACTCATAATGCTCGCCATTGACAGTGATGGCCTCGCCAACGTCGTTTTCAAAGAAATATGAACCGATGACGCCACCAGCCCAAAATCCACACCAAACAATGACGTTTTCGGGATGCATTGGACACTCTTGGATCTCATGTGGATATGTATAGTCCCAAATTCGACAATTTTGTTTGTTCACGTACCCATTCATCCATGGATAAAGTCCTTTTATCATTATTATTGATTTGAACATATTGTATAGAAAAATCGTTTTTTGATGATTAGTTGATGAAATTGTCAAACGCCATGATACAATGTTGATTTTGTTTCATCCTCCTATTTTTCTTTCAGCAATTTTCCCTGTGAGTACAAGTAACTTTTTCAACCTACTCATTTGTATATTAGGATTGAAGAGTGGAATTTTCTTGGTGTACTACTGCCTGCGGTATAAGCCGAGGAGCGAAGAAGAGCAGGCGCTACTTGGGGGAAATAATAATTGATCTCAATTTGTGAAACTCTTATACTTATTATCAGATAAGTTTCATATGAAAGATCAAGTACTAATCCAAAACTATATCACATATCATGGTCTTTATTCCTTTAAGTTACCTTCATTATACATAAACATTGTATTGTTTTCAATAAAAACATGAAATTATAATAGCAATTTTCTAGTTCTCATTTCACTCTTAGACTTCTTCTGGAGTTCCCACTTTCACTATCTCTCTTTGGAGTGGACTTTGATCTACTGACCCCACAATTGTATGGAAATATTGTATTGAACGACAAAAAACTGACACGACGATAAAGTTCAGCCCTCTCTTTTATTAATTTATCGATTTGGATTTTGTGATTGGATCTTGTTACTAAATAAAAGTGTGAAAAAATAGAATATATAAAACAAAATCATAAAATTGTGTTAGTTACACCATTTGAAACGAACAGCTGGACAGGTTTTCACGATTTTTTATTCATTGGATTGGTCTCTACTCGGAATAGCAGAATAACTGTAGAAACATTCAAAAAATTAAAAAAAAAAAACAATTGACGTCGTATGTTAGGTTATGACAGCTGTCATGATGCACTCAAAGACAAGTGAGGATATGACATTCATAACTGTATGCACATGAACAATTGTTGCAAAGTTAGCAATATTCATCATAGTTTTATATACAGTGCCAAGAGCGGAAAGATCAAATCTTCCACAACGAAGCAGTAATGCAATTAGGCCATGGAATATTGCGAAATAATGCAATGCAACGTTGGAGGAATCTCATAAGAGGAGCATTATTATCAGTGTTAACTGTCGGAATTATCGGGGAAGAACAAAGTTTCTGCAATATGCTTGCCGTTCCAATCTTACTCTACTCGTTTGGAGTAGTGAAGTGGACTCGAGTGGAGCTGTATCAACTCGACGTAAAGACCCGAAAAATGATGCATCTCTATAGGAGTTTGCATCCCAAATCGTCCGTCCCACTCTTCTCCCGACAACAGGGAGGCCGTGGACTTTTGAGTTTGGAGTGTCTAGATGACACCTTCCCCCATGCTCCCTTCCGGGATGAGTGCCCTGAAAGGAAGCTTCCTCCCCCAGCTATTTAGCGAGGAGAACCTATTACCCCACTCCATCCACCCCCGCTCCCCGAGCGGTTCTCAACTTGCTGATGGGCACTTCAGCAAGATTGACATCTGACCTCTTTTGGTCGAAAGTCAGCCTTTAGGTGCTTTTACTTTCTTATCTAATCGTTGTTTTATCTGACTATTCCTAACTGAATTTAAGCATGGGGGCCCCCAAAAACTAACCGGCGGCTTTGTGCTATGCATCGAGCGTTTCTCAGTGCATCCAAGAAAAATTTTTAGAGTCGCGATCGCGGTCGAAGTGTTCTTCGCTGAACCTACCTGGAAGAGAGTGTATCTGGTTAGTTTTATACTTACCTGAGTTGCCTGACGGCGACTAACGGTGGCGGTCTGTGTCTACATGACAGAATGCTACTGGATATAGCCTGTAAAGTCGTCAGGAGTTCGGATACCCATCTCTGCATGATCCGTGACCATGAGAGAGCAGGAATTGGAGCATTTATCTTTAGGGCAGCTGCCCGAGCAGCTGATGTACTCGATTTAGTTTTCGACACTGAACGAGGTGACTACAACTCTGGCATCGAGTTGGAACCCGTTCAGAAAAAAGCTCATATAAAAGCTGAAGAGATCACCTCACTTCTGCGGAAACACAAGGATGAGCCATTACATGGGGTATTCTTCAATAACATTGGAGATCCTGGCTTACCAAATCGTCTGACTTTCGCTTTCCTCAGGTCGAATGGGCTGAAGTCGGAAACTGAGGGGTTCATTATGGTTTGCCAGGATGGTGTCTTCAACACCTTAGTCTACCGCAGTCGCGTGATGGGTATAGAGGTTCCTGACATACAGGGCCTGCCACGAGGCGCCCGAGACCTATTGCACTTGCTATCATGCACTTGCTATCATGGGCAGCATATTCGGTCTCGGCATATATCCATAGACATAACGCGGCCTTAAGAGTGATATCTGTTTAAAAAAAATCTGCCGTATATTACTATATACGGCACTCTTACGATATTGACGAGACACCGGTGTTGTTCTACACTCCGGGGGATATCGAATCCATCGTGGGGAACGAGAAGTGCCGAATTAATTGGAACTATTCGTTTCCCACCCTCAGGCTCATAAAAGCTAATGAACATGATGTAGTCCTTCTCGGCCACCAGAGTAAGACGATATTTGTCGTGGAGTTTTCAGCTCCTGGCGAGACGAATATCGTCCGAAAAGAGGAGGAAAAATGGATAAAATATCGAGATTTGCTCTTCGAACTCCGCAGACTCTATCCAGACCACTCTTTCAAGATGGTTGTTCTGATTATATTACTATTATTATTTTCATTCGTAGTTTGCGCTGGTCAGGTCCTATTCCCCGAAGCCCCGATACATTCGGGAGGGAGCGCCAGCATTATCAACCAACGACCACTCCCCAAACCGTGGGGTAAGTGATCATTGGGTCCGAGAATCGTGTGCCATGAGCAAGCGCAGTGAGCCAAGAATGACAGAATTCAGCATTTGTCTGGCTATGATTTCTGCCTTAGTGCGGCAAGGCGGTATTTTTAAGTTTCGAGAGTAGGGAGGGCATCAATTCACCGAGGACTCCAATATAATAATAATATCGCCTTTGATATTTTCTAATCAAAACAAAAAATTCAATATATATTCAATTTACAATTGGAATAAAAGGAGAAGTTCATGGTCCGCAATAAAATACACCTGGAAAATGTTCTTCCACTAAACTCTAAAAAGAGAACAAATAAAATAAAAAAAAGAAAAACAAAAGTAAATATGTTATTGTTATATATAATGATATTTTAATTTAAATACGAACAAACACCTTACATAAAAAGTTTAGTCACTTATTCCTTAAAAGATATCATTCTTTTGATTCAATTTCAGTCTAAAAAATAGTCTTTATATGTAGTTTTAAAATTTGCAAAATTTTACTGTTTGAGGGAATTGGGGAGAACATTTTTTTATATCGAATATTCAGGTTATGGATGTCCGGATATGTAACTATCCCATGAAGTTATGAAGGTTTTTTGTTACAATTATTTTATAGGAAAAACAGACAGCCTTTATCAACTCTATTTTATCGCGTACAATATAACCACAGCATACTTATATAGTACTTATACAGTAGTCCCACTTAGCGTCGGTCCCTTTGATGTTGGTGTCCAGGAGTTTCAGTTTTTATAATGATGACGTATTTGACACTAATGACATTTCTCCCTACTACAATCTCAACCAAAGCGTCTAAACACTGCTCACCATAACAACTATTCATATAAACTGCTCAAAAAAATACAGTCGATGAAAACCATGTTGGGCACCTGAGAAAATTGTACAAATGATAATTTTCCATTTGTGTAATATTCAAGTAACCCAGATCATTTGGACAATGATGAACTATGTTTCAGTTAGATTTCAAAAATTCATGGGATCGGCAGATTTTCATATTCGGATGTGACAAAAATATATTTTCATTTTACAGTAGATTGGGTTAAACCCAGAAAATTCACTCTCGTCGTTTGCGCAGACCTGAGACTGCAACTCCTGGGTCTGCGTGTAGAAAATTCAAACCAAAAATCACCCGAAGTGGGATACTGTCTAGAGTATACTGTGATATAATTTCATCGGAAGGTAGGAGCGATATCAATTGAATTTTTGTTTAACAAAAACGACTAATACGTAATGCATCCTGCAAGCCAACTTTCATAAAAAGTAGTATATCAACAGTTTCGGTTCTTCACATATACCATTGTCTAGTATACGTAGATATACATGAAAATAGCATCGAAACGACTTCGCAATGGTACAACTTTCCCACAAAAAAGTCAATTATTAAGACTCAAACAACATAAAACTTTATATAAAAAAACTCGTATATATGCTAGATCAAAGATTTTCAATTGTGTACTTTTTTGTGTCAAAACACAGACAAATTTCAACAAATTTAATTTCATGCAGTCCCAGAATAATCAGAAAAGGTAGCTGGTGTTATATGTAGGTGTGATATGAATATAAGTATATACAGTGCATTTCTTTAATGTCCCTCCCTTTTTATTTTTTGAACGGGTCAACTGAAAAAAATTAAATTTGGGATAATGAAATTTATGCATGAATACTTTATTTTGAAGTGAAATTGACAGATGAAACTTTCAAGATGGCGACTGAGCGCCAATATTAAATGGAAAGGCGAGGTCTTGTGATATATTATTTTGATGCTCCTGACGAATACTTCACAACCTCAGAATATGAAGTCAATATCTTCACCTACTACAAAATAGTGGAACATTTAATGATTTCCTGAAGACAAACACATCAATATCGATATTTCTCGAAGTATTCCTTTTTATCTGCCATTTGGCAATTCCAACAACCCGATGAGGTTTATTAAATTATTTTTTCTTTTTTCTTTATAAAAACGACAATAAATGTCAGTACGACAATGAACATCATTGTTCGGTTAGAATATTCTCATTTAGTTTTCGGTTTTACTAGTAGGAAGGTACCATATCAACAATCTCTAAAATGGTCAATTATCGTCCATTGGAAGAAAAAATTGAAGCGATTTTTATTTACGGTGCGACGCGTAACTTTGACGAAACCGAAAGGATTTTCAATGAATGTTTTCCGAATCGTCCTATCTATAGAAAATATTTGAGGAAACTTGTATCCAAATTCACAACTACGGTAGTGTACATGGCAAAAAGTCCCAAGGTCATCCGTCCATTCCGGAAGAACAGCAAGTGCAAATAATTGGTGAGATGGTAGTAAATCCTGAACAGTCTACTTACTTCGTCGCGCATGTTTGTGAGGTGTCTCCTTCTACTATGTGAAGACTTTTGAAGAGGAATAGGTATCATCCATACAAAATTAAAATGGTACACCAATTAACTGAAGATGACCCTGATCGAAGAACACAATTCTGCGAAATCATGACGGAAACCATTGCAAGGCATCCTACCTATCTCCACAATATATGTTTTAGTGACGAATGTACATTTTTTTTAAACGGCAATGTTCACAGACAAATTGCCTTTAATGGAGTGAAAACAACCCTCACGTTTTCCGGGAAACACATACCCAATATCCAGAAAAAAATTAGCGTTTGGTCAGGAATACTGAGAAACCATATTGTGGGACCTCTATTTATTGATCAAAATTTAACAGGGGAACTGTATTTGAATATGCTGGAAAGTGTTGACCCCCTCATCACTGAAATCGTCGAAGCGAATCCTAATGAATTCGAAATGCATATTGTATTCCAACATTACTACAGACAAGTAAGAAACTCTTTGGATAGTACTTTTCCCGGTCGTTGGATTGGCCGAGATTTGACACCGTTGGACTTTTTTATGGGTCTATTTGAAAAAGAAGGTGTACGAAACTGAACCTGCTTCAATATTGGATATATGGCAGAGAATAATAAATATTTGTAAAGATATTGACGTTACTGTGTTCGAAAATGTTCGGCGTGAAATATCGGATAGGCTGTTCATAGGTCAAGAAATTCAAGGCAATCATTTCGAGCATCTTCTGAACTGGCCTCAAGCTTATTACCTCATATTATGTAGTTAAACGTCAATGTATTCAGGCAATTATTGAAAGATCCGCCATTTTGTAGTAGTTGCAGATATTGACATTATATTCTAGGGTTATGAAGCATGAAGTCAGGAGATACAGAAAGATGTGTCACAAGAACCCTTTTCCTTTTAGTTTTTTTCCCAGATGACGCCCAGTCGCCATCTTGAAAGTTTCATCTGTCAATTTCACTTCAAAATGAAGTATTCATGCATTAATTTCATTATCCCAAATTTCAATTTTTTGAGTTGACCCGTTCAAAAAATAAAAGGGGGGATTAAAGAAATGCATAGTACGTGAATATATGTTATGTTTGGAGTGTATTTTAATATTGTATATGTGCTGTATTTGTTTCCAAAGTATATATGTATATTTTTATAACTTTTCAATTGACGATTCTTATATACCTTTTTTTAGATCTATGGTTGATAAATACTTTGATTGATTATTTTTCTAATTCATACATTCAATAAATTTATCCAAAAATGTAAAAAAAAAACTCGAACTAGGTACCTCTTTTTAAAGTTCCGAGGACTCTCAAATGGGTTCCCACGATTTCTCACTCCACCGCATACTGCACTAAGTGAAGACGCCACTGGATGCAAGATGAGGAAAAGTCCCGTAAGAACTGTATTTGTCAGGTAACGGCTGCCTTCTCTGTTCGCTCACCTGGCGTGCAGTTTCGAATCAACAGGCGTTTAAGTTCTGTTCAATTCGCAACAATCAGTTGAAAAATGCAACACGGACCTTTGAAATCGTGACCGCTTCCGTACTGGCGATTGTTGATCGTTTTCGTGAGTTTTACTTCGACTGAGTTTATTCAGGTAAGTCGCATTTAACTCGTCTTCGGTTTTTTTTCTCATCAACAAATACGTTTCGAGATTTGTTGTACCGTTTTCAGGATTATCAGTGCACATATTCAAATGTTGTAAGGGTGGATTCAGATCAAAATCTCTGGGGTTAACATAAACTTCTGTCATTTCCCAACTTGACTTCAATACCCAAAGTAACATTCAGAAAAAATGAATATTTTCCAGGTCCAGATCCGGGAATTCTTTTTGATCAACCAACTACCTATAAGATAATATGACCCTTTTATGTTAATGTAGTCATTGAATTTGAATATGATTAATTGATTTGTTAACCTATCTATATTATGTTAGTCATTAAAAGAATAATTAATTTTATAAACATATCTTGGAAAAAAAATTCTTACAATTTAGAAAATGATAAGATTGGAATCAGCAATTATTTATTTCTCAATTTCCGATGTCTCATCATCATTTTTCAGAAAAAAATTATCAGATCTGGACAAATATGGTATATGGTGTATAGAACTGGTATGGTCGAAGTAAATGATATACTAATTATCAAATCTATCGGCGAACTCAAAGGCCAAAAAACCAATACAAAGGAATTATGCCGCAACGAATTAGTCCACGTGGACTGAAGAATTGGCGGTTCGTATTGAATAATTTTCACTAACCAAGTTTTATGATTGGATGAAGAGTCATAAAATTAAATTTGATGTCATGTTACGGTGACCAATAGCATGTAGCGATGAGTACCGCCGTTGTGTCGTCAATATTCAGTTCAGGAACTGATCGCGATTTGAAAGTTGAAATTCGATATTGGTGAAGTTATAATTACTTAAAATGTTTGTCATTTGTTTAAAATGTGGCGTCCTTGGACAAGTACTAATAGTAATAACCAGTGTGATAACAACGCAGACTTTTTCCTGTGTAGTGATTCCAATAGCGCTGGTGAACAATGCGAAAAACAGATACCAGTGACTAAGATCATGATGCATTTGAATATTGAAACACAGGGAGTATGTTTCAATGTATATAATAATCTACATATCAAGTTTGGTTTCGAGGGAAAAAACTATTACAAGCAACATCAGATTTGACCGAAATTCCTTTCTCAATTGTACGTAAAATAGCCAAAAACAAACTTTATGAACGCAAGACGCGATTTGATGCGGGATTACCAAAACCTTTAGATGTTCATCTAATAAAACCATTAAAAAACAATATATGACTGTTACATAAGCAATGAGATTCCTACAATTGAAATCATAAGGAAGAAATTGAATACCTACTTTCGGCCATAACGTGAGCTGCTGTGACAAAACTCTTTAGAATTGGATAAAGAAACTAGGATTTAGATTCAAAATAATAAACAAACGTCAAGTAGTTATGGAAAGCAGAAGAATAGTGGAATTAAATACTTAAATACTTAGAACAAATAACTAAATATAGACAAGAACAACGGCAAATTTTCTATTTGGACGAAACTTGGTATGACACTCACGACACAGTTACGAAAGGGTGGACTGATGGTTCGAGAATGTATACGCCTAACATGCCTGCAAACAAAGTATCGCGACAAGTACCGCATTGTGCATTACGGAGGAAGTAAAGGATGGGTTCCGAATTCCTTGAAATTATGTGGGAAAAAACTTGAGGACTGCAATGTTGACTATCATAAGAACATGGAAGCTAATATTTTTGAGGAATGGTTTGAAAACACATTCATCCCAAATTTGGATGCGAATAGTGTAATAGTTCTTGACAACGCTTCCTGTCATTCGCGGGAGCTCATTAGAGTACCGAATAAAAATCCGAAGAAATATGAAATACCAAGTTCTTTAATGGATAACAATTTGTATTTTGAAGATAACTATACCAAAAACCAACTACTTGAAGTTTTACAGACGAAAACATTTGAAAAAGTGTATGCCCTTGAGAGTATTTCTGAAAAGTATAGACACACCATATTGAAACTTCCCCCTATTTTTGTGTTTTCAATCCCATCGAGTTGATTTGGGGAAAATTGAAACAAAGCATCAGGCGTAAAAATAATTTTCCAAAATTCAATTTATTTCCTAGAAACCAAGTGTTGGCTTGATTTTCAACTTCTTTCATTACTTGTGGAATTTTAGATCATGATTGATCGCTATATATTAAAGTTGCGTCATCTGCATAGAGAATGGACTTACAGGGAGACATGAAATCACATATGCCACTAACATAAATAACAAAGAGCAGGGGCCCAAGTATTGAACCTTGTGGAACACCGTGCTCAACAGGTTCAAAATATGATGTAACACCGTTACATGAAACCGACTGGTACCTATTTGAAAGGTATGGTATGAATCTATGAGTGACACATACCCCTCTAACTCCATAATAATACAATTTTTTAAGAAGTATACAAATCAAAAAGACAGTTAGAGAAGTAGAATGATATAGCGATGTTATATAACAGACGGAACAGCGATTTTTCCAATGGGAGTTAATGACATAGCCATTGTCATTTTGATACCTAAAAAGATTGCAGCTGGCTGATTCACTTGCTCAATGAAGTGATTCCCCTTTTCCTATCCAACCGTGCAAATAGAAAAATATTTGAATTACTTATCTTGAGTAAATACTTCTCCTTGGAATAGGATCGAATATGTTGACACATAATAACGAAATATCCTAATACTATCACCTCTGCAAATAACTTGGATAAATTTTCTGGTATTTCACCGCTTATCATTGTCTGTGTCCGAAAGATTTTTTTTATAATACCTTGGGTACTTTTTGAGCTTGAGAAATATTACATAATGATAATAATGAAACCGAAACGGCAATATGCCGTTATATTATAATAGTTTTATAATAATCAAGACGTTTATTTTCATTATTTCCTGGTGTAATTAAAAACTTATTCTACCGTGTAGAATCGTATGAGCAAAATATAACAATTGGCGAACGGAATGTATTATGTATAATTAAAACGAAAATAAAATGGAAAGTTCATTATCTTGATGAATTGAGTGAAGATCGTTGCAACTCATTGTCACTTTTGGTTGGTTCGTTTTCACTTTTTTACATTCATTTATTCATTGAATGAATTACGATTTCCAGAAACCATTGCCGGGGTTGTGAGTGAATTCCAATATACACAAAGAACCTCCTATTTCAACAGAAAAAATCGGGGGATGGTCAGGGAACAATTTCATGTAGTGGAATTGACAGATACTTGAGGAAAATCCGTTACGCATTCAACACTTTACCGTGTTAAAAAAGTTCAAATCACTAAACCTCATGCTCCTTTGTTCACTCAAAAGTTATTTCAAGTCTGTCTGTTCTGAAAAAATACCACGTAAAACTTGGAACGGTCCCTCTAACCTCAATGTTCGTTCAAAAAAACAAAATTCATTACATTACTCAATCAGCTCTAGAATCCCGGTGAAATAAACAACTGTTTTGCTCAATTCGTACAAAATGTTTCTAATTTTTGTAATGAAAAAATTGATTTTTATAGAAACAGTTATTTAATCAAGCAGAATAACTTCTCATTTCGATTCGCTACCAAAGAAGCTGTGCACGAAATCCTGAATGGCATTAGAAGCCAAGCTTCAGAGGTGGATAATATTTCAATCATAATTTTGAAACTTTGTATAGTACAATTCCATAATAGGAATATTATTGCATTGAAACGAAAACATTGTTGTCAAGGTTGTGATTCTACATATTTTACCATCATTTTCCTCATATGTTTAGTATAATTTCCGTACGCCACTGCAAGAGACATTTAGTGCCTACTATTTAACAATTATAGTATAATATGATTCAATTTATCTTACCATTTATCTTATTCCCTTGGTTTCTACTTCCATGAGTTTCACAGTCCTCTTTTTTGTTTCATATTGCCCATTTCAGACCCTAGTTCCACGTCAGTGATTTTGGCATCCAAAACAATTATATCAGAGCCCATAAATGGAGCTGATGATACATTTGTATATTCTGCGATTCCTTAGAGCCCTGTTACCCAGTATAGAGTCAATCTGTTCTTCCATTGCTTCACGGTTCTTTTGAATCTTTTTTGATGTCATTCTTGATTTTGAAGTATAAAATGATGATTTGTTCATTTGTTTTTCAATACTGGATAAATAAAAACTCCTTAACATTTCTTTAATGAAGAACCTAATATTTTATTTTACATTTGATACTTCTGAACAAAATTTGCTAAAAATATGGAGTTGCTAAACAAATTCCGAAAACTATTTTATTGTCAAAGTTATTCTTCTTAGAAGATTTCGATGCAGTCGGTTTTTATCTTGCAGAAAAGGGCTATCAGGTAATTATGTAAAGCGAAACGGCGGGATTCATGTAAACCCCTTTTTCGAGAACGTAGAATCCTCACGGTTATTTCAATATTTATATTGGAAACCGTGTCAATTATACAAAAAAATAGGGAGAACTACGAATCTACAGCTACAGCCACATACCACACAAGACGGTCAAATGAACTCAATCTACCAATTCCAAAACAGGTTTGGTTATAAAATCGCTAATATATAATGGAATAAGGAATTACAATAAACTTCCCAATGAAATCAAAGAGACTCCTTTCATCATATTCAGAAAAAAATTTACAAAAATATTAAGTGATAAAGCCTATTATGACCTACACCGGGAAAAATGATTGAAATCTACCTCGGAATTTTCATTTCGAACGAAGAAAATTACTTCAGTTTTATTGAAAATATACTCTCTCTATTGAATAATTCACATCCCCGAGCGTAATTTCAGTAGGCAATGTATTTTTCATTGAGAATTAAATATTCATCTAATGTATGTGTGAAATCATAACGTATTATTTCATGTGAAGAGAATTACTAACTGGACGATGGGTATTTCCCCTTAGTGAAATGTAAATTTTCGCCATCTCTTTATCGAATGTAAAATTACGCTTGTATTTGTGAGCGATTATTGTATTGTTCATTCTTATCTACAGAAGCGCATCGGTTTGTCTGACGTGTGTATTAGAATATTTTTGTTGTTGGTGAAAATAAGTAAAGAAGGTGAGTATCTTTCTTGTGAAATTTCAATAACTAGTCCAATAAACAGATGAATTCATTGAGTTTTCTCGTTATGCATTATAGAGTGTTTTTTATTACAAGTATATCCTAACCTCACATCGCGAATTATTTCATACTATATGGAATAGTACAACATATTTTAACTGATTTTCAAATAATTACAGAACATATATTTGAAAATGTTTGTGATAATTACTGAATGGTATTGAGAAAAAGAGATATATTCGATAGCAGTGGCGTGACTCATCAGTGACGCCGTATGCACGATCCATTTTAAAAATGAATTTCTATGAGGAATAAAGTTTCGTATTGGTGGTTGCAATTATCGAACAATGTTAAATCGTAATTTCATTCACCTAAAAAATATCTGAACCTTTCATTCGTATCTCTCATAATTTTGGATAAATTTGAGGATTTGTGATTCTTATTATTGAACTTGAAAACATTTTTGCGATGGGAGGCAAGTTGGAACTCAAAATTGAAGGAATCGAGAAACACTTTAGGACCTTTTTGTTTCTGTTGAAGAGGTGAACAAAACACTTCATCACCACTTCATACCATATTATTATAGCTATATTTGCTATATTTCAGAAAATGTTGGAAAACATTTGAAAAATCTAATTTTTTATTGAAACGGTTGAATATGTATCAAAAATTTTTGAGAAATATTAATATTGAAGTCAAACTAGTAGTAGTTTTTCTCTAGGAATGTGTGTTCGTGAACTTACTGTGTTTTTAGATTTCTAACCCTATTCATTTGATGATGATATTTCATTTCTCTTTTAGGATAATAACAGGAATTGAGGAAAATAGAAAAAGGAATATTACTTTCATTTCTCTTTCCGAATAATACCACCATGAGCAAGAAAGAAAATGTGTTAATTTGAAGAATGGTTTTTTTATTTTGTACTGTTATTTGACTTTTTTGAAAATGAAAAAAAAATGTTTTGTAGAATTTCATTCCAAGAATGTATATGAACTAATTTTGTATATACATATTTTTTTTTAATATATCAATGTGTAATATGTCTTGTGCATTCAGTTATCTAAATTATGAGGAAAAATGGCCACTTAAGAGTCAAAAGTCAACATCCGATTGAGGTATCATTACCTTCAAAACTACTCTGAATACGGACCTTCTTACAACGGAATATCCCAAGGTAATATAACCCGTAAATGAAAAATTACACCGTAAAATTTTATAAGAGTATAGAATTCCACTGTGAAATTATATAAGAGTGTAAAATTCTACTGTAAAATTTTGTCAAGAGTGTAATATCTCGATATAAATTTATATCGCAAATTTACCCTATAAAGTTTTATTTCAACACAAAAGTACACTCAAAATGAAAAATTACACTGAAAAATTCCACACTTGTCTTCGGGGTAGAATTACAAAATAATATTCCGCATGGAATCTAAGATCACACACGAAAGTAATTTCTCGCTAATATGGGCGGTAATTAAATTGCCACCGGTACCGGTGGAAAAATTTTTACCAGTGTAGAAGAATATTTTGACAATGCCCTGTAATTTAGAATGTGTGGAAATTGCGGTTGTACTGTGTGTGAAAAACATATTTTTATTCGTTCTCCTAGTTCTTGTTATATAACCTTTGCATATGTATATATAGTTTATTTTTTATTTTAATCATTTACATTTTATACATTTATACTTCACATCTTATACTTCATATTTATATTATTATTTATTCACGACATTGTGTTTGTAACAAAAATTTTATTCTTAAACAATAAACATATTATCATCAATCAATCAATCGAGATACTGGTACCTGGTACCCAGTACTCTGAGACAGTTCTTGCATTGCTTCACGGTTTTTTGAATTTTATCTTGATGTCATTTTTGGTCTATAAGGATATTGATCAGCTCATTTTGTAGATGCTTCAAAATTGCGTTTTTGTACTTATCAGGATTGCAGGACTTTCATCCAGTTGTCCATTCTAGCGAACACGAATTTGTGGGAATTATAGTATAGCCCGTTCATAGATGAATACATTACACATACCATCAATTGTTGTTTGAACGTTCATATTTTCCAGACTTGTGGAACAGTTGAGAAACCCATTCCCAAGCCAGTAATTCTGATCTCAGAATTTTCAGTAGATATTCTCCCGGCCATGAGTAAAATTCAAAAAAAGTTATTCATTCACAAATTAATAAATATTTAAATACTAATAATCTTTTATCATCATCGCAATGTGGTTTCAGGCAGGTCTATAGTACAGGTACAGCTCTCGCGACAGTTACTGACATTATCTCGTCCATCAAGAATTGTAAAATGAAGCTCATGCTGATGACATACAGTTATATATGCATTTAAAAATCGATAAGTATGCTGGTGCACAAAATCTCTTTAACGATGATCTAGATTTGATCGATTATATATCAAGTGAACGTGATTTGAAACTTGATCCTAATAAAACAATGATGGATCGCAGAAGATTCGTAAATTGGCAGAAAACAATTTCCACCTAGAACTAGGTCATACTATCTCAACTTTTGTCAATACAGCTAAAAACTTACGAGTGATACTTGTCACCGACCTTAGGTTTACTGATCATGTTAAAAATTTTATGAAAAAAGCCTACAATTCATTGAAACAGTTATACTGCAATCGTTTTATTTTGAACCAATCCCTAAAATTAATGCTTTGTGATAGTTTGGTGCCAAGCTATTTCAATGACTGTGCCTTCATATAAGGGCAATACTTATATGATTCAAATAAAAAAGACAACAACTTTTAGAACTTTTTGAATTGTTATATCTCAAAAACAGTGGCTCGTAGAAAAAAAGTGAAAGTACATTTTTTGTAGATAATTTTATGATCTACAATTTTTGTCTGGAGTATGTTTATGATAAAACTTAACGTTTTGTTGAAAATCGCGAAAAACTCATTTTTTTTACCTTTGACCTTGAATAATTTTTTTTCCATACAGGGGAAAGATTGGGAACTTTCAAATTATATTTTTGATCATATTTTAAACAATCTTACTGATTTTCAGCTTGGTGGGAATTTAGGTAGCTTTACTCTTATTTTTTGATCTAATTTGACGGGACTAATTTTTTTTACATTTCTGAAGCTTTTTAAAACTCCCGCTGGCTCAACCGTATGATTCATCATCCGGGTTGTTTTCTTCATGAATTGATTACTCTTCTCCACTCTCCCTTTTCAACAAAAACTGTTTCTGAGTGAAGATATCCACTCAATAATTATGTATTAGAAATAAAAAACAAATTAACTGTGGCACGACATCGCACTGCTCAATTTCAGAGATCTTTTTTTTTTTCAGTGCTGTTAAACTCTACAATTCATTGCCTGAGCAACCGAAGAGATTCAATATCAGGAAATTCGAACACAAATATATACTCAGTAAAGTCAATTATTGCTTATTGGACAAATCAATAATGAATGACCAACATATCAATTTGATTCATCAACTCTTTAGGGGATGATCACCAATTAATTTTTTATTTATTTTTCTCTTGTCATGGCACCATCACCATTAATTGTTTTTTTTTTTAAATTTCTGTAAGTTGGCCTTCATTATGGAGTGGTGTTTGTTGGTTAAGTAGTTTTGAGCTAGACTTCGCCAATGAGCACCATTTATCTTTTTATTGTTTTTTGTATTATGAATAAAGCCAATTTATTATTATTATTATCTTCACTGGGCAGTTCACAAAACACGGTACGTGTTTCGCTATAGAATAACTTTTTCAAGCGTTTTCATACAACAACAAAAAATCTATAGAAAATTGATTTAGTTATACTGAGAAAAAAGATTTCCATGATTACCCTGAAGAAGTTGTACAGAATCGAAAAATAAAAATTTTCTTAAAATTAGGTCGTCTGTTTATCTGTATGTGTGTCTGTCGTGTGAAAAAAAACTTTTCGTCGATTGTCTACCGAACTGAAAGATATATCAGTTCGAAATTCTCAATAAAAATTATGCCCAATCTGAAATCGCAACCTCTTAATTTTGAGTGGAACCGGAAAATGGAAAAGTCGATTTTCCGAAAATCTTTTGCATCGAATATCTTCAAAACTACTGAGCTTTAAAATTAAATATTTATAGAACATTATTTCGTTTATATACATTATAATGTAGATAATAAAATGGTCTACAAAAAATTTTGAATATACTGTTTCATTACCTTCTATAAATAATCCGTAAAATATGTAAAAAATAAAATTTCAATTCGATTTTTTAGAAACGGTTGGAAATATCGAAAATTCTTTTCCATTCCTCTCGATGAAATCTACAAAGAATATTTGAACACTTTTATTCAATATGTGAAAAATCGCTTTGAATTCCACTTCATAAAAATGTTGTCAAGGGCGACAAATTGCAACTAAAAACTGCAAATGTAAAAAACGCATGAAACCCTTTTTTCCCATTTGAAAGGTGACCAAAATGCTTCGTTACAGTTTTAACGTAATTTATATAGCTCAGGAATTATTTCAAAAACAGAAATTTTAATCGACTTGAAGATTTTTTGCCGACGACAGACGGGTTAGAAGTAAAATTTCAAAGAACTCATTTGCTACGACTGAAAAGCTTTCACTCATTTTTGATTGTAAGACAGAAAAACATGTAAGCAATCAAAAAGCATGGAGAACCAAGAGCTGTTGCGCTTGATATTTCTAAGGCCTTTGACCGTGTGTGGCATGAGGGTTTGCTGGCCAAACTTCGATGCTATGGCTTGTCGGATCACTTCTGTGTATGGCTCTCCAGCTTCCTGAAAGAACGTTCCCTGCAAGTGGCCGTCGGTGGATAAATCTCGAATACTTTTATCATCAACGCTGGTGTTCCCCAGGGACCTATTGGAAGAACCAAGAATCCAATATATTGCTTTGCTGATGACAGCACACTTGTCTCGTCATTCCATTTGGATTCCAGGATATTGACTGAGGATGCACATTTCCACCGGCAGCAGGAGGTTGCATGTCTCAATGATGATCTATAGGTGATTTTGAATTGGGGTGAAAGTAACCAGGTTCGATATGAAGCCACGAAAACTCAGGCATCGGTTTTCTCCAAAAAGATAAATGTCTCCGAACCGGATATAATAATGTTAGGACAAACAATGGACACCAATATGTCTTGGCACAATCATGTCGCTGGAATTGTAAAGGCTGCTTCTCAAAAGCTTGGAACACTGTTCCGAACCAGAAAACTGTACACACCTCAGCAATTTTTGATGCTCTATAAAGCTCCGGTCAGACCTTTTTTGGGGTATCGTTCTCATGTACGGAGCTCCACCCCTAAAGATACCCTGAGGCTGCTGGATTTCATCCATGAAATAGCCATTCGCATGATTGGAGACACTTGTAACCTTAATAGTCTGGAACATCGAAGAGAGGTTGGAGATTTGTCTCTCTTATATAGACACTATCACGGGAGGTTTTCAAGTGACTTGGCACATTCCATCAACACCGGTATATATCTGAAGTACGCCACGGACTGTGGCTGCTCATCGTTTAAAGGTTCAACTCGACTTGAGGTACACCTCGAACTTCTCTGTTTAAGAACTCTTTTATCTGGAAAACTGCGTTTATGTGGAAAAAACTTCTTGAGAAGGTTTTTTCAAATGGATTTAATCTCCAGCGATTCAAATCTGATGCGAATCGCAAAAGCGCACAGGCATGGCTCGCCGCGCCGTAATGATTTTTCGGTAGTGCTTCTGTTTTCTTCTTAAGAAAAAAAACGGGTCGGTCACTAGTATAAAATAAATTATTCAACTCTCTCTAAATATATTAAATAAACAATATATTTGCAAAAAGTTACAAGTATTTTTCATATCTGTAAGTTTCGAATTGAAGTAATTTTTGGGGAAGAATTCAAAGTTTTTGTTGACCTTCTTGGGATATTTTTTCCTTCTACAAAATACCTAGTTCCCTTTTTATGTTAGGCAAAATTATTGAATATGATAAATAGCACACTTTCTCGAGTAAAGTAATTTAACGAGATGAACTAAAAGTTTGCTCTTTCTACATGTGTATATGGTTTTTGATCACAATCTGTCATCCTTTTATGGAAAACCCTGACGAAAAACCAAATAATTTTTCCTGAATCCTTGAAAGGTATATACATTTGGAAAAAAAAGTGAAAATGATGATGAATAAATATGTGAGTTATACAATTGTTAACTGTCGTTAGTTCATATTAAGACATACATTTTATGTGGAAAGTAATAGGGAACAAAGAGAACAATTTTCTGAATTGATGACTATTGAAATTAAACTAATATGTACACCTTATCAGTTGTTTCTTCACATCATTTGCAAATAATACGTAATTTATGATTGAAGCTAATTTTGGAATTATCTAAATAAAAATATGCAACATTGTTTTCAGAAATTTATAAGATTGCCAATCTTGAATCAATTAGATTTCACAATGAAGGAGGAAATATCTGATAAACCTTTGGTTTCGCAAAATTTGTCATCACCAAACATATCCGGTGACATTGAATAGGTACATACAGCTTACTGAAAAAGTTACACATACCATTCTTGACATAAGTATATGAATTGTTACTTCCTGAAGCAGAAAAAGGTTTCGAAAATGATTGAAATACATCCGGAACATGCGTCACGCAAGATCATCCAAACAGCCAGCTAGATTTACTTCTCATTATAAATTTTGAAAATATACGTCGTCATGAAAACTTTTCGGAAAATACATTTGCCTCGTTTCTTGAAGGCTTCAAAATTGATGAAAAATACCAGTTCAATATATTTCAGTGCCTATTTGAAAACAATGAATATTACTGGAGTTTTTTCCCAACACCAAACCGTTATTTTTAACACCTCGACACGTGTTTCGATAACCAAGTGATCATCTTCAAGAGGAAGATTAAATTGGAAACTTCCCTAAGCTAATGCTATTTACGCTATACAGGTGTATCATACAGGTCAACCATACAGGTATACCACACTTAAATCAATGAAAAGAGAAATGAAAATTTCTGTTTTTTACCACTTTTATTTGTAATTAACGTTACTGCAGTTTCGTCCTATACGGACATTTTCAAACTTATACAATAAACAAAAGTCAGGAAACAAAGCCGGAAATTCACTTACAGATTAATATACCCTCAGGTCAAACAACCAGAAATCAAGAAATGGGTAACGCTAACATATTTTGGAAAAAGAACAGAAATAATCGCAGGTTTCTTCAGAAAAAACAATGTGGAAGTAGCATTCAGACCACATGCCAGGTTATCTCATTTCCTTTTCAATGCCAAAGATGAGGACAAGTTGGAAAAATCTGGAGTTTATAAGCTTAAGTATCCGGAGTGTAATAGTATTTATGTGGGACAATGTGGCTGAAATTTCCAAAAACGGTATGCTGAACATGAAAGGTCCTTCAGACTAGGAAAAAATAATTCGACGTTTTCAAACTATTCCTTGACATGCAACCACAAGTTTTCGACTTTATTGTATAAATTTGAAAATGTCCGTATAGGACGAAACTGCAGTAACGTTAGTTACAAATAAAAGTGCTAAAAAACATAGAAATTTTCATTTCATTTCATTATGATTTCCTACCTCGTAGTAAAGACTACGTCCATCAATACATCTAAATTAGTTTTACAATTTGTCTTATCTATTATTTTACAATTTACAAAACAATTTTCAGCTATATAAAAAATTAATTTCACAATATTGCCTATATATAGTATGCTATTTGGTATTATTGGTCCGTCATCGTTATTCATAATATTATTATGTTTAGGTACTTATTTCTAAACTCTCATAGGCATCTAGTTGCCTGTTGTTGTTAACTTGTCTAACAAATCTTAATGAACTGAAGTCTATGGAATGGTTTTGTTGCAAAATATGATGGGCGAATGCACATAGCACGTAGCACACTTGAAATATGGACACATGTCGAGGTGTTAAAAATAACGATTTGGTGTTGGGAAAACTCCAGTAATATTCATTACTACATCCAAGGTTCCAAACAGTGCATCATAAGTATTTAAAAACAGTTTTGGATAGACAGTACAATGGAACGTAAGGGCCAGGAGTCGCGCATGAAAAGATTAGACCTCGTTGATTATTGTTTGCACAACTCTTCTGAATATTTGGGAGGGTTACCATTCGTGCTTTTCTATATATTTCAACTTTTTGGGAGACTATGCAACGTTTACAAAATACCCTCATGATATTTGTGTGCTGTAGTATCTATCCTGGTAGTATGATTCAGTATCGAGATTAGATTGAATCTAGAATATCAGATTACTACTCTTACTTAAATCACTAAAAATTTTCAATCAAATTTATACAGTTTGATTAACAAGCAACACAATATCCACTTGTTATTCTGAATCTGTTTAAATCTGTTTAAAATCTGTTTTTCCGTTAATCAACTGTTATAGATTGAATACTCTCTACTTTATTGAATTATGAACAGCCTCTATACTTGTTGCATATTCCAATTAAAAAATACTTCTTTCATCAAATAATCGAAAATCGAAAGGAGCATCAACAGACTTCAAAATTGGGTAAACTAATTTGTCCTAATATTCTGTTTGCACGTGATATACAGTGTACCTGTATTCATAATTTGTGTGCTATTGTGCTATACTTTGTGTGCTATTGTTATTTTGAAAATAACAATTTCGGGTTTTGATTTTACTATGCTTCTTGATGGAAAAAATATCTATCAAACGAAGCAATGACTTGAAAGGTGTTATCAAGGACACCACTCCATCATAAACGACAATTAAACGTTGGTTTTCTGACTTCAAACGTGGTCGTAGAGACACCGATGATGCGGTTCGCAATGGACGGCCAAATTAGGCAGTAACACCAGAAAACATAAAAAAATTCACAAAATCGTTTTGAATGGTTGAAAAGTGAAGTTGCGTGAGTTAGCTGACATTGTTAAGATATCAAAATAATGTGTTGGATCTATATTGAATGAGCATTTGACTATGAGGAAGCTTCGTACAAAGTGGGTGTCGCGTGAGCTCACTGTTGACCAAAAACAAGAATAATGTCTTGATGATTCTGAGCAGTGTTTGTTTGGCCATGTTTAAACATAACAAACCGGAATTTTTGCGTCGATATGTGACAATGGATGGAACATGGATTTATCACTTTACTTCAGAATCAAAACGATCGTCATCTGAGTGGAGAGCAACTGGTGAACCTCGTCCAAAACGCCCGAAAGTACAACAATCGACTGGAAAGGTTATTCATTGAGTATCTTGAGAAAGGAAAAAACCATCAACAGTGAATATTATATACCGTTATTGGAGCATTCAAAGGCCAAAATTACGGAAAACCGACCCCATTTGAAGAAAAAGAAAGTGTTGCTTCATCAAGACAGGGCACAATGTCACAAATCAATGAAAACGCTGATAAAATTGCATGAAATTGGCCGTAAATTGCTCTCGCGTATACCATATTCGTCAGATTTGGCTCCCAGCAACTAATGACTGTTTGTAGATCGCAAAAAAATGGTCACCGGTAAGAAATTTCGCTCAGATGAAAACGTTATTGCTGAAACTGATGCCTATTTCGAGGCTTAAGAAAAATCTTCCTACGAAAGTGGCACTGAAATGTTGAGGCGGCGCATTAACCGTTTCAGAAAATCGTCCAAAAAACTACTGCTTGAAATCTCACCTTATACCCTTAATGAATATTTTTCCTCCACTTTTGACTAATTATCTTAACTGTATGTTTACTACGTGGGCTGCTCATAAAACATCTCAGCATGTATCCATATAGGAATATAAAAATCATGTTGTAAAACATGTATAAATCTCAATTTATGTATATTAGTATTAGGATTTAGATATTGAGATGTTTTACATAGATGTAATCTAACTAATTGTTTGACCATATCACATTGTATAGCTTTGTCTACGAGAATTATGTTCTTCTGACAATAAAGCATATCTTGATTGATTGATTGATTGGAATGCTTGTGTGGCTCTTGATGAAAATTACGCGGATGAAAAAAGTCAATTTTGAACAAAGAATAACGAGTTTTCTTCTCTAGCCCGAGACTTTTCAGCCCAGGTGATGGATCATGGTGTATTGTGGTAGAGCAAAGTACCAAAATTGAATAAATTCCATCAGTATATGCGTCCATATACATATACTGATGTATGTGAGTAAGTATTTGATAACAGCAGACATTGTTCAGTTACAAAAAAAGCTGAGGAGTATGGGTGATACCGATAATGAAAATGGGTGGTACCTACATAGTTGTTTACCTATACGCCTTGTCTGATAAATTTGACGACTGCTATTCATCAGATAGTTTATCAGGTAATTGTTGACTAAATTTCTCCCCATTTAGTCCGCAACACATGTATCAATCAAATTAGAAAAATTAGTTTCAGGCTGGTATATTTATTCGAATAAACAGTGTGAAAGCTCAAAGCTGATGTAACCAGGGCATAGGAAAATTCTCAGGGTTTTCCAACAATATTCTGTTGAAATCTGTTTTTTCGTAAACCAGTTGTCGCCCCCCCTACAAACAACAACCCTCAAAAGTAGTAACTTTTTTCAAGACAAAACACAAACACGAAGGAAAATCCTTATGGCGCTCTAAGAGCGGTGCCTGTGCGAAAGTTAAAACAAAATTTTTAAAATATGTTTTTTCCGTTAACCAGTTATCGCACCCGTGCAAACGACAACCCTCAGATGTCGATACTTGTGCTAGCTAAGGAATAACGAGGTCTTACCTTTTGACGTGTGATTTCTAACACGGGTTAGACGATAGCAAGTGAATATCGAGCGTTCAGCCTGCGGCTTGAACCATCGACTCACACATCGGCCTATTGACTGAGTGAACAAAGCACCCACGTCGAACGTCGACTTGAATCGCTGGAGATTAGATCCGTTTGGGAAAACGTCCTCAGGAAGTTCATTCCACATAAACGAAGTTCTCCAAATGAAGGAGTTCTCAAATAGTGAAGTTCAAGGTGTACAGAGTTGAACCTCAAAGCGATAAGTACCCACAGTCCGTAGCTTATTTCTGATATGTACCGCTCTTGGTGGAATCAAATGTGCCAAGTCTCTTGAACAATTCTCGTGAAAGTATCTATAGAAAAGAGACAAATCTCCAACCTTTCTCTAATGTTCCAGACTATTAAGGTTGCAAGTGATGTTCGCGTCTCCAATCAGGTGGATGACTCTTTTCTTGACGAAATCCAGCAGCTTCAGGGTATGCTCAGGGGGCGGAACTACATATATGTATACAATATTCCAAAGAAAGTCTGATCTGAGCATAAAAAAAGCATCAAAAGTTGCTGAGATGTGTACAGTTTTCTAGTTCGGAACAGTGTTTCAAGCTTTTGAGATGCGGCCTTTGCAATTCCAGCGACATGAGTAACGGCATCCAGTTTGAAATAAACGGTCAAGTAAAAATTTGCACGGAAACTCATGAAATTGCTGAAAATTTCAATCTTTATTTCGAAACCAGTATCGAATCCATAGTTGACTCTATAAATGCTAATACAGTTTGGCAAGCGGGTGATGACGCAGTGTCTAATTTTTCTGAATTTCAGCAGCTAAAGATAGCAGACCTTGCTAAAATAATCAACAACTTGGAAAACAAATCTGGAGCAGAAATTGTCGATATCAAATTTATAAAATATACTTTTGGTGTCATTGGGCATGTACTATTGCAGTTTGTAAATATTTCCCTACAGTACGGACAATTTTCTAATACACTGAAAGTCAGTACTATTATTCCGATACCTAAAATTCCAAACACAAATAAATCAAGTGAATATCGTCCCATTAATACACTGCCGGGAATGGAGAAATTGTTGGAAATGGCTGTATATGATCAACTAATGAAATATATTAACAAGAACAATATTCTAATAAAAAACCAATCTGGATTTCGAAAGAATTTCTCTTGTGAAACCGCTCTACAACTGACGGTTACTAAGTGGATACAATCAATTGATAAGGGAAAATACGTTGTTGCGGTTTTTCTTGATTTACGAAGAGTATTCGAGACAATTGACAGGAATATCCTTTAAAAAAATTAGAATTAGTTGGGATTAAAGGGGTTGTGCTAAATTGGTTTGAAGATTTTTTAAATGATCGACAACAAGTCACAAAGATTGAAAGTGAATTATCCAATCCAGTCACTACAAAGTTCGGAGTGTCCCAGGGAAGTGTACTGGGGCCCTTGTTGTTTTTGATTTACATAAATGACATAAACACATACCACACTTGTGACTTTATCAACTTATTTGCTGACGACACGTTGCTATCTATAGCACATAAAGACCTGAAAGTAGCTATAGAAAAGATGAACTCATCTCTAAATCAAATTGAGAATTATTTTTCGGAAAATAAAATGAAATTAAATACTTCAAAAACGAAAGCTATGATTCTAACAACCTCTTACAAATATAAACAAATAAATATAAATACTCTTTCCCTGTTGCTGATGGTCAGAAACTTGAATTTGTGAAAGAATTCAAATATTTAGGTTTTATGTTGGACAACAGTATGTCTTTTGGTGCACACTATAACGATATGACTAAAAAGATTTCAAAAAAGCTATATTTCTTCACTAGAATTTCGAAACACCTTTCTACAAATGCGAAAATAACCGTATATAATACAATAATACAGCCCCATTTTAATTATTGCAGTACGCTGTTATACAGTTTTGACCAAAATAAAATCATGTCGCTGCAAAAGTTACAGAACAGAGGAATGAGGGTGGTTCTTGGATGTAATCGTTATGCAAGTATATGTATGCTTTATGCTCAGTGCATTACAGTGGATGTCTATTCGTGAAAGGTATTATAGATCAGCAATGATATTTATTTTTAAGATAACCAATCATATGCTACCTTCTTATTTCGAAGAATTTATCATTTATAGAAATTCCACTCACAATTACACTACTAGACCAAATGACAATTTTCACCTGCCACGATGTAGTTTATCAAACTCCATGAAAATGTTATTATATAAAGGCCCATTGAATATAACAAACTTCCCCAAAATGTGAAGAATAATAAAAACCTGTTTCAATTCAAAAAAGATTTGACTGATTATATGAAAGGTATCACAATAGTATAGATAGTAAGTGACTCTGTATATATTATGTATTTATGTGTACCTATATGTGCTATAACCTTACTATGTTAGTGTATTGGGATCTTCCTAACAAATAAATCATTCATTCATTCATTATTGTGCCAAGATATATTGGTGTCCGTTTGAAGGTGGTTGACAATGTTCCGTGGTGTATTTCATCAGTTCGGACTTCCATTATCCAATATAATATAAATTGACTTGAAATCTCTGAAAAAAATTGAAAAGATTAACCGAAAATAACAATTTTATTAAACAAAAAACTGAAATTACAAAGAAATAACATACAAGGGCGTTGCCAAATAGTTCTAGATCCTCATCAAGATATGCAACCTCCTGCTAACGGTGAAGACGTGCGTCCACAGCCGATATTTTGGATTCTTAGTATTTTTTCCAATAAGTCGTTGATATAAAATAAAAAGAGAGTTGGAGATAATATAGATCCCTGGAGAACACCAGCGTTGACGATTTCCTCACAATAGGACTCTGCTGTGATGTTTTGGCCCGGTTGTAGAAAGTTATAAGAAATCACACCAATCGCTGACCTCCATACAGTAGCCATGGTATTTTTTTTGGTAGATTTTTTGCCTTTGGTTCCTGGGTGGCTCATCGGTGTCCAACGACTGTACTGAACATCTTTTGTTGTCGTAGTGGATTCACTTCATCACACGTGACGATCCAATCGAAAAAAGGATCGTTTTTTGTTGCGCAAAAGCAAAGAAAAACTTTATATTTGTTTTAGTTATCAAGTAAAAAAGTATGTGGTCATCTCATCACGAAATGATTCAAATTCTATATCATTTCAGGAAACATGAATATTTCAAATACCACTAAAATTGTATATTACTTCCAGTTCTTCGATTTATTGACATCCAGCTATAATTTTATTAAACTCTTCATTAAGGATACTAAACAATGAACAATAAAAACAAGAGAATTCTCCTAAACGGTAAATCATAAACCCATTGATGGCAAAATGATGGAGGAAACAATTAAAAATGATTCCTTCATTGTTTTGGATTTACATTGTGTTGGTTATGTATGTTTCCTGTGGGAAAAAATCATCTCTTGTTCGAAATCATGGTTTTTTTATGAACGATAAATACCTCGCGGAGAGTGAAAAGTAAAAGTATTATCTATCTTTATATCAGTCTATAGATCGTAGTTCAAATATCTCGACTGTTAAAAACTCATGGAATTCTGGAGTACCAGCGGAAGTACCAGCGACCCGCCTCGGCTTCTGCACGGGTAATATGCCAATTTTTCAGCTTGTAACTAATTATAATGACCTTTGATAAAGTTTACCCAAACGAAAGAAACTTCACAACTATCAATTTCAACAAAGTCAAGCTTCTATCCACCTAAAAACAAATCGAAACAAAAATGCAACGTTGACTTCCGGAGTTATTCTTCATCACGCCTGTCGCCACGCCATTTTACATACAAATGTTTTATTTTGGTGTGAACATCTTTTGTCTAGGGAGCCATGATCACTGAAAAATATTTGGTTTGCTTCCATGATTTATGTGCAAATCAAATAAGTACTTTTTGTGATAACATTTGAACAATCAAATCCGCGATACGTGTTTCGCATAGCTTCCTCATGCATAAACTGAGAGTTACTTCTAAATTACAACCATTTTATACTCTGCCTAATCTACCTGAAAAGGTCAGGTATGAATTCATTAACTACATCAATAAATTTTTCGAAAGTATACCTGTAAATATACCTAACTATTTTTACCTGCAAATGAACAGATTTAATAATGGCGAATTATTCAATTCAGTTTGATCGTTCATTAGATGTTGAGAGTTTTTGAATTTGTTAATTTCCATACTCTTCAACAGGTTAAGTTTCAAACCTTTCTTCTGGAAATGGAGGGGCTTGTATTCATGGTTGAACTCATGTCCCTCTGAGATTAAATGTCTGGCATATGTAGAATTTATTTTTCTATTCTGGAAACTATATTTGTGATCCTTTATGCGGGCTTTGAACGCTCTCCCAGTTTGACCCATATAAAACATCGGACATGACCCACACGATAATTTATACACTCCTGATTTTTCTGAAACTGAACTTTTATCTTTGTTATTCTTAATGTGCATGCCTAAGTTGTTGTTGGTTTTGAAAGCAGTATTTACACTTCTGCTGTGCAGAATATCTGAAATATTTGTAGTGGGTTGGCCTAAGTAGGTTAAGATTATATAACTTTTATCCTCTTCTCTTCGAATTGGGTAAACTTCTTTCAAAGCTTGACTATATATCTTTTCTGATAATAAAGAATGAATTAGGCCGCTATCGCAATCATTGCTGACGGCTATTTGCTTTATTATATTCAGTTCCTTATTGAAATCCGCCTCTGACAAGGGCACATTTATCAGTCTGTGGATCATACTGTTGAAAGCTGCTACCTTATGCCGATAAGGGTGAGTGGACGAATTATGAATGATAATATATGTATGCGCCGGTTTTCGATAAATTGAAAAATCATGTTTGTTGTTAACTTTTGTTATTGTCGAGTCCAAAAAATGTATAGAGTCGTCCTGTTCCATTTCCATTGTGAATGTGATACAAGGATGGAGAGAATTGATGAACTTCAAACAAAAAGTTAGTCAACTATCTATTCGTTCCTGTGGAACATACTAGGATATCATCCACATATCTATACCAATACACGAAACTTCTTACCAGTGAGTTACTGTTACTTCCCTCTGAATCGTCCATGAAAATCTCTGCCAGAATACGACTAAGTTGGTTTGCCATTATGAAACCTTCGCAGGATGGGTAAAAAGTTTCATTGAATTGAAAGTAATTCTGTGACAAACACACCGTACGCAAGTCTAATATTTCATTTCTCACTACCGGATTGATAGAGTTTTCATCCAATAGATCCTTCACCAGAGTAATCGTTTCATTCGGAGGAATACTGGGAAACAGATTCTTTGCATCGAAATTGATGTGGTTTTCAATAATTGTAATGAGTTTTTCGGATATTTTAACTGAAGGAGCTGTGACGAAAGAAACTACTGGTCTTATCGGGTAGTTATCTGTGTGTAATTTAATCAACGAATACAATTTAGGTGGTTGTGTTCATGACTAACGATCGGAATTTTTACGTTTCATCCATGACACAATGAATATTTTTCAAAGTTTCCTTGACTTCTTTCTGATATAAATGGGTGAGGTCGTTTCTGAGACTATCGTACATGCAAGTATTTAGAAAGTCTAAAGTCGTCTCCACGTATTCTTCTTTGTTCATGGCTATGACCGTTTTGCCTTTATCAGTTCGCGTAAAAACAATGTTATCTTCTGCCGAATTTTCTTTTATGGATTTCACTAGTTTCAATTCCGAATTGAACCTACCTTTATGCATCTTTTCAGATTTTAAAATTTCTGCAGTAATATTTTTATTGGCGTAACATGTCCCCATCAACGACATATCTGTATCAATTCCCGAAACTTCTAAATTTGTCGAATTTATGTTGGGTTTTATATTGTAATTAAGACCTTTTTCTAATAGACGAGTTTCATGTTCTGTGAAAATGGCGTTCGTGAGATTGACAAATTTGTCAAAGAACTTATGTTGTGACAATGAACTATTTTAGGAAAGAAAGTTTTTGGCTTTCTACTACTCCAACTTGATACAAAAAAAGAAGGATGAGGGAGTCTTTCAAAGAAAGGAAGGAAGTAACAGTATACATGGATGTGTAGATCATGCAAAGAAGGAACTTTCAGACACAAACTGAAAGAAAGTCCTCCTGAAACAGCTACTTTCATATGAACATTGAATTATACGGAAGAAAAAAATCTTTCGAAACAAATACTTCTATATGAACACTGAATTGTTTATTTCAAACATTCGTTGTGGAATAAAAATCAGATATCATTCACATGAGTTCTACTTTAAATGAATGGTAACAAATTGCACTTACATAGAACACTGCCATCCTCACTGGTATACACCGATGTTTGAAATACAAACTGAGTAGAGAAAAGTATCTTCCGTACAATTCAGTGTTCATATAGAAGTATTTGTTTCGAAAGAATTTTTTCTTCCGTATAATTCGATGTTTATATGAAAGTAGCTGTTTCAGGAGGACTTTCTTTCAGTTTGTGTCTGAAAGTTACTTCTTTGCATGATCTACACATCCATGTATACAGTTACTTCCTTCCTTTCTTTGGAAGACTCCCTCATCCTTCTTTTTTTGTATCAAGTTGGAGTAGTAGAAAGCCAAAAACTTTCTTTCCCAAAAATTAATCACTCCTAAAAAATATAACTCCTTCAATTCGAACTATTTTACTTTCGAAAAAGTTGTTGATATATTCAATGAATTCATACCTGACCTTTTCAGGTAGATTCATTATTTAGGCAGACGAGTAGGTAATAGGTTAGAATAACATGGTTGTGATTTAGAAGTAACTCTCAGTTTATGCTTGAGGAAGATATTGTATAGCGAAACACGTGTCGCGGTTTTTGTAAAACCCTTTATAGTAAAAATTATACAACAACCTGTAATAATTAGTTTTTCAATATGGATTTTCATCAAGTATCGTTCAGTTCTATTCTACATCTATCTTTGTCTGATAGGGCAGTTTGTTATCATCGTCTATTCTTAGGCTCAAGAATCCTGTATTATTAGATGTGACAATTACATTTTTTGTTGATCCGTTGTCATAGGAGAAAAAATCTATGAACGTCGAAATTGTCTAATACTAATACTATTACCTCATTAATTTCAGTCATGTTGATGGGTTGAAACGACTAGTTCGAAAATGACCTCGAAGGTCTTGATCGATTAAATAACATTTTAAACCGAAATATAAATTTAATAATAACTGTAATTGTAGTATTTCAATAATTAAAACTGACAGCGAATATCTCATAAAAACATCTGCGCCACTATACCAATTACCAACATCCACCTCACAATATGATCGTTACAATTCATAATGACGAAGACCTAAAAACAACCGTACAAAAACAGTTAGCCATATTTGAAATGTTCGTGGCTTGTAGAACTAACATAATTGATATACATTACACAGTGACCTAAAGAAAATCACAACGAGAAGTTGAATAACGCAAATCGTTTGGTTGACCTTGACCGCCGGCCAAATTATACTTACTTTTTGGTACCGTTAGCCAGGCACAGCACGATCAAACGATACGTGCTATATGAGCATGTTTGGATACCAAGATTATTTACATTGTTTTCGAGAACAATTATCTAATTAAAATAAGAGACGTTATGTAAACGTTGCTGATATCAAGCAAATATCAGGATATCCAAAAATTTCCCGGAACCTTTCGGAAATATGACTGACATTGATACTACTAGTGTTTTACAATCTTCAACGTTTCGTAGCCACATTTCAGAAGTGTCAATAATTTTTGGTGAGATTAGACATAGCGATTCCTTTCATGTATCCTGGAGAAACACAAGCAATAATTGATTTTCCATTACTTTTGAGAAAAATAGTCCATCATTTCATCGTTTTTTTGGTAAGTAGCCAAAATAATTATATATTTGAATCAATCACAATTGACCAGATTCATAAGTCACTTCCTTGAGGCCACAAGTGAGCAAGTGATCTTTGAGAATTTTCTACTTCAAAATATGTTGTTCTCAAACGTCAAAATTTCAAGTGACAGTTTCTTTCAGAACATAGTTTCTGGCAAAAAAAATAAAAATGAAAACATGGAAACCTAGCGAAAAAATTGATATTTTTCGACAGTTTGTTACTAGACAACAAAATGGAAGTGATTGGAAACTCAAATATCTTTATGTCATACAAACTTTTAAGCAGCTTTTTGTAGTAGTGCTTAGCACTTTGGGCTAGAATGCCAGAGGTCCCGGGTTCAATCTTGGGGCAAGTCACATCCCCGACAGTTTTTATTTTTTTCCATCAATTTTCAAATGACATTTGAATATTGGCGGGTTCGCGCGTTCTTTCCGCGCGATTTGGCTCATTTTGACGCCTTTCAACGTTGTGTGCAAGATCTTTGACAGACCTGTTATCTGTTCTGTTCAAATCTGTTTTTCCGTTAATCAGATGATCCCCCCCCCCTTCGAACGACAACTCTCAGAAGTCTAAACTTGTGCGAGCTAAGGACCAACAAGGTTTTACCTTTTAAAGTGTGATTCCTAACACTGGTTGGACGATAGGAAGTGAAAATCGATCGTCCAACCTTGCGGTTCGAACCACCGGCACCGGTTCACAAACCAGAGGATTGAGTGAGTGAAGCAAACCTCCCACGTCAACCCACCAAGCTACCTTCACAGCGTTCTCTCTTTCTTTCTGATGAAATTCTCTTGGTGTAGCTATGCGTATTTCTATTGCTTCTAAATACATTCTTGTTGAATAATAATTCGATGTTGTTAGCCTCTGGGCTAGCCGTTATTTTCTACTCCGATATATTCTTCAACGAAGAACAAAGGTCAAGAAAACCAATACATAGAAATGAACCAGCTGCGAAATAGTCCACGTGGACTGAAAAATTGGTGGTTCGTATTGGATAACAGAGTTTTATGAATATCTAAAGAGTCATAAAATTAAATTTGAAGTCATGTTACGGCGACAAATAGAAATTGGGAATGCGGTGATGGTTATCGCCGTCGTGTTCAGTTCAGGAACTGATCGCGATTCAACGGAAGTTGTTGTAAGTATTTTACCTAAGTTTATAGATTGGTCGAGGATTAAATTCGATAATGAACAAACTTTTTTGAGGTTAGGTTTCATCTCAAAAGTTTCTCACCCTTGTTATGTAACCTTTTAGTGTGCACAGATTTCCTTCGCGGTTAATTGTACATAACTTATTGCATCAGCGCTATAAATAAATCAATGTATAACTATGTGATAAGGTCATTGTTTTAGAAATATAATTTCAATAGCATAACCCCCAATATTAAACTACAAGTAGATATATTTCAAAGACTTTGGACTTATTTTTATCATTTGTTTTCGAAAGATTATTACTTACAGGAAAGTTTTATAACATTTCTGAATTTTGCCGAACAAAAGTCTTTGTTTGATGCCAGAAACTCTCCCATCATCAACAAATCGATTCGAGGCTCATTACCGCTGTTTGCCTTTATAAATCAGGGTTATATGGCTCACATTGTTTCACTTTTGATTCAACAACACAACAAAAGAAAGCAATATTAAGTCATAAAAAGAATAAAACAAGCGTCGATGTGCTTGTTGTATTTTACAATGTCATATTTATTTGTTTTCTCTAACGTGGCGTAATTCGCTCTTATTGGCGTTAATGGCCATGTTTTCTGGTTTCATAATATGATAAATGCTTGTTTTAATAATAGGATTTCATTAAATAAATACATCATTTTAGTGATTCTTACTTACTGTCATCATGCCTATTGAAACTAAAAATATTGATTCTACCGGTTCGGAAGAGACTCTTCTTTGATAAATTTTCTGCTCTTCAAAGGTCTTTTCAGAAATTTTAATTATCGGGAATAATTTTTAAGATATTTGCAAGAAAGGAAGTCCTGTCATTTTGCATCACTAAATTAATTATAACGTTTGAATTATTTGTTTACGCAACTTGGTTCAAATCATAATCACTGTGGGTGAAATTAACAATGGAATGCCACCCTATTCATAATTTTCCATAGTTTTTGAACTAGAATATAAAATAGTGACGCTCAAAATATCTTATAGAACGACCGTGGAATTGGATGTAAAATGTGAATGAGTGGGGTTAGATTGAAGAAACCTATATTGGTAATTGACAACGTCAAATTGGTTGATAAAATGCTCACCGAAAGAGGTTTCCTTACTAGTTTTGAGTCTCCCTGTAATAATGATTGATTGGATACTAAAATCGCAAGTAGGCAACAAATTTCTACTGTCAAATTTCAACCTGTCAGAAATGATTAAAAATTTTCGTGAGAATGTCTCTAGTTTCAAATATCAGACCCACATCGCGAATACCCTTGAAGTATGTGGGTCGCCACTCTCCCCGAGTGAATACCATCAACCATAACACCAAACACCATCCAGCTCTGTTTTCGAAAACCCCCTATTCCAAAAAATCCGTCGTTTGTAAAGTAGCACTCATCACTGGTGGAGTACGAGGAATAGGATATAACATTGCCGAAGGACTATTGGATGTTGGCACCAAAGCAGTTATTTTTGGAGATGCTAAAACTGAAGATTGCAAAGAAGCCGTGTGTAAACTCAACGAAAAATACGGAGAACCACGAGCGTTCTTCCAAACATGCGACATCAGTAAGAAGTCAGATCTGGAAAAACTATTCAAGACCGTTAAAGAAAAATTCAACAAAATTGACTTCGTCGTCAACAATGCTGATATAGACGAAGAATGGGATAAGACTATGTATGTCAACCTCAATGGTTTAGTAAGAGGTACATTGTTAGGATTTAAATACATGGGTGCCCAAAGTGGAGGAAAGGGAGGTTACATCATCAATGTTTCTTCCATATTGGGTCTGCAGCCTTTCTTTGCCTCTCCTATTTACTCTGGCACCAAGCATTTCGGTATAGGTTTCTCCAGATCGATGGGAGATAAGTACTTTTACGACAGATCCAAGGTGAAAGTTATGACCTTGTGTCCCAGCATTACAAATACAACCAAAAATAGAAAAGATGGTCTACCAGAATTTAAAGATCTCGCTTCAGATGGAGCTCGTAGTATTCGCAGATTAACGTCACAAGACCCTTCGGAGATCGGCAAAGGATTACTCACTATGCTAGAAGATGCCGAAAATGGCAGCGTATGGGTTTCAGAAGGAAAAGATTTTTATAAAGCACGGATTCCAGATAGAAGAACTTTAAGACTTAGTACCAGACCTGGAGGAACAGCTGGTGATTGTGGTAAAGAGAACCCCTGCAAAGTGAAAGTGCCCAAGAAGAAGAAGGATAAATGCGAAAAAGAAGTGAAGAAAGCTCCTTGCGATAGAGATAATCCTTGTAGGAGACAAAATAATACTTGCAAGTGAATCTGCTCGTCTTGTATCATTTTGGTATGAAATTGTGGTGTGATTTCTATTCTGTTATCAATAAATTATATTTCCAATTTGATATTATTTCATTGTTGTGCAAATTTCTCATGCTGTTTCAATCCTTTGAAGCAGTGATTCCCAAAAGGGACAGATGGACTACTCTTAAAAACCTAGTGCCTAGATAATTGGTGTCAATTTTGGTGTCAAAGGGTCCTCTTATTTACGTAGAGATTCAGAACTAGGCGTCATCCGTTAGGGCGTCGCGACACCGACGCCATTTTTTTTTTAATGGTAAACCAGTATTTTCAATTGGTTTTTGAATTCTGCATTAAATTCTGAAATTCAGCCTTGTATTCTTTTTCATTTTTTAGATATTGGCCCGCGGAGTTTTATATGGGACACCCTGTATATATACAGGCCGTTTTTTTTAGCTGATACCACTATTGCTATCTCGGTAACGGTAGGTCGTACAAGGACCGTTAAATGGAACAAGTTACCTTTTCAGGGATGCAACACAATGGTATTTTCAGATCCATAAAATCATCAACGGTTTGTGAGATATTTGCAAAAAACTGAAAATGACAGATTTTATTTTTTTGCTCAAATGACAAAGAAACTGTTTGCTTCATTTCATGTGCTTTATAATCTAGGTGTACTCATTTTTCAATGCAACGTTTCGTTCATTGAATTCCATAATCAATATGTTTTTTAAATACGGACCTGTATATTGTTTTATACATTTTCGTAGTCATTATAATTACAAATTCGTTGATATATCACAACATCTATATTTCCCGACGTTTCTTCCCGAAACCACATCATCACTATCATTTTTTATTAAGAGCTCGAATTTCCGAAGGTTACTGAAATCCAGAGTTCTCCTGTCGATAATGTCGTTGATTGAGTTTATGAATATTTGTATTCGCTGAAATCCAACTAAATTTCTGTCAGGGTCGTCTTGAAAAAGAGAGACCAATAATCTTTGTATCAATACCAAGCCATTCATAATTTCCAAATGTCTTTTGAAAAATTGTAGCTACCCAAAAATTTCTGTTCAGAAAATGAGGATATCAACAAGAATTAACTAATAAAAATACTGTATTAACGAGAAACATGATAAGCGATAATTTCTTTTTTTGAAGTAAGCCATGAAATACATGAATCGTTTTGCGATTTTAAGGGAGAAACATGAATTTTTCCAATGACTAAAAAGTGGATATGCTTTTTGTATATTTGAGATGTTTGAAGAATACTACCAAATCTCTGGCAATGTATCAGGAATTGTATCCTGAACGACGACAACCTAATCATAGACATTTATTTGATTTAGGATTTATGGAAAATAAAAAAATTAAGAATAAGGAAGTATCTCTGAGGGAGGTTGCTCATAATTCGGAAAATTTTAAAGAAAAATAAATTCAAGCCTTATCAAGTCAGGAAAGTTCATCATTTGCGTTTAACGGACTTCAACAGGAGAAAAGTTTTTTGTAGATGGCTCATTAGAAAATTTCGCAAAGATAATGAAATTTGTAAAAAAAATGTGGTGTGATGAAAGTACATTTACCAATGAAGGATGGTTCAACAAGAATATACATTATCATTGGCGACAAGAAAATGAATATTTACATAAAGTTACCAATTTTCAAGAGAGATATGGTGTTAACGTATGGCTTGGTGTTCTAGATAATGAAATTATTGGCCCCCACTTTTTTGAAACATCTCTGATCGGAGGATTATACTTGGATTTCTTATCAGGGACTCTAATTGAGTTATTAGAAGATTTACCACTTAGCTTCATAAAAAAATATGAGTATTTCCAACACGTTGAAGCTCCACACATCCAGGAAGGTGGATAGGAAATAATGGTTCTATTGAATGGCCACACGTTCACCGGACCTTTCTCTTGTAGAATTTTCGTTGTGGGGCTTCATAAAAGATCAAGTATTCAGAACAAATTTTGAAAATATTGAAGAATTGAAAGATTCAATAAGGAGTGCCTGCATCGCTATCACTCCACAGATGTTAGAGAACTGCCACAAGCACATTATTTCTAGAGCAAGTATTTGTTTAAGAAATGATGGAAGACAATTTGAACATTTGATGCGATATCGCGTGAGACGGTAACCTAAAAAATGTATTGTGAGGCATTCCGTTATGGTTTTATTGAATAAAAAAAGTTAAATGATAGAATATTGATGATGTGGTTTCGGGAAGAAACATCGAGAAATACATATGTTGTGATATGTCAGCAAATTTGTAATTATAATGACTACGAAAATATATGAAAAATATACAGGTCCGTATTAAAAAAATACATATTGATGATGAAATTCAATGAACGAAACGTTGCATTAAAAATGTGTTCTCCCAGATTATAAAGCACATGAAATGAAGCAAAAAGTTTTTTTTCATTTTTTGATATTATTGAAAATGGAGGCGGTAGTTCAAAAAATATTATGAGAAATGCTTGGAAAAAAAAATTTCATCCAGAATCGATTTCCCGCATGGTTCTCAAAAGAACTCATGCACAAAATTAAATTGAAAGAACACTTTTTCAAAATGATGAAAAAAAAGTCAAAAAAATATTATTATTATAAAGAAAATACAAAGAATTCAGAATGGCTGTGAAACGTTCGCATAATTTGTATTATGAATTCTATATGAAAGAAATAGAGGGAGACTTACAGAGCGATCCCAAAAAATTCTGGGCTTATATCAAGGAACGTCGAAAAAACTGTGCTGTTGCTAACAGATGCACTTATGATAATGATGAATTATTCAATGATAAGAATATTGCAGACGGTTTTGCTACTTTCTTCAAATCAACTTTCACGAATAGCGGTGTGCCGGTAAACCCCACACTAGTTCCTGAGTATGATCTAGGTATCATTGAAATTGGTGATATCAAGGAACAAGAGGTTGAAAATGCTATTAAGACACTGAAACCCAAAGCAGCCATTGGAATCGATGGCATTCCAGCCTACTTTTCCAAGGCTTACTGTTACTTGTTGAAGCAACCACTGACATTGATATTCAATCTTTCTCTGAAAGAAAATCGTTTTCCAAGCTTTCTCAAAATTGGCAAAGTTACCCCCATACACAAAAGTACCAATAAAAACAATGTAAGAAACTACAGACCCATAACACTTTTGCCAGCTTTGTCGAAGATATTCGAACGGGTAATATACAATCAAGTATACAATCACGTGGACTCAGTAATAATCGACCAACATCATGGCTTTATTCGTAATAAATCTACCATTACCAATTTATGCGCATTTAGTAACTTTGTTACGAAAGGAATAGAAAATGGCTATCAAATAGACGTTATATACACTGACTTGGCCAAGGCATTCGACAGAGTTAACCACGAGGTTTTGATCCTGAAATGAAAAGCATTCGGCTTCCCAAACAACACACTTGATTTCTTTCACTGCTATCTATCCAACAGAATACAATTCGTACAGTTCAACAACGTATCTTCCTTCAAATTCACCGCTACTTCGGGAGTTCCGCAGGGCTCGATTTTGGGACCTCTCCTTTTCGTGTTATTTGTTTAATGACATTTCTCGGTATATGGGGCATTCTCAATTTCTCCTATATGCCGATGATCTCAAGCTGTTTAGAAGAATTGAAAGCTTCAAGATGATCTCAATAATCTATCTACTTACTTTTCAGTATCTGACCTATCTCCCAACGAAGCTAAATGCACCTACTATCAAGGACTATTTCATTAATCATCATTTTTACTAGTGTGTTCAGTTTCTCTCGGCACATTGAACACTTAGTATATGAATGTTACAGAAAAATGAGCTTTGTCTTAAGATCTAGCCGTGAATTCAATCACGATACTTGTTTGTTACTATTTAACTCCATTGTTGGTTCTAAGCTGGAATATGGTTTTGTCATTTGGAATCCAAAGACCTTTTTATATTCCGAAAAGTCCAGAAACGATTATTAAGAACACTCTTTTTCAGAAAACACAATGTTTGGCCTTTATTTATATCGTATTCTAGCCAATTACAAAAATTTAACATACAACCATTGAAAGACCGCCGTGAGTCCTCGGAAGAAAACTGAAAGTACCTGAAATTCTCTACACTATTGATTTTATTGTACCTGACGTAAGACTGAGAAGAAGAGATAATCTATTTCGTATCTCAAACAATTTGTCTCCTCTTCAACAATGTCTCGAAACAGTTAACAAAATGGCGAGGAACTGTGAACTGGATATACTTATTCAGTATTACAGAGGGAACACTCCTCCGAATGCTCAAATGTGTCTGAATCTTTATACAGTCATTTTAGTATTCATTGTTTTATATTGTTATATTTTATATCGATTTTAACTGTATCAATGGTACTCAATGAATACTATATGTAAGGAACTTTTGAAAAAACTGTACATCATGTAAGTGGAAACCATTCTGTTTGTTGTTCAGTATAAATAAACTTCTATTCTATTCTCTTCTAAAAAATACGGCCTGTATATATATATATATATATATATATATATATATATATATATATATATATATATATATATATAAACTACTGGACTCAAATGTATCCACCACGTTGCGAATAGTCCTCCTAGTACGACGAATATGGTGACCATAAAATGGGTACGTTGCCCAAAGAGACCCATTTTGATAAAACAGTTTTATTATTTGCACGTGTGTGTTGTTGAATGCTTTATCCGTCAATATTGATTTGGCAAAACAGACTGGCCGTTAGCCGTTATCAATTGTCAAAGTTTGGAAGTCTCTGTTGGAAGACCCTGTATTAGTAAATAATGAATTCAATGATGAAAAACCCATATTTCCTCCCATAGAAATCTATTCAAGGAACACTTTATTGTGAGATTTTCACTAGACAGTTTTACAGAGACGTGACTCGTGTTTTTCTTTGCAATAGCTTCTTAACGTGTATCTATAGACACTCAAACATATCTCTTGACTAGTATTTCATTTTTGTATCAATCAACTCTCCCTTTCCTATGAATGAACAGTAAGACCTGTTATTATCACCCTTCACGCTCTACGAAAAGCTCAGAATTTGTTATACTGTGTCATAAATAAAAAATTCCTGAGAAACAATCGCTTCTCCGCCACTGGGCTATCCCATTCCTGCGCTGCGCCGCTCGATTTTAACAGAGTGAATGTATTGTGTTGCAGATCCAATGAAATTATGTCCACACCAAATCAGATAGGCCTGCTCTACATACTATCCATGTCGGTACTTCCTCTACGGTCAGCCTTTCCCCCAAGCTTGAGGTACCCGTTACAGGTGGCCGTTAACAAAATCACCGACGTACGATTCACATGCGATTCCCGCAATTTCAACGTAACGCTAACGATGCAGTCCCCTTTCAAGGGTTTAGTTTTTGCAAAGGACTTCGCTCAGGAATGCAAGACAATAGGTGAGCACTGACAGGGAATTCAAAATAAGCGATACTCACCCTGGTGTCCATGTTGTGAACTTAAAACAAATACATTGTTTATTTTGGTAGTATCAATAAGTATAAATTTTTATCGCTGTTATAATAATTATTTTTCAAATGAATTGAAGATTTGTAGATTTATCACTTTTTCTCGATTTACATAAATATGGGCCATTGAGAATCAAGTTGAAGCCAACAGTATTATACTTTCCTCATTGTGGCTTGTGGGCAAAACGATCTCGATGCAGTGACATCAGTTTTCATTATTTTCCATGAGAAATTCAACTCAAAGTTGTAGTGGAAACTAGTTTAGGATTGAAAGAGTACTCTTATGTAGGTGAACGAAAGTCCTGAATAAATATGTTGAAAATTAGGAAAATTGACCCCCTTATTTCATCCAATTTACATTTCCAACAAAATAAAATCAAAACAAAATAATTTTTATATAAAAGGACCAAATTCAGATATCAAAAACAAATATAAAAGTAATAACACAAATCAACGTAAAACATCAAAAATTAATTTCATCAGTTCGGACTTTCATTATCTATAATTGATTTGAAATCCCTGAAAAAAATCAACCGAAAATAACAATTTTATTAAACAAAACACTAAAATTACAAAGAAATAACATACAACCAAAAAAATAAAAAATTGAAATATTAATAAAAGCTGAAAATTAAAAAATATTATTAACAAAAAATGAAAAATTAAAATCAAAAGATTCCAAACCAAGTTACGTCACGACATTTCGATTGTTAGTATCCACAATCGTGTTCTGGTGATAAATGGACTCCGAGATCTGACTATTTATAGGTCATTCGGGTGCTTTCACCTTTCACCTACCCCCTCTTTCCGCTTTCCGCTTCATTGGTTTTAGCGGGAGATGACCGTTTGGCGGAAATTGGTCGTTTTTCGCTTGATTAAAGGTTTCCATATGTTACGTATCTCTACGCTAGCTTGACTAAATGCGTTATTGGACAACATATACGCGGCTTCTTAGAATATTCTCCTGAACCAGTGTTCATCTTTGTGGATGATTTCAGCTTGAGCCCACTTGATGTTCTGTTGATGAGTCCAAACATGCTCTGCTATTCCATATTTTCTAGTTTCTCCTCGCTGTGTGTGTTTCTTGTGCTCAGCAATGCTAACTTTCAATGGCCTCTTCGTTTCACCGATGTATGATTCTCCGCACTCGCAGGGTATCCGGTAAATGTAATTCTTGGAATCGCAGTCCGCGTTTGGTGGCCCAGTTTTCGTGAGGCTGCTACGGATAGTGTTCCCAGATCTGAAGCAGGTCCTGATGTTATACTTGGACCCAATCCTTCTTATCCTTTCCGATAATTCTAGAGTAACCGTTCCGTTGAAGGTCATTTTTGATGATGCCTAGTTCCTTTTCGAGACCTTCCTTTGTATTAAAGAGCCCGAAAGCACGGTCTAGTAGAGTCTTGATGATTCCTCTCTTAGTCGATTGATGGTGGTTGGATTTCTGGTTCAGATACTGTCCTGTGTGAGTGGGTTTTCGATATACAGATGTTTCCCACTTAGTGTCGCTCCTCTTCACTAAAACGTCTAAGAAAGGCAATTCGTTGCGGACTTCCTTCACCATTGTGAAAGTGATGGAAGGACTTACGTTATTGATGTACTTCAGGAAAGTGTCCAGTACTGCATTCCCATGGTTCCATATTATGAAGGTGTCGTCTACGTATCTGAACCAAACTCGGAGCTTCTTGTGGGCTCATATGGCGTAAAGAATTCGTCCTTCAGTTGGAAGTAGCAGTTTTGTACACAGCATCCTAGTAATTCCATGATAACTTGTATCGGTAAGTTTGTTCTATCTTTCAGGACCCCATCTTCGGATAGCTTCTTCTGTATGATTTGAAGTGCTTCTTCGAAAGGAACGTTGCTGTAGAGGCTTTCCACATCGAAACTGATCAGTTGATCCTGCTCTTTGACTTCGATTTCCCCTATTAGTTCAACGAAATGCCTCGAATTTTTCACAAAAGATGATGTTTTACCTTGCAGTGGCTTAATTATTGGTAGTAAAAATCTGAACAAGTTCTGAGTGGCTGAATCTCTGGAGCTAATGATTGGTCTGAGCGTAACATCCTTTTTGTGGATTTTGGGTGGTCCATACAAGTGAGGGGGCTTATTGTGGTGCGGTGTTAGCGATGATCTCTCTTTTTCCGAAAAATAGACTTGATGTTTTTTCAAAGTCTGGTACAACTTCCTTTCAATTGATGCAGTAGGGTCTCTTACGATCTTGGTGTATTTTCTTTTCTGAAGCATCTCAGGTCTCGAAAGAATAAGTCCAGTTATCACCCGAAGACGATTGTGGATACTAACAATCAAAACGTCGTGACGTAATTTGGTTTGGAATCTTTTAATTTTTATTTTTCATTTTTTGTTAATGATATTTTTTAATTTTCAGCTTCTATTAATATTTCTATTTTTTATTTTTTTTTTGGTTGTTGCTTGTATGTAATTTGTAATTTCAGTTTTTTATTTAATAAAATTGTTGTTTTTGGTTGATCTTTTTAATTTTTTTCAGGTATTTCAAATCAATTTATATTATATTAGACAATGGAAGTCTGAACTGATGGAATACACCACGAAACATTGTCAACCACCTTCAAACAATCGAAAATAAAGTTTCCGAAGTTCGAACTAGTTTAAAAAATCGGGAGAGCTTGTATCATTCCTGCGAAAAAATCAAGATGGATATGCTGTAAACAACAGCTTATGTAAGAACTACATACACACAAATCACGTATTCGTCTGTGATTCAGACGTTGAAACGATGACATCATATCAACTATGATTTGATACATATTCATGATGATTCAAAACTAGGGTGAGGTTGGTTTTGAAACGGAATTTGACGTTATGTTATGTCAGTTGTTAATTTCTGCTTTATTTTGTTAGTTATAGTTCACAAAGTGCTGGTAATTTTTATCAAATATCTTGTAAGGATGTACAAAAAAAGCTGGGAAATTATTACTGCGGTGCTAACTGAGGATAGATAAAATTTTGTTTTTGTTATTGAGTTTGACATCTGACACAAATTGAATAATTCCATTCTGGCAAATCTTATTATTAATGACGTTACTACGAATCAGTTTTGAATACATATGTGAGTTCACAGTTCATCAAGAATATCTATATCACTGGTTTTGCTGAATGGAATCCAGCAGCTTCATGTATGCGAGCTCCATACAAGAGAACAATACTCCAAAGTAGGTCTGATCTGAGCTTTATAAAGCATCAAAAGTTACTGAGGTGTGTATAGTTTTCTGATTTGGAACAGTGTTCCAAGCTTTTGAGAAGCATCCTTTGCAATTCCAGCTACATGATTGTGCCAAGACATATTGGTGTACATTTTAACCCTAACAAACTTATCAGAGCAGAAACCGGAACTGTCTGTCCTAACATTATTGTATCTGGTACGGAAACATTCATCTTTTTAGAAAAAACCGATGACTGGGTTTTTGTGGCATTGAATTGAACGTGGATACTTTTACCCCAATTGGAAATTACTTCTATATCCTCATTAAGATATTCAATCTCCTACTGGCGGTGAAGCTGTGGATCCGCAGCCGATATCCTGAATTCCAAATGTAACGACGAAATAAGTGTGTTGTCGTCAGCAAAGCAATATTTTGGATTCTTCGTTTTATCCAATAAGTCGTTGATATACAATAAAAAGAGGGTTGGAGACAATTTGGATCCCTGGGGAACACCAGCTTTGATGATGAAAGTCTTCTAGAGATATCCAAAATTCCAATATTCGCCTGACTAGACGCTATCGATAAGTAATTGTGTGGTGCCTTTCCCATAAAATTGACTGTGGAGTGGGACGCAAATTGTTTAGCTAGTAGATTTGCTTTTCCATGGCTGTTGTTGCAATTGAATCATCCGCTTGTGTTAGTGGTGGAATTGTGGATTTTGTAAAGTTCTGATTAACAGCTTCAGCTACCGACCAGAAGGATCTAGACCAGTTGGGATTGGCAAGCAGTTTATTCCTAATTGTCTGATTGTGAAGTTCTTTGCTCTCATTTATCCTGAGTTTGCAACTATTGCGAGCAATAACAAACCTAGTTCGGTTTTCGCCACTGGGATTTTTGCGTCACTGCCGGTCGGCGAGATTTTTGGAGGCGACATTTTGCTCGTAATTTTTGTTGAACCAAGGTTTGCCGTTAAAGGGTCGTCTCATTGAAAATTCATCATAAGTCAGTTAAAAACCAAAATATATAAGATATATTATATATAAGATATAAATATATATATAATATATATTATATATATATATATATATATATATATATATATATATATATATATATGTTATATATATAATATATATATATATGTATATATATAAAAAATTAAACAACTTGTGGACACAACACTCAAAAAAGGGGGGCAAACCGCGGACACGTGTTTCTGGCTATTGGCCTCATCAGCGCGGTGCAGCCAAGTGTAAAGATGGGAAACAATTGTTTGCCGAAATCAGGAAACAACACAAACGCACGGAGTCAACAACAGGAGCCAACCGCACATTTGTGGTTCCAGTTAGAAGACCTAGAATTCCTAGGCTACATCTAACATGACCACGGAGGCAGCTATAGCTACCTGCGTGACATCCGGGTCCAGGATAAATACAAATAGAGATTTTATCGAGTGTGCATGATATAAATCAAAAATTAAACAATTTGTGGACACAACACTCAAAAAAGGGGGGCAAACTGCGGACACGTGTTTCTGGCTATTGGCCTCATCAGCGCGGTGCAGCCAAGTGTAAAGATGGGAAACACTTGTTTGCCGAAATCAGGAAACAACACAAACGCACGAAGTCAACAACAGGAGCCAACCGCACATTTGTGGTTCCAGTTAGAAGACCTAGAATTCCCAGGCTACATCTAACATGACCAAGGAGGCAGCTATAGCTACCTGCGTGACATCCGGGTCCAAAATAAATACAAATAGAGATTTTATCGAGTGTGCATGATATAAATCAAAAATTAAACAATTTGTTGGCTCCTTATATATATATATATATATATATATATATATATATATATATATATATATATATATATATAAATATATATTTGTTGGTATTATGTTACAACATACAGCTCTCAATAGTTGGATATTTTTTCACAGGAAGTTCTTCAAACACAGTAACGATAAGCCTTCCGGCTTCTGGATGTGGGGTAAGGTTAAGTTCCGTTCCTGGTGAAACCGAAAACGTTCAGATGTTTTATACAGTCCACTTGGTTATCCAGCAAGACAAATTCCTAAGACTAATATCCGACCAAGAAAAAAATGTCCGCTGCTATCTCAAAGATGAAGATTTCTTGGTGAAAAGTAGAGCCTTAGTGAAGACGTTGAAAAGTGAATTGAGGGGAGGACAGATAAGCCATAGGTGAGAATTATTGATCTATTAAATAGTGAATCATGTCATGATGATGGTAATAAATCTGATAATAGTAGTACCTAACGTTTTAGTTAGTAAGTGGGGCGTGCCATTGCGAAACTCGTCATATCCATGATAAGTATACCGACAATGCCGACAGAAAGGAAGAAGGTATACGGCTAGACAGAACGTAGTATTCAGTACTCAAGAAAGCCAGAAATGAACTAGAACATAACTTCGATCGACATCTCACTAGGAGTGCGGACCTATCAGGAGTAAGCATTTTCATGGACACCCCACTATTACCCGCACTACCCTCTAAAATTATAAGTAACAGTGAACACGGACCTTGCCAGTTAGTCGTTGCTGAGACTTCCAGGTATAACCTTCGTCCGGCCTACCCGCCCGGATTTTTTTCTCTTCAATTATGTCCATTTGTTCAGGATATATGAAGTTTTGCAATGTTACGCCTTACTAATAACTACTATATTATGCTACTTCAAGTCCCAATGTACAACTACGTAATTCGCATTACGTACAGCGTAATTCGCATTACGCTGGTTGTGGACTCACTGTTCAGTAAGTTTTTTTGTTAATTTTTTTATGCTGGAAATTCCAAGTTTTGACATCCAATAATAAGTTTTTTTGATATGGTTCTTACTCGAATTATTATTAGAAATAACAAAATAGGCAACACTATAAATCTAAGTGATTAGGTTCAGTCAGGTGCAAAGTGAGTGGGTCTATTCGACCCTTCACAGCAACCCGTAAGGGTTTATTGGGGCTCACACCCATTCACAATCGACCGAATAAACTCAGCTTCTTAACGAAGCCGATTAGTTTGTATGGTGAGTGGTCTTTCAGGTCAGATGGTAAGAGGTGAGAGGGTAAGAGGTAAGAGGCGAGACTCTCTGTCTTCCGACAGTCCCGAGTCTCTGCATATGATGATTCAAATGACAGTGTAGTAGTTGTTGTTGTTTATTCACGAAGGGTGAATAAACGCCTTGGAGTGGACCAATCCTGGAAGATTCTGCCAGAAGTCCATAAATCTTCTTGCCATCCAGGTGTTCAACCTTTATTTGGCAAAGCATAAAGCGATGCCAATGTTTCTGGTCCGATGAAGCTGCTTGCAGCACCCTCCTTTGCAAGGAGTCAGCAGCCTCATTGCCTTTCTAGTCCAGTATGGCAAGGAATCCAGACCAAGTACAATCTGTTAAGTCTTCCTATCGAGGAGAGTCGTTTTTGGCATTTTGCTACCAATTTAGACCTTGCTCCGTAGGGGCCAAGAACTTCCAACGCCGCTTGACTGTCCGAGAATATTTTTATTGACTTGTGTATGGGGTTGGATTCTTCCAATATCTCTGCATACAATTCAATAGCGTAAATTTCCACTTGAAATACAGTCGCATAGGTTCCTAGGCAGGTTGATATCTCTGTCCTGGGTCTGCGACTGAAAACACTTGCACCAGAACCGGAAGGTGTTTTTGATCCATCTAAATGATAGTTCAGGATTGAAATTAGTTAAAAAGTATGGAATACTTTTGTAATGTCAGTAGGAATGTGCCTGGACTATAATACTGTTTAAAAAGTTATCTGTGACGTCCTTGGACAGGGCTCTGTGATTTGGTATTTTAAAATTGGAAAATATAGTTATTGAATGAACCTTGAAGGTGTTTCATTTAGATGGATGACAGATATTACAAGTGGCGACGAGGATGAACGTATATTGAAAATTTAGTCTAACAACGGATTTGTTTGATTGAAAACAAGTAACATGGCGACGGGACAATTTGGGTTACAAACGGAGTTCAATCCAGACATTCACGATTTCGGCATCCATGTCCGGCGACTAAAATCGTTTTTTACTGCTAATGAGGTGGCAGAGGAAAGTAAGCAGCGAGCAATGTTGTTGAATAGCCTTAATCAGAGTGCATTTGCTTTACTCGAGGACTTATGTGTTCCCGATAAACCAGAAAATAAAGGTTTCAATGTGTTGGTTGAGTTATTGGAGAAACATTATCAACCGCAACGGGCAGTTTATGCAGAAAGGTATGCTTTTTATTCTGCGAAAAAGCTTAAAATAGAAAGCATTCAAGAATATTCAGTGCGTCTTAGAAGGCTAGCTACACATTGTAAATTTGGTACTTATTTAGACAATGCACTTCGGGATAAATTTATATGTGGTTTCGAACCTGGAAGAATTTTGGATACCTTATTTACCAAAACCGAAATGTTAACATTTGAAGAAGCCATCAGCAGCGCATTAACGACAGAGTCAGCTCAAAATAATTATGGATTACCAGTGCAAGTGAAAGTGGAAGAATTACATCGCTTGGAAGAAGATTTGATACGTCCGCGCGGAAGAGGGCAAAGAGGCGGTAGTCAAGGGCAGATGCATAGACAAAAACCTACGACGACAGGACCACACATCGCTTCAGGAAAGTATTCCTCTAAAAAAGGTATGTTTTTTTGTTCGGTGTGCGGGGGCAAAAATCACGAATCCTACAGATGTTTTTACCGAGAATATATTTGTGAGAAATGCGGAGGAAAAGGCCATTTAAAGAGAGTATGCAAGGTGGGTCTAAACCATTCATTTAATTATTTCGAAAATGAACAGTTAGAGTCGAGCGTTGATGATACCAACGAGTTTTCGACAACAGTCAGAGATAAACCTTTATTTTGTTTGAAATCTTTAAATGAAAATCCAATATTAGTAGATGTTAAGTTGAACAGAGTAAGTTTCAAAGTTGAATTAGATTCAGGGGCTTCAAAATCAGTGATTTCAGAAAATTTGTGGAGAAAACATTTCCAAAAGTTACCTCTAAAAGAGACCAATTTGAGTTTTGTAACATATGTTGGGGACAAAATTTGTGCTTTAGGTAAAATTGAGCTTGAAGTCATTTTTAATAACCGTTCCCATATTTTGGATTTTTTTGTAATTAGACGGGGCGACAACTTGTTACTGGGGCGTGATTTCATTCACAAATTCAATTTAGGATTCAGGCAGTTGAATTATATAGATGAGATTTCAGATAAAAAAATTGTGGAAACTTGGCAAACAAAATATGCAGATGTTTTCAAGGACGAATTGGGAACATTCAATAAAGGAAAACTATCCCTTAAATTAAAAGAAGGTATTAAACCTAAATTTTTCAAACCTAGACCAATAGCTCATGCTCTTAGGGAAAAAGTAGAGATAGAAATAGATAAATTGCTTAAAATGGGTATTTTAGAACCAGTCCAATATTCTGAATGGGGCACACCGATTGTTCCAGTATTAAAAGACAATAAAGTAAATGTTCGAATCTGTGGAGACTATAAAATTAGTTTGAATCCTCATATCGAAATTTGTCGTTATCCATTACCAAGAATAGAGGATGTGTTTGCAAAATTATGTAATGGTGAGCAATTTTCTAAACTTGATTTGAAATTTGCCTATCAACAAATATTGCTAGATGAGGAATCAAAAAAACTAACTGCTATTTCCACACATAGAGGTGTATACGTCTATACACGTCTACCTTTTGGAATTTCGTCTGGACCTGGATACTTCCAGTATATAATTGAGCAGGTTTTAAGTGGCATACCAGGAGTTTGTTGTTTCTTGGATGACATTCTAGTGACCGGTAAAAATAAAAAAGAACATATTGCAAGGTTAGAATTAGTTTTGGATAGACTGAAAGAAAGTGGCTTGACATTAAAAAAAGAAAAATGTCATTTTTTCAAAAATTCGGTTGAGTATTTAGGGCATGTTATAGACAAAAATGGGTTACATAAATCTGCGAAGAAAATTGAAGCTATTTTGAAAATTCCGCGACCGACAAATATTTCACAAGTAAAATCATTGTTGGGCAGCGTACAGTACTATCACAGATTTATACCAAATCTGACCGACATTTTATTTCCTCTTTATGACTTATTAAAAAAAGATCACCCATTTGAATGGAACGAACAATGTGAAAAGGCATTTTCGGAAATTAAAAAAGCAATTACTTCTCCTCAAGTTTTAGCACACTATAACCCAGATGTTGATCTAATTTTAACGGTAGATGCTTCATCGTACGGTTTAGGTGCAACCTTATCCCACAGTTATCCGTCGGGTATAGAAAAACCGATAGCATTTAGTTCTAGAGTATTATCAGATACCGAAAAAAGATACAGTCAAATAGACAAGGAGGCATTATCTATAGTTTATGGTGTACAAAAATTCCATTCGTATCTGTGGGGCCGTAAATTTTTTCTAAAATGTGACCACAAACCGTTAGTGTCAATTTTTGGACCAAAAAAGGTTTCCCAGTTATGACAGCAAACAGGTTACAGCGCTATGCAATATTTTTATATTCCTATGATTTTGATATTCAGTATGTAAATTCAAAACTAAATTGTGCTGATTTTCTTTCACGACTTCCATTAATGGATAAGGAACAAAAAATAACAGAGGAGCCGAGTTTAACATTAAATTATGTAGAAAAAAGTAAATTACCTATAAATATTGAAATTATAAAAAGGGAATTAAAAAGGGACGAAAAGTTAAGCTTAGTCCTAGAATATGTAAAAAATGGGTGGCCAATAAATTACAAAAGTGAATTGATACCGTTTTTCAAACGAAAAAATGAACTAAGTATTGAAGATGATGTTTTAATTTGGGGTTATCGAGTAGTAGTTCCGGAAATATTGCAATCTGCTATTTTAGGTGAGATGCATAAAAGCCATATGGGAATTGTAAAAACAAAAGCATTGGCACGTTCATATATTTGGTAGCCGTCTCTTAATGAAGAAATTGAAGAAATGTGTAAAAATTGTATTTCGTGTAGGAGAGAACGACAAAACCCTCCAAAGGATGAGTTGACGCCCTGGCCGATTCCTTCCGAAGTATGGGAACGGCTACATGTAGATTTTTTGGGACCAATTAATGGTAAAACTTATTTCGTAATTGTGGATGCATTATCGAAGTGGTTGGAAGTTTTTTTAATGACTTCAATCACAGCATCAGCTACAATAAGTAAATTAAGGGGATTATTTGCTCAGTTTGGTCTCCCGAGGACATTGGTTTCAGATAATGGACCAACGTTTATCTCCAAAGAATTTCAGAATTTTTTACTTAATAATGGCATTGTTCATGTGACGTCTCCACCATACCACCCAGCTTCAAACGGGGCGGCTGAAAATAGTGTGAAAACTATTAAACAATTTATTATCAAGACTTTGAAAAGTTCTTACAATATTTTTGATGAGATTTCGAAACAATCTCAGATTACAGAATTAGACCTTTATAATTTTTTGGTATTGTATAGAAATACAGAGCATTGTAGCACTGGCGAATCCCCTGCCCGTTTGATGCTGGGCCGAGCTCTCAGAACTAGATTAGATTTAATTAAACCCATAAATATACCGGTACGTAAACCCAAACCTATGAGTACTATTAAAGATAATATTATCAAATCACAAAATCGTCAGAAGAGAAATTATCGAGGAAAAATACGGGATCGTCTTGAAATAGGACAAAAGGTGCTAGTGAAAGATTATAGAAGGGTTAAACCAGAGTGGACATCGGGAATTGTAATTCGTAGATTAGGAAAAAATATTGTTGAAGTAAGAATACCCAATACCAATTTGGAATGGAAACGTCACATAAACCAGATTCTCCCTGTTCATGATAGCTATGTGAATTCAGGAGAAGTTGAAATCAGTAAGGAACAAACTGTTTTGCCTCAAGAGGTGGAAAAATCGAGCTCTCAATTAGGTAGCAGTGAGGCACCAGGAGCGGTGGTGGGAAAATCACAAGAGAGAGATTCAACGATGTCAATATCGAATTATGATAATATCAATTCAACTAGTAGTGATCAAGAGACTCATATATCTCCCAGTGAATTATCCCATCGCCCCCAGCGTTTCAGAAAACCACCTGAGCGGTTTGTACCATAGTTATAAGCACAAGAGTTCTAAATTAGAAAGGGAGGAGTGTAATGTCAGTAGGAATGTGCCTGGACTATAATACTGTTTAAAAAGTTATCTGTGACGTCCTTGGACAGGGCTCTGTGATTTGGTATTTTAAAATTGGAAAATATAGTTATTGAATGAACCTTGAAGGTGTTTCATTTAGATGGATGACAGATATTACAACTTTTTTAAATTTTCAATTGAAAGTTGAAGTGCAACTTTCCATTGATTGATGGTAAATCATTCATGTTTGATAAAAAATTTTGCAGCTTGCTTTAGAGAACTGATCATTTCATAGTTGAAAAAATAAGTCATGTAGTTCAGGTTTCAAAATTACATTTCTGAAAAACCCATTAAAAAATTAAAAAAATACAAGAATTCCGTCTAGACGAAAATTCCATAACTCGAAAACTACAAACTAATGCATAACAGACATGGTATATGCATTTTTTTAGTATTTCTTGATGAGAAGGCACTAAATTTTTCACAATATGGTTGAATAATCCATTGTTAATTCTACACTGTTTGATAAACTGAATTACCATACTAAACTAGTGAATAAATGACTTCTGTCAATTTTTAGTAACAGTTAGAGGAAAGAATAAAAATATGTAGATTTGTATAGCATCTGGACAATTTGTTGCTTGGCTCGAAGAAATAATTATAAAGGTTCATAAACTCATTGACTTCGGTGCAAAAACCAGTTGATTATGTTTTAGTACCGTGACATTCACTTGGTGTCATTGTGAAGAGCAATAATTATGAGCCTGAGTATTACGCAATTGTTAAAAATTATAACTAGGATTACAGTACTTGTTAAATTACCGTAAGTGAACCGTTGGCATATAAGTAAATAAAGACGGTTTATTATTTAATAGCACATGTTTTCAATTCTATCTAACGGAACGAAATGACTGTTATGAATGTTTGAAAGGTATTTGCATTAAGATTCAATAAGATATAATGAATGATTTTTTTGCTGGTATCTTTTTGGCAACACTGTTTTTGACAGATCACGCGTGAATCGTGTCTTGTGTCATTGTTCAGTTTGGTCTGTAATTTAACCATGAATCAACTTACGAATGAACAACGCTTGCAAATTATTGAATTGTATTATCAAAATTCATGCTCGGTGAAAAATGTGCATCGTGCACTTCTTCCAATTTATGGGCAGTTTCGTCGGCCTACTGAGGAAGCTATTCGGAAGCTTGTGACTAAATTTCGAACCTAGTTTACATAATTGGACATTAAACCACCAACACGCATACGTAGAGTGAGGACCGAAAAAAAATATTGCGGCTGTATCCGCCAGTGTTTGTGATGACCGTGAAATGTCGATTTACCGCCGTTCGCAGCAATTTCTACTACGTGGAAAATTTTGCGAAAGGATTTGGGTGTAAAACCTTATAAGATACAGCTGGTGCAAGAATTGAAGCCACACGACCACCCACAACGTCTAACATTTGGTGAATGGGCGCTGGCAAAGTTGGAGGAAGATCCACATTTTTATGTGGAAATTGAGTTCAGCGTGTGAATGGATACGTTAATAAGCAAAATTGCCGCATCTGGAGTGAAGACCAGCCATGAGCATTACAAGAGCTACCGATGCATCCCGAAAAAGTCACTATTTGGTGTGGATTATGGGTCGGTGGCATCATCGGGCCGTACTTCGTCGAAGACAACAATGACCGGAACGTTACTGTGAATGGCGAGCGCTACCGTGTGATGATTGACGACTTTTTGTTGCCCAAAATGGAAGAATTGGACATGCCTGACATGTGGTTCCAACAAGACGGTGCCACATGCTACACGGCACGCGAAACAATGGCCCAATTAAGAGCCGCCTTCGCTGAACAGTTTGGGGCCCGTCATTTGGCCGCCTAGATCGTGTGATTTAACGCCTTTGGATTATTTCTTGTGAAGTATTTATACGTGAAATACCGGTCGATATGTTAGAGAAAGTGTGCCAAAATTGGAATTTGCGCATAGGCCATCTAAAGCGTGGCCGCGGACAATATTTGCATGAAATTATCTTCAAACATTTATATTGATCGTTCTATCGAATCCAATGAAGATTTCATCAAATTTTACAAAATTGTTTGTATTGTTTTGAAAATCAAATCCTATACCTCTTAAAAAATCATCCGTTAGTAGAAGTACCAATACATTTGCCATATAAAAATTGAATTCACCATTTTGATTGGCTGTGAAATTGGCAATTTTGGAATACAACTGAAGTTTTCGAGAAGATGATGTTCACAAGGCTGGGACTAAAAATGTATGACAAGATTACATAAAATAGGCACAGGTTATGGTGAATTAGTTTCCGTGGCATTATATACCCTAAACTTTTATTTTATGCTTATTTCGTAAAATCCAGACTTTTCCGTTTTCTTCGTTTTGACAAAACGAAAACTTAAGTTGTCAAAATATGAAACATTTTGTAGAATTTGTGTCGCGGGCGACTGTTTTTGTCAACAACGAAATGTCCCGCCGACAGGCGGAAAAAACAAATGGTTTCGATTGTTTTTGGGTCAGCGACAACAACAAGCAACTATTCAGATATAACATATCCGTAATTTGTATTCTGTTTGGAAATGTTTGGTCCCAGAACATTAAACAAGTTCGTGATTGAATAATTTTAGAAAATTACGAAACGATGATCGTCTTCTTAACAATGATCTCATCTAGTATCTTGTTTAATTTCGCTTTCGCTTCTTTCGCCCAAAAGAGATTCAATAATAAAAAAATCTCAGCACCTAGAGAAGGGATGATGAAAAATGTTCGTGTTGTTGAAACAAGAGAAAACATTTCACAACAAAACACGCGACTCAAACTAGTTTTTGTCTTTTTGGTGAAATTAGAGTTTCGAGTTTGTTTTCGAAACTGAAACAAGTTTTTTGTTTCTGTTTTTGAAAATTTAACTGATTGCAAGCGATTCCGTTTTATGTAAATCCGCTTCAACACTTGTGTACGAGCAGTTCAAGTGAGGAATGCTTGAAATTGTTGAGACTGGTACATGACAGTGAGTTTTTAGATGCCTTTTGAAGTACAGAAATCGAAGAATGTGGAATAAGATCTATGAATGGTAATGAAGGTCCTATTTCTAATAGCCCATTATTCGCACTCATATGTAATCACAGGTCAAAGAAAGGTAAAGATTGGATATCAGTGAGGAGTAAAAGGCAATATGACAATAACAGAATACTAGTAATTAATTTGATGATCCTCTTATTGCAAAGTAATGACTCGTCTAGATGCATGTAAAAATATTAACATACATAGCTTATGATAGTAGTTTTAGTAATCTCCTGATGATAGTAACTTGGTAAGCGAAAAGCACCTCGACAGACAGCATTTTTGTTATGGTGAACGAAGGGTGTTCTCATTATTTTCTTAATACTGTTTTGAAACATACCTTCCTTCAAATTATCCAAAATAAAAATTCGTTCAGGCAAGTCTCAACTCACCTACACTGTATGTTAACAGACTGACACACTTGCAAGCCGGTCTGCAAGTATGCCTGTTCTACTAATAGAAAATTGATTTCGGCAGTAATGCAAACAGCATACGCAGGAATTGCTTCTGTGAAATGTCCTTGACTGGACTGATAAAATCCAACGCCCTTCGTGGTATTAGCCAGGAGATTAGTTGTTATTTTTATAGTTGCCAGTCCTTTAACCTACAGTGTAGGTGACTTGAGACTGACCTGAATGAAATGTTCTTTTAGATACTTTAATATACAGCCAGTCTTCAAGTATGCCCCCTCACTATACGTGACCATACCTTCCTTTTCAATGTTTCTGTAGTAAACTATTGTATTGGTCAATACTTTTATAATACATTAACTTTCTGTTGATATTTATGTGATTTCTCAAGTGAAATCTGCATGGGTAATATTGAATAATTGTGAAAAATCTGAAGTTTCATATTTCAATGTTTTTCTAATTTTCAATGTAGTAATTTAACAAATCTTTGTCTAAAAATCATCTGGTTTCATGAAGACATCCCAGTATATTTACAATGCCATAGTAAAAATTCTGAAGAATTGTCTAAGTATTGTTTCAGAATAGATATTTCAAATCAAATCCTGTTTCCTACAAAACAGGAACTATTCTCAAAAAGGTTCCAAAAATCACCTCTTCACATAATAATATATTATCAACAAATACTTTGTAGTTGCCAACCTCTCACATATTTGTAGGGTCGGAAGAATGAGAGATGCTGGATGGTCCAAAGAGTTGGAGGGAAAACAGTTAGAGGAAGAACTGAACGAAGCTCTGTCAGCGGCTCGAGCTTGGATGGAGATTGTTTCTGATCAGGCTGAAGATAGATCTTCGGAAACTCTACAGGTTGGAGAGACAGCGACGCTCACTGTTAAATCAACGTTACCTGGTAATTTTCAAATATTTTTTTCTGCATCATCTGCAGTACCTCAAAATTTACCATGTTCTTTGAGTAATACACAACAAGATGTTCATAGGTTCCTCCTATACTTGCTGGGAGGTCTGCATGACGATATAAATAAAATTACGGAAAAGTCTCTACACAAATATCGGCTAGTTATGTCTGAGGTTGAGATATTTGATGCTGAACATTTTTTCGATTGATGTAGAAATTCATATCAAATATAGGATGAAGAAATTACATTTTGTCTGATTTCTACTAAGTTTCCATTCGTTAGGTACGACCAGTTTTGTTTGTTGAACCATTTTAAAGTAAACTTGAAACTTTCGAGTAAACAAGTTTAGTTGAAAAAAGTTTAACAAACCGAAACCAGTCATAACAAATAAAAACTTAGTAACGTATTTAGAAAATACTTTATTGTGAGATATTCACTAAACAATTTTCACGCAACACATGTTCCGCCATTCAATGGCTTCTTCGGCTTCTTTACTAACAATATTCTACATATTCAATGCTTAATATAGCTAGTTTTACAATTAGAATTACCGACATTTCAAGTACCTGATTTTCACCTTAGTTTGTAATGAATTAAATACCTGAGATGTCCCAGTTTCCATATTTGAAAAAATATTTAGTAACGGGGAGTTATTCAATTCTAATTGATCATTCAGTAATCATTCTAGAAGAATGAGTATTTCTAAATGTAACACGTCCTATTCATGGTTGAACTCATGTCCTTCTGCTGAAAGGTGGTTTGCAAATGTGGAATTGGTCTATCTATTTACAAAACTACTTCTATGGTCTTTAATTCTCTGGGAAAATGTTCTCCGTGTTTGGCCAATAAACAGGTTTGGGTAAGAGCCACAATTCAATTTATATACTCCAGATCTATCCGACACCGTAGTTTTTTTATTAAATTCGTTAGTTATGGATTTTCATCAAGTATCGGCCAATTGCATCATATAAATACTCGGAAATCACACAAAAGATATTTTCTTTATGCTATATTTGATACTGAACATCTTGGAAATTGCGAATGCACACACTCTCATATAGTTATTACAGCAAATGCACCTATTGTCAATTCTTAGAACTTTACCAAAAAGGTAGTGCGAGAAGCACTGATTATAAAAATTACTGAATGTTGCAGATTTGTACTTTTTATGACAAAAGTTTCAACAGATTTGATATCTGTGGAAAATATGAAATATCAAAAAAATCAAATATAAAAAATTCCAAGACCAAAATATGTATATAATTTCTTTCTATTCATGAGTTAAATAAGAAAATATCAAAACGTAAGAAAAAATAAACAATGGGTATGATATATAAAAGTTTTAAATCGCTCAAGGAAACAAAGTATTATGACTGAATTATTATATAGGTTGAACAGTAAATAACCTGTCACAGGTATACAGGGTGTAACTAAATAAGTGTAAAACATTTAAGGAGGTGATTCGTCATCGAAAAAAAGATAGGATCTTTCATATAAAGAAATTTCATTGGAGCATCCCTTGTTAAGATACATTCCTTTAAAGGGGGTACATAAAATTTGTATAACAATTTTTTTCACAAGCACTAAAAAAGTTACAATATTGAAATTGACCTGACGTTTTGTACTATCAAAAAGACACTTAGCCAGAAATTTACTTGGTTCACGCCATGGTTGTGAGGGCTGGAAAACGCAACCCCTAAAATTTATTTACAATGTAACTTTTTGTCTTATCATTTGTTTACCATTTGAAAATGTATTTCCGATAGCCTGTTTCATTCTCAACAAAAAATGTTTTTTGGGTTTTTTGCCTAAAATAAACCAGTTCGCAACAAAAAATTAATTTACGAACAACTACAGAGATACGTCGTCATAAATGCGAAAATACGAAACTAATCTATCTAGTAGATCGCTATTAGCGATATAGTGACAATTAAATTGGTATGACGCTGTCAGTTTGTGAATTTTCGAAATTGAATTAATACTAATTGTGTGTTGTTCTTCTATTCTCAATTTGTTACTTTAATAATTCACTTGTTATTAAAATGGCATACACAAATGAGGAAATGGCTGATATGCATTACGTTTACGGTCTGTCGCAGGGAAATGGGTTAGAAGTTTCTAGAAGATATGCTGAAATTTATCCTCAACGGCAGTATAGAATATTTGCCCGACTTCATCAACGATTACGAGAATATGTTTCGTTTGACATAAGAATGCAGAATTGTGGTCGCAATCGAGAAGTACGAACACCACAGCTTGAGGAAGCAGTACTTAATTTGATTGAAGAATAACCTACTACCAGTACTAGAAAAATTGCTTTCCAGCTAAATGTTAATCATATGACGGTATTTCGAATTTTAAAGGAACAACTCTTATACCCTTACCATCTGCAACGAGTACAGGCACTGTTACCGCGAGACTTTCCGAACCGTCTTGAATTTTGCAATTGGATGCTGGAAATGATTAGAAAATATTGTGACTTTCTGAAGACGATAGAATTCACAGACAAATGTAGTTTTTCTCGGGACAAGATTATTAATTTTCATAATTACCACATATGGGCTGATGAACACCCTCACGCTATTGTCGAAAGTAACCATCAAGAAGAGTTTTCTCTTGACGTGTGGCTCGGAGTTATTGGGGATGATTTAATTGGGCCTCATTTTCTACCTCCTTGATTGAATGGTGAGGCATACGTTCAATTTTGAAGAGAAGTGCATCCAGTACTGCTGGAGGAAGTTCCTTTGGGTGTCAGAAGGGAATGTTTTTTTATGCATGATGGGGCTCCCGCCCATTTTAGTCAAGTAGCACGTTAGCATTTAACTGAAACATATGCAAATCAGTAGATAGGACGAGGAGGACCACAGAACTGGCCCGCTCGATCCCCGGATCTCAATCCTCTCGATTTCTCTATTTGGGGCCATTTACAGCATTTGGTTTATCGTACTCCTGTTCGCGATGTAGAGGACTTAAGAAACCGCATCATCCATGCGTGCAGGAATATTTGAGCGAATACGTGGCTCAATGCGCCGTCGTCTATACGCATGCGTAATGTCTAATTGAACATTTACTATGATTTCTACATGTTGTGTGTTTTGTTATTAAAAAATTAGTTTTGTTTATTACCCTTTAATCGTTTAATGCAGGTACTAACTACAAAATAACAATAAATCCAGTTCGCATTTATGACGATGTATCTCTGTAGTTGTTCGTAAAATAATTTTTTGCTGCGAACTGGTTTATTTTAGGCGAAAAACCCAAGAGACATTTTTTGCTTAGAATAAAACAGGCTATCGGAAATAAATTTTTAATTGGTAAACAAATGATAAGACAAAAAGTTACATTGGAAATAAATTTTAGGGGTTGCGTTTTCCAACCATGGGGTGAACCTAATAAATTACTGGCTGAGTGTCTTATTGGTAGTACAAAACGTCAGGTTAATTTCAATATTGTAACTTTTTCAGTGCTTGTGAAAAAAATTGTTATACAAATTTTATTTACCCCCTTTAAGGGGCTGTATCTTAACAAGGGATACTCCAATGAAGTTTTCTTAAATGAAAGATTATATCTTTTTTACGATGAGGAATCACCTCCTTAAATGTTTCACACTTATTCAGTCACACCCTGTATATGCAAACGATACAAATTATGAGAAATAGTGGTGGAAAAAAAAAAGTTACTGCTCGATATTTCGACTATTATGACACTCTCGGTATGCACGCAATTTTTCATACTTTTCTTCAATTCAGTGTTTTTTCTTCTGTGTATAATTTCAGCTTGGGGCCACCTAATACTATGCTTCGATTTCATCAATTATCCTGTATATTTTTCTTGTGCTCTGTAACACGAATTCACAATGTCCTCTTGGTTTCGCCGATATGACTTCCGCATTCACATGGTGTGTGGTAAATAGAATATCTGGAATTTTTGGTGGTTTGGCTTTTCCAAGGCTGCTATACAGGATCTGAAGCAGACCTTATCTTCTCCGATGAACCTCTGAGGACAGACATAGCTTAGTTTTGACAACTTATCTATTATGCGAGGCTCTTGTCTTCTGGACAACGTCTGTTTAACAAGCATTCTGTTGAGGCTTTTTCCAAATGAGACTCATTTCCTTGTTAAAATTTATCTCTATGCCACGGAGACTGGATGCAGATCATTCTGAACGATTCAAAACTTGTTGTCGGTACTCTTTGCCATCACATGTGGAAACAACAATTCATACTATGAAGGTGTCGTCATCGTATTCCAAGCAAATCTAGGGCTACATGTGGATTTCCTCAATATTCAAAGTTCCAAACCATTCCATGTATTCATGTTGACTGTGATTGGTGAAAGTGGCGATCTCATTAGCCGTCCATCTTTCTTTCGATATTATGAACTGACATTTTTTGCGTTTCAGCTGGTATCGGTTGGAGAGTAGTTGATTGTCTCGCCCATGATGGCCTGGGAGATTCCTCTCAAAAGCTTCTCGACGAGCAAGGATGTCCCATTGACGAATTTTTGATGCCAGAACTAACGTACGGGCCTATCAGACCAATAGCTCTGATGAGACACCAGGAAGCCGTTTCCAGATTTCCAGCTTTCAAATTTCCAGACAGAGACAGGCTTCATTTATCTTGTGGGCTTCAGTTATGTAAAGGACCATGCAAGAAGGTGAGTTTCTAGTCGAAGCTGTGAGATATTGTTGTGGATTTAACGACAAATGTAATTCGGGTGAAAGTTGTGATGTAATGTATTATGTAAAATGGTGTTACTGTAGCACATGGTGACTAGAGGCTATAAACACTATAGTTCTCTGTCATACATATTGAAAACGATAATTTGAGGCCGTCCAGTATTTCGGAATCAAGAGAATGAATATTCCGAATGAAATTAAAAACAGTCACCTCTTTCAACGTTCCTACATTCAGGATCTAGCAAATGCCTGCCGAAAAACTACTATTAGGATGTTAAATTATATCCGACAGGTATTTTTGCAAATTTTTATTCGTTTGAAAGACCTATTATGCGATTATGCATGGAATATAACATCGTTCAAATGTCCGCCACGGCTTCTCTGGGTGGAGCGAATCCGAAAAGTTCAATTTTCCATGACTCTGGCGAATGAATCAGGCTTAATTTGACCGACGGCATGTGTTATATTGGCTTTGAGGACCGCTGTGGTTTGTGGCTTATTCCTATACACCTGCAACATAAGAAAACCCCACAAGAATAAGTCTAACGGGGCCAAATCGCACGATGTCGGTGGCCAGTTCACATCACCACCACGTGAGATGACAAAGCTCTCAAATCGCTCGTTAGGAATATCCAATGTGGCATAAACTGTGTGGCACATAGCGCCGTCCTGTTGAAACCACATGTAGTGGGTATCCAGATCATTCAATTCGGGCCAAAAGAGGTTGCTATTCATCGACCTACAGTGCTCGCCGTTGACAGTGATAGCCTGGCCAACTTCGTTAAGAAATATGAACCCATGACGTCATCTCGAAAATCCATACCAAAGAGTGACTTTTTCAGGATGCTTCGACAATCGAATTCTCCTGTTAACTCTCACAGACAACGGCGATGTTTTCGGCAGATCTTGCGTTTAAACGACGTACCGGTGTTGGTGGATCGTTTACTGAACCAGTGAACTCAAATTTATCTACCACATCGTGAACAGTCCTCTCATTAGGACGATTATGGCGACCGTAAAATGGTCGAAGCGTTGTACATCGCCCAATTTTGATAAAACAATTTTATTATTCGCACGAGTTGTTAAATGTTATATCCATCCATAGTGATTCGAAAAAATAGACTGGATGAATGATAACTAATTTCACAGTGGATTATCTTTGCCAAGCTGCATTGAAAATGTCTTGTAAATCCTTCTCATAATTTCAAAATCATGAACATCCAGAATTCCCTTAGACTTACTTCATTGACTTTGTAATCGAATGTTACTTACTAGTATCATGTACCATGTACTTGTACCATATTGGTAAACAGAACTGCAGCTACGACCCTTCAAGACGAGGCCATTAGGTTCAGGGTGACCAGGGTCTACCCTCAAGGTAGGGTACTATCTCCCCTTTTGTGGTCGCTCCTGATGGATAGTATACTTGATGCCCTCTACAGAAGAAAACTAGATCTGCAAGCTTATACAGATGACCTTGTCATCTTGGCACATCGAAAAGGGTAGCTTGTAATATCCTCCAAAGCATGTTGGAAGTTGTTCACAGTTGGTGCCTGAGGGAGCAGATGTCTGTCAACTCCAGCAACACTGTGATAATCACCTTCACCAGGAGGAGAAAATTCGACACGCCACTTTCCCTCAATGGTGAGGTCATTCCATTTGGAACGGAGGTGAAATATCTTGGCATAGTCCTTGATGAAAAACTCACTTGGAACGCTCACTTAGAAAAAGTTTTACACAAAGCCAGCCTGTCCATATATGAGCATGTCGAAGGATTTGTGGTAAAACTTGGGGTTTAGGTCCCAAACAAATCCATTGGATTTATGTGATGATTGTCAGACAATTGATCACTTATGGTGTAATTGCCTGATGGCCGAAATTTTACAGAATACGGCCCAGGCGAAGCTCTCTGGCTTACAGAGACAGGCTTGTCTAACCATCAGTGGTGCTATCATTACCACACCATCAGCGGCCATGGAGATTCTTCTAATTGTACCTCCTCTCCACATTTTTCTGGAGAGAGAGGCTAGATGACTGCATATAGACATGTGCACATTGCCTATTGCACAAATCAATCTAATGCAGAGTGCAACAGGCTGTTGGTTGACACTGGTATTCTGGATCACAGCACAGCATTCTGGAAATGACCTCTGACTTTATGCCTCCAACTGTCAACTACGAACTGCCTTATTAAGTACTGTTCCCGAGTAGAGAAGACTGGATCCTCCAGGAGAAGGAAATATTGAGAGCAGATAGTTATTGGTTCACAGATGGATCATAAACACGTTGCGGTTCTGGTGCTGGTGTTTTCAGTCACAGATCCATCAGGGCAGAGATATCAACCTGCCTAGGAACCTATGCAACTGTATTTCAAGCGGAAATTTACGCTATTGAATTGTGTGCGGAGAAATTGGAAAAATCCCACCTCAAAAAAATTTGCGTTCCCTCTCACTAACTCCAAATGCTCTCCCTAAGCAGGTTTTTATTGCTATATATACAAATAGATCCCTATCTGGAAAACGTAATGATTAATGTATCGTCACAAAATTTGTTTAAAAAGGAACATTACGTTTCAGAAATTTTTCAGTTCTCAACGTCGCCATATATTCGTTTTTCCTTCCTCTTGGCTGACATATTCATTTTCAATTAATTTTCAGGTTATTTGCAACAATGGCAACCCTCATGAAAACCGAACCTCAAGAACATTCATTGATGCATCTGACGGAGACATTTTGGACAGACTTGAAGTTTTCAACAGCGTCGAGGTCTTCGCTCCAGAAATAGATGACTTGGGAGACCGACCTCAAACCAACGGTAAGTGGAGGAAGTGGAAGCACTGTGTATATTCTTTGGGCTCTCGACCTGTGTTTCTTCTATCTTGGAAATGGACACCACTCTGTATATTTGTAAATAGTAAATATAATATTGCACTATTGCACATACTCTTTTTATTCTTTCCTTTCCTTTTGCACATATTTTTTCTCCTATAAAATCAGGCTTAGTCAAATGATGGGAACAAAATATTCATATAAGTGGACCACTGAAAACAAAAAAGTTATTTCAATTGAAATGGAGACATCTCATATATACAGGACTATTCAAATTCGTTTCTGTACATGGAGATCTCGTAAACGATAAGAGATACAGTGTCGGTTAAATTGTGGCAAAGTTGCGTATTTTAGAGACCTATTCAATGATGTAAAAAATCGAATATAGCTCTTTTGGTTCTGGAGATATACAGGAAAAACCAAAAAATCCCAAGTTATTGGCATTTTTTGGTTTTTTCTGTTTTGTTTATATCTTCTTTATTCGCAGACATATTGAAAATCTGTCCACATTTTGCTATTGGCACTCGATGTGGGCTATCAGAATATGTTCATAAATCTTTTATACAGGGTGTCATCTAACTTGGGCCACCCCCATCTTTGAATTTGAATACGGACCTGTATTTTTTGTTGTAGTTTTTGAATCGTAGACGTTCACTTCATTCTGAGAAATCAAATTCAATTTTATATTTCGAGATGTTTTGGTAATATTTGATTATAATTGTGTGAATTATTCCTTTTTAAATTACGGCCCTGAAAATTGGTTGACTAAGTTGAATAAAAACACAATAGCAACTTTCACGTCTCCCTATGTACCGTAGAGTTTTTAGAGATTTTTTTTTCATTTTTAGGTACCTATTCATATTTTTTCCATTGCTCTGAGAGTTTTCTACAATGAATTTCGAATAAGAAAACCTTTTATGATTATCTGAAACATATCTACATCAAAAATATATTATATGTGTTTTAATAAGCAGAAAAATAAATGATAGCAATAATAACATCCGAAACGAACACTATAATTGTAATGAAAATTGAAATGAAGTAATTTATCGACAGTAATTTGGACGACCCGTTTAAAAGTTTTCACGATTATTTCGACGCAAGGCAGTAAGCTATTACGCGTCGCGTCTACTGTAGACACGTGAGGGCAGACATCGTTGACGGTTGTGTTAGTTTTGCGAATTTATTTATAGGTAACATAATTAGATTCTTCAAGCTATTCATTACTTAGTGCAGTTGGCATATTTTTTTTAGTTACAGTATTTTCAAAGTAAAAATATAAATTCCCAATTGGAACGGCAATAAAAATAAGAGCACTATGATAGGTAATAAACGTGCTATCAAATGTAGTTGAGGAATAAAGGCTCGGCTAGCTGGACTGGCTGAATACTAATTATTTGGAACCACTACTGCAAATTAATTTGTCAACAATAGATTAAAAAGCGGACACATTCATTTGCAGGTAGTGGTTCCACTAGTTAATTACCGAAAAATCAGTTAGGATAATCATCATTTAACAAACAAAGTCCACATCGGACCAAAAAACTTTAGGTATATAAACAGCTAATCATTGTCTTTAGATTCAGTATCAATTTGCTTCTCCTGAAGATGCTAACCTTGTTAGCGAAACGCGCATCGAGTTCAAAAATATCAGTTTGGTGTTGGGGTAATTGATCTCTAGAAGAAGTTTTCAACTTTTACACCAAAGGTTCCAATCTCATCGTTCAAACCGATTTTTGTGAAAATCTTAGTGTTTTTGGGTACTTTCATCAATATGGCTTTCTGGAGACCTTTTGAAACAAATGTTAACATTACGTGTGAGGAATCTGTGTCATCGACAGGGATCCGGAATTTGAAAATAAGGATTGACATGTTCAAGTTCAGCGAGTAATTTTAAATATTAATGAATGCTTGAAGAAGGAAAACTGTCACACTTCACAGAATGCTATTGTGAATAGAATATGCGAGTTAACGAAACTATCTCGTTCGACAGTTCTTCGAGTCATTAAAATAGGGATGTCATTGACCATGCAATGAAACGAAAACAAAGGAATAAAAAATTCGCAAACGTTGATGGTGCTACAAAAGATGTGATTCGGCGAACAATTTATGGTATATACCAAAAAATGAAGTACCAACCTTGGAAATGATTTGATATAAATTACTCGACTATCCCGATTACAATTACAAATCTTTAGAAACTCTACGAGGTGTCTTATTGTCTTGTCGTTTCAAATATAAAAAAATTGAACAATCGGATGGTCATAATGGAATCGACACGCATTGTTCAACTACGACAAGAATATTTGAAGCGAATGAAAAGCTACCGAGAATCCAGCAGACATATAATCTACCTCGACGAAACTTGGTTTGACACCCATGATGTTGTCAAATATGGCTGGGTAGACGAAACCAAATATTGTGCTTTGAACACCTTCTTCAAGGGGAAAACGTGTTATAACTTTGCATGCCGGGAATGAAAGTGGTTTCGTACCTAACGCTTTCTGTCGGCCAAAAATATAAAAGATTCGTCTGCTGATTACCACGACGATATGACTGCGGCTTTATTCGAAACCTGGTTCAGTGAGCAGCTTCTCCCAAATATTCCTCCAAACTCGGTTATTATTATGGATAACGCTTTGTATCATTCTCGGTTATCGACTACAATACCAAACAATAACACAAAAAAAGCAAATATTGTTGATTTCATGCGAAATCATGCCATGGAAATACCCGAAAAGATTCCAACGAAAAAGGTATTACTTGCGACCATAAAACAACGTAATTTCAAAAAAGAGTATATTATTGATACGATGTGTGAAACACGTGGTCATATTCTCTTACGTTTGCCTCCATACTATTGTGTGTTCAATCCAATTGAAATGGTTTGGGCCACAATGAAAGAAAGCTTGCGGAAATGTAATCAGTCACCGACTTTGAATACTGTGGTGCTTGACAATATAAGGCGAGTGGTGAATGAAGTAGGTAATAGTGATGTGTGAAAGAACTGTATGGCCCACGTTATAAAAGAACAGAACAAATATTATGTGCAAAGTTTCATAAATCCGATCGTCATTCAACCCGATGATGATTCCACCTCATTCGAATATAGCGAAGAAGAATTTTGATTTTTCTAGCAATTTTGTTGGCCTCTATCATTTTGTTAATATATGTTTGACGAGAATTCGGTGTAATTATTTGTGTTTTCATTGTATTTTAGAGTTTTCGACTCGGAAATCAACTAAGTACCTTGAATTTCGAAGTTTTTCATAATTACCCATGGTGGAAAAATTCAGTTGAGATAACTTTTTCATGGGGTGATCAATTGCTATGATTGTAAGAATAAGTAACTGAAAAACTACCACTGAAAAATAATATGCCGACTCCTATGACGAGGCGGGAATTCCTTCTCTGTGCTGTTCCAATTGGTATTGGAAATACTATAGTACCTGTTGCCCGCTCTTATATTAACGTACAGCCGAAGCTACTGGACCTAAAATCTTGAAATATGCAGGTAGGTTCTTTGTATAGTGTAAATAAGCATCGAGAAAGGGAATCAGGAATTCCCACCCCAAGGGGTATGTGTAATAGGTAAAATTTCACTTACATAGAACACTGTTATCCCACATTTTTTGTATTCATTGTAGAAAAAGTAGAAAGCCAAAACTTTTCTTTCCCAAAAATTGATTTCCCAAAAAAAGTATTCAAGAAACACTTCATTGTGAGGATTTCAGGCGTGTCTGTACAATGTAGACACGCCTGAAGAATCTATTGCATAGCAAAACACTTGTTGCGTTTTTTGTACTGAAAATCTCACAATAAAGTGTTTTTTTGAATACGTTATGGATTTTCATCAAACATCGGCCGATTTCATCATATGTATAAAAGTATATACCCCTTTCATTTTATTTTCATGAAAGTAACCATTTCATTGGTTCGGACTTCCATTCTCTGATATTATATAAAAAGATTTGAAATTCCTGAAAGAACTAATAAAAAAATCAAAAATAATATTTGTGTTAAAAAAACCTGAAATGAAATAATAGTCAAATGAAATACAAGTAAAAATAGAAAAATTGAACAATAAAATAAAAAGTAAAGAGATTTCAAGCCAAGTTACTTCACGACGTTTCGATTGTTAGTATCCACAATCGTATTCTGGTGTCTAATGAAATTCATCATGAAACATCGTCAATCACCTTCAAACAAAAGTAACCATTGTTAAATAATCCTCCTGTGAGATTTCAAAATTTCAACAGTTCCAGCCAACCCTGCATGGTCTATCAATTGCAGGAATTCAAGAACCCTTTCAGAAAATACCGATTAATAACCATTACAAATAATTGATATAACGTCTGGTACCTGCTTCAGTACACTGTCATTAAATCTAATGTAGACTTAAGTACCTCCTCTCGTGTAGAAATTACAAATGATTAAATCGTAACTAATACCATGAGAAATTATGTTAGTTTCAACCATGAACCTAAAAGGTTCTTCAGACAACTAGAAATTATAATAATTTATAATGTGAAGCATGGTATTTGAGTATTTTTTTGGTCCTTTGGGGCGATATTACCAGAGATTTCACTTATATTTCATAAATTTATATTATTGAACTGTATATTCAGAAAAATCGTTATTTTAAATGTACCAATGGAAGGCGATAAAAGATCGTATAATCACAACAGGTTGATAATTATTACATATGAATCATTTTTATTCATCTGTAGTGAGATATTTATATATTTCTTTGTGCTCATGAGAACTTTAATGATGGTTTAGAATTCACAGGGCTTCAATAAAAGTTACAGATCGAGAAGTAACAACTTGTTTTACAAAACAAGAAGTTAGTTAATAAGCAAGTACGTATGAGGCATAAACAATTCGATCCTTATTTATAAAATAGTAAAAATGGCTCCCAGAGGGGATATATCCTTCGAAATATATTTCACAAGGAGAGCATAGGAAAACGGAAATTGCCCATCTATTTTATTATATTATCATCTATTCAATTTTTTGAATAATGCAGCTTCAAAAGACAAAGGATTTTTTCTGGGATCTTAAAATTTCCACTTTGAGTCGAACTTTTGACTAACTGAATAGAAATTTCAAGTAACAAAATCAAAATTAAAAACAAAAACATGTTTTGGGAGTTCCATGTAAGTTCATTTTCTGAGAAAATTTTCTGTTTTTCTAATGTCTTCTTTAGACATTTCAAAGTTTTTTCATCAAAGTTGAGTAGAACTACTAACAAATATTATAATTAGTATATAGGTAATGAAACAGCTACTATAGATAAATCCAAATAATTTCTTGTAATAAAACTGAATTTACAAAGTATAATTCAAAGTTCCTATCCACCTATTCAAACATTATAGACAAATGCATGAAACAAAACAAAAAATCAGTCTATTTTTTGATAAAACAGTCTCTGTAATTCCGACAATTCACTATCTATAAATTTCCCGTTTACCGAAATTCAGAACTCAGATATGACTGAATCTATTCTTGATTCGACAACAAATTATTAAAAAATTATATTATACACTCACAGACAAAAATATTGCATATTTTATTAAGCCTTGATTACTGAAGTATTTAACGTATATTGATTGCCAAATAATCCAGATATTGAAACTTCATAACACACTTGTTGAAGAAGTAATGGAATAGACTAGTCCTGGTAATAACATTAAGGCAGAACAAGCAACAATGACACCAAAATGAAAGGACTTTGAGGCAACTTAATAACAGATCTAACGATAGCCTGTATCCTCCTGGTCATACTCCGCAATAGGTCTTTGATGGTTTCTTGTGGAATTCGATTTAATTTTTCCTGTGCAGCAATTCTTAATTCTGCAATTGAGTTAGGAGCTGGATTTCGTGCTCGTTTATATATTTTTATGATGTCCCAAATATGTTCTATGGGATTTGCGTCAGGACTGTTTGGTGGCCACTCAACTGCCTCAAGGCCAACAACTTCAAGATACTGGGTGGCTGTTCTTGCAGCATGTGCACGAGCATTATCATACATTAGCACGAAATTGTCATAGCCAATGAAGCCGCCGTAGGTAAAATATGCTCTTCAAGGATGTTACGTATGTACCACCACCAAAGCTAACGTTATGTACAAGATTACATCCTGTGAAACGTTCTCCAGATCTTCTGTATACTCGACCACGTCCATCTGATTTCCATAACTGTATTCTTGATTCATCTGCGAGAAGAATTTTTCCCCACCGATGTTCATTCCAGTTGACATAACTATGGCAAATTGTAACCGTCTAGATTTTTGAGAAGCCTAGGTAGGAACTCTGGCAGGGCGTTTTGTATTTGAACCAACTTCTTTGAGTCTTCTTATTACTGTTTTGACACTTATGTTAACTTATCTTATGCTCAGTAAATGATTTCTAAGATGCGGAGCTGTATGCATGCGGTTTCCCAAAGATTGAATTTTCAAATATTAGTCATCTCTTGGCGTTGTACATCTCTTACGACCTTGACTAGGCCGCCTTTTCTACTCCCCAGTCTCATTGTATCGCTTCACAATACGAGAAACAGTCGATTGATGAATATGTTATCACCGTGCAATATTCTTGTCTGTATCCCTCATTGACTAAAGTAACAATTTTAGCACTCAAATGCACTAAGAAAACTACAGAATCAAGACATAAAGTACAGTTTGTCCAGAATAGGAAAAAGTTTCAAAATCTTAATTTGAGACCACCTTAGCTGTGCGCAGAAGGCAGGAGTGGAAACGCTCACAGCCCAGTCAGTCGAATTTGTCTGTTGTGAAGTGAGCATCGCGGGTTAATCGAGTGTACAGTCTGAGCAGAAATTAAGCGTAAAGGGTACAATTTGAGTATTGTAACTTAACCAGGATGGAGTTTAAATCAAACCTAAATCGTAAAGTGCTGACAAGTCAAACGAGGGAAGCTATAGATAATGTAATTTTTTTTATGCAACTAGAAGCGGCAGAAAATAAACCTATAAAGAACTTTAAAAAAAGTTCAAGAAAGAGCTGCTATGGCAACTGGCGTCAGTTTAAGCAGTATATAAAAAATTTCAAAGGAAATGAAATTATGAGCGACCACGGGCATGCCGTTCTAAGGCTTCCTACATACCACCCTGACTTAAATCCTATAGAGTTAGTGTGGGCGTCTTTAAAGCAATATGTTGCACAAAGAAATGTAGATTTTAGCTTAAAGACCGTGGAAAGATTATGCGATGAATTTTTCAGTACGTTTTCTGAAACTGAGTGGAAAAAACGATGTGAGCATGCCCAAAGTTTTTAATAGTTTTTCATGGAAAAGGAACCAACATTAGATTTCATGGTAGACGACATGATAATCAACTTGCAAGAAGGTAGTGACACTGAACCAGATTACATCAGTTCAGACCTTATCGAAGATTCATCCTCCGAAGATTAAGATAAAATATTTATTTATTTGAATTTTTGCGTTTTTTGCCTTTTATAATTTTTTGCTTTATATTATTTTATTTATAATTGTTACGTTCTTAGAAATTTTTCGCCGTATTTTGCGTTTACCTAAGTATAAAAAATGTACATATTTAAAAGTGAAATAAAAGCAACCTTCTAATTCAAAGCAAGTTTTATTTATTTATTCCAAACATTTCTCCGATTAATGGCATAACTATTATTCATAATTTTCTGATTCAAAAGAATACTAATCCCATAATTAAACAAGTTATCTTTGTAGCCCTCATTTCCTGTCTTGACCAAAATTATTTTGAATTCAATAATGAGATGAACTAATAGTGGGGACTTTGTACGTTGGTTTCACAGTTTATTCAAGAGACTGTACATCTACACTAAGCGGGACCGCAAAAATTTCATCCTTTTTCCTATTCTTGACAAACTGTACTCGAAATGTCATTCTGACAACAATAAATAAAACAATAGACCTTAATAGTGGCAAAGACTCACTATTCAAAGTTTGTAGTTTGTACCATTATTTGACTTATTCAACTATAGTGATTATGTCCAAGCATTCTTTGATCTATACTGAATGGAAATTAATAAAAATATTTTGGCCTTTGAACATTTATCAATAAAAATAAATAACGTGTTAAGGGAAAAAAAAAATATTGAAATAAATTATGTAATATTTTTGTCCGAGTGTATTATAAAAATTGTTCCTGAATGAACAAATCTCAACCACACTGGTTATTCTTAGGGAAGCTGCAAACGAAAAAAAATAAAAAAAATTGTTTCCGCCCGGGATCGAACCGGGGACCTTCCGCGTGTTAGGCGGATGTGATAACCACTACACCACGGAAACTTAGGAAATTTGATATTGAATTCAGATATGACGTAAGGGATTTGTTAATAGACTGAAAAATTAAGTCATTGTTCAAAGTGAATATTTTTATTATTTTTCTATTGTTTTTCAATTGCAAACCATAGTAGTGTCGTATATTATAATTTTCAAATTGGGAACTTTGCTTACTGAAGCTCAAATAAGTAGGTGTAATTATGTTTCATTGACATTAGGGGTTAATAATGAAAATTTTCAAAATAATATCTCAGGTACGGTTGTAACAAATTTGTTAGGATCGGATAAAACGTTCAAACCCACCCACTACTTTATGATGCTGGGAAATTGCACACATCACGATATTTTGAGCTATATAAAGAGTTTCCTGAAAATCTTTGATCCAAACACCGACCAAGTGTAGTAAAATAATAAGAATCAAAAGTAAACTGATTAATATAATGTTTTATTTGAAATATTCCGCAACCACAACCAATACGTATTAAACTTATTCTCCGCGATCGACCATGCCAAACGCTGTCCCATCTTACTCATCGCCTGCTAGCCTTTTTTTTCCGTTATCAGTTCGTACTCGCGCTCAGCTACTTTTTATCCTTTGATATCCATTAGCGTAACAGGCAACTCTCCCAGAGGGTAGACACACGGAGTCGATCTCCTAACATTCGGCCATCCTACCGTTCAGCCTGTCCTCAGGCGAACTCTCAGCAGTTTCATCTATAAGAAGAGAAAAATATTTAATTTCATAGAATACCACAAGTTTCCTCAGTTTTTTTTTTGAGCTTTGTACTTATAATTTACCCATCCTATAAGTGATTGAGACTTGTACACATATCGTACCCATCTCGACAGCCACACATACCCATATATGTGATTGAGCCTTGTACGTATATTGTACCCATCTCAACAGTCACACATCCCTATGTGTGATTGAGCCTTGTACATATATTGTACCTATCTCAACAGTCACACATTCTCATATGTGATTGAGCCTTGTACATATATTGTACCCATCTCAACAGTCACACACACACCTACATGTGATTGAGCCTTGTACATATATTGTACCCATCTCAACAGTCACACATTCTCATATGTGATTGAGCCTTGCACATATATTGTACCCATCTCAACAGTCACACACACACACCTACATGTGATTGAGCCTTGTACATATATTGTACCCATCTCAACAGTCACACATTCTCATATGTGATTGAGCCTTGTACATATATTGTACCCATCTCAACAGTCACACATCCTCATATGTGATTGAGCCTTGTACATATATTGTACCCATCTCAACAGTCACACATTCTCATATGTGATTGAGCCTTGCACATATATTGTACCCATCTCAACAGTCACACATTCTCATATGATGACCACTGAAAATGTCTCACCTTTCAGAATTATCCATGGTTTCATTTTGTCTACAGCAGTCACTGTCTTTAATCTTCTGAAATTCTCTCTCATATCTTGAACTTCATATCGGTCATTGAATAGAACCTTAGTGACTTTAAATGGACCTTTGTACTTTGGTAGAAGCTTTTTACTGGAACCGGTACTTGGAGAATCTGTTATCAACACCATTACCACATCATCTACCGAATATACCTTGGCTTTCGCCCTCCTGCGATCATACCTTTCTTTCTGATCCTGTTGATCCTTTGCTAGTCTTTTCTGAACCCTTTTCCTCAATAAAGGTAACTCAGCTCGTCCTAAGTCCTGCTGTACTTCTCTTAAAATTTTGCTCTCCGCCATAGTTTTACCCCTACAACCTGTCAAGGCTTCCATAGGGGACATATCTATTGCTTTATTATACGTGGAGTTTATAGCACTCTGCACCTGTTTAATAAAGCTGTCCCACTTGCTTTCGGGGGCACCAGCCGCAGTACAACGTAAAGCATTCAAAATAGTTCTGTTATATCGCTCACATTGTCCATTTGCACGTGGAGTAGCTACAGCATTAAGAATATGTTTAATCCCGTAGGTACTACAAAATGTTGCAAAAGTCTTTGAAGTAAAAGCTGATCCTCGATCCGAAATTATTCTGACCGGTACTCCAAAAATGTGTATTATATCCAGCAAAACTTTTACAGCCAATTTCGTGGTAGTATCTCTTACAGCTTCGACGAAACAGAACTTTGTGAACCCATCTACGACTACAAATATATATTTGTTTCTCTTACTGCTGATTACAAATGGTCCTATGTGATCTATATGTAGTGTATGGAATGGGATTGGAGCCTTTACAATCGGATGTAGCATGCCTTCTTCTTTTCCGCTTTTCTGTTTGTAGTAGAGGCAATTCAAACAAGCATTGACATATTTTTTTACAAACCTTCGCATGCCAGCAAACCAATAATTTTCATTGATTTTTTTCAACGTTTTCTCTAATCCAAAATGCCCACAATCATCATGACAAAGTTTGCAAATTTGCCATCGTGAAGACTTAGGAACAACCCACAAAGCTTTTCCATTTGCCATCCTTCTGTAGATTTTGTCGTCCTTCAACAAATACATATCAAAATATTGCTTAGTGTCTCTATTGATAACCCCCTTTTGTAGTATACTTCTAACTATCTTCAACTGATCATCTTGCAATTGAGCAGCAAGAATCCAATCACCTTCGGTAACGTCGATACTCATGATATCAATATAATTCTCAACCGGAGCGCGGCTAAGTGCATCGACGTGCTCCATCTTCGATCCAGGTCGATGGATAACCTCAAAATCGAACTCCTGAACCTGTAACCACCATCTTCCGACTCTAGGTACGAGATCCCTTTTTGCGAATGCAGATCGAAGTGCATTACAATCTGTGACAACTTTAAACTGAATACCAATCAAATATACTCGAAACTTTTGAAAGGCTAGTACAACTGCCAAAGTTTCAAGTTCATAGGAATGATAATGTTTGTTCAGGGCTCGTTTGTTTGCTAAAATAGGCAACTACCCTGGACTTCCCGTCTTTCTGCTGCAACAACATGGCACCAAAACCTACAGAACTTGCATCTGTATGCAGTTCCGTCTGCAGCGTTGGATCGAAGATAGACAATATTGGCCGGGTCGTTAATGCCACCTTGACGTCCTTGAAAGCTGTTTCTTGTTCGTCCGACCACAGAAATGGTGTACCTTTCCTAAGTAGTCGTGTAAGAGGTGCCACAACTTTGGCATAGTCTTTAATGTACTTTCTGAAGTATCCTGATAGGCCTAGAAATTGACGAATTTCTCTAACGTTTTTGGGAGATCTCATGTTTTTAACGGCCATCACTTTCTGCTCACCTAGCCTAACTCCATCATAACTAATCTCTTGTCCTAAATAATTTAAGTTACTTTGAAAAAAACTGCATTTACTCAACTTCAGTGTTAGGTTAGCTTCTCGTAAATCACTTAGTACATCTCTTAACCTTTCGATTCCCTGTTCAACACTAATGGAAGGTATTATCAAGTCATCTATGTATGCAAACACCGTTTTATTAAGTCGATTTTTCAACACAGTATTTATCAATTTTTGAAAAACGGACGGCGAATTAGTGAGCCCGAACGGCATTCTCAAAAACTCATAGTGTGAAAATGGCGTAATAAAAGCAGTCTTTTCGATTGAGTCTTCTGCCATTGGTATTTGATAAAAACCCGAGGCCAAATCTAAAGCCGTATAGTATTTATTTCCTCCCAACATATCTATCTGATCGTCTATGAGCTGCAAAGGATACTTGCCCTTAATAGTAACAGAGTTTAAGCGTCGATAATCTATACATAACCTATAATCACCTGTTTTCTTTTTTACCATAAGAACTGGGCTAGCGTATGCAGAACTAGACTCCCTGATAATGTCATTATCAAGAAGTTCCCGCAATAACCCATTGAGTATATCCTTTTCTTGAATTGACATACGATAAGGATTATAGACAATTGGTTCTTCGGATTTGCATCTAATGTGCATCTGAATGATATTAGTTTTTCCAAGGTCCTTCAACGTAAACGCTATTCTATCTCTGAAAGTTTTCAATAATTCAAAGCAAAGCGACTTTTCAGAACAAGTTACATCGCCGATTTTTATCGTGCTTTCATCTAGTACGGATATTGGAGCTATTGATTTAATTTCACAACAGGTTGAAGAGGAAATTCGTCTAAGGACGATGGAATCCCCAATTTTAACGATGGCAATATCTGCATTATTCAAATAATCGCAGCCGATAATGACATCATATTGCAGCAATTTGTCTTCAACAATATATACATTTACTTGGAATGAAACTTCTTCTACACTCAAATCTATATGAACAAATTCATCACATAACATCATATTACCCATAAAGCAGCGCAAAACTATACCTTCACGCATTTTTTGTAGGGTCAGCTTAAGTTTTCCAGCTATAGATTTTTTTATCAAAGTGCACGAACTACCTGTATCAATTAAACAATTCTTCAAAGCACAATTATTTATATACGCAGTTTTCAAAAACACATTTGAATTCTTGGACTTAGTAGAATTTACATCTTCGCTTTTTGTTTCATTTCGACTCAAACAGTGTTGATGTGAATGTCCAGCTCTTTTACAAACTGAACATCTAACTAATGGTTTTGGACAATTTCTCATTAAATGATTACCCTTGCAGTTATAACAACGTATGGCTTTCACAAAGTTTTTATTCAATTCTCCTCTGCTATTTTTTTGAAAACTCCGCATATTTTTTTTATCATCAAAATAAGAACTCTTCGATGTACCGGGCATATCACGGCGAAATGATTTGTTATATATACTTGTAGTAGGCCCTATACTATTTGCATTGTCCAGGTAATTAGCCAGATGTCCTATAGACGTAAACTTAGCTGCCCTAGCGGAAAGTTTAATGTGTTCATTTCCTATACCTTCAATAATCGAATCAATGATATTCGTCTCGTTGATATCTAAATTCAGTTTTTTAATTTTGGCAAGTTTTTCGAAACAATAATCACTCAGTTTTTGTCCCTTCTCATGTGAATAGTTTGCAGCTTCAATAAACAATTTTCCGAATTTAACATCACTAGGAAAAGTTTCGATAAGAGATGATTTCATATTCTCCCACAAAGAAAACTCTTCTATTAAAGAGTCGTACCATTTCCTCGCATTCCCACGTAATCTGCTAGTTGCCAATTTTACAGTTAACATATTGTCCCACTGTTATATATTTTTCAGTTTATCAACTTTCCCTACCCAACTCACAGAGTCAATGACTTGGCATGCCGGATCGAATTCGGGAATCAACGATTCATCAATACTCAGACTACTATAAATGTTTCTACTCACGGTTTTTCTGTTCAATTTTCTTTGAGTTGTTTTCAACTTTTTTTTTAACCTCCTTACTTCCGACGAAGAATCACTGGATGATGATGATGTGGAAATACGTCGGTTCCTTTTTTTTGATTTTCCTTTCGGCATTGTAAATTTTCGGCCTCTAACAGCTTTGTTACCTTCTCTCACGTAGATCACTATCCCACTTCTGACTTGTAGTAAAATAATAAGAATCAAAAGTAAACTGATTAATATAATGTTTTATTTGAAATATTCCGCAACCACAACCAATACGTATTAAACTTATTCTCCGCGATCGACCATGCCAAACGCTGTCCCATCTTACTCATCGCCTGCTAGCCTTTTTTTTCCGTTATCAGTTCGTACTCGCGCTCAGCTACTTTTTATCCTTTGATATCCATTAGCGTAACAGGCAACTCTCCCAGAGGGTAGACACACGGAGTCGATCTCCTAACACAAGTAACCGGTAAATATTGTACCTACTGTAAAGAGGAAGATTAATCTACCTCTTGCAGATGATCACTTGGTGATTGAAACACGTGTCGAAGTGTTGAAAATAACGGTTTGATTTTGGGATAAAAATCCAGAAATATTCAGAACCTAGTTTATTTTACATTATAGCCTTCACTCAGTAGGTACTGATAATGGTCTAGATACTTTCTCATAATACTTTTTGTTTTCTTTGTCTTTTTTTTTGAAGCACTCGTATATTTTTTATGATCAACTCGGCCAGGGAACAAGTTTTGTCCTGATACTGGAACACTATCTCTCGGAGATCTATACATCGATAATTGTGCAGGTTAACGCCGGTCCTGACTTGTATCAGGAGTTCGTTCACTTATCGAACGTTTCGGTATTTATTTTATTTAGTCTTCCACGGTTTCAGTTCACATTACAATTTACAATATTAATATCCCACGATATTGATGAAAATCACTCTTTAATCATTCCACAACAGAATAATTATCCCTTATGATCATCAATCAGCACATAGAAAAAGATACGGTATATCAAAATGCCACCCTGGAAGTTCGCAGACAACGCAAATTTTGCGCTTCGTTGGTTTTAACTGACTGACTTGAAAAATGAACGCACGGTTTTAAGTATTAATAATAGAGGATATGAGAACTTTATGGGGTGCCGAGTATGAACTTGTATAGGGTTTTATGACGGATAGACCAATTAAGGTACCTACATATAATATGTACATACATATAATAATTATTGCATTAGTAGGCAAACTGTGGTTGAAGCTCAGTTGTTTTTATTGGTTCCGATAGAAATTCAATTATGGATTTCATCAATTCGAACTTTCATTGTCTAATCTGATATAAATTGATTTGAAATCCCTGAAAGTTGTGGATACTAACAATCGAAACGTCGTGAAGTAACTTGGTTTGGAATCTTTTAATTTTCATTTCTTGTTAATCATGTTAATCAATTTTTCAGTTCGTGTTAATTTTTTTGGTTGTTGTTTGTATTTGTAATTTCAATTTTTTGCCTAATAAAATTATTTTTTCAGCTAATCTTTTTAGTTTTTTACAGATCCTTTCAGGGATTGCAAATCAATTTATATCATATTAGACAATGGAAGTCCGAACTGACGAAATGCACCACGAAACATTTTGAACCACTTTTAAATTCAATTATCTTCTCAAGGGTTTAATGGATTCTATATTTGTTAAAATTATTTTTTATAACAACTTTGTTTTCATATTTCAAGTAGTTATGATGCACTGTTTGGAACCTTTGGTGTAGTAATGAATATTACTGGAGTTTTTTCCCAACACCAAATCGTTATTTTTAACACATCGACACGTGTTTCGATCACCAAGTGATCATCTTCAAAGAGGAAGATTGAAACTGTTTTAATCTTCCTGCGATGCTCATGCGACGGTTTTTTTGGTCGAAATTCAGCAATTTTGGAACGAAATTTGCTGCCACAGGCTTCATGCCCATAAATTCCGAAAAAATTGCATGGCAAGAGCCAACCGATATACCGGCATCCTCAGCAACTTCTCTAATAGTGACGATTCTTTATAACAATGTTCTCCACTTCCTCAACATTTTCATCGGTTGTTGATGTGCTGGGGCGTCAAGGCAGGCGTTGTCTGTCACATCTTCTCTCCTTTTGTGAAAAGCTTGTACCACTTGCAAGCATTATTCTGACTCAGAGTATAATCACCATATACCACTGTTAACATTTCAAATGTTTTTTTATCACTTAATTCTATTTATGCACAAACTTTGATGCAAATTCTTTGATCCATTTTTTTCGATCGCAGAAAATCGCCGAACATGCATAACACTCCTAATTTTCATGCCTCCCACCAACAAACTGAACATGTTAAACATATGTTGAAATGGACACCAATATGTCTTGGCAAAATCATGTCGCTGAAATGGGCTCATTCAGGCTAATTTAATTTTTTATTGAAAATTATATATTATGAAAGTCAATCAACTCCCAAGTATCACACAAAATTTTCCGGTTTATATGTCAATTAACAACTGAGCAAGAGTAATTAAAAATGTGAGATCGCCTGCGGTACATCTTGACTTCACACCAGGCAAACGAGCTTCGAGCGGTGGCAACCTGACCTGTAGTTGGAGATTATGAATCGCTGCCATCATCGGATTATGTTTCATTTGCTGGTTTGAAAACACCGCGTGTTACGTATTTTTGAATTCTTTTGTTTAAAAAAAAATTAAAAGTTAAGGACCATTATGTGTTCATTAGAAGACAGCTTTAGTAGAGCTATATTCAGTAGAACTTTCTGTATTTTCTACTTCTTTAGAACAATTTCTCTTTCGGTGTTATATAATATTTACGGTCTGTGTAGCTTTTGATCTTCGAATAACCTGTTTATTAACTTGAATTCCAACATCAAAGGTCTTTTCCTGTGTACCAGCTATATCAGACATGATTTGATTTTCATCATTATCTTCCTTACAAGTATTCAACAAAATTTGTTTTTCCTTTTTTTGAACAAACGGTGGAGCTTTAGATGGTATGTCGGTCTATCAATCTGGCAATCAAATATATGCGAAATTACTCCTGGTTTCAATATAATTTTTCCCACTTTCATAGTTTTGATATACATTTAATTTTCTACGTCTATTTCAACCTAAAATTCAAAGTGGTGCTCAGAGTGAACTATTTTTTTTTATTAATTATTATTATTCATACTTACATTGAAATGATCTTCGCAATGAAAATGCGTCCCCTTGGCAGATACACAGTCGGCCTCCGCATAGCGCGCTGCCATAACTTTCGTGATTTCAAGTTACTTGGCAGTTACCGAAGAATTCTTGCATTTAGGAACGATGCAATACTGGGAACGTCCTTTGTTATCATTATTCATATTCACCCAGTTGACACACTGCAGTAAACAACACACAACTTGCTTTCTACAGCTTTAGCACAAGTATTTCGCTTATCCGCCAGCACTCCCTTGTAGCTGAGTCGACTGATGTGACGTCAAGCTTGACCAGGCCCCGTTTCGGTGAACGCCACATTCAACTGTTAATTTGAGGAGAATGATAAAAGGTGAAAATTCAGAATTTTTGCAGATATACTATTTGAAAGATAAACTCTCAAATAATGAAATGAAAAAAATTGTTAAATGAGCCCATTGCAAAGGCTGCTTCCCAAAAGCTTGCAACACTGTTCCGAATCAGAAAACTATACAAACCTCAGCAACTTTTGATGCTTTACAAAGCTCAGATCATACGTTATTTGGAGTATTGTCCTCATGTATGGAGATCTGCCCCCAAACATACCCTGAAGTTGCTGGATTCCCTCCAGAAAAGAGCCATCCGCCTGATTGGAGACACGAACATCACGTGCAACCTTGTTAGCCTGGAACCGTGAAAAGAAGTTGGAGATTTATCTCATCTCTATAGATACTCTCACGGGAGGTGTTCAGGTGACTTAGCATATTTGATTCCACCAAGAGCGGTATATATCAGAAATACGCGATGTGGCTGCGCATCCTCCTGAGGTTCAGCTCAGTACACCACGAACTCCACTGTTCAAGAACTCTTCCATCTGGAAAAACCTTCGTTTATGTGGGATGAACTTCCTGAGAACGTTTTTCCAAAAGGATTTAATCTTCAGCGATTCAAATCCAATATGAATCGCTACTTTCACACAGGCACCGCTCTGAGAGCGCCTTAAGGATTTTCCGGTAGTGCTTGTGTATTGTCTTTGAAAAAAATATGTTCGAAACGAGTATACCATCATGAAAAATAGAAAATCGCGAATCGCAATTTGAACATCTTATATTTTGACCAGACCTCGTATGTGATGGAATTGGCCGATACATAACTTATTCAAGTGACACTTCAATGTGAGATTTCCACTAGATAGTTTACAAAACCGTGAGACTTGTTTCGCTTCACAATACAGTATAAAAACGCTTGAAGAAGCTATTGTATAGTGAAACACGCGTTAAGATTCAGCAAATAAATTGAAACGAGAAGGAAAGTAGCTGCTGGTACTCGGTGAAACCGTTTAATCATCTCTGGAAAGAAGTAAATCATTCTGTATGTTAGTAATGCTGTGCCAATAATATTAACTCGAATCCCGCCAACAAATCATGAGAAATTACATTTCTCCAAGGGGCGCCCAATTGTAGATAATGAAGACAACTCATTTTTAATGTATTGCCAATTACTACAAAGGATACGATGGCTGATGCAATCAACTTTCCATTTTTTCGAAAAAAAAGATGTAAATTCTTCCAAACAGGTTTTTATCCGATAATATACAGAAAATGTGTTTGGAAAGTTATAGTAATGTCCAATTCAGTAATGGATAAAACTCATAGAAAAATATGTGTTGGTGAAGAGCATAATTATTTTATACAAGGTGAGGCCACAATAGTAAAATGTGGATGATACAGTCAAGTTTGTTTTATAAGGATTTTGCAAACAGCATAAATTCCATTAATGCATTGATATTGCGTCTAAATAGTATTGTTATCAACGCGGAATTCAATAAGCCGTCCATGGATCAACGGAATGCCTAACACCTAGATTCTTGAATGGTGGTCCGTGGAACCCTGGGGTTCAATAGAAGGGTCGCAGGGGTTCCGCGTGCTTTGTCGGAGATCTAAATACTCTGCAATTGTTGAAAAAGACTATTTCAGTTTTGCATTCATTTGTGACGATTCACCGATGCAAGACTGGATTTTCAGCTTACACAAAAAATAAACACAGAAACAGGCTGCATGCAACTTCGGATCTTCGCATCCAACTGTCGGACATGAAGCCTAATTTTAGTACTAACATAAGAAGATATGTTAAAAAAGTCTTCACACTAAATAGTTCTTTCATTGTAATTATTATTTTTTATTTATAATTTTATAATTTTTTTTCTTCGAGTCGTAACACGAAAATGTTCAAACTCACCTCTTTGGTTATCGAAATAATCAGCTAGGGTTCCGCCATAAAAGGTATGCTTAGTTAGGGTTCCATGGCCTAATAAAATTGAAGGCCCCTGCTGGCTAACACACAGGAGCACAGAAATCAACAATAAATCACCATGGTAAAGCCCAGAGAACTCTGACCTATATACTTTCACCATCAACGCTGGTGTTCCCCAGAGATCCATATTGTTTCCAACCCCTTTTTTATTGTATATCAACGACTTATTGGAAAAAACCAAGAATCCAATATATTGCTTAGCTGACGACAGCACGCTTGTCTCGTTATTCCATTTGGATTCCAGGACATGGCTACGGAGGCACATTTTCACCGACAGCAGGAGGTTGCATGTCTTAATGAGGATCTAGAAGTGATTTCCAATTGGGATGAAAGTAACCAGGTTCAATTCCTCAAAAACCCAGGCATCAGTTTTCTCCAAGAAGATAAATGTCTCCGAACTGGATATAATAATGTGAGGCAGAAAATTCCGCTTTCTGCTTCGATAAGTTTGTTGTTGTTCGATATGTCTTGGCACAATTTATTCGCTGGAATTGGAAAGGCTGCTTATCAAAAGCTTGGAACACTGTTTCGAACCAGAAAACTATACACACCTCAGCTTCGAACAGACCTTTTTTGGAATATTGTTCTCATGTATGGAGCTCTGCCCCCAAACATACCCTGGAGTTGCTGGATTCCATCCAGAAAAAAGTCCTCCGCCTGATTGAAGGCGCGAACATCACTTGCAACCTTGATAGTCTGGAACATCGAGGAAAGGTTGGAGATTTGTCTCTCTTCTGTAGTGCTTTTGTCCTTAAAAAAATAACTAAGAAGCCACTGAATATTCGTAACATCCTAGCGGGAAACAATTAGCCTTCATTGTTACTTGGTTTGACTTGGGTTAGACCATTTGGGTTGGACGAGGTTGGGGTGACTTGAGTTGGACGAGGTTGGGATGACTTGGGTTAGACGATTTGGGTTGAACGAGATTGGGGTGACTTGGGTTAGGTCATTAAGAGTGGATGAGGTTAGGTTGACTTGGGTTAGCTCATTTGGGGTGGGCGAGGTTAGATTGAACGAGGTTGGGTTGACTTGGGTTAAACCATTTGGCTTGAACGAGGTTGGGGTGACTTAGGTTAGGCCATTTAGGGTGGACGAGGTTAGGTTGACTTGGATTAGCTCATTTAGGGTAGACGAGGTTAGCTTTAACTAGGTTGGGTTGATATTGGTTAGTCCATTTGGGTTGGACGAGGTTGGGGTAACTTGGGTTAGGCCATTTAGGGTGGAAGAGGTTAGGTTAACTTGGGTTAGCTCATTTAGGATGGATGAGGTAAGGTTGAACGAGGTTGGGTTAGTGACTTGGGTTAAACGATTTGGGTTGGACAAGATTGGGTGTTGGACGTGTTGGGTGTTAAAAATAACGATTTGGTGTTGGGATAAATCACTAGTAATATTCATTTAGTATTATTGTTTTTGAGTACACTCTACTTTTCCAGATCCAGAACTGTACCCATTTACCAACATTCCTGGAGACAGGACCTTCTGCGTATCACCCGACAAAATGGCCATAGCATTCTGTATTCTGGGCTTCATCTTCTTGATAGCCGTTATCGTAGCGGTATGTTCCCTTTTGAAATCGAAGAGGTACGGAAGCAACGTTCCTTATTACTCTAGAAGCCTCTTCTCCAGCAGCAGTACGAGTGGATCTGCCTTCGGGAGCAGATTGCTCCTCCACGACAGTCCGTGTACAGCGCAGGGAGCTTCTACATCGAGGAGAATGCAATACGGAAGGATTTTATGATGAAGGTTTTGGTGGGTCTAGAGAAATGTAATGTTTATTTTTTGGGGGCGAGATAACGGTTATTACGTCACTTCAAGCTGGATATATATATTATCCAAAAGCTTAAAAGTAATTAAGTCATTCGAAAAGGCTTTGAATAAATTACAAAATCGAATATGTGAGAAAAAATTATAGATGAATGTGAATTTTATGGTTTAAATGTTTTTACTTCTCCATGAACAAAATGCTCAGAAACCGTAGTGTAAGGCACACTGTACTGTGAATATCTTTGTTGAAATCAGTCGGCTAGAATTCATATTACATTGTTATTCAATATATATCATCATCTTAGCAAAATTCAATAATTACCGACACGACAACTATAAGTTGACCCTTGATTATTTTTAGACAATTGGAAGTATAATGGAACACTTGAATCCATTTCAATACTTGATGAATACCTTACAAAAAAATAATTGAAAAGGATAAATTCAGATGTATATTTACCATCTATCAACAACTGTCAATTCTAGCCTAACTAAAACGATCATAGACTTTGACAAAACAATATCGAATCATTGACACTAGACCAGGGTTTCATCTATTCTGTCTATTGATAGGTTATTCGAAGACGATTCAGTCAATCAATTGAAAATTAATTTGTCAATTGATGAATCTGATCACATTCGATCTGTCATGAAGTAAGTAAGTTATTCAATCATCAAGAAAAGTTCCTAGTGTAATACCATGACTCTATATTTCGTCCTGTGTATATTTCATTACTATCTACTTTCGATTTTTTCAACATGAACCAACCAACAAACTAGATAAATCTAAATAAGTATATTCAGATTCTTGGTTTTACATGTCGTTTTTGAAATATATGGAGTAGAAAGAAAATGATGAAGTAAGAAATGATGTCAATAGTCGTATTCCTTTTAAACTTGAAATTATTCTGAAATCGTATATGACAAATGAATGCAGTGAAAAAGTGATCAATGGGTTATATTACATTGTACTATGCTAGTTAAGTTACCTTATTATAAGAATAGTTTAGAGATTGTATTTTATGAAGTTGGTCAACTATGGCGAGTTGCGAGTTGATTATATTAAGTATATTAGTTTTATAACTTTGTATTGAAATGGAAGAAACATTTGGAAATATTCACAATATTATTATTATGAAGCAAAGAATGATTCAATACCACTTGGCCCAAAAAGAAAAGAAATTGGGGTGATGAAATTTTTTCATTATACTTTTGTTTATCGTATCTGTCCTCTGATATTTCGACAATGAGAAAAAAGTAAAAACTTGTTGCTTTCACTCTATTCCATCCTAAATTTATTACAGATAGATCGGAAGGAAATGTTAGGATACAATTGCAGAACTTTTGAAACTATTTTGAGACTTTATCAACCACTCAAGAAAAGATGAACGCTAAATGTGAAAATGGGACCATTTGAGACCCTTTCAACTGACAATTGAGTTCAAAATTACCATACATAAATGAATAAAGAAATGAATCAATTCAATACATCCTCTATATCCACTTTATTCGCTTGTTTTCAATGTTATCAGTATATCAGAATGCTTTTTTTATTGTTTCTAAAAAATCAATAACGGAGTGAATAAAAAAAATTGTTTTACGAATCAATACAGAGTGAAATAAAAAAAATATATCACAACATAACTGCAAACATAACAATTGAACAATATATATCTACTTGTTGATGAGTTAACTTTCTTCATTTGATCAAGCTGGGAAGACAAAGAAAGAGGGTGGAAAATAATATAAATGGCAAGTTTCAAATTATACATATTCATTACTTTGTCAAAGTATTATCATATAGTTCTGATGATTTCGCTATTCAATTGGAAATATGGAAATATTCTTTATTTTCTCTCAAGAATATTTGAGCTCTCATAAATTTCCTTACTTAATATCCACACATTATTACAAATACCTGGGTGCTAAGGAAAAAAGAATAAAATATTATTTCAACAAAACTATAGTGAAAAACAGTGATTTATCAAAAAAATAAAAATGTTCAAATAGCAAAATAAATATAATGAGAAATTATGAAAAGTGAGTTTATATGGAAATGATGACAAGTTCTGATCGAAATGGATGTGGAAAGAATAAAGTAAAAACTTAACAGAAAATTTATGTTTCTTATTAGTCAGTGGGTTTGAAGTTCTTTTGCTTTAGATAGAAAATTTATTAGGAATATAACGTATACCTTATATTCCTAATAAAATGATCAATATTTTTTTAATAACATTGGTTTTCCATTTTCCAATGAATTTTATATTCCTGATTTTTGAAAGGTTTTTTTTCCCTAATTTCTTAGGCATACAAGAAAATAAAATTTCTTTTCACTAGATTCAAATTTCCTCATCTACGAGAAAAAGGAAATCAGATGTTTATTTCTTGTTAACATTGCATTCCATTCCCTATTGATAAAAAGGTAGAGAAGTTCTACAGATTCAATTATTCTAGATAAATTGTCATTTATTTATTTCATTCATTCATTCATTTATTATATTTCATATAATTATGTTGATTTCAAGGCAAAAAGCTAATGGCCAACTAATAAAACACAATCAGAATATGCATTCCTTCTACTTTTATGTCAACATTTGTACGAATTCAAATAAGTTTTCATGAGATATTCCTTTAATTTTTCGTAATAATTCAGTTTATGAATAGGTGTTCATACAAAAACACTCAAGGTTCTTGTGATTTTTAATTATTTAGATAATGTACCGAAAACATATCACATTATTACTAGACATAATCAGTAATCATATTTTATAAATAATCGAATGTTCCATGGAATCTGAGACTACCATAGAAATTAGATTGAAATAAGTAATGGTATCGAGTGGTAAAAAATAATATTTGAGACCGTTTTTGTTGTTACTGTCGAATTTTCGAAATATTTTTCACCACTCATTATACCTACTCACTACATCGTTATTGGGATAAGGTTTTGGGTTTTTTGTCTAACACTTTCTGAGAAAGGGAAAGTATTAGACAATAATTTTAGAATTCTAGTTATTAGACTTTTAAGAAAATTTGTAATATTTTTTAATAAAATTGTCGAACAATGTTGTAGGCGATTATATTGTCGATCTTTACAGGCGCTTTTCCGGTGGTATCGATATACAAAAAGGATGCTAGAATCATTGAGTAACCTATAGTCCATTCATAATTTGTCGATAGCACAAAATGAGGGCCCAAGTCATAAAACGGTCGTAAAACTCGTAAAATCATATGCGGTCGTTCCTGAGGTGTTTATTCATTAAATATAAAGCTTCAGTTTATATTCGAAACTTGCCTTGAAAGGGTGAAGTTGTTACGAACGAAAATAATTTTTGGTTTAGTACATTTTTTAATCGCATTTAATTTACGTCTCGTTGGTGTTTCGGCGTCTACGGCAGTAATTAACGTCTCTAATATTTATTTTGCGAATTTTGTGCAGTGCGTGAGTAACTTTTTTTCATATTCCTACAAACATATACGTACCTTTCGTTCCTGCTTGTTTTGTTTGATTGCTTGCGATGGCTTCGTCATCATCATCAACATCATCAAGTTTTACACCGGTACTGTTGCGTACAGTCAGTAAGTCTGTCTATTCACCAAGAGAGAAGACTATTGTTTTGAACGTTCACGATGCTCTGGTTTCTCAGAATCCCACAAACACTGTTCAGAACATAATCAAGAGTTGTGCCAACATGACGGGCGTAGGGGAGTCAACAATATATAGGTTCCTATCAGAAAAAAAAAAGATATAGCTAACCCAAATACAAACGAATACTTAAAGAGGGGGAGAAAACCTATTGAAATTGATGAATTTGCCAAAAATGGTATTCGAAGGAAAATTCACGAATTTTTTTACAAAAAAGAAATACCCAACTTAAACAAAATTTTACAAGAAGTTAGAGACGACCCGGATTTGCCTCATGTCGGACGAACCAAATTGTGGCAAGTTTTAAAAGAATTAAATTTCCGGTGGGAGAAATCAGACCGAAAATCACTTTTGATTGACCGGGAAGAGATAATATGTTGGAGAAGAAAGTATCTAAGATCTATACGAAAATTTCGGGCTGAAGGAAGGCCAATTTACTATCAGGACGAAACGTGGGTAAACGCAGGTCATACTCTCACAAAAATTTGGACAGATAAAAATATATCAAGCTCCAGGCAAGCCTTTATGGAAGGTTGGTCTACTGGTATTTCCCCACCCTCTGGTAAAGGCAGTAGATTAATAGTTTCTCACATTGGCAGTGAAAAAGGATTTGCTAAGCATGGTTTGTTGGAATTTGAATCCAAAAGCACAAAAGACTATCACGAGGAGATGACAGCTGATGTTTTCGAAGAGTATTTTGAGCAGATGATTGAACATATACCACCAAACTCAATTATAGTATTAGATAATGCACCTTATCATTCACGACTAGTTGAAAGACTTCCAACGACTGCGTGGAAGAAACAGGATATCATTGACTGGCTGCGGAATAGGTCCCTGCCTTACGAAGATGGAATGGTTAAAGTAGAACTTTTAAAAATTGCCCGGCAACACAAATCTGAGTTCAAGAAATACGTATTTGACAAAATGGCGGAAAGACGAAACATCACAGTCCTTAGACTTCCACCCTACCACTGCGAATTAAATCCAATTGAACTCATTTGGGCACAAATTAAAAGCTATGTGGCTAAAAAAAATACGTCATATAAAATACAAGCTGTACGTGAATTGTTATATGAGTCTTTACAACATATTACAGAACAAAATTGGCGAGATGCAGTAAGACATGCAATAGAAGAAGAACAAAAAATGTGGGATCTTGACAATATAATTGATGCGACTGTAGAGACACAACCGCTAATTATTAACCTGCAAGACGACTCGGATTCCGAAGATGATCCTGTTTATTTTGAATTTGAAAAGTTTTGTAAGTAATCGTAGTTTATATCATTTAAAAATAGGTATTAATTAAATAAATGTATCTTTTACAAATTGCAAGTAACTTATTATTTTTGAATAAAATAAAGAATTTTTTTCAAAATAAAAATACAGTTTACAGTACCTACAGTTTAAGAATATTAATATATTTATTTATTTAAAGTAACTAATGTTTTAATCATATACTCTACGACACTGGTCACTCATTTCCACTCAAAATACCTACATAATCGGATTAAAAGTTTTATAGCTGTATTGTATTTCTTCAGATACAAGGTGGGTTAGTCGAAAACATCTTAAACTGCCAGTTTTAGTTTGGTTTTTGTTATTATATCATATTAGCTGTCCTCTCTGTATTTCAGTTCTCTAATGAGGGTCAAACTTGCAGTGAGCTATCAACAAATTATGAACGGACTATAGACAAGACACTAAATCCAGCAGGCATTTTTTGGACTACTCGAATGCATTTAATATTCCAAATCACGAGCTCTTGGTATAAGGGGCTATTCTATCCAATTGAATAGTTCTAACACCTAAATGAGATCCAGATCAGGTTATCTTGCAGTGAATAGTGGCACGCCAGGCCACAGAGTAGTATCCTGTGGCCAATATTTTTTTGTTGTACCTACTTATTAAAAAAATGTCTGATGATACTAACGAACATAAAGTCAAGAAATTATCCTGTTTCGTTGATGATGCTAGTGTAACCGTGTCTGGTAAAAAATAAAATGGAATTGTTGCAAATGCACAATACAATATTGAATTAATGTCAAATTTTATTGAATAATATGAAAGCTACATTTCCACTGGAGCAATATCAAAGCAAATGTTGTTGCTTTTTGTTATTTTTATTGCCGTATGCAAGAAAATATTGGCAGTTTGTATCTGGATCTACACATCTTTTCAAAGAGTTTATTTTGGAGTTATTTGCTTTCTTTCTTCCGTCCTTTGGAAGTTTCCCACATTTTTTATGAAGATGGAGAGGCAGAAAGCCAAAACCGTTCTTTCGCAAAAAATAATCTCTCCTAAAAATTAACCTTTTTCAATTTAAACAATATTACTTCTAATGATAAAATAGTTGTTCCATTTAAAAAAAAGTATATCATTTACTCTCACACAAAAATCCAACACCCTGTATATCTGAGACAAATTTTGAAATATGACCTTTTTGGTGCCATATAGGTAACTTTTATTTGGTATAAGTATATAGATAACACTATCTATACCGGACATTCAGTATAGATAAATACTATTTATACATTACAGAAGATAATACAAGAGAGAAGTTACTTTTATCGTCTGTTACATAAATATGAAAAATTTAGGCAAAGTACAAGGCAAAATTACCCGGATACAATGAAATGATCAAATTTTATTCATTTAAAATCGAAAAAAAAATGCGTACCCCTGGTGGGACTCGAACCCACAGTCCCCGGCTTAGGAGGCCGATGCCTTATCCATTAGGCCACAGGGGCTTGGTTACTACTCTGAGTTTAATGGTTAATGAAGGTGAATTCGATTCCAAAGCATCAATTTCTTCTTTAATAATTATATTAATAGTTCCAATCATAATTATGTTAGGACTCGGTAAAGTTTAGTATTGTGACACACTATATAAATATATAGCTGACCCCCTATTAAGACTATATAGACGTGTTGCTATTGATTTAAAAATGGAATACTATAAATGAAAACGATTTTTCATAAATATTTTGATAAACTATAATTATTCATTTCCTACCAAGATGTAAGTATTAAGGGTATTTTAAGGTTAGATTGGGTAGAAAGGTTAGGTAAGGTTCGGTCTAGTTAGGTTAGGTTAGGTTAGTTATAGTTGTTAGTTAGTTGGGTAGCAAGGTTAGGTAAGGTTCGGTCTGGTTAGGTTAGGTTAGTTATACTATTTATGCTTCATATATTATATATATATATATATATATATATATATATATATATATATATATATATATATATATATATATATATAAAGAGAGATTTTATCGAGTGAGTATGATATAAAAATCAAAAAATGAACCAATTAGTGGACACAACACTCCAAAAGTGGGGCAAACCGCGGACACGTGTTTCTGGCTATTGGCCTCATCAGCGCGGTGCAACCAAGTGTAAAGATGGGCAACACTTGTTTGCCGAAAGCAGGAAACAACACATATGCACGGAGTCAACAACAGGAGCCAACCGCACATTTGTGGTTCCAGTTAGAAGACCTAGAATTCCCAGGCTACATCTAACATGACCACGTAGGCAGCTATAGCTACCTGCGTGACATCCGGGTCCAGGATATAAATACAAAGAGAGATTTTATCGAGTGATATATATATATATATATATATATATATATATATTGAATTCTAATTTTTTTTTCAATATGATTCTGTTAGTTTTTTCTGGATTGGGAATGTCGTGAGGAACTAAAATACAATCAGACAGCAATATATTGTTATTTCTTTTGAGATTGGAATTAAGACAGGGATAACGACATATATACAGGCCGTTTTTCCAGCTGATTCCATTATTTCTATCTCGAAAACAGTAAGACCTACAAGGTCGGTGAAATCGAGCAAAAGTTTACTATTTTGGAGAACTAGAATAATCTCTTTTCAGTTTGTGAATATCAGTGAATTGAAACATCATCATCCAAAGATACTGAGTTCAAATCCAACCTACTCAAACGAATATTTTTCTATTGGGAATTCTCAAAGTTGGAGTTGGGGACTGCGAATAGTCATGATGCTTTCTCGTACATATGTCTATTTACTTCACCAGTGAATATGAAAGTCGTTATTGCATGATAAGTTCCGGACATTGGTCAATTTTTTGCTGAATTCTCGCAGAACTGAAGTCGAAGATCACGATCATCTAAGTTTTAGAAGGATACAATTTGTGAGCTTTCAAAATCCGAAAAACAGAAGTAGTTGATACACCAGACGCTCGAGCTACTTGTCTGATAGACTGCTTCATTTCTAACAGGACGAAATACTTACTTTACGTTTTTTGTTGTCAACAGAAGCTGTGGTTCCAAATTCATCCATTTATTGTTAAACGTATTGATGACTAAGTTCCCAGATAACACTGGATATCTTATGGATATCCAATTTATTTGCAAATCAAGTCGGAATATCCTTGGACCTATTTTAGATATCCATAAGATATCCAAAAACTGGATATTCTCCGGGAACCTATTTTGGACATCCATAAGGCATTCAAAACAGATAACCATAAGATATCCAAAATTGAATATCCATAAGATATCCAAAAACTGGATATTCTCCCGAGGACATATTTTGGACATCCATAAGATATTCAAAACAGATAACCATAAGATATCCAAAATTGAATATCCATAAGATATCCAAAAACTGGATATTCTTTCGAGGACATATTTTTGACATCCATAAGATATCCAAAACAGATAACCATAAGATATCCAAAATTGAATATCCAAAAGATATCCAAAAACTGGATATTCTCTCGAGGACATATTTTTGACATCCATAAGATATCCAAAACAGATAACCATAAGATATCCAAAATTGAATATCCATAAGATATTGAAAAACTGGATATCCTCCCAGACATGACTGGATATTATCTAAATGACTTATTATTATTTTTCTGATATGTACTTTTCACCAATATTTACCAATTCTCTGCTCAAAAACCACTGATCTACCATGCAGTTCTTGTCAAACAGCTGTAGCAACACTGTAAGTGCAACTGAGCATGCCGTTTGACGTTTCATGTTGCATGTTGAATTGCCTGGTCAAACGTCAAAGACTGAGAAAAGAGACACGTGTGGTCCATAGTTTGTGAAGTACCTAGTGTTTTAATTAGTTGTTATGATCCCATTTAGATGTTTATTTGAATCGGTGTTTGATTTGTAAATCTTATTAAAAGCAGTCCAAGCAGGTAAATATTCCATTAAATATTTTATAACCTGACATAGCTATATAATCAAATTTTCATACGAAAACGCATTTTGAATAGTGATGAAAGATGGAAAAACAAAATGTTAAAGGAAAAAAAAATGCTCCATAAAATATACAAGAGAACAAGAAAGGAGTTAAAATCATTACAAGGCAGTGCAGGATCATCCACCTGTTTGGAGACTACCGACACCAATGATTCATCATTTTCCAATATAAGACCTCGTGAATATTCCAGTTCAGTTTCCTCCACTTCGAGTAGTGATGATATCACTGATGCCCAACCTACTGATGATGTCTTGTCTGTCAGAATTGATGAGGCAAATACCCAAGGCATTATAATTACCCCTTCTAACTTCTAACTGACTGTTTGTGGATGGTGTACACATCATCAAAGGTTTTGTCTATGTTTTTGGTAATTCTTCTTTTATGGAATCGGTATTTTTTGTTTTTCCAAACTGTTTGGTGAAGAAAAGGCTGTAAACAATTAATCACTGTAACACATATTAATTTGTTAACTAATGAAGTTGAGGGAATGTTTAATTGAGCATATTTAAATATGCTGTATCCTTTTTTTTATTGGGAAATATTTTTTTTGCAGAACTGACATTTGTTGCGTATCAGAAAACAAAAAATCTACAGAAGATGCTATCAAAGCATGGCTGAGAAGAGCTAAGGAGAGACATATTTCATCACTGAAGAAAAATGTTAGTGTAGAAGAAACCCAAAACAGTGTTTTATTCTACCCATAACAAAAATATAATGAGTTTCTAAAGTTATTTCAGTGATACTGTTTACCAAAGTTTTATTAGTTTTTTAAATTATTTTTCGTCATTTTCTTTTCAATGTTCTTTATTAGATAGGATAATTTCTTCATTTCCATGCTACTGTTTTCAAAACGATTTTTTGTTAGTATATCATTTTTCTAATGGATTTTGTTTGTGCTGAATAATATGCAGACTAATATTATTTTGTACTGAAGAATATAGACTGATATTTTTGGATAAGTTTTTTTTTTTAAAACTTGAACCTTCATATAAAAGATGGTTTATAATGTTGAAAATCATAAAATGATTTCTTAGGCAGCTACAGCTCCTTAAAAATTTAGTTGAATAGTTAAATTTTTTATATTAGGAATCATTGAATATGTTCATTACAAATTATTTACAGTAATTCTTTTCTATTCAGTTGCTCTACAAATTATGGTATACTAGGTCCTCGAAAAACAAATGAACCATTATATTTTTTTAACTATTTTATATCTCCAATATTGAAGTAATATGTTTGCGTTATTCAATACTATATAGAATACTGAGCTTGTTGAACTGACAGTTTAAATGAAATGTTAACACAAATACACTTGAATCAACATTATATATTGTTCTTTTCAACTGCTGCTGATAGCAGATATTTATATATGAGCTTTTCGTACTAAAATTTACTGTCGAATAACATCCCAAAATGTTTCAATCTACTATTAGGAAACACTCGTCACCTATTGTCCCACAAATGTCTACCAAAATCAATTATAACAATATAAAATATACACGTCCATGAAGGATATCTTATAAATGTCCACGGAGAACATCTCATGGACGTCCGTAATGGATATCTTATGGATTAACTCACGAATACCCTATGGATGTCCATGGCAGATATCTTAAAGACGTCCTTTGCGGATATATTATGGACGTCTTTCACGGATATATTATGGACGTCTTTCACGGATATCTTATGGACGTCCAAGTTGGTGGACTGAGGATATCTTATGGATGTCCATGAGATATCCTTTGGATATAAATTGGATATATAATGGATATCCATCGTACATCCATAAGATATCCGTTGTTGTATGGGTTGTGGTCTGGATGATACGTATTATTCATTCTTGCAGCAGCTTTCGCACATTCATCATTTCGATAATAGATTGCAACAATAAACTATGTTGGAATACAGTGAAAAAGGTGAATAATCAATATTTTGTGAAGGAGTGACACTATCTACTTTTCAGTGTCACCATTTTTCGGGTTTGAAGGCCGTGGATTTTTGGAATTTCTACCTGACGTTTCGCTAGCGCGAGTGGCTAGCTTCTTCAGTAGTACCCAGGATGTACCTGGGTAATATCCGAAGACTGAATATTATGATTTCGTAACGCGTATTTATGCTGTGTCAGGTAGTTTGGAGTACTAATATCTGCACCTGAATTAGGTAATTTGTCACTAACACTCATTGACCCTTTTCTACCTGTCGACAAAAGAGACCTACTATTAGTAGCACAGCAGGGGTTTACCGCATACCGTGCACTTGTGGGAAGGGATATATTATCAGAACCACCAAAAGATGAGAAATACATTTTTTGGCTTTCTTGACTATTTTGTCAAAAATATCTTCTTTTTGTTCGGCGATAACTAGCTCCAACAAAAATTCATGTCATTCATGTCAAAACGGTTACAGGAAGACTAATAATTGAGTGACTTATAAGTAGGTATCTGTAAGAGCTGAGACAGATAATTGTTCGGGAATACCAATTGCTGACCCCGGACATCTTTAATAATTTAAGAAAAGCTTTCGAGAGTCGATTTATTATTGTATGGTCGTATCCATTGATTTTGTTCTCATTGATAATGTTTTTTGTTGATTTGCTCAATAAAACACATTTTCTGTTTTATCTTAAATAATACGTTCAACATTTCAGTTATCGATAACAAATGAAGTAATTTCGAAAAAAAATAGAGGTTATAAGGGGATAAAATACCTATCAAATGATGTATCACTCGATCTCCCATGCCACTAAAAAAATATGGGGGGAGCTGCTGACCGCAAGGGGCGAATTTTCATGCATTGTTTTCATATCAAAATTAAGTCTATCTGACGTGTCCTTTGAAATTTTCGATCATACTGTTCCTGACTTACAGGGGGCATCAAGTTTTCGTTGAAACGTCCTGTATATGAAACCTTGTTTAAAATTATAATTTATGTTTCATTCATCGTATCGAAAGCTCCGGTATTTTCATATGCAAGTTTCTTAAGGATAAAAGTTGAAATAGAAAATACATTTAAACCGTATCCGTATAACAAAAGCAAAGTGAGTAGAAACACATAACCATCTGATACTACGGTAGAAATAATTTATCCCCTTCCCAATCATGATATCGTGATAGCTTGGATATTGTTAGCATTACAAGATTATATTGATGCGTGTTTTATATTTATTTCATGCGTGATTAGTTAAAAATTCATTAAATCAAATTGCTCTACAACGAAGGAAGAGAAATAATGAAATTTGGAGAAACAAAGAAAACCAAATTTCGTATGTACAGAGATGCTTTCTTGACTCACAGTAGTGACGTTGAATTTTTCAACAAAGTATTGATTTCGTTAGGAAAATTTTCCGGAATCATTCCAACAATGACAAGTGGGATGACAAGAAAAATTATTCTGGTTGCACAGTTGATAATTTTTCCAATTTACACTTTTTTCGCCATAAAACTCGTCTTCGAAAGAAGTGACCGGAAAAATTACCCCGTTGTTTTAGAAGTAGTACTACATCTAGTAATAATTTCTGAAATTGCCCTTACAAGTGTTTGTATTTTTGGTGTAACGATATGGAAGAAGAACTGGGCCAAGTTTCTTCGCCTCATAGAAAAAATGGAAGTCATTTTCAATAAGCTTGGATTCATACGAAGCAAGAAGTTGTACGGATATTACATCGTCGAAGTTTTTGCGATAAATTTCACAATGATAACACTTCATTTGATCAGAGCTGGCCTCTTCACTGGAATTCATGAAGACTTGACGTTTTACTATTTGAGTTTCACTTTCGCAATAGCCCACTTCTACGTCATCTTCATCGCCACCTTCGTTCGATTTCTGTCAACTATCATAACCAACAGATTCAGTTTTATTGAAGAGGTAGTTTATACAGGAATGACATCTAGAATTTCTAATCATGATGGGTTCATTGAAAGTCTAGATAAAGTGAATGAAGCCTATGAAACCGTGAGAAAACTTATTGACGAGGTCAATGTATTTTTCAGCTGGCACATTTTCTTTTTTCTGGAACTGACTGTCGCATTTTTATTACAAACCATTTTGTGGATTGTTAGGAGTACCCAAGATGAAAAACATGATAGTATTCTAACACGAGCTACCATTGCAATGAGAATATCATTCACAACATTTTTCTTGGTTAGTATCTGTATAATTCATAAGACACAACAAATAATAATAATTTCAACTCGTTGAACACATTTTTATACACACTCGTACACGTTTACAAGCATGATTAACAGTCAATACGATTTAATATATAAATAAATATAGTTTAAAAAACTAAAAAACACGCGTTTAAAGAACATCGAACTAAAAAGTTCAAATTTTTTTTTCAAATCTAATATATAAAAATGAATGTTTGTTGGTTGGTTGGTTGGTTGGTTGGTTGGTTGGTTGGTTGGTTGGTTGGTTGGTTGGTAAGTGATAAACTTCTACATCGCTCAACCGATCGTGATGAAACTTGACATGTATAAGTAATTTTTCATAGAGAAGGTTTTTAGGTTATCAATTTTTCTGTAACTCGCCACTAGATGGCGCTGCAGAACAATTTTTTGAAAGCACTGTTCTATAACGATGCACATGTCTAAGTTCGTTTATTCTGATTCTGTCAAAACATTGGAACAGCAGCGATACAGCAACATAGTACTGGTAAGCTGAAGAAAATAACGATCGAAAAATTCTAGTATGAAAAAAGCCTGGGCGCTAGATATACAAAAAATGTGTCACAAAGCGCCCACGCTTTTGTCACAATAATACTAGTATTTTTCGATTGTTATTGTTTTAAGCTTATTTAAAAAAATATATTCTACTTTTTAGTTCGATGTTCTTTAAAAGCGTGTTTTTTATATATATATATATATATATATATATATATATATATATATATATATATATATATATATATATATATATATATTATATTTATTTATATATACATTTTATATATATATATATATATATATATATATATATAAAATTTAGTGACTGGAGAAATGTACAGTAGAGAGACCCCTTTATTCCATTCTACTGTGTATATATATATATATATATATATATATATATATATATATATATATATATATATATATATATTATTTTGATTTTCTTTTGAACAACCTATCAAGAAGGTTACGTACAGCTCCATCTACCCGTGAATAGATCTAGAAATATCAAGGGGGGTTACGTACAGCGCCATCTGCCCGCGAATAGATCTAGCAATAATAAGTCTGTCAATACAGACCCCGAGCTTGAGAGTTACAAACAAACATACATACATACATGTGAAGCTAATATAAAGCGTGTAATGAAAAAATGAATAGTTTTTCTGTTTGATTGTTGTTACTGATGATGCTACTCATTTTAAATGAAACACTATGAAGTGTGAAATACCACTAAATTGTGATTTTATAGACGGTTCGTACTTGAAAAAAAGGTGACGGTGGCCTATTGATACGAAACGTTCAATCAAAGATTTAATATTACAACTTTTATTTTCGATTTTCTTTAATTTCAATTCTGTTCGTAATAAACCAAAATAATCATTTTAGTTTTTCCTGTATAACTCGAAAAGAGCGAAAGTATCTGTAAATTTTCTTTGACTATTGTACTGTTCCCCACAATTGTTACCTTTTCTTCCCATTCAATCGTTTTTATATTTCTTACGGTTTAGAAAATAGCAATATAACCACATGATCAAAGAAACGGCCTAAATAGGAAATGAATAAATTAAAAGCATCCAGAAAAATGCTTGTTCGGTAGAAGCGTAATGAATGTTTGCGTGTCATAAATCTACCTGCAACATCTACATTTTTTACAATATACATTGAATTATTAAAAAAATTCCATGTGTGACAGTTGTGCCCTTCTGTTCAAAATCAGGAACTCCACTTGTCATTGAAGGTAATGCAAATAACGATGTCAGCAGGGGAAGAAATTCTAGACCACGAAGAAACTAAGAAATCCCATTTTCGTTTATACAAAGATGTTTTTTTGAGTAGTAGCAGCGACGCAGATTTTTTCAAGACTGTGGTGCTTTCAATAGGCAAATATATTGGCGTTATCCCCAAAACAAGAGATGTATCAAAAATTGCTCTGTTTGTACAGTCAGTAATTTTGCTAACTTATATTTTTTTGGCCTTGAAAATAACTACCGAAAAAATTGAAAAAATGGAATATACCGCCGTAATACAAGTGCTACTATATTTAGGAGTAATTTCAGAAATTACGTTAATTAGCATTTGTATTTGTGGTCGATTCATTTGGAACAGTAACTGGTGGTTCTTTTTTCATCACTTTGAAAAAATGCAAGCCATATTTAACAAACTCGGCTACAAACGAAGCAAAAAATTATACAAATATTATACCGTGGAAGTTGTTGGAATTTACTTCACACATGTTACCCTTCAACTAATGAGATTGGTTCTGTCCTGGAGAAAAAATCAAGATTATCCGTTCTATTTTTTGAATGTATCATTTCAAATGACTCATATCTACGTAAATTTCATCCTAATTTTCGTTCGATTTCTAGCCACAATATTGACCTATAGATTCAGATTCATCGCAAAAGTAGTCTTTGAGGGAACAACTTTAAGAAGTTCTGAATTCAAAAAATTCAATGCGAGGCTAGATAAAGTACATGAAGTTTACGAAACCATGAGAAGATTGATGGAAGAAGTAAATGTTTTTTTCAGTTGGAATATCTTCATTTTCATAGCATCGATGGTCGTATATCTTCTGTACACGATTATGTGGTTAGTAAAGAATGTAAAAGGAGATGTTGAAAGGCCAACAGCTTTCTTACTTTCCCGTTTGATATCGTTGGTGTTATTTATAACTTTTTTTTTGGTTAGTAGAAATGATACCTATTTTACCTTAATTTGTTCTGTGCATTGCTTTTCGTATACAATAGTTGGTGAAAGGTAAAAGTTGAAACAAAAAAAATATATCAGGAATAACCAACAGGAATCAGAATTGGAATGTAATAGAATGTTTATATCATGAGTCTGCATTTATGAACAAATCTATAAATGAGATTCTAAATTTCACAGTACAGACATGGAAAATGAGTATACGGTTTGTTACATTCTTTCCTAAATGTTTCCGTCTCCTCTTAGAGATCTGTAGTTAGAAGAACGCGAAACCATAGATGTGCAGCTGGACTTTGTTGATGACTTACTTAGTACGGAAATTCGTACTTTCTGCAAGTCATGGTTTCTGGTTATGTATGGATTATTGTTTCTGAGTGGTGAATCCTGTTATGCTATGTTTATTGAAACTTCTCATCGATTTATGTCAATACACTTGACAAATATATGTGTTTTCCAAAATTAATTTATTGTTTCGAATCCGCTTCTTTACGCCAAAACGAGTGACCATTTTCGTAGTTTCTGGCGTAATTTCAATTTCTCTAACAATTTTTATTTCCTTTTTCATTTTTTCCTGAATATTTTACTTTTCACGACATTAAGAGAAATTTTGTTTGTCTCTGCAATTTCCTGGGAAATATATGCCGATATGTTACGTAAACGAATGGAGGTTTGGATGTGTCACAGTTTCCAAAAAAGTGACCGAAGATTTTTTTTCGTAGTTTTCAAGGTACTTTCGTGTTAGGAATCACACGTTAAAAGGTAAGACCTCGTTAATCCTTAGCTCGCACAAGTTTCGATTTCTGAGGGTTGTCGTTCGTAGTGGTGCGACAGCTGGTTAACGGGAAAACAGATTTTAAACAGATCATTTTAAACTTTCAGATTTTCTGATTTTCACATATCGCCATTTAATAGAAATGTTTATCAGAGAAACGGAAAGTACAGAAATGAAATATATATATTCCATCATATTTAAGATGTAACAAAGTCATCAAACCTCCCGTGCGGTTAAACAAGTTCATAAAAGCAGTTTCTAAGAAACTTATCGATAACTTTTTAATCGTTATCAGTCATATATTAGGAAACGCTAGTTGAAGTTTCAGAAAGTCACATACGTATTTGCTACTTCTTGAACATTTACTACAAAGTGAGGATTTTTCCAGCAAAATATATACAAACATAAGACGAGATAGACTGTGCGGAATCATTCAATCCAGAGCGGTCAGGAGTAGGTATTGATTCTGCTATTTGTTTGCTCACGAAGAGTATTCAACAAGTCCGTGGAAAGCTTATTCTTAAACTAAGTGACTATTATAAGAAAACAAGTATAGCTGAGGCACCAGTCAATCTAATAATAACACTGATGATCTTCAAACATGATTCAACCTCTAATGGAAGCACCAAACTCTTATGAAGGTTCGAAATAGACGAACCCTTCAATCTAGCAGACCACTATTATAATCTTCATGCAATCATTTTTCACGTGACTCTGGCGTTGAATCTGGTCATTATGCATTGGTCAAAGACGAAACGGTCTGGTTTAAGTTTGACGATAGTCGTGTCACTAAGTGTTCTGGCGATGTCATGAATTTATTGGAGCCTCTGGAGACACCCTACATTTTGTTTTATGAAAGAGAGGACATTGGCAGATCAAAATCTCCAGATGATGTGGTGCAGCCGGTTTTTCCGGGTTTTCCTGCAGCTGAAAAAGCAAATGCGCCACTGGAATCGATGAAGTCGCCCCGGAGCGCCAATTAATTTTTGTTGTTTCATAATTTCGTGATTTGTATTATTTTCTTCTATAATATATTTCTCACTTATAAAAAAACTTTCAAATTGAAAAATATAAATAATAACTTCCAAAGGAATAACTTTCAAAAGAAGGAGGAAAGCAAGTGAGTTGGAACCAAACTCTTCAAAAAGATGTATATTTCATGCACAAAAGTCACTTTCAGATAAAAACTGGAAGAAAAAACCCTTCCGAAACAACTACTTTCACATGAACATTCAATTACACAAAAGAAAAAGTTCTTAAGAACAGGAACATGAATCAAGATCCCTTTTTTTATTCAGATGGTAGTCAAAACACTCGTTATGAAATTGAATCAGATATTATTCATAGGAACGCTACACAATATATTATATGGAACGGTTACGATGTTAAATGTTAGCTACATGAAAGTCTATCAGCGAACTTCGAAGTTTCGGAATAACACATTTGTCTTATTATCTAACTCGAAAATCCTTCCAATTCCATCCGTCAAAAGTTGAAGTTAACCGCTTATCTTCAACACTGCTTCACCACGTAAAACATACCCAATGCAACTGCAACCAGAGGACTCAGAAACCGATGCGACACGTGTGATGAAGCACACGTGTCGCTTTGGTTTGTCAGGCCGCTTGAATTCATTTTCTGGCGTAACAGTTTTAATTTTGCGATATCTATTAGATATTATTTTGAATTATATGATTTAATTTTTGTTATATCTCAAAGGGATTGGGCAGCGTTAAAACTTACCCAATGCAACTACAACCAGAGGACTCAGAAACCGATGCGGCACGTGTGATGAAGCACTCGTGTCGCTTTGGTTTGTCAGGCTGCTTGAATTCATTTTCTGACGCGATAGTTTCAACTTTGCGATATCTATTAGATATTATTTTGAATTATATGATTTAATTTTGTTATATCTCAAAGGGATTGGGCAGCGTTAAAACTTACCCAATGCAACTGCAACCAGAGGACTCAGAAACCGATGCGACACGTGTGATGAAGCACTCGTGTCGCTTTGGTTTGTCAGGCCGCATGAATTCATTTTCTGGCGCGACAGTTTTAATTTTGCGATATCTATTAGATATAATTTTGAATTATATGGTTTTAAAAGCAATCAAAATGTGAATGAAATGCTTAAGGTAACCAACGTATTTATTTGATATGGATTAATGTCGTGTTCATCTAAATAGCTTTTCAATTGCCACAGTGTATGTGATCATTATTTTAAACATTAAAATGAGTACATTGCGCTATTCTTGAAAGACAGACTTATGCTAACGCAGAAATGTTTGTAGGCCTAGATAAAATGTTAATAATACATAGTGAATTACTTTGTTATATCTCAAAGGGATTGGGCAGCGTTTTTGATGGAATCTCCCCGGCTTCGCACGGGTAGCACCACGGCTCAGACTTCTTACTGATAACATCGTCATATTACACACACTCTCTTTGGCAATCTTGAGGTATCTCACGGCGGCCTCCGCGAAGGTTTTGGAAGGTGCAGCGACATTACTGTCATTGCGCAGCTTCTTCAACCTTCCTGGGGTTCCCCTAATAGAGGGCGGTTTCCTGCAGGGGCAGCCGGTTCCTTGCCTTTATTCAAGGCGGAGATCTTGGCGCCCACCGCAGGAAGTGCCCTTGCTGTTGGAGGAGTGGAGTGGAGGAGAAGGAGGGTGCACTTATAGTTGCTGCCACTCCTATCACTTTCGCTATCTTTCCTCTTTTGGCTTCGGCGCCTCAAATGCGCCGCCTTTTAGCAATAGCATAGCATTAGCAAATGTTATATCAAAAGATTTTGGCTTTCTACTTCTCACCTTCAAACAAAAAAAAATTGTGGGACACTTCCTGAGAAATAATCTCTTTGTTCATGACTTCAGTAAATCGGGAGGTGTTCAAGTGACTTGGCACATTTGATTCCACCAAAAGCGGTACATATCAGAAATACACGACGGACTGTGGCTCCTAATCGTTTCAAGGTTCAACTCAGTACACCTAGAACTTCAGTGTTCAAGAACTCTTCCATTTGGAGAACGGCGTTTATGTGGAATAAACTTCCTAAGAATGTTTTTCCAAATGAATTCAATCTCCAGCGATTCAAATCCAACGTGAATCGCTACTTTCGCACAGGCACCGCTCTTGAAGCGCCTTAAGGATTTTCCTGTAGTGCTTGTGATCTGTCCTTAAAAAATTTCATAAGATTGTGATTTTTGCAAAGTTTATTGACTTTGGTTTATGTGTTAGTATAATTATCTATTTATTACAGGGTTCGACACTGATACTGATCATCTCGTGTAACAATGTCGAGAAAAGTAACGAGAAACTCATCGATATATGCAACCTTCACCGCAGCGATATTCAAAATTCGCTAGCCAGGGAGAAAATTACATTACTTGCTGAATATGCTGCTACTTGGAGACCAACGTTTTCGGCTGCTGGATTTTTCGACGTGAACATTACATCCATATCAATGATTTTTTCGGCGATCATGACGTATTTAATAGCAGCACTGCAGTTTGACTAAAGGCTAGTTTAAGTAGCCTTTATTTCGTGTTGGGAAAAACTCCAGTAATAGCCTTTATTTATACTGCATTATTATATTATATCCTGTAAATGGATTCATCCATTGGGCTGCTTCTTTTCTTTAAATGGGAAAAGCATATGTTTTGTGATTTCTATGTTACTCAGTACTCGAAAATGTGTTCGCATCGAAATAAAATCATTGAAACGCTAATATTTTTTCACTGAAATTTGTAATATCATGAAAATCGTGTCGGAAGGAATACGGAGAAGTTACTGAAAAGGAAAAATATCATTATGGTTTATTGATGCATCCATTAATCCAATCCTACGTATTCTTTTTATTTGAGAAATTTGTGAGTCGTTTATAATGAAATTTGTATAATTATATAAAAAATTGCTACGCAGTTGTTATTATTTCTTTCCAGTCAACTGGCCATCTACGTTGATGGCATAAATGGGAGCACTTACAAGTCCTGATAGGTGTTGAAGGACTTACTTCTGAACCTATTTTTGATTTGTGATCTAACACTTTGTGTCACCTGAAACTTTTCCCTAGTATGTGAAATACTATAACAGCAGGTTGTTTATTCAGTATACCTGATAGCTAAACCCAAAACACAGAACTCAAGAGTTCAGCCATAACAAATTGATAATATCGTTTATGGAAACTAGATTGAAACTAAGAAATACGCCTCAGAAAGTTGTCCAACATTCAATTGACAACTACAAGAGCTTGGGTGGAAATGATAATGAATATAGGCCAAATTCTAATTTTCAAACGATCGTGTCAATTTTGTATCTATTATGAAAATTGAAGAAATGGATGTGAAAGTGAACAATGGAACTATTTTCAGTAGTGTACTGTAACACCAAATGAAGAAATGATTATGGTCATGTTGTATTGCTCCAACGCTTTTTTTCGATTGAAAACAAGTACATAAACGGGACACTATTCTTGGGTATATCTACTTAGTCTTAGTTACTATAGGATAATTCGTTAAGCGATTCCTGTCTTTAAATTTAAATAAAACGAAGTGTGTGTGTGATATCATCGACATTTTTTATTCATTTAGAAGACCATGCCATTATGTGTGGAATATAACATCGTTCATATATCTGCCACGTCTTCTCTGGGTGGAGCGTATCCAAAACGTCCAATTTTCCATGACTCTGGCGCATAAATCAGGCTGAATTCGACCGATCGCATGGGTTATGTTGGCTTCGATGACCGCTGTGGTTTGTGGCTCATTCGCATACACCTGCGACTTAAGGAAACCCCACAAGATAAAGTCTAACGGGGTCAAATCACACGATATCGGGGGCCAGTTCATATCACCTCCACATGAGGTGACCAAGCACTCAAATTGCTCTTGCAGAATATCCAATGTGACATGAGTTGTGTGACATGTAGCGCCGTCCTGTTGAAACCACACGTCGTTGCTGTCCAGATTACACAATTCAGGCCAAAAGAAGTTGGTAATCACTGACCTACTGAGCTCGTCATTGATAGTGATGGCCTGACCAACGTCGTTCTCAAAGAAATATGGACCGATGACGCCGCCAGCCCAAAATCCACACCAAACAGTAACTTTTTCGGGATACATTAGACGCTCGCATTGATTTCATCTGCACCTATTGGTATCGTCCCAAATCCTACATTGGGCCTCATTGCTGAAGATGATTTTTCGATGAAAATTAGTGTCAGTTGCCAACTGCTCCAGAGAGCACACGTCGTTGTCTAAGGATGTTTACCTTCAATTCCTGGGTCACTTTGCACGGGTGCAGACCCAAGTCACGACGCAAAATTCTCCAAGTTGTGGTCTATGATAGGCTGAGTTCTTGTAAGCAACGCGAAATCGACTGCCTTGGATTCTCCTGCACTCTCACAGACGGCGTTTTCGGTAGATTTTGCGTTTCGTCGACATACGGATTTTGGTCGGAACCAATGGAGTCAAATTTACCACATTGCAAATAGTCCTCTCGGTAGGACGATTATGGCGACCGTAAAATGGGCGAAGCACGCGGTACGTTGCCCGAAAAGAACACCCATTTTGATAACATAACTTTATTATTTGTACGTGTTCTTGAATGTTATATCTATCCAGATGTAACTTCAACAATATGGTCGTTATTAGTTGTCAATGTTCGGAAGTCCCTGTTGGAAGACCTTAAGTTTTCAGATTTAGGAATCACAGGTTAAAAGGTAAGACCTCGTTAGTCCTTAGCTCGCACAAGTTTCGACTTTTGAGAGAGTAGCATTATATAAATCCTTACATTTTCAATTTTAGTTTCTTCCATGCTACAAATTTTTCCTTCTACACTACCTATACAACCTTTAAGAAGTCACACAAAAATTCATCAACACGTTGGAAATGAAAAAAATATTTACTTACTTCTATCTGATAAGAATGATCTATTATTATCACCTTTAGTTGGTGAGAACGATCACAATTCTTACCATAAAATAAAAGTATGATGACAGTAATAACCTCATTTGCAGCTGTTGCCGAGACGACATAAATTTAATCGAACTCAAAAGTGATCCTGAAAGGATCTTCAAAACAGCAAATCACAACGGCATTCCCAATTATAAGAAAAAAAGGACACAATTTCATTCCGTTCAGACGGGCCTTAATATTTCTCTTGAAATTATGAAGTCATTTACGTATCTTTAATTGATATCTTGAGAAATATGGTAGCATTAAATGTACAAATGTACCGGTTTAATGGATACGAGTATATTTTTCCGATGTAAGACATAATGGTTTGATTCCTTATAGATGCTACTTTACTCCTTGAATCGATTGGAATGTGCGACTGGAACTATTGGAAGATATTCCTTAGTGGACTAGTGTTAGGACTATTATAACATCGGCAAAACTATCAAAACCATTGATAGTTTAGGAAAATTATCAAGGGTTTGATTCCGAGTGTCTCGAGTTGGTAAATATTTGTTTTGAAGGCACCCGGAAATGTTGGAAAAATTGTTGAGTGTACTTAAATATTTTGATGCGTAGATTACGAATCCGAAATAAAAAAGCAGCGCTCTCCCTTATTCACAAAGTTACGGCCCTTTTTCACAAGATAAACACCTTTTCATCTTATTTCTCCTTCCTTAAAACTTTTCACTTCAACAATCAACATTTTTCCAATAAAAATGTTAAGAAATGTATAGAGCTGCTTTTGGTTATCTGTATTTTACGTTTTTAAGGTTAATGGCATAGTTGGTACGACAGATGTTGTGAATATTCCTAAAGTAATTCAAATGTTTTTTGCCGTCGTTCTTTAGATCGTTAATTGGTTTTTGCTGGTGTATTGATCACGTCAAACTAAAAATCTAAATCTACGAATTTGAAATTGTAGGCGCGACGGCAAATACCAACAGCTTTTTTCTGAAATGTCACTAGTAACTAACCTAGAAATAGATGAATGTCATCAGAAGAAGCATTCGTTTTTAAATTAAGTATTTTATGAGAAAAATGTTGATTGTTGAATTGAAAAGTGTCAATTAAGGAGGAATAAGCTGTGAAGGTGACCTAGTGAATAAATGCTTGTGTTTTTAAATAGTTTATCTTGTGAAAAAGAAGGCTGAAAAGTTGCCCTTTTCTGAACTTTGAAGGGCCGTAACTTTGTAAATAAAGGAGAGCGCCGGTTTTTTCTTTCGGATTCGTAATCTACGCATCAAAATACGTAAGTTACTACATTCAAAAAAATTTTTGTCACAGTATATTTCTGATCTCCTACGATATGTTTTTTCCAGAAAAAGTATACTTCTACCCTTTTTCGACAACACAGATTTTATCATTAGATAGGTATCATTTTTAAATACATATTCATAGATATCGACTTGTATCTAAGTGTAGATAACAGTATATTAATTAAACTTTTACTTATATTTGTTTTGTTCTGAAAATTTTAGGTTGAGGTGCAGGTTTATTATGAATTTATGAGAATTACTTTTCGTCCGCTTACTTCATTTATTCTTATTAGCATCTATTTCGTAAATTATTGCAAATTCAAATCAGGTCTCTTGGTGATATATTTTTACTATCGACGATCAAATTATACTTTTATTCATAAATTACTGAATTTTACTGAATCGTATTTGTATAATTGCTCAGTAGCTAAATTTTAGTAGAACTAAATATATCCCCGGTAGTATAGTGGTCAGTATCCCCGCCTGTCACGCGGGAGACCGGGGTTCGATTCCCCGCCGAGGAGATTTTTTTTTGTTTTTCACTGATCAAATTTACTTTGAAAGATAATTTACGTACCTATATTTAAAATTTGGATCTATAATTAAAATATATTGTTCTAGAAACAATCTGGAAGTAGGAAAACCAACTAATGATTTCAAAATGACTTAAATCCTAATCTGTGACGTATTAGGAGTAATATAGTTTGTTGAGTTTATTTTGATGTGATAGTTACATGTTATAATCTATTACATATTAAATTCAATTCAGTTCAATTACCAATTTACTCTTTTTTCCCGCTTCAGTCATTGAAATATCATCTACACCACCTAATTTCTATATGCCCCTTAATCATATATACTAATTCTTTCATTATTCATTTCATTATTCATCATGTTCATCTTCTTTAGTTTAACAACATTCGAACAATGATAAATGCACGCATATTTTACCTTTTTTCTGAAAATGAAATACACGTAAAAGAGGTGGGAATCTTCCAAAGAAAGCAAAGAAAGGAAACTAGTGTTGAGGTAATTTTAACACGATTTTTTTCGACCAAATAGCAATAAACAAAACATAATTATTCAATTTTCAAGGAAGTTTTATTATGAACAATAGATATAGATGCAATTAAATTCTGTTACAAATACTGCAACAATACTGTTTGTTGGTAAGCAGCTGATTTGGCGTCACCTGACACGGCCACACAGCAAATGAGATAACATGAAAATAGTTAACTGACAAGAGATGATGAAGAGAATGAGTTATTACAGAAATATTAAATGTATTTATTTTATTATGAAAACAGGATAGTTGTACAAAAAACTTTGTAAAATATTTGTGTTAAAAGTAAGTTTTATTTTGTTCGTGAAATTGCTCAACTCGCTACGCTCGTTTCGCAAACTTTTTCACTTAAAAAATAAAACCATAAATAGTTATTTTCTATTCAGTTTCTATTCCAAACATACGTTATCGAATTGAATGAGATATTATTCACAGGACAGTTAAACAATATTACATCAAAATTAAATCATCTAAATTCATCTCGGCGGGGAATCGAACCCCCGTCTCCCGCGTGACAGACGAGGGTACTGACCACTATAAAGACCTAGAAATAGAAAAACAAAAACCTTTCTTTCCCCTCCCAAAAATATGCCCATTTCAATTTAAATGAAATACAAGTCTTCTGCGATTGGGCTGTTCGTTCCTATCATACAAGTTAATATTCATTTGAACTTGTTTTTTTTGTTTCCAGAATATTCAAAAGCCGTGTTATATAGCTTTTGTGTTCTTATTTCTGTTTTGCCCACAATAAATCACGATTTTTTTCAAATAAATTCACATCCTCAATTTTCATTTCGCAATTCAAGGGCCCTATGTGCCTCTAACTTAAGCATCGCTGCTGAGTTAACACTTCTGATCCTACTAGTCCAGGAGCAATGACACCTGTATATATGTATGTATGTATGTTTGTTTGGATGTATGTTTGTTTGTTTGTAACTTTCAAGCTCGGGATCTGTATTGACAGAATTATCGATATTATTGCTTGATCTATTCGCAGGCAGATGGCGCTGTACGTAATCTCCTTGATAGGTTGTTTAAAAGAAAATCAAAAGAAATAAATGTAGTTCAAAAAAAGTAAAAAACACTTTTAAAGAACATCGAACTAAAAAGTTAAAAACAAATATACCTAGTTTATAAAAACTAAAAGACACACTTTTAAAGAACTAAAAACTCAAAAAAAAAATTAAATAAGCTTAAAACCATAACTATCGAAAAACACTAGTATTATTGTGAAAAAAAGCGTGGGTGCTTTGTGCCATATTTTTTGTATATCTAGCGCCCACGCTTTTTTCACAAGTATACTAGTATTTTTAGATCGTTATTGTTTTAAGCTTATTAAAAAAATATTTTTAACTTTTCAGTTCGATGTTTTTTAAAAGCGTGTTTTTCAGTTTTTTTTTAAACCAGGTATATTCATTTAAGATTATAACGAACAGGCTGAATAACAGACGGCCTGAACGTTCAACAGTTTTGGCGAAACTATCACAATTTCGGTTCATTCTCATTTCAGCCGTTTCATTAAAACACCATCTTTCATTATTAGAATGTCGTTAACTGGCTTATTTACAGTTTTCGACTTCCACTAATCGCACAAAACCGGAAATGAGAAGAAGAAAGCACAGGTTGCTCATCCGTTGTGAATTATTTGTCACACACCTTGTTCAATTATAGCCAAACATAGTACATAATGCTGATATCAGCGTCAACTGACATATACCTAGAATCAACGAAGCTTTTAAAACGCACGCAACTTTGAAACGGCAACGGCATTAAAAAAATAACACTATTCTTGCGGTAGAATTTGAGGAATTCGGGGTACTGTGTATAGTAATTTTTTAAGGTAGGTCATTCCTTGGTCCCATCGCGGCAGGTAGACAGAGATTACAGTCTTTTTTAGTAAATTGCTTCTAGAATAAAAGTGTTTGGTTGATTGAAAAAGTAACAAACCTCATAAATACAGTTTATTGTATGATTTGCACTATAAAGGGATTTACAAAAACCACTACACGTGTTTTACTATAAAAGTCATACAAAAAAATGGTTACTTAGTATACCTTGAGAAAACTTACACCGATTCATCGATACAAAAAATAATGACTACATTACAAAACTGTGATGGGAGATGCTGTGAAGAAAAATAAAATAAAAATGGAAAAAAAGAAAAAAAATTAATAAATAAAATCAAATAATAAATGTGTCGGGACTGGTGATGGGTGAATTATTATTTAGCGTTTATTAACAACAAGACACAACGGCAAACAAAACACGAAAAAAAATTACAGAGTAACCTCGAGGAACTAACGCTAAGTCTTTTCTCGATCAGCGAGGAGACTCTAGAGCAGGTTTAGTTCTCGGCGGAAACCCCTGAACAGAATGAATTGCCTCGGCTAAAAAAATGTGTTCAAAGTAACTCTCGAAAAATCATCACTGACAATGGTTGGGGTTATAAATATATTCCTGAAGGGTCAACCACTTGGGACCGAATTCCTGATCTTAATCCATGAGAGTGTTAACGATGAGCACCTACTCGAAACATCCCAAATGGTGTCGTTCTGAATATTCATCTGTTTTTCGGCAATAAACTTTCGTTTCCATGAGAGAATACTAAAATGATGAGTAAGAATTAAAATGGAAGAATTTTCATAAAAGCCCAAGCAGATGGATATTTTGGACGACTGCTCGACAATACAGTTATGAAAACTTAATTTCCTAACAAAAATTTATAATACATAATAAAAATCAATAACGAAATAAAATGTTTCTAAACTAAGTAGCTGTAGGAAAAACCATACAAATGTTATTTATTTTGAGGAACTAAAGAAATGTGGACACGTTCCCGCGTCATTTGAAAAATCTCGGCACCCTTTCGATAAAGTGTAAGCAACGACGACAAATTGTACGCACTTCGGAAACAATCTAAACTACTGTATATATCACCTGAGCTGAAAAGTACCGGGCCTAAAAAACGTTTTTTTTGTTGTTCAAAATTGGCTTTATTCATCAACGTAATCTCTATCAAGAGCCACACAATCATTCCAGCGCCGCTATAACACTTCAATGCCACTTTTGTAGCACAGTTTCAGCAATAACCTCGTCATTCGAGCAAAATTTCTTACCGGTGAGGACTGCGAACAGCCCGTAAGCACTGGGAGCCAAATCTGGCGAATACGGTGGATGTGGAAGCAATTCAAAGTTAAATTCATGTAGTTCTGCCATTGTTTTGATTGACTTGTAACACGGTGCGTTCTCTTGATGAAAAAAGCATTTTTCCTTGCCATCAAATGCTTCAAATGCTCCAATAACGCTATATAATATTCACTGTTGATGGTATTTTCCTTCTCAAGATAGTCGATGAATAAAATATCACGGACATCCCAAAATATTGAGGCCATGACCTTTTCAGCTAATTGTTGTGCTTTCGGGCGCTTTGGACGAGGTTCACCAGTTGCTCTCTAGTCAGATGACAATCGTTTTGATTCCAGAGTGAAGTGACGGATCCATGTTTCATGTATTGTTACATATCGACGCAAAAATTCCGGTTTGTTATGTTTGAACATGGCCAAACACCGCTCAGAATTAGTAAGCTCGCGCGGTAGGTACCCACTTTAAATAAAACTTTCTCATAGTCAAATGCTCATGTAATAAAAAGCCAATGCGTTCTTTTGATATAATTACAATGTCAGCCTACACACCAACTTTATGGTTTAATTTTTATTGTCACAAATATCCATTCCTCAATTTATTCAACTAACAATTTATTTGTTTCAATTTAATTGATTCATGCATTTGTACGACACATTAAAAACGATTGTTCGCAAAATTTGTTCTATTTTAAATGACACTTGATTTAAAATGTTACATGAATTAATTTGTTTGATGAAAAGTTGCGAACAGTTATAATAGGTATAGATTCATTGTTTGAAATTTTTGGTAGAACATGTTTGTCATGTACAATTTACTACAATTTCTGTGAAACATGAATGAAATTGTTCGTTGATAATTATAGTTACATGAATTAAAACGATTGTTGATAATTTTAATTCAGCGCTAGCGTCGAGCGGATTCTTGCCAGAAGCTGAATTTTTAAATCTGGCAACATGATAGCCTAGTGATAGTAACACAATATTCCGTCCCACCGCAGCGCCGAATAAAAATCATCAACAATCAATTTAATTCATGTATCACCCAAAAGCAACAATCAAAACAATTCATTTTTACAAAATACCAATTGAAAGTAAAACGGCGTGCCGCGCCGTTTTGATTGTTGATCATTTTTATTCGGCGTCACGGTTGAACAGCGTTTTGTCGTACTATAAATGAACTAGCATGTTGCCATATTTAACACTTGAAGGTCTTGATAAATCCGCTCGATACCAGCGCCGAATTAAAATCATCAACAATCGTTTTAAATGTATCTTTCAAATACAACAAACTTTTTAAATCGTCAAAAAATTAAATTCTTTGTCAGAAATTAGCTTTTTAAAGAGATTGATGAAATAAAATGATGGGTACTTGCTTGAGAATGTTTTGCAGAAAAGTTGTAACCAAATTTTAAATTGAATGCATTAAAGTGAAAATATTCAACACTTTCAATAAAATTGAAATATAACAATCTTTATTATTCATAGAAAAATATTTAGTATGGAAAGTTAATTTGCTATATTGTCAGACAGACGAAAGTCTATTTTTATTACCAACAATGTTTCATGGGAAAACTTTGACAGTCATTCAAATATATTCATTGAAATTTCATACCCAAACTTACTTTCAGAAAGTGAATTTAAAGTTTCATTATAATTCAATAGTCATATAAATAACTAACATTTTATTCAAAGGTCAAAATTATATGCGGAATTGAAACGTTTCTTGAATTTACTCGAATAATACATTCCATTGACTTGTTGAATAAAAATGTTTGTTCATTGCTGAGTTGAACTATATGTATATAGATTATTTTTCAGCATAATATATAGTAAATTGGCGTTCCATTTTCCAATACTCCGAAACAATATTTTTCTTCGGAATCAATAAAAGCTTCAAGTTATTTCATTAGTCTTTTTTATTCAAATAACAATTTTATTCATGTAACATTTTGAATAAAGAGTCATTTAAAATAGAACAAATTTAGCGAACACTCGTTTTTAATTGAAACGGATTGGCTCATCCACGGCGGTGGAGTTATGATGTTTGTGCAGATAGGCGGTAAATGGGAAAGTTCGATTTCTTGCAGGTACTCTTTGATTCTTTCTGGGAAGCATAATTTGGATTTGTTGTGGTTTATGATTTGGTTGGCATGGAAGGAGGTTTCTTTGAGGGACGAAATATGTACAGCGTATGACAAACTTAATATCTTTCTTCTTGTTGTTAGCGAAGACTCTCCAGTTTCTGCAAGAAGACTTTGGATAGAGGTTGTTATATATACGTAGGGCTGCGTTATAGATGCTGTCAAGTGACTTCAGGAGATGTGCCGATGCTGAGGTGTAAACTATTGATCCATAGTCGATTTTTCATCTGATTAAGGATCTGTAGAGCTGTAAGAGAGTGACCCTTTCTGATGCTCCCCATTTTTTGTTTGCCAATATCCTAAGAAGATTTAGCCCTTTTGACTGACCTCACAACATACGACAAAGCAAGATTAACAACATTGTGATTAAAAAACACTTTTCCGAAATCATGGACAAATATCCAGACTATCTGCAAATATATACCGACTCTTCGAAAATGAATGAAGAAGTAGGAGCAGCAGTCATCACTCCTGTAACCACCATGAAATATAAACTCCCAGTACATGGAGCGTGTTTACTGGAGATATATATTCTTTTCTTCAAGCTCTCGCTTAAATGCAACAAATAGATTAACCGAAATACGTTATAATAACCGACTCTCTGAGCTCCATCCAGTCCATACGGAAAATATATACCCATCACCCCATCGTTAAACTTATCAAATGTGAGCTCTTTCGAATACAACAAAAACAAAAGCAGGTAGCTATAGTATGGGTTCCATCCCATATCGGCATTAGTGGGAACGAAAAAGCCGATCAAAGTGCGCAACAAGCAGAGGCCATGACAGAAACAAGAACAACACCCAGTGACCTCAAAGTGTTCATCTAAAACAAAGTGCTTGATACGTGGCAACACGTATGGTCCCAACAACCCTCAAACTAGCTGAAATAAAACAAATAATTTCAACACCTTACAAAACTTTAACTGAAGTCAGAAGCCATCAAATAGCTATCACCAGACTTCGCCTCGGCCAGACAAGGCTCACTCATGAATATCTAATAACTGGAAAACAAAAACCGTCCTGCGGTATATGCGAGACAGACCTTTCAGTAAAACACATATTAGTAGAGTGTCCAATGTACTGTGCGAAAAGGCTGGAGCATAACTTAGCGGAAAATCTCCAGAACATCTTAGGGGAAAGCTGTTATACACAACCACTCATCTCATTCTTAACCGACATAAAGATATTACATGAATTGTAAACAAATTTTGTAAAATGCGGGTATTTTATAAATTAAAAAAAATCGTTTTTAATGTGTCCAACAAATGCATGAATCAATTAAATTCAAACAAATATATTGTTAGGTGAATAAATTGAGAAATGAATATTTGTGACAATAAAAAGTAAAACGGCGTACCATAAACTTCACTTTTCGATCATTCAAAACGATTTTGTGTTTGTTTTCTTGTGTTACTGCCTCATTTGGACGTCCACTGCGTTCCGCATCATCGTTTAAAGTCAGCAAACCAACGTCGAATGGTTGTTTCTGATGGAGCGGAGTCCTTATATAACACTTTTCAAGCCATTGCTTTGCTTGAACAGTATTTTTTTCCATCAAGAAGCAGTGTAAAATTGAAACACGAAATAGTGCCATCAATGTTTTAGGCCCTAGGCTTTTCAGCCCATGTAGTATATCTCGTAACTGGTACAGGTTTCATGCCACCATGAGTTACATATAGCCTTTGTATGTAGACTCTATATACAAATATATAGCATACTCAGTCCACACCTCAACCGTATCTCCGTACTTTTCGCAGCATGACGGACAGTAGACTGTTTTTCTGAAGATCTATTTTTCTCATTGAATGCTGTTTTACCTTTCCTGATATTATTTTCGTTCTTTGGTTTACTTCTGGTTTCCATTCTCTGATTTTCTTAATTTCAAAAACTACACCTCAACAATTTTCTTAAGATTTTTGATCGATTTCCTTTTATTTATCTTCTAAAATTAGTGTCCGACCGAAAGTTTGGTTTCGGTTTCGGCAAAAAACCGGGTTTCGGTTTAGTTTCGGTTTCGGCGGCAAACCTGCCGAAACTACGACCGAAACCGAAACTGCATTCGGGAGTTCCCGCGCTGTGATCGGTCATGTTCGGCGCGTTGAATTTCATACAAACGACGAAGACCTTTGCCGCGTCCACTTGCCTAATCATGTCGTAACTCGTGACTTACTTTGTTCATTACATAAATATTAAATACCTATTGTGATAGTAGGTAACAACTTAAATAAGTAATTTTATAATTAATATTTTTGAAAAACCATCAATAATATTCAAAAGAAGGATCTACACCTACTCAAATAAACACCTCACCTATTTTAAGTATTTTTAAGGTGCAATTAATATTTTTTCTTAAATAAGAGTTTGTTATGTTGATTTTAATGTCGAAGACTCCATAACGTTGTTATTTAAAGATAAAATAATAAAGACTGACTAATTATAATAACGTTCTCTTTATTTTTTTCCCCAAAACATAATCCTTGTAAGGAAGTTTCGGTTCCGGTTTCGGCCGAAACTGACACCGTTGCCGAAATTCGTTTTCCGTTTCGGTCGTAAAAACCAGTTTCGGTCGGGCACTATCTAAAATATTTAAAAACGGGCTATTAGTGATTATTTCCGACTTGCTTGCACTGAATATTACTTTTGATAATGGGCTAATGTTGAATGAGGAAACATGAGGCTCATATTATTTCAAATGGTAGAACTTCGTTCGCAGAAGTTTCTCAACTTCTGAGTTTTCGTTCATATGGGGGCGACAGCTGATTAACGGAAAAACAGATTTTAAACAGATTTTTTAAACAGAAAGATAGAACAAATGTATATAACGTCAATCTTCGGAGAAAAAATATGATCCATATTCCTGCACACAATAAAGAAATTTATAAAAGGCCATCTACCCAACAGATAAACTTTCACGGCAATCTCCTGGATGTTTCTGAGTTTTCTCCAGCAATTCACACTCAAAAAAAACATTTGTTTGAAAAGCTGTGAAACATGATTTTTTTTAGAACATTCCTTAATTTTATTCGAGTTTTATTAATATCCTGGTGTAACTATAGCTAGAATGTTCATTTATTTTTGTTGTGGTTTATGTGGAAGAAAGAAGAAAGTTCAAGACTGTCTCTAGGATTGGACTGAAGCAGCAAAGTAAGTAGCAATATTTATGTGAAAAATATATGTTCAGGTCAATATATAACAAATTTCGTTGCTCAAATTTGAAAAATTTTAGAAATGTAAGTGAATCAAAATGTTTTCATGAAGTCGGTTTCACAAAAATGGTATGATATTTTATGGTTTTAAGACCTAACCGGCCCGGCCCCGCACAGGTTGAATGCTGATACTGAATATGAATTCACTCACTGAAAATTTAAGGCATGGAGAAACATTGATGAAATGATAATTTTGTTTTATTGATGCACCTATTTCCCCGCGGCTGGCGCCTCAGTTACAATATTTAAAAATCCTTTCTTATTGCATATCAACAACGTAAAACGAACCTACATACAGAATTTCAGCCTCTGAAAAAATAGCGGTACAAATAAGAAACAGTGACGAAAAGGTAATTTTCTTTTAAAACGCATTAATACAGTTTATTGTATGATTTTCAGTATAAAGGGTTTTACAAAAACCGCGACACGTGTTTCGCTGTACAATATCTTTCTCAAGCGTAAAATAGTAAGTTACTTTTAATTTACAACTATTTTATACAAAATATTACATACTTGTATGCCTACTTTCTAATGAATGTTTCATCGTTCATGAGATATTGAAAGTTTTTGAATTTATTTATTTCCATACTCTTTCTTCAACAGGTTAAGTTTTAAACCTTTCTTCTGGAAATGGAGAGACTTTAATTCATGGTTGAACTCATGTCCCTCTGTGATTGAATGAGTGGTATATTATTTGAAGTTTATTTTTTCATTCTGGAAACTATTTCTGTGTTCCTTTACGCGGGCTTTGAACGTTCTTCCAGTTTAACCTATATAAAACATCGAACATGACCCACATGATAATTCTGAAACTGAACTTTTATCTTTGTTATTTTTAATATGCATACACATGCATATTTTATGTTACGGTTTCCAGAGAGTGGTGAACCTTATTGGTGATGCACTTCACCAACAGTCGAAAATATGAATTGGTCAGATAGTGGTAAACTTGGATTGAATCACTTCAGCAACACCCAAAATGTTTTGTCTCTCAATTGCTTGGAAATACACAGAAGCAATTGATTCTTATGCAATATGTGCATCAACAGTTTCAGCTTGATGGCTTTGCTTTTCTTGACTTTCTACTGCATCTCGGTCTACTTAGAAGTAGGTGGATTTTGAAACAGCTGCTTTTGTGAACAGGTTGTTGTCAAAGGGTGACCTTGTCAATCCGGTGACCTTAATACTGCTTCATCTAAGCAACTTTTTTAAAGGCTCTGTTGAAAATCGAAGTCACTTGGTATTGATTGATACATCTGACAGGATACTGTGCCATTTATAACAACTCAGCTTTTTGATTAAACCAATATTTACTCAAAATTACTAACATTAACAACAATATCTGGCGAAAATTATCCTGAAATTTAATTGAGGGTGATGGTGATTACATCAGAAATACAGATTAGGAAAATTTTAAATTCAGCAGATACTAAGGAATGGCCGTTTTTCCCTTCATTTGTATTTAGTTTCTGGTAAAAATTATGTCTAGATTAAAATAAAATTGTCATTTGCTTTTGCTTCAGGTACTAGAATAGTATGAAAAAACAATTATACCTCTGTCTGAATATCTTCTTTGAAATATCTCGAATTTTTTTCAATTACAATGTGACAATTATTTTGCCTTTAATTCAACTTAACCCGGGTGTCGTAGAATTGATGGTGTCAGAAATAATAATAAAACAACGTGTCCGTTGTATTGAAGTTCGAGATAAAAAAACAAAGAAAATAAAAATGTCGGGCCAGGTCGTTGATACTCTTGACCACGCTCAGTAATATGTTCTATGTTTGAACTGACCCTCCCAATAATAAAAAAATCGTCTTTCTTGCTTTGAATTAAATGCTTCCTAGAACCCATTAAAAGGCCAAGAACTGTCGCTGAGTAAATATTTCCGTCTGGTTCCCACATACGACAATTTTAAAGACTGTCGAAATTTAAGTCACCCTAATAAAGACATTAATGATGGTGAGAAAGTTAATTTTATAGCAAAAGTTGCCGTATTAAAGTGTCACTTCCCTGCAATCAAGTTTCGTGCGTATATTCAACCTCCGAGAATATCTCGCCAACCTAGCGATTGGTGTAACTGTGTTTATGAAACTAAGTATTTAAAAATACGAATTTGTTAGAAGGAAAAATATAGGTATGGGATAATAAAGAATCGTAGACCGGATTATTAAAAAAAATGGCCCATGAGGGGATCGAACCCGCGACCTTCGCGTTATTAGCACGACGCTCTAACCAACTGAGCTAATGGGCCTTGTAATTTGAAATTTCAAAAACTACTCGAATCACATTGAAGTGATATGTCATTCAAACTGGTAAATTAGTGGCATTTCTGGAAACAAAACAAACAAAATTATTTGAAAAATTTATGTCATGTGGACAAGTATATCATTAGAAAAGATATCATTCATTACTTTCTATTTTTACGTACGATTTTCGATAATTAAGAGAATTAGAAAAGATATCATTCATTACTTTCTATTTTTTCGTACGATTTTCGATAATTAAGAGAATTTTGATTTGTTCAATTTTCATTTCACTGAACTCTCAAGAATGGTTTCTGACATACAGAAATTACTTTAATGATGATAATGAATTAATTGAAATGAAAATTTTAGCTGTGCCACATATGGTCACGACATACAGTAAATTCTATCATGATACCATGAAATGCACCTAATTGAGGTTATTATTTCGAAGTTAAAGAACAGTGATATAGTTCATTGTATTATCGAACGAGTTCGATGAACATGAAGAAAATGACTCAAATTACTGGATTTTTCTGTCACTGCGTAACGTGAACATCTGCTTCTATCAAAGAATTAATCGACCACATAATTTTAACGGTGAATTGTGGCGTTATTTGCAACTGATGCATTCACAATAATTTTATTAATGTTGTTGCCGTATCGAAAGTTAACTTTCATGTTGGTCCGTTTATTCTTGTAGTTTGTGTTTGAAAGTTAGATATTTCTTTGCATGATATACACATCTTAATTGCTTTCTTCCTTTCTTTGGAAGATTCCCATATTTTTTTGTGAAGATGGGCCTAATTCGTTAATCAAACAAATTACAGGAATGAAAAACATATGTCGATGAAAGGCTATATTCAGCTTAGACTATGTAACAACAATTTCAAATCGATACAGTAAAACATTCAACTAATCAGAGAACACTATATTATTACGCATTCAAAAACCAAGAAAGAAACAGTGTAGACCCATTTTTCATTTTTAAGGAAATTTTAAATCTAACTAATTCATTTGAAATATAGTTTCAGAGTGTACTTGAAATTAAAAATAGAATTGTGGCCAAATTCAATGGGTAGATAGTTATTTTTTCTTTGACTGAAATATAAATAGGTAAAATAGGTACTATTTTACCTATGCATATGTTGAACAATATGCATATGTTGGGTATGAAGAAAATAGAATAATCTCCACTACAAAGTCTAATTGGATAACCGGTCTACCGCAGAGCTCTGTACTGGTCCCGATTCTGTTAATTTTATATTTTAATGAAATACAATATGCATCAAAATATGGATTTTTTGTAGTATTTGCAGACGATATAACTCTATAGGATGCCAATGAAATATAAAATGTTCAAACTGACAGTGATTCCTGTTTCAATCAAAATAATTTTTTTTCAACCTAGGAAAAACGAAACTTGTTCGCTTTCATAATTATCAACTAGTATCTACAAAACCAAAAATTCTTCTAGGCGACCAAGTTCTTCATAATAATTATGAAATAAAATGTATAGCAGTTTGTATAGATGAGTGCTCACTTAGCCTTCAAAGAACATAGTTTCAAAATTAAATTTGATTAGTTATTTATTTCGTAATTTGAGAACCGTTCTAGATATATTTCACTAACTCGCTACTCACATGTTGCTTCCCACTTGAGATTTTGTTTTTGAGGGTGGTCTACTTTATCTATAAAAGTATTTGCTGCTTAAAACGAATCCTTAGGTCCATATTTGGAATGAGGGTAATCTACTCTTGTAAAGCTGATTAACGGAAAAATAGATTTTAAACAGATTGTCTAACAGACCTTCTTACAGGTCACTGTCATTTGAATCATCATATGCAGAGACTTGGACTGTCGAAAGACACTGTGTGTCGCACCTGTTTGGAAAATGATGAAACAGCAGAGCATATACTTTGTGCCTGCCCCGCTGGGGACCGAATCAGGTTCTTAGAGTTCGGCAGAGCCGTACTCGTACCATCTGACCTGAAAGACCACTCACCATACAAACTAATCGGTTTCGTTAAGAAGCTGGGTTTATTTGGCCGAGTGTGAATAGGTGTGAACCACAATAAACTTTTGCGGGTTGCGATGTAGGGTCGAATAGACCCACTCACTTTAGATCTAACCTAACCCAACCTAATGAATCTAATCAATATTTTGTCCGAATGTGTATATTTATTCTTTGATTATTCTGTTCGATTCCATCTGACCCGCAATTTTCTCGAAATCTTCATTAGTTGACATCTCCAAACTCTTTGAAATACTATACTTTTAATGGGTAACAAATTATTTCGTAAAAAACGGTGTCACTCGCATGACGCAAGAATGTAATTGAACCGACATTTAAAAAACAACCGAATATCAGTAACACTTTAAGTATGTTACGGAACTATTTACTCAGTTCTTGGTGAATTTTGCGATTATCAGTGCGAGAAACGCACGTCTCTGAAATTTGCTTTAACGTAGACCACATTCATCTAGTTATTCTGAAACTACAGTTTTACATAAAGTAAAATAGGGCAAAATGAAAGATATTGCTTTTTATGGAAATTTATTGTCTTCTGGTTTTGAACACTTTGATTTCATTCAATAACTAGCTGAGCTATATTACATTTTTTGTATTGACAGTTGAAAAGGAAATAAATTGATAGATGTGAGAGATCATAATGAAAAATGACAATTAAAACTTCTTATGTTTTTATACCACTCGTATTTGTAACTAACGTTACTGCAGTTTCATTTTCAAACGAAATGTATTCAAACGAAATTTTTTATTCCTTTGAAAGACCTATTAATGCCATTATGTGTTGAATATAGGTTAGGTTAGGTCCAAAGTGAGTGGGTCTATCTGACCCTCCACCGCAATCCGCAAGGTTTTATTGTGGCTTGATCTATTCACACTCGACCAAATAAACCCAGCTTCTTAACGAAGCCGATTAGTTTGTATGGTGAATGGTCTTTCATGTCAGATGATGAGACAACGGCTCTGCCGAAATCTAGAAACCTGATTCGGTCCCCAGCGGGGCAGACACAAAGTATGTGCTCTGCTGTTTCATCATTTTCCAGACAGAGGCGACACACACTGTCTTCCGACAGTCCGAGTCTCTGCATATGATGATTCAAATGACAGTGACCTGTGAGAAGGTCTGTTAGACCTCGTAGTTCATCTCTATTACACTCCAAGAACTGTTTGGTATCAAGCTTCGAAGGGTGAATAAACGCCTTGGAGTGAGCTAATCCTGGAAGATTCTGCCAGAAGTCCATAAATATTCTTGCCATCCAGGTGTGCAATCTCTGTTTGGTAAAGCCTAAAGCGATGCTAATGACAGGTTCTGGTCCGATGAAGCTGCTTGCAGAGCCCTCATTTGCAAAGGAGTCAGTAGCCTCATTGCCTTCCAGTCCAGTATGGCCAGGAATTCAGACCAGAGACAATCTGTTAAGTCTTCCTATTGGGGAGAGGCGTTTTTGGCAATTTGCTACCAATTTAGAAGTTGCTCGGTAGGAGCCAAGAGCTCCCAACGCTGCTTGACTGTCCGAGAATATTTTTATTGACTTGTGTATGTGGATGGATTCTACCAATATCTCTGCACACAATTCAATAGCGTAAATTTCCGCTTGAAATACAGTCGCATAGGTTCCTAGGAAGGTTGATATATCTGTCCTGGGTCTGCAACTGAAAACACCTGCACCAGAATCGGAAGGTGTTTTTTATCCATCTGTGAACCAACAACTATCTGCTCTTAATATTTCCTTTTTCAGGAGGATCCAGTCCTCTTTACTCGAGAACAGTACTTTATAAGGCAGCTCGTAGTCGACAGTTGGAGACATAAAGTCAGAGGTCTTCCAGAAGTCAACCAACAGTATGTTGCCCTCTGCATTAAATTGATTTGTGCGATTGGCAATATGCACGAGTCAATATGTAGTCCATCTAGCCTCTCTCTCCAGAAAAATGTGGAGAAGAGGCAGATCTAGAAGGATCTTCATGTCCGCTGACGTTATGGTACTGATGGCACCACTGATGGCCAGACAAGCCTGTCTCTGTAAACCAGAGAGCTTTGCTTGGGCCGTTTTCTGTAAAGTCTTCGGCCAATTCCACCATAAGTAATCATTGGTCTGACAATCATCACATAAATTCAATGGATTTGTTTGGGACGTTAACCCCAAGTTTTACCACGAATCCTTCGACATGTTCATAGGGACAGTCTGGCTTTGTGACTTTTTCGGGATGCAGATCTTGCATTTCGTCGACGTACGGGTGTTGGTCATTTACTGAACCAGTGGACTGAAATTTATCCACCATATTATGAATAGTCCTCTCGATAGGATGATTATGACGACCGTAAAATGGACAAAGCACCAAACACGCGGTATGTTGTCCGAACAGAATACCCATTTTGATAAAAAAAAATATTTGCACGTGGTGTTGAATGATATATGTGTCCATGGTTGTTTGGCAAAAGAGACTGAATAAATTAAAACTAATTTGACAGATGTAGCTTCAACAAGATGGCCGTTATCATTTGTCAAAGTTCGGAAGTCCCTGTTGGAAGATCCGCTATAAAGATGGAGGATGTTGTGAATAAATTACCTTCTCTTCAATGAAATATTTGTTCGGCTTTCCCATGGGAACCTAGAACTTCCATTTTATAACTGCTTAATACTATTGTAAAAATTTCTGCTTTGTCATGATGTAATAGATCAATCATTCAAGAAACCACTGATCAACAACGACCTTCAATACAATCCGTGATACGACTCTGTTTATAGACCAAGAGCTAGCGACAAAAAAGGTGCATCACAAAGACTATATAGACGCCACTTATTTTGAAAGATTTTCATTGCTTGTTAATCTGACAGTCTAGATTTTTTGTTATTATTCAGTTAAGTACGAATGACTGAGTTGGTGGGTTACAGCGCAAAAAATTATTAGACTTGATAATAATTACTTGAAAAATCATCATAAGTAATGATAGGTGGCTCTCAATGAGCGCATAATATAATATTTGCATTTCACCTGTGGTGAATACTTTGAAAAAAGTGTGTCAGCCTACATGGAACACTCCCCAATTTCTTCACTATATAACTTATTTAAACGTCCAATTACTGTCTGATATTACAATACTGATAACTTAATTTGCTTTTTTGATAATTATGGTGTAAAAATAAGATATATTTTTCATTATTTCTTTCATTATTTCTGTTGAGAAGAAAGATGTGAGTTACGATACTGTCGAAAACAATCGTCCAGAAGTCTAAATCAAATTACCTACCGGTACCGAACAATATAAAACCTCGATGTTTTTTTATATTATACTGAGCTCAAACGTAAAAGTATTCTGCAGAACGTTGGTATGGTTTTTTTTACTCAAACAGTTGCAGTTTCCTGAAAATGTATCATTTTGCCCACCAATCGATTTCCTAAAGTCTTTGAAGTCTACTAGATACTCGTTAGGACAACAAAAGGATTGCTCCGAATTTTTGGGGTTCTTGTTAAATAATCTTCGTGAGAAGATTCATTGCCAGATCAAGATCTTCAGATAATGTGCTGCTGCAGGTTTTTCCGGGTTTTCCTGCAGCTAAAAAGCAAATGCACCACTGGAATCGATGAAGTCGCTTCGGAGCGCCAATTAATTTTTGTTGTTTTATAATTTCATGATTTGTATTAATTTCTTCTTTAATATATCTAAATTTAAGTTTTTACATTGTCTCATAAGTTAAGATGCAAATTTGCAGGAGTGTATTATCATTAATTTTTCAATTTGTTTGTTGTTGTATCTTTGTATAAGGTTAAGCACAGTTTTTTCATGATCAAGCGGAAGAACATACAAAAATAGAGAAGTAGAAAACAAAAAACTTTCCTAAAAACTAAAACCTTCTTAAAATATACTCCTTTCAATTTAAAACTTAATCTACTTATGCTTACATTGTAGATTATGAACTTTGCCGTCGGTCGGTAGCCGGTGGATTCGACGTGGGTGCTTTGTTCACTCAGTTGAATCGACCGTCGTGTTAGTCGGTGGTTCAAGCCCCAGGCTGAACTTGCTATCGTCCAACCCGTGTTAGGAATCACACGTTAAAAGGTAAGACCTCGTTAGTCCTTAGCTCGCACAAGTTTTGACTTCTGAGGGTTGTCGTTCGTAGGGTTGCTAAAGCTGGTTAACGGAAAAACAGATTTCAAACAGATTTTTAAACAGTAAACTACTGTTTTTTGTTATGTATTGTCATGTGTTGTTGATGGAATTATAACGACAATATTTATAATTAAATTTTTATGAGAGTGAGACTTCTATAGACTTCCTCGGTAAAGACCCACGTTGAATTTTTGTAGCTAGCTCTCAGCCCATCAGGCTATATTTAGTTTAAGCTGCCGTCACGTATTTCAACGCACGTAAATCGGTCCAAGCTTTCAAATTAGACAAATATGCACGCATTTTAGCCAGGAATGAGACACAGTTACCACGATACCGCGTTGAGATAAATCCTCGAATTTTTATGTTACTTATACATCTGTTCTGCACGGATTGGTACATCAGAGATTGCAACATAAAACTGCTCTAATTCTCTACCAATTAAAGTGTGCGAAAAATGCAATCTCGAGGTCGCAAGTCACAACTTTTGTAAAAAAATACAGCATATGTACATATCGACTACTATTTTTTTTAATATTCGGAAAAAATTGAGCGATGGTAATTAAAAATATCCTCATTACCAGCATAGGCAAATGGCTATTCAATGCTTTAGGTAAATTAGGCAGCCTTTAAGTAAAGAAAATACCTGATTCAATGAATGTAAGTGAATTGGTTAGTTGTTACCATTGATGCATAAATCTTTTTCCAGTGATCATTATTGAGATGAATGAGTGACACACCATGGAAGGTACCTGTACCCAGAATACATTTAGGTATTCTAGACAAAGTTTACATGTTTAATTTTACCTGTAAAACACAGTGTATTTCTTTAATGTCCTCCCCTTTTATTTTTTGAACGGGTCAACTCAAAAAATTGAAATTTGGGATAATGAAATTAATGCACGAATATTTTGAAGTGAAATTGACAGATGAAACTATCAAGATGGCGACTGGGCGCCATCTGGGAAAAAAATTAAATGGACACATCTTTTTGAAGCTCCTGACAAATGCTTCACACCCCTAGAATATAATGTCAATATCTTCAAGTACTACAAAATGGCGGAACTTTTGATACGTTGACATTTAACTACATAATATGACGTAATAAGCTTGAGGTCAGTTCAGAAGATGCTCGAAATGGTTGCCTTGAACTCCTTGACATATGAATAGCCTATCCGATATTTCATGCCGAACATTTTCGAACACAGTAACGTCAATATCTCTACAAATATTTATTATTCTCTGCTGTATATCCAATATTGAAGCAGGTTCATTTTCATACAACTTTTGATTCAAATAGTCTTATAAAAAAGTCCAAAGGTGTCAAATCTGGCGAGCAGGCTGGCCATTCTGTAGGACCTCGACGGCCAATCCAACGATCGGGAAAAGTAGTATCCAAATAGTTTCTTACTTGTCTGGAGTAATGTGGTGGTGCTCCAACTTGTTGGAATATAATATCCTTATCGAATTCATTAGGTTTCGCTTCGACGATTTCAGTGATGAGAGGGTCAACAGTAGTTTCCAGCATATTCAAATACAGTTCCCCTCTTAAATTTTGATCAATAAATAGAGGTCCTACAATATGGTTTCCCAATATTCCTGCCCAAACGTTAATTTTTTCTCGATATTGGGTATGTGTTTCCCCGAAAACGTGAGGATTGGTGTCACTCCAAAAACGGCAATTTTGTCTGTGAACATTTCCGTTTAAAAAATGTAAATTCGTCCCTAAAACAAATGTTGTGGAGATAGGTAGGATGCCTTGCAATGGTTTCCGTCATGATTTCGCAGAATTCCGTTCTTCGATCAGGGTCATCTTCAGTTAATTGGTGTACCATTTTAATTTTGAATGGATGATACCTATTCCTCTTCAAAAGTCTCCACACAGTAGAAGGAGACACCACACATACATTCGGGACGGAATAAGTAGACTGTTCAGGATTTACTACCATCTCACCAATTATTTGCACTTGCTTTTCTTCCGGAATGGACGGATGACCAGGGGGTTTTTTGTTATGTACACTACCGGTAGTTGTGAATTAGCATACAAGTTCCCTCAAATATTTTCTAAAGGTAGGACGATTCGGAAAACGTTCATTGAAAATCCTTTCGGTCTCGTGAAAGTTACGCGTCGCACCGTATATAAAAATCGCTTCAATTTTTTCTTCAATGGACGAGAATTGACCATTTTAGAGATCGTTGATATGATACCTTTCTACTAGTTAAACCGACAACTAAATGAGAATATTCTAACTGAATAATGATGTTCATTGTCGTACTGACATTTTTTGACGTTTTTATAAACAAAAATAACTCAACAAACCTTATCGGGTTGTTGGAATTGCCATATGACAGATGAAAATGAAAATTTCTGGAAATATCGATATTAATGTGTTTGTCTTCAGGAAATTATCAAATATAGTAGGTGAAGTTATTGGCTTCATATTCTAGGGTTGTTAAGTATTCGTCAGGAGATTCAAAATGATGTGTATGAATCTTGTATGTTGATGACCAAACAAACAACTACAATATCGTCAAATGATCTTGACAGTACCTAGTACAGTCCTTTAATAGTCATAATGTTAGTGAATGATTCCGTTATTTTACATTCAATGCCAACATTTTCATTGATCTGCTAGAGATCTGTTCACACTGGATGCTAATGTCATTTATAACACTGAAATCTTATATGAATTCAACTAATTCCAAAATGGTTCGCATGCCATAGTGATAACACCGGTGTAATGAGTGATTGAAAAAAAAAACAAAATTTTGCATTTATATACATTTTTAACACCCATGAAATCGACTATATAAAATAATGCCCATTCTGAATATATCCATAATCTACTCTGTTGTAATATATTAGAAAGGTCCTAACTGTCCTCCTTGCGGTACGCCTGCACTAACGGAATATTCGTGGAAAATGTATCATATAGATAATTTGTGAGCCAATTTAGTAGGCTTGGGTATTGAATACGTCCGAGGGAGCTATTGCATGGTGAAACACGTGTCGCAGTTTTGTAAACTGTTGAGTGAAAAGCTAACAATGAAGTACTATTCAAATAGCAGCCTTCATACTATTGCATATACTGCGATTCATAAATTCAGGTTCAACACTCAAATGCTTTGTCTCAAAACTTATTGTAGATTATTATGTTATATGTAACTAAATTTTCATGGAAGAGGGATTTAACCTCGGTGAAACTGGAGAAAATTTAAAGAAGCTTTAATAGATGAATACCTAACTACTGGCGTAGTTAGGTGTGACTGGAGTGTTCTGGATCTGGATCAGATCACTATACAGTAAAACAACACAGGAAAGAGCAGAGCAACAGCAGGTAACGACTTCCCCGCTACAATGGCTGCTCAGTAAACTCTTCCAATCGAAGACTAATGCCGGAACCTGGTTATCGGTTGAAGTTTGGTAATGGGCAAGAGTATAGGACTGGGTTGAGCTCCACGCTATTTACCCATAATTAAACATTTCCTGTGTTCAATGGGGCGCGTGCCTCCTGGCTGGAACCGCCACTGGAACGGGACTATTTACGTCTGCACCGTAAAACTATTGAAGTGTTCTTAAATTACTTCTCTGACTCGTTCACATAATTTTGTCTCAAGATGTCTCAAGATGATAACAATGTGTCCGATTGATATCCAAGAGGCAGAATCAAGTTTAATTTTAAATTCCACTACCTTGACAGTTTTTAACTGTTAATTTACTGCTACTAAAAATCAAATCTACGTAAAATAATAATCGATTAAGTAATAAGAAAGCATTAGTAACCGCTGTGTCAAGTTTAATTTGCACATTATCAGAGCACTCTAGCTCTCCAAACCGTTCCTCCATAAAGGCGATGAAATTGAAAATGCTAAATTGCTGGATACCTTTCTTCTCGTACTTGGGATTCTTGATGTTCATTATTATGTATAGAATATCTGTATCAATCATTAGATGTTCGAAAACAACAGTATCGTCCGCCATATGGTTTGCTTGAAACTTTACCGTGCGCATTTTATTTATGCCAGTTTCATAAAAGAAGAAGGCAGTTAAGTATGTCTATTTAGCGCATGGACTTTGATGTAAATTGCAGAGTATGATTATTTCATGTGAAATTACATAAAATGCATTCAATGAGAACAGTTACGAACTGAAAGAGAATCTCGAACAAGTATGTCTCATGGTTGCAAGAACCGTTCTTTGTTGTATAAGTAGTTGGTAATGAGTACTGATCAAACTCACGAACTAGTTTCTCTAAAATCCAGATAAAAACTTAATGGAACATAAAGTATATATTGAAGTTGGATCTAAATTTCAGAATATGTCTTTTTATAGTATTTTCAGACAGTATTCTTACACGATATTTCGGTACAAAAATCACCAACTACACATCTTTATAATTCAAAGTGAGATCCAAATTTCTAGATTAATTGTGATTCAATTACAATCGGTCAAAAGTGAATAGTTTCTAAATAAACAAAAAATGCCTTTCAGGGCCATCTTAGGCACAGCAGGAGCCCTAAAGCATATATGAAATTGAAGTCCTTGAAGACAGTCTTGGGAAAACTTGAACTCCGACAAAAATGTATTATTGAAATGTATTTTGAGTGGTTGTCTCGACTGAACCATTTGTTATAATAATTGCTATTTCATCGCTGATCAATTTGTAGTTAGTATATGTATAGGTAGACATGGGCTAAAAAGTCAACGTAATCTCCATCAAGAGCCACTCAATCATTCCAGCGCCGCTCCAATATTTCAATACCACTTTTGCTGAACGATTTATCTTTTGCCTCAGAACAGGCCTTAGTTTTACCAATAACATTTTCATTCGAGCGAAATTTCTCACCGGTGAGCATTTTTTTGAGGTCTGTGAACATCCAGGAGTCGCTAGGAGCCAAATCTGGCGAATACGTTGGATGTGGGAGCAATTCGAAGTTCAATTCATGTAGTTTTGTCTTGATGCATCGTTTCTTTGCAATTTTGGCCTTCAAATGCTCTAATAACGCTATATAATATTCACTGTTGGCGGTATTTCCCTTCTCAAGATTCATGTTTCATCCATTGTCACATATCGACTCAAAAATTCCGGTTTGTTATGTTCAAATATGGCCAAACTTTGCTCAAAATCATCAATACGTTCTTGTTTTTTGTCAACAGTGAGCTCGCGCGGCACCCACTTTGAACAGAGCTTCCTCAGAGCAATATAAAGCCAACACGTTCTTTTGATATCTTTACAATGTCAGCGAACTACCGCAAATTCAGTTTTCAATAATTCAAAACGATTTTGTGGATTTTTTCATCTTGTCTGGTACCACTGCCTCATTTTGACGTCCACTGCGTTCTGAGTCATCGGTGTCTCTACGACCACGTTGGAAGTCAGCAAACCAACGTTCAAGTCTTATCGCATTCACCGCTAATTTATATATTTACTATAAATATACAGTAACTAAAAAAATATGCCAACTGCACTAAGTAATGAATAGCTTCAAGAATCAAATTATGTTACCTATAAAGAAATTTCGCAAAACTAACACAACCGTCATCGACGTCTGCCCTCACGCGTCTGTCCGCGTTCGGGTCGTGTTCTCGACGATGGCGCTTCATTGCTTAGACCGTCCCTCTACTTCCGCGGATCGTCTCCCGTCGTCTTACAGTAGACGTGACGCCTAATGGCTTACAGCGTTGCGTCAAGTTATTCTTATCATGATAACTTATAAACGATTCGTCCAAATTACTTAATGTAAAAGACGAAAGTTTTTCTATTTTAAATACTTGATACGACAATTCTATCAAGTTTTACAAGAATTTGACAGATATTCTAAAATTGCATTGTAAAAAAAGTATCCAATTCATTGCTCAGTAATGGAATATAGTGGCTACCACATAAGAGGTAGATATATGCTACCTATTTAAGATAAACAATCTCACGGTACGTTATCGTCATGTAACTCCAAGGCTAGGGCCGCACTGCAGGAAGGTTGGTGGATGGTAGATAGCTGCCTGGCAAACATCCTGCTATTTATAAACGTGAGTAACAGAACGACGGTAGCCGCAGTGCCCCCCCCCCCCACTACCATCTAACCTCCAGAAACCATCCGAAGGTACGCCAGGGTCTATCGAACCTAATCAGTCGTGCTAGATGGTCCCTTGGAGAGTGGATGGTAAAGGTGGATGATGGAGGGGCAATGCATCCTGGACGCAGTGAAATGAAGTATCTAACTGACACCGGAAAAGTAACAATCATGCCTCTCTTTAATAAATAAACAAAATTATTGAAACTAAACATTAGAACGTAAACGTTTAAGAAAAGAGTGACATATTATGAAGAAAAGGATCTTGCTGTTGAGTTGTAGATGTTCCACCGTACGAATCTAATGATTGTTGTTCTTTCGAAAAGCATGAAACATCGGTAGAATTTGACAATGATGAGTACTGGGTACGACTATCATACTCGTGGCCAAATTGAGGGGTTCCCACAGACAAATTTTTTTTTATATTCATTCAAGATTAGGTCTTGAATTTTCCCACGGATTCAGACTATGGCCTGGGCTTAATTCCCGCATATATGGAAGTGAACTCTTAAAGAAACACAAATCCGGATTTCTTTTTCCAGAAGTGGAAATTTTTCCTCAATGGGTCTGCTGGGTCCCAAATTGCCCTTCTTTTATACACAGAACTCATTACGCTTTCCTCCATAGCTAGACTACTCGGCTGGAATATCAAACACGACTGATTAGGTTTTTCCGACTTACTTACCACTTATCTTTATATTGTGACCAAAATTATAAAAACCTTTGTAAATTGTAGACTAAATGTTATTCTGATCTATAAACTGTATTTATGTAAAGTTTCATCTAAATCCGTTCACTCGTTTAGGCGTGAAAGAGCCACAAACGTAGGTACATACATACATTTATCCAACCTGACAAACTTTCACATTTATAATATCAGTATAGATATACTAAGATATGATTATTCACATTCGAACCATAACAGATGAAGAAAGTACAAGCACCTGAAGGCTGACTTTCAACCGCAGTAGGTCAGATGTCAATCTTGCTGAAGTGCCCATAAGCAGGTAGAGGTCCACTCAGGAATAAGTGGCGGTGGATGGACGAGATTCTAGCTTCTGCACACAGTAACCGTGTGGAGAATATTCTATCTCAGAGCACTCAACCCAGGGGGGGGCACATTCGAACCGATCTTCACACCAATCAAGATATCCGATGACTACAAATTTTAGTGCTAGATGGCGTGATTTGGTAAACACAACGCGTTGCATATTCTTACACAGTCTTATTCGATAGAAACTACGCTCTCGACCTCCGCCCAACAACAAACACCCAGAATACACCAAAAATTCCACACCTTTCATTCGTAGTCAAGGGGGTACACCTAGACATCACCCGGTATCAAAGAAACTAATAAAGCGACAACGCTCATTCGAGTCATTATCGACGACAAAGAGCAGTTTACAAGGTGTCTCACCCATGGCGTCAATATATTCGGCTGCACTCATGAGTGCGAAGCCTCGAATATTAACCCCCGACCTCCAACAGAGTGCCCAATATATAAGGTGAAGTATCCCCGCTGCGGGGAAGCTCACCCTCCAACAGAATGCAATAAAATTGCGAATCCAAAATATCCAAACTGTGAAGGCGATCACCCTGCCTTTTCCCTAAAGTGTCCAAAGAGAGTACAAACCCCACAAAATCCTAAAGAAATAGCTCCCATCAATATATAAAAACCAGCTACAATCACCCCTATCACCCAACAAACCGAAGCAGTCATCAAAATCCACACAAATCTACACTACTGCTTAAACTCATGTCATCTACGAGAACCGAAATACTAGCCATCACCAACGAATTATGTAAAGTAATCCTGGGTCATTCTCTATTCGCCACGGCCAGTGGCAATAAAGTTTACTACACTTTTACCGAGTTGATTGATGAATTGAATGACTGAAAGGCCAATGAACGACACGGGGCGTTTTATCCTTGGCACTGTGAACTCCCAAGGACTCACTAGAAAAACACCTCTCACAAAATATCTCGTACACACACAAAACATCCACGTCCTATGCCTCACTGATACCCTTACCAAAAAACCTCCCAACTTCTCTGGTTACAATAATATTCACCGTCCAGAAGATCAATATACTCCCGCGGTATCGCGATCCTTATAAAACATGGACTTACACAAAAAAAAACACAACCTTCCCCCCAACCTCCCAAACCTAGATTGCCTTGCAATCTATATCCTATCCAACTCTGATATCACCATAATCATAGCCTACTATAATCATGTACATCAAACTGTGTCCAGAGACATAATTGAATACGCAGAATCTCTGCCAAAAGCCGTACTACTAGGAGACTTCAATTCCAGGCATACCCAATTCGGCGATACGAACTCGAACGCCAACGGTCGACTCGTCTCTAACTTTCTTCTTGACCATAACATTTACAGAGTTCCATGTCGGGACCCCACGTTTCTGGGTCACCAGGGGGCTTCGATCATTGACCACATCCTATGCTCAGAAAGCCTTATGGGAGACACATTGGACACACAATCAAGTCGGATCACCTACCTCTACTCACCAAAATCACACTTAATATCAAAATCCCAACAATCCCAGAAACCATTTTTTTCAAAAATCATAAATTCACTGATGTGAAACGCTTCCAATACCTTGTCACTCAAAAACTTTCGCTTCTAGACAATTCCCCTCTCAATCATCCTAGAGAAATAGACCCTCAAATCAATAAAATCCAAACAATTATCAACGACTCCGACAACATCGCCACCCCAACTTCAACTAGAAGAATTGACCTCTTACCTCTTTCACCATATTTAATTTCCCTCATAAGAAACAAACGGAAGCTATACAGGAGTTATGTACGAACCAGGCAATCAAAACAGAATGGAACCGACTCAACGCCCGCATTCGTCTTTTCATCAACCAGTTCACCCAGAAAGTGGATAGAGGCGACGAGAAGCTTAGGCTACCGAGACGGGGCAGCTTTCTGGCATAAATTAAAAGTCATCACAGGACAAAAACGGAAAATCGTCAGTCACCTCGAGATTGACGGCAACATCATATCCAGTCCCCCAGACAAAGCAAAAGCCTTCCAAGAAAATCTAGAACGTACGTTCCAACTTCCGAAAGATATTCATTTCGACAATCGTCACCTAAACTTCATACAATAACAAGTCTCCGCTCATCTGGGCAGCCATCCCGGTCAAATTCCTCTTGACCCAAACTGTCCCCTAAGATCCCCCTTCAGTGAGAAAGACATCCTCCAAGCCATTCACTACGGAAAAAATATAGCCCCTGGACCCGATTCCATAAAACGTCGAATCCTGAAAAACCTCCCCGATTCCGCACTAATACATCTCAAACACGTCCTGGACGCACGTCTGAAATACGCACATTTCCCAACTGCCTGGAAACAGGCAAATACTATCCTGATCCCTAAACCTCAGAAAGACCCCACCAATCCTGACTCCTATAGACCCATCAGCCTCCTCAATGTCCTCGGCAAACTCCTAGAACGTCTAAATACAAACAGATTAAATAACTTCATCCATGAAAACAATATCATTCCCCCACATCAACATGGATTTAGATCACATACACATATCACCCACATTAATTCCTCCTTCGGTACAGTCGCTGTCCTCCTAGACATTAAAAAAGCTTTCGACAAGGTCTGGCACGCGGGCCCGATCTGGAAACTAATTCAAATCCAACTTCCTCCACATATCATCAGACTAGTCGCATCCTATCTTACAAACCAACAAAACCGTGTAAAAGTCGGCGAAGCCCTCTCCTCTCCTTTCACTCCCAAAGCCGGAGTCCCCCAAGGCTCAGTCCTTGCACCCACCCTATTCCTAATTTATGTGCACGACTCGCCCTTCACTCAAAAAATCCTACAATATGCAGACGATACAATCCTATACTCCTCAGCCACCAGCACCCGTATCCTGCAAACACAATCCCAAACAACGATTAGCCACTTTGAGCACTGGTGCAACAAGTGGCGAATCAAAATAAATGCCCTTAAAGCCCAAACCATTCTATTCAGACACCGAAACACTACCACCCGTACCAAACTTAATGCCGACAACTTGAATCTCAGAATGTTGGGAGAGAACCTACACCTCCAAAACTCGGTATCTTACTTGGGGGTTACCTTCACAAGTAACCTCAACTGGGAGACCGACCTCAGAGAAACTCTGGACAGAGTCCGGAAAAGAGCTAATCTCCTAAAAGCGCTGAGAGGAAGGCTCGGTAGATGCAACAGTAAGACTCTCTTACACACTTACAAAACCCTCATAAGACTGGTGTGGACCACAAAGCCGCGATCTACAGCACCCTCTCCCAAAGACAAATCCACCGAATAGTAAGAACCGAGAGAAAAATCCTAAGAAACATCCATAGCCTCCCTTTCAGATATTCCTCTCAAATAAATATCATCCCAATTAATTTGAGGTTTCAGGAACTCCAAGGCAAATACGCTTCGAGAACTATGAGAAGGCACAACACCGCGGCCATCAACACCCTCCATGGAAGCCGCGCGGAGGTGCCAAAAGGATACCACGGCGTGGTATCTACCACGGAAAAAGCTACCGTTCCCTCCAGCCAGACTCCTGGCGTTAATGGAAGACCCAACGGAGCAGTTCCAAAATATCCTTGAGGAGTATCCATTAGTCATCAGATAGCGGAAAATCACAGCCTGGAACACCCTGAGAGCTCAACTTGAAACCAACAACACCTCCGACTCTACATAAATCCACACTCCCACGAACATCGACCACAGCCAAGAACCAGGACACCCGAACTTATAACACATCTAATATTTCTAAGATAAATGTCAAAATACTAACACAGATAGGATAATAGTTGTAAACCCTAAAGAGGCATAAGCCTATAGTAGGCTCCTTACAAAACATAAAAACATTATGAAATACTAACCCCAAATAATGAATAAACGTTATCAAGCAAGCCTTTGGAAAACATCGTAGTATTTGCTCAGATCTCATTCGCTCCCCATGAGGGATAGTAGTATATTTAACTGGATTCTGGAATTTCATGGAAGGTTAGATCACAAAATAGTTTACAATGGGGAATGTTCCTCCTGACGAAAATCAAGTATTTTTTATAAAAGAGCTCTAAAACAACGCATTTTAAACTTATCATCTCAACCTTTTTCTTTAAAAAATTATTTGAATATTTAAAAAAGAGGAATGAAATAATACATTCAACATTTAAAGGGATTCATTTCTATTTCACCATTTGGCAACATCGATTATAGCTAATAAAGGACAATGAATCTGTTACCTGGATGAGACAAACAAAGATGGCATATTTCAGAGGCGTGCTGTTCTGTTTACTTCTGTTCCGAGTTCCGAGACATTCTGTGACATATGACATTCTGTGACATATGACATTTTGTGCACCTAACCCATCTTCCTCTATATAATCGAACATCATGGTGACAATATTTAGACTAGAACACTCGGACCATTCTTAATTCCAAACGAATTCCCGTATATTCAATATATTTCAGATCATACAGGAAAATTACCGAGATCATTTCCAAGAATTTTGAATTTATTACAATGTTGACGATATTCAAAAAAACGAATATTTTAGATCAAATAAAACTGTTTAAAAATAATGACTCTGAAAAAAAATTCTTCCACAAGCTGAATATGTACTCCATACACTAGTAATAAGTCACTATCACAGCCCCATTTCAAACGCATACACAAATTGTCTATAAATTATGAAGAGCGCTATTACTGATTTTCCAGTAGATAAAACCCATTTGTTAGAAGCTTTGCATCCCACCGCTATTCTATTTAGAAGATATCCCTGAGGTAAAAGCTGATACCTTGTTACATATTGAATATATGGCACAGATATCTTCGATAACAACTCTGGTGAATATTGCTTTTCACACATTGAACAAAAGCAATTAATTTTTCATGCCCCATTACCCTCTGTATAGAAATATGTTTGAACTGGCAAAAAATCCCATTCGATATTTCTAGGTTCACAATTTCTCATATTCGAGCACTAGAAGGATTATAAAAAGAATTTTATTTAAACGAGGGTTAATAAAAGAGTTCATTAAAAACAAATAATTTATTTCAAGAATTCTAAAGGGTTTTCGTCACACACAGAAAAATATCTTTTTCAGTTTCTCATGAACTTGATGAGTTAAAATTATAGAGAATGTGGGAAAGAAAGGTTTTCGATTTCTACTCCTCCATCTTCATACAAAAAATTTTGTGGGAATCTTCCAAAGAAAGGAAGAAAAAAAATCTCTCCTAAAAATATACCCCTTTCAATTCATCTATATAGAGAATCTATTTTTGATATTTTGTAGATAGTGGTTTGGACGAACTACCGTGCAGTTTGTGTCAAAGGTATGTTCAGGATTTATTTGCCGTGGTCAGTTATTACTATTAGTACTTGTCCAAGGACGCCACATTTTAAACAGATAACAAAAGTTTTAAGTAAAATTATAAGTGCACCAATATCGAATTTCAACACTCAAATCGCGATCAGTTCCTGAACTGAACATTGATGACTCGACGGCGATAACCATCCCCATATTCCCCGATTTCTATTTTTCACCGTAACATGACTTCAAATTTAATTTTATGACTCTTCAGCCAATCATGAAACTGGGTAAGTAAAAATTACCCAATACGAAACGCCAATTCTACAGTCCACGTGGACTAATTCGCAGCCGGTTCTTTTCCATGTACTGATTTTTTTGGCCTTTGAGAGTGCCGCCAACTTTAAGTGTGCACAATATCGTTTACTTCGACTATACTACTACTCCTAAAGTTTGATCTCTCGTTAGTATGCAGTTTCGGTGTAAAAGTAGCCCTAGGTTAAAGCTCGTCTTCTTCTGGTTGTTTAGCGTGAACGATCATTTCAATTTCAATAGCATTATTTATCATATGGTTTTTGTTTTTGCATTATATTTCAATGTTTATCATTACAAAGTCTTAATCTCTACTCTCTGCTCTTCCCTGGTAGAACTTTTCTTTGGAACTCTCTATGAGAGGCGTCTGAGATCGTGAAATAATGGATTCTAAGTTAAAGAGGAGACCTAAGCAATATAATGGAAACAACAATTGCCGTTCGTTCGCTATTATAATGGTCTGTAATAACGACAGGCCTGTTTTCCTTTATTTCAATGATTTAAACTCTCCATTACTTCTATTAATTGCCGAGATATCATTTCGAGACGGTTTAATTTGAGTTTCTTGGTATCATGACCTTCGTCAATACTGACGATAATGGGTTTTAGTATCCAGAGTGAGATTAACTTGGAGCGGTTGATGAAAAAAATAGTAATATACGGAAATATAGGATGAGTAGTTGAATTACATGGCTATTATGCAAATGAGTAGCGATCACATTCGTATCGGCAGTAAGAAATATATGTAAATGTAACCGCAGATGAAAGAGTAATAACCCAACGAACAGTTTTTTACGTAAAAACCTTTCGGCTCTCTACTTTTCCATCAATATTCAAGTAAAGATCTTCTACAGATTGAAAAAAATTGAATAAAGGGCACCTGTCGGATATAAACCAACGCCCTTCGTGGTATTAGCCAGGGAGTAGTTGTTTTCTAAAAGATGTCAGTCCATAAACCTACTGTGTACTGTGTGATGAATTAAAGAACACATTCAGAAATGATAAACATGACAACCCACTGAAGCTCATAGAGCTTGTGCGTGACTTTAAAATACATAAAACTATGCAGTGTTCCCTAATAGTACAGAGTAATAAATGCTCATTATGAATGCAAAACGCTAACAGGGTGTTGAAACAAAATTTTGTGATTTCGTTAGGATTTGCCACAGTTCGTTTTCAGGCGGGTTTATAATACTTTATCAGGTCCACTCTGATACGGCAAAAAGTTTCGCAAACAAAAGATTTTGCTATTTATGGGGTTTGGTGTTACTATAAAACAAACTACTTTCCCCAACTTACAATATTTTGTATGTAGTACAGTCAGAGAAGTAGATATTTCGGAAATGAAATACACTACAGATTTTATGCAGTGGCATGCGTTTAGGTCCGAATAATTAACCAAAAATACCTGTTAAAACTTAGGGTCGTTTTCTACCTGTAGTGGCGTGCCTTTGGATAAAAAAAAACAATTTTGTTCATAATAAACTCTGAGTTCTACAATGTGTAGATCGTGCATAGAAGTTACTTCCAGACACAAACTGAAAAAAACCCTCCCGAAACAACTACTGTCATATGAACATTGAATCACATGAAAGAAAAAGTACTTTCAAAACAACTAATTTCCAATTCGGTTTATACTCCAAACATTCGATATGGCATTGAATCAGATATCATTCATAGGAACACTACACAATAAATTAAGGATCCAAAAACATCGTCGAATTATCATTAGAGAAGTTGCTGAGGATGTCTGTCGGCTTATGCCTTTTCGAAAATTGAACATGAAGCATGTGGCAGGGAAGTTCGTTTCAAAATTGCTGAATTGCTGAAAATTGCTGAAATTGCCGAAAAACCGCCGCATGTGCATCGCTCAGGAATTGTTGAATGACGTCAAAGGCGTTTCAGATTCGCTTGAAAGGGTCATAACTGGTGCCAAATCATGTGGGTATATGGTTATGACATCGAAACTAAAGTTCAATCGTTCCAATGTGAGAGGCCAGGAGAGCCAAGACCAAAAAAGCATGTCAAGTTCGATCAGTTGTCCAGGTTATGCTCACTGTTCTCATCGATTACCGTGGCGTAGTGCATCAGGAGTTATTGTGTTGTATTGTGGAAAAACAAGTCATGGCTTTTGGATCACGATAATGCACCTGCTCACTCGCCATTGCTTGTTCGTAATTTTTTGGCCAAAACAACGTCTTCAGCCACCGTATTCACCAGATTTGGCCCCCTGCGAGATTTTCCTGGTCCAAAGACTGAAGAGATCCATGACAGAACGTTTTTATGCGACCAAATCGCTGAGAGAGCTCAAAACACACCAAAGAAGGCATATCAGAACTGCTTCGAGGGAGACTCTTCGAAGTACCTCATATAAACTGAAGTGGGAAAGTAATGTTTGTATAAAACAATGTTCATAGGAAAGTAGTTGTTCAAAAAGTACTCTTTCATTCATGTAACTCAATGTTAATGTGAAAGTAGTTGTTGCGGGAGGGTATTTTTTTCCAATTTGTATCTGAAAGTACCTTATAAGCATGATCAACACATCTTTGTAAAGAGTTTGCTTTGTAACTCAATTGCCTTCTTCCTTCCTTGAACAGTTTCCCATATTTTTTGTATAAGGATGAAAAGCGGAAAGCCAAAAGCCTTTCTTTCCGAAAAGATGAACAGTTTATCATAAGGATTCCATGGAAAAAAACTGTAGGAACGAAATTACACTAGGATTTTCATAAACTGGACCAAATCCTTTTATTAAACAATCATTTTCAGTCTGTTGCCTATCAGGAATTCAATTTGTTACAAAATGGACCGCAGCACGCACAAATTTAATTAATTTCTGTCCCAGATATCCTCGATTTCGAGCATCCAAATCAATATTAATAAATAATTCCCACTAAGCGGTACACCACACTCGAACGAATTTCCATAACTGTATCGCGCAAATTCAACGCAAACCAATCCCTGTCAATGGCAGTCATAGAGTCCCATGACAAATTCATCATCGGAGTTACTTCACGATGTTTTTTATTCAAAATACATCTTGTGCAATTACCGCCCCATTACAGTTGTTCCCAAAAAACGGATTCGGAAGTTCCGACCGTGAAGGATCGCATTTAACGGCTCGTTATGACTGCGATATGAATGTATTAGTACAGTGACGTACTGAATAAAATAGTGCATTCAACAAATTTCACTGAAAATAAATTACTAACGGCCGTATTCTCCTCAAAGTGCCTAGTTTCGACCTCAAAACTCGCTTTATTCGTAAATTTTATATGCATTATAACAAATATCCACCTCAAGCCCAATTTTTGAGCCCTCCTCTTTGTCGGCTTAGAGCCTTCAAGCCTAACTTCAAGCCAACCGAACCTAGATTTTTGTCTGCGGTGGGAGTGATAGGTACCACTATAACTTTTAACCCACAAATAACAAATTTTCATATGACTACAAAATTTAACCTTCGGTCCTTGTGCTAATTCCACTGCCTAACAAAAAAGTTCTTATTTTACTTTTAACGGCTAGACCATGCACCAAACTTTAACTTTCTCTTAGCACTTACTGCATGGGATGATAAAACTCGGGCCTAACACATAGATGTCACTACTCTTATTGTATTCATCACCTTTTCAGTTAGTACTAACCTGTTGATATTCTATTCATAAGTTTGTGAGTTAATGTGCTAAGAGACACTACTTTTGTGATTTTCAAAACAATGGATCAAAAACAACACTGCTTCTAGATGGGAAAAAATAACGTTCAAGGGAAGCAATGATTTGAAAAGAGTTATAAGGACTGCGCTTCATCAGAAGCAACAATTAAACGTTGGTTTGTTGACTTCAAACGTGGTCGTGAAGACACCGATGATGCAGAACGCAGTGGACGTCCAAATGAGGCAGTAACACAAGAAAACATAAAAAATCCACAAAATGGTTCTGAATGATCGAAAAGTGAATTTGGGTGAGTTAGCTGACATTGTATTGATGTCAAAATGGCTTTATATTGCATGAGCATTTGACTATGAGAAAGCTGGAAGTTATAAAGTAACTGCATACCGGGAAGGTTACCTACCACATACAACACTTGTAACTGTTACAACTAAACCCCAAACTACTGCACAACGAGTTGATTTTCCTTTAAAACTCATTAGGATCTCACCCTATATCCGTATTCAGGCCTAAAACTACGTAAATTCGAAGATAGAAGATGAATTTGAAAATAGTCAGCAGCAATGGTCCAACTGGGTAAAGGAAAATGAACCCATTCTAGAGCCAATAGCAGCGCAATAAAAACCTTTGAAATGTGATGTGAACGTCCAAATGAGGCAGTAACACAAGATAACATAAAAAATTCACAAAATTGTTCTGAATGATCAAAAAGTGAAGTTGGCTGACATTGTAATTATATATTTCAAAATCGCTTTATATTGCATGAGCATTTGACTATGAGAAAGCCCTGTTCAAAATGGGTGCCGCGCAAGCTAACGCGTTTGCTTTCTTAGGGTCGGGACTTGAAGTAGAAGTTTGGTGTATGATGTGTTAAATATTTAATTCAAAAAGTATTTCAAATTTTACTTTTTCCAAGTTTTTTACCACTTTTATTTGTAACTAACGTTACTGCTGTCTCATCCTATACGGACATTTTCAAACTTATTGTATAAATTTGAAAATGTTCGTATGAGACGAAACTGCAGTAACGTTAGTTACAAATAAAAGTGGTAAAAAACATAGAAATATTCATTTCTCTTTTCATTATGATTTCCTACCACATAGTAACGGCTACATCAATCAATTTATTGTTTACTTTTTCATTAACTATTTCGATTTCCAGTAAGTCTACTTCTCTTTTGTGTTTTTTTTATGATGAGGACATTTCCTGCTTTCATGTGCCTAAGTCGAGTATCCAAAATATGGTATATCGTATATGTACCTGAGATCCCTTCCACACACACAAAATCCATATTTTTTCCTCTTGAATTGCACAATTTTGACCAGTTATTTTTGATTTTAGGATGAAATTATTCTTCTCTTTGTTTATTGTACTCGATGAACATGATTTACTTGAAGAATTTTAGCAATTTTCAGGCGTTGCCACATGTAATGTGGGTTTTAGAAAGCTTGGTTTGAGTAATTACGGTGCCTAACATCAACATTTAAGCCTAGTTTAATTTTTCAGCGGAGTTTTGTAAATCCAGGCTTTGCATTACGGAGAATATGGACATAAATAATGTTTACATATATTAAGCCTAACTGTGAACTAACTGAAAAAAAAATATAGCAAAGCATAGAAGGATGTTACATGAGTGTAAATGTATCAATAGACAGGGCTGGATTTAAGAAATATAAGATATTATTTTCTACGCGATCACAAAACGGTATTGGTCAAAAAAATTTCCTTCGATTAGGTCGGCGACCTTATCGGAAGAAGTAAGCCATGTACCTGTTCATGATTTGTAAAAAGTCGTACTGATGTATTCTGCAGTTATATCTTCAATTGAGAAAGAAAGTTGTCCTGTTGCCCTGTTATAAAGTAACTGCATACCGGGAAGGTTACCTACCACATACAAAACTTGTAACTGTTACAACTAAACCTCAAACTACTGCACAACGAGTTGATTTTCCTTTGAAACCCATTAGGATCCCACCCTATATTCTACATACGAAAACTACATAAATTCGAAGATAGAAGATGAATTTGAAAATAGTCAGCAGCAATAGTCCAACTGGATAGAGGAAAATGAACCCATTCTAGAGCCAATAGCAGTGGAATAAAATCCTTTGGAATGTGATGACATTAAATAACTTCCATCATTCCAATATCTAATATTTCCTTTGCCTCTTTCCTTTGTGAAAGCGCATAGTTTGTAGGCAGATCCTCTCAATATTTTCTAGCTGTACAACTAATATAAACATTTCATTTGAGTTCACTGGGGTGTTTCACGTAACAAACTGAAAAGACGTCAGAATAAAAACTGTTTTGTGCAGAAAAATGTCTATTTCATGTTGGATATACTCTACAAAGTTCAAACTTTTAAACTGTAGCTTGCTAGGTATAAATTATAGTGACCATTAAAATAACTATATAAAACACGATCAAATGACCCAGATGCACTTCTGAATATTTCATCATTGATTTACATATAGTTGAGTATCTTTAAAGAAAAAATATTATGAATTACTGGGTAACTACTCAAGTACGCCACTGGAAAATATAGCTGAAGATTGTTCGTGGGAATTTCTAATATATTTTATAATACAATTATGGGCAGGCAAGTAGAAAATTGCAATTGTTTTAACTTAACTTGAATTCAATGCTAGTTTTCGGTTGATGCATCTCACTCAATAGGTCAGTGAAGTATATCATGATGTACTCTTTGTTGGATAGTTATTAGTCTTCGCATTGGAAAGAAGTTTTTAAAAGGTATTTTTTTCTGTTTTCTGACAAATGGTTGTCAACAACGGTTACGAGGTGGATATTACTGTCTCCATATTTTTCAAAAACTACAGAAAAGCTATGAATCAGGTCTTTCCAACTTCAGCAAACGAAAAGTTAGCGTCATAAGACATTGACTTACCAGTAATATCGCTCGTTGTTTTAATAAGAAAGAGTTTGACGTGGCCAACATAACAAATTATAATTGCAGCAAATTCATTGAAAGCAATGAAGACAAAACTTCAGTGTGGGATAGATCAGAATATGTAAGTTGACTTATGGTTCTTTTCCCAAACCTACTACTGGCGAAACGGGGAGATCTTTTCCCCAAAGAATAAAAGAGCATAGAAGTACTTTTTAAAATGTGAAAATCAATTCCACATTTGTAAACCATCTTTTGACAAATGGACAAGAGTTATTCAATGACGATTATGACGTTTTACCTTTGGAAAGGAAAGGTTTGAAACTTAATATTTTGGAATGCCCGAAGTTCAATTAATTCAAGAATTTGGAAGATTTACTTACTGTATTAAACACCTATAGTGTTCGCCGTTGACAGTGATGGCTTTGCCAACGTCGTTCTCAAAGAAATATGGACCGATTAAACCGCCAGCCCAAAATCCACACCAAACAGTGACTCTTCCGGGATGCAATGGATACTCTTGGATCCCATGTGGTTGGTATCGTCCCATAAATGGGCCTCATTGCTGAAGATGATTTTTGGATGAAAATTAGTCAGTTGCAAAATGTTTCAGTACCCATTCAGCGAACACACGTCGTTGTCTATGGTCGTTTACCTTCAGTTCCTGGATCAGTTGAATTTTGTACGGATGCACGCTCAAGCCACGACGCAAAATTCGCCAAGTTGTAATCTGTGAAAGCCCGAGTTCTTGTGAACAACGCGAAATCGACTGCCTCGGATTCTCCTGCACACTCTCACAGACAGCTTCGATGTGAATGCTATATTCATCCATGGGGATATAGCTAAAGATACTTAATAAATGACAACTAATTTGACAGATGTAGTTTCAACAAGATGGCAGTTATATTGTTAAAGTTCGGCAGTCCCTGTTGGAAGACCCTATAGAATGAAATAAGTAGTTCTTTTCTGATAAGTATATATTTTGATGCATTTTAATAGTTCAGACTTCCATTGTCTAATATGATATAAAACAACAATGACGATTACAACTTTTACAACTTTTTTACTCGTCGTATCTCAGAAACGGTGGCTCTAAGAAAAAAAATATTGATACATTTTTTGTAGAGAATTTTATGATCTACAATTTTTATCTGAAGTAATTTCATGATAAAACTCACCGTTTTCCTGAAAATCGCGAAAAACCAATTTTTTTCGAGATTTTTGACCTTTGACCTCGAATAATTTTTTTCCAGGTATCGCAATCATTCGGAATTTCAAAATCTTATTTTTAACTATGTTTTGAACAATTACACGCATTTGCAGGTTGTTGTAAATTTATGTACCTTCACTCTTATTTTTTAGTCTAATTTGATTATTTTTACAGATTCCTCAGTAAAAGTTATTCAATATGTCTCCATCTTTTTAATCTGAAGTTGCTCGATTCTTATTATGGAAAGACGATCTTACCCCAATGTCAGCAACATCCTTATCCATCACTTGTTCAATACCAACCCTACATTCGTAAAATGTTTCTTTCTGTTGATATTTGTTATTGCAACCATTATCTATATAGAAATGTAATGGAATTGGTCGATACTTCATGGAATTGGCCGATACAACTGCAACAGTAGGATCACTTGATGATCGAAACACGTGTCGAGGTGTTGAAATAACGGTTTGGTGTTGGGAAAAAACTCCAGTAATATTTATTCTCGTATAGCCAAACATGTGTTGTGCTTTTGTAAACAGTCCAGTGTTATTTGAATACAATATATAGAAGTTTTCAAAATTTGTCATTATCGTGTTCGTTACAAATTTATAGAATCGGAATTCTAGAGTATTAGAGAATGATGGAATTGAAAAAATCGAAATTAGAGTAAGGGATTACAATAGTTTAGCTATTGATGATGCCAAGCTGTATGGTGAAACGCGTATCTAGAGACTGTTCCAGTTCTTGTGTGTGGAAGCAGGGTTTGTTTCGGATTCATTCTACGCCAGGGATTCCAATTTACTCTTCAATTACTAGGTGCAAGATCATAAATGGAGAAAGTGACAGAATATTTTCAGGAGAGTAGGAGATATTACTTTTTGAGAAAAAAACTATTAGGCTTTCTTCTTCTCCATCATTATACAAAAGATATGGAAGATTTCCAAAAAAAAAGAAACTTCTGAGCATGATCAACGAATGATCAAGAACAACCTTGAAGGTCAAATAGTCAAATAGCAAAATAATATCTAGATTCAAATCTTGAACCAAAAATGTGTATACCAAAAATTTAAAAAGAAACGCATTGGTTTCTGAATTAATTTTTTTTTTTCAACACAAACAATTGATAATGAAGGGAATGAAAGATAAAATCTCTTAAGTAGTGAGGGTTCACTTTTTTAATTTTCAAGAGATTAGTATTTTTTTTATTCTAGTACACAATGTACTTGTGATGCACTGCTTTGAACCTTTGGTGAAGTAATAGATATTACTGGAGTTTTTTCCCAACACCAAACCGTTATTTTAACACCTCGACACATGTTTCGTGTCAATTTGATCTACCTCTTGAAGATGATCACTTGGTGATCGAAACACGTGTCGAGGTCATAAAATAACGGTTTGGGGTTGGGAAAAAACTCCAGTAATATTCTGGTAGACAATTAGAAATAAAGATGCCCTTATATATTATGATTTGCTTGATTGGTTTATATTAAAACATTTATTCAGACTCGTATCATGATTACAAATATCTCTGATTTTTTAATTTTACCTTTTATTTGACAAAAAGTGTTTCTGGGTATAAAAATTACTGCGATATCCTTATAAATATTTTTTTGTAAAACTATCATTAAAAGTGACATTTTTAATGGTTGTCAAGAGTATTGAAAGATGATGTTTACAAAGTAGCGTGTTAAAAATATTTTTAACACGCTACTTTTTTCTCGACTAAGTAGCAATAAGCAAAACAATCAATTTTCAAGGAAGTTTTATTATGAACAATAGATATAAATACAATTAAATTATGTTTGTTACAAATGTATTATATACATTAAACACCAGCAAGAACGTTAAATAAAACGTGTGAGCTGTAAACAATACTGTTGGTTGGTAACCAGGTGATTCGGAGTCACCTGACACGGCCACTTCACAGCGAATGCGATAAAGTGAAAATAATTAACTGACAAGAGATGTCAAAATGTGTTTTTATAGTTTTAAGTTTTAGTTTTTTATACTTTCAACACTCATATCATAAATAGCTATTTTCTATGCAATGATTTCAGTTTTTGTCCAAAGACAATTGAAACAAAAATTTCTCTGAATTTCTCTAATATAATTCCTCGCATATTTTTCATTACAAAACGAATCGTTTTCCTGTTCTGTCAGAATGTCTACAAGAACCGACAATGGACAATTTCCGAATCAGAGCAATCTGTTTTCAAACAATACCAAACTAATCCATTTAAATACGGATAATTTCGTAATCTTCGTAACGTATTTCACGGTTTTAACGATATTACCATAAGTGAAGATTCTGCAAGTAATATAAGGTGTACTTCCTTTTGCAACATTCGTCGGTCGACCTTAACACACTTTTTCGGCTGTTCTTATCTCGATCTATAACTTCTGCGTATCTTACTTAATTGTGGAAGGTTTCATTAATAAAACAGCAGCGATAGATATGTGATGATTGTGGCCGATCTTAGTCCAGTGGAATTGGTTAGAAACCTAATTAATGTGCAATAGTCGTTTGTGATTGCAGGAAAGTCGGAAGTGCTCATCTGAAACCCATCTATGATTTTTTGGGTTCGGTTAAAATGGTATCATTATTTATTCTCTGCAAAACAGTACTTTTCAACAGTTGTATTCTACTTCCAGGTATCACGAGATTTAGGCCTTTATAAGGCCTAGATCTAAACAATATAAGTCTCTGCGATCTAAAAAACATTGGCTAAGAGCATTTTTCGGGTTTTCCCAAGTATTTAATTCCACCCTATTTCCTACCATTGCTTCCACTTTTCCTACAAATTTTTGTTGAATGCATTCAAGTATATGTTTTTGAGAAGCAGCATCCCCATTTATAGCATAATCGTTCAACAGATTTTGGCAACGAGTCATGAATTTATTGAGAGTACCTATTATAGATACTATTCCCATCGTAGGATTTGATATTTTCTAAACGAGATATGGAAAGGTTCCAGTCGACCCTTTGAGGTTCTACTGGAGGCATGTTTGGAATATTTTGGTTATTGACTCCGACTAACACATTATTCAATAATGGCAAAATATTTTCGATGTCGTTCATAAACTTTAGAATTTGATGAATAGAATTCAATATCTATTGATCGGAAACAATTTAACTTTCAAATTCAGTAAATATTCAATATAATCAGTTAGTTTTGCAATTAAATCTAATGTCAATATTTCACTTAAAACTAACGTCACTGTACTAACTTTCCCAAAGTTCTTAAAAAGAGGGTTTAGGAAAGTCAAAAAGGAATTTGGCACTTACAGTTTGTTTATTGATCCTTGTAGTCTGCAGAGAGCTCCATGAATTTCACAATGCAAATGTTCTTTTTCGCGACGGTGAATATCCTACCGACTGCGCCAATTATGTATTAGAGATCGAAAACTCAATTTTCTTAAAGAAAATCACATAGGACTCAAGAAAGCGTTTATTCTCTTCGAAAGCAGCACAAAGAATGATTTTTCAAATAGACAATTATTATGGAAAGTGTCGGGCTCCTGTAGATAAGGCAGCTTTCCTGATGGCCGGTGCCATCTAACTTACGTTAATGATTCGAAATTTCAATGTTTTTATCTCCGTTGTTGTAATAATCTTAAAAATGTATAGAAAGTCTGAGGAAGCTATTATATAGTAAAACACGTAATGCGGTTTTGTAAACTATTCAGTGAAAATATCACATAACGTTGAATGCGTTATGGATTTTCATCAAGTATCGGCAATTTGTAACTGTTTTTTTGGAAAGTTCTTTACAAAAAATTGTTTCGATTAATTGATGTCATTTGGTGAGTCACACAGCTTTGTTTATAATGTGATTTTCAAGATGACCAAAGAAAAGCTCAGATTATTACTTAAATTATATGTATATTAATGTGATAATGTAAGGAAAGGTTATTTATGAATAAAATCGTTTATTGATCATTTTGTGTATGTACATATTATATTATAGTTACTGGTTAGATTTTTATAATAATCATTAACACTATGCATAAAATAGACTCTGAGAAAATACGAGTCCAATAAAAATAAAATTTTTCAACATCTCAGAAAAACTCTTAAAAGGGGCAAATTTCCATCAACCTGCATATGGACAAAAATGCATTTCTGAAACCGGAAATCACGTGATTAAAGGAAGAAAATGTCTAATTCAGAATTTAATTATTTTTGTAATAAATATAGGAGATAGAATTTGTACAATACTATCAATCAAAAATAATATTTATTGTATATGTTGGGGAAAATTGGAAGAGACAATAAAATCATTAAGACTGATTAGAAATGATGAAATGTTAGAAAAATAAAGTTGCCAAATGTTTCCTGTTGGAACCTTTGGTATAGTAATGAATATTACTGGATTTTTTTCCAACACCAAACCGTTATTTCAACACCTCGATACCGGTTTCGATCACCAATTGATCATCTTCAAGAGGAAGATCAAACTAAATATACTAACTAATCTTAATGAACCAAAGTCTATGGAATAGTTTTGTTACAAAATATGATGAGCGACTGCTGATTTTTCTGATCTTCCATATTTTAAGGTGTGCTAAGTATTCCTTATATCTTATTTTAATAGATATTTCAATATTTCCATAATATTTTGGATCGCAATAATTACATTTAATTTCGTAAATTCCAGACTTTTCCGAATTTTCGACTTTGTCCTTTGGATTTCTCAAAAGGTTCTGTAGTGTTTGCCTTGTTTTCAATACCACCTTCATAATACCTAGTTCCGTGAAAATCTTTCCAAAGTTCTTCGTATATTGGTGGTATGGAACTGAGATAAATTTGTTTGGTTTTCGTCTTTTCTAGTCTTAACTATTCGTTAAGACTCATTTTGAGTGTTTCGGAGACAAAAATATATATTCTTGATACTCCTGCAAAAAATATACATACACGGAAGTTGAATAGCTCTAATTTCAATATTTACTGTTAAAAAAATTGTTTCTCAAATGAATAATTGTTTAAAGTGACAAATTGTTTTATGCGAATGGATGAATTCTGTTTTTGTGTGAAAAAAGTAGCATGTTAAATAAAAAAAGAGAAAAGAATGAGAATTTTTAAAATAATTCTTGATTTAACAAAAGGCAGTGGCTCATTATTTTTCCCTTTAAAAGTATACAATAGGTAGTCAAATTCCACACGGACCCCACTGACAATGCATATATTTATATAATTTTTTTTTGGAATGGATCCAAAAAAACCTCCGTATGTTATTAAAAATAAACTCCCTATTATTTTTTTACATCTTCAACTGGGTCTCACGACATTTCAATATCTACTGAAACTCCTAATTCTATTGGAGTATAGCAAGAATGCCGAAGAAAAGACAGTGGACATTTTCAGGGTTAATGATGTCGTGATTAATTAATTTGAGAGTTAAGGCTGAATTGGTACATTTTTAGGAGGAAGTTGTACAGCTGAGTATTCTACATGTACTGGGATGCGTATTGTTTTAATTGAACCTTAACTGTAGGTTACGAAAATCGTAGTGAAATCCAAAGCTTTTCTTCTATATCGACCTTAAGTTTCACAAACAGTTTGAATCCTGTGATGAATATGTTGGGTATCAATTAAAATGGGAGGCAAAGCCGACAAATGATACTGTACAAAAGACAATAGAGATTCTCTTCAGAACACATGCTTTTTGGTTGAGTTTGAAATAACTGAGATGAATATGAAATGCAAATTTGAATAGATCAGTCGAATAATCTCCCAAAGTAGATGCAACGATAATGGCGATTTTTCGGTATTTGTATAATTCAATGCCTGCATTTCGGAAAATACATAAATAAATAATTTTTATGGAATGAAATACGTAAATGTACAATATATACAATATAACGAGATTATTGGGTTCTAATTAACCTAATCAGAGAATGAGGTGTTTATGGATTATTAATGAATCAATAGCGCTTTACAGCATTATCATTTTTACTTTATTTCCTGCAAGTGCTAATAAAATATGTATTTCGTCTTATTACAAAATCATCACAGATTTTGCCTACACGGAAATGGCCTTCACAAATGAAAAAAGTGATCTTTATTGATATTTCTTTGTTATCATGTGGTGTTTCTTTGAATCAAGTTGTTCGGATAATATATTCGTGCATTATCGGGTAATTCTTTTGCAATACGGACCATACAATATTTGTAAACTATTATTTCTTCACAGAAACAACATAAACGACTTCAATTCTACTCAATAGATATCTCATGACTCATGTTTCAATGAGCGCTGATAAAATAATTAAAACTGTATCGGATGACACTTGACGTGTTTGTAATGTGAAATTAACTGATTGGACTAAACTGTTTATTATTTTGTGCATTGTGTTTTTGTTCTCCCATTGAAATTGTCGTAATCTGCGAACCTGTTGGGAGTCTGCGCCCTAAGCCAAGGCTTTGGATGGTCTTATGGGTGATTCGGATCTGTTGATTTGGATATTTCTTTATCCAACCCTCTTTTTATTGTATAATCAACGTCTAATCGAATTCATTTGGCGTTTATGTGGAATCTCCAGCTATTCAAATCCAACGTGAATCGCTACTTTCGCATAGGCACCGCTCTTATAACGTCTAAAGGATTTTCCTGTAGGTAGTGCTTGTGTTTTTTATATAACATTGGCAATCTATCAATTCCTGAAATAATGACCACACAAGCGTTTTTATTGTTCCAAATATTGAAGAGAAGTCTATCGAGCAACAGTTAATTACATACCTGTTATATAAATTATATACCTTCACCAGTTACTGATGAAGCTACCGTGCAGCGAAATGTTGTACAATCGTACAATCGTTTTTTAGAAATTAAATAACTTCACAAAACTTCGAAAAGTTATAGGAAATCATTCATTTTCTGAGTACCTCACTATAACTTCGACTCCACCAATCAATTTCTAGTACCGTCTAACAAAACAAATTGAAACCTACTTCAGGTTTTCCGAGGAAGAATAATTTCCTTGAAGCTAGTTCAATTACTCCAACTCGAAGATAAGATTTTTTCAATCAAAACCATGAATAATTTCATTATTTGACGCAAAGGCGATTCCCACGATAAGGCGTGAGAAGTCATGGTCTGGGACATCAGAGACAAACAAAACGGCAAATCGGACATCGTCTTTCATCCCAATAGAATTAATTTCATCCACTCGGTGAATCATGTTGCACGTCCTCAATGACCTGCTGTTGCTGAAAATCTGTATCTGAAAAACTGTTTAAAAAATCTGTTTAAAATATGTTTTTCCGTTAATCAGCCGTTATTTGAAGATATTGGATTCAAGAAATGGTATACGCAGTGGCGGACTAAAAAGCGGTCCTGAAATCTGCAAATATTCGGAAAGTACTTTTTGTTTAACGGTCTGTTTGCATAAAATACAGATTAGAGATAACTACAAAAAATGTAAAGATATCAGATCGGGTGAACTTGCAGGCCAATTCAAATAAAAAAAGAGAGAAAGTACTTGATTTCTCGTGTCTCAGTAATTATTCCACGTATATTTTAAATCTGTTTTGTACTGCCTTCATCATCATAAGGGAAGAGGTAGTGTGTATTTTTTTTATTATCAAAAAATGATGGCTGAGGTTGACATAATTGTGTGACTGGTAGAACTGAGTTTTCTTGGAAGATACAAAAAATCAATCATAGTTTTCGTCCCTCCATCTGATACATAGGTATTGAACTAGAGCCTAACGGAACTAACTGGTAATGAATGTGCTTACTTGTATGAATATAACGAATGAAACATTCAATAATTATGAGAAGGAAGATGTCTAATTTTTGTTGTTTCTCAAACATTATATAATTTATTAAATTTGTGTGGAATTTTTTTCATTGTACCTACTTCTGACGGACAAATTATCTCCTAATTTTTTTTTTCATTTTATAAGTGTTTCGGATAATATGGAGACAATTCAATTTATTTTTAATTCTTTTATATTTCCTGTACCATCAAAGTTTACTAAAAAAATAAAAAATGTTTTTATCACTTTTTTGATGGCAGCAAAAAGTAAATAAAAACAATTTTTCATATTTTCACTCGTTTAGAAAATCTTTGCAAAGTATGTCAAAAAATAGATGAAAAAATTTATTTGCATTTTAATTCTTCTCAAGAATAACTAACTGAATGGAATATGAAAATTATGTTTATTTTGGTTCACGAGATGAAAAATGATGAAAATTATGACACGACAGACGTATGCAAGGACAAATAGCTAGTAATAGTTTTCAGGAGTTGTTCCAGACAGTTTAATTTTCAAGTTCACCTTTATCATAAATCACATCAGTGACCTGATGATATCATATCAGCTTGTAACCAGTAATAATGGCCCAAACTTCACTTAAATGAAAATATGTTGACATCTAACGATTTCAATTTAAAAATAGGGAAGTACCTATTTACCATATTATAGGTCAATCTCAATAATCAAGTTATATCAAGCAGTAACAACGCTTCTATTCCAAAATGGGGTAGTTTTCCAACAAGATGGGCCTTCTCCTCAGTGATTAGTATCAATGCAACAATTCCTTCATAGTAACTTTCTGGCCACATAGTGGCCACCCAGGTCTGCCGATTTGTCACCACTGGACTTTTTATGAGAATGGTTGGAAAGTTTACGAGCAAACGTCTATATATAATCTATGATAAGAAATTATCAGGTGCTCAACTTATGATATTTTTCAGTTTTCGTTTATAGGTGAGCAAGTTAACGAATATTTGATAAAATGAATGTCATTACGTACTGTCATCGGTGACATGAGTAGATTGAATTTATTCGTGAAATAAAGTCGTAATTATATAAATTATTTGCCTGTGCTTTTATAATATTATCCAGATCTGGTACTGAAGAACTAATAAGGCTAGTGTCTTGAGGCCAAACATCGGATGTCTATCAGTGAAGATGACAGTGTTCCATGTCAGTGAAATTTTACCTCTTTCATTTACTATATTGTGTAGCAATCCTGTGAATGATATCTGATTCCATTCCATAACGAATGTTTGGAATACAAACTGGATAGTGAAAAGTGTTTATTGTATAATTCGGTGTCCATATAAAAGTATTCGTTTCGGAAGTATTTTTCTTTCGTTTAATTCAATGTTTATATAAAAGTAGCTGTTTCGATAGTGCTTTCCTTTAGTTTGTGCCTGAAAGTTACTTCTTTGCATGATCTACACATCTTTGTTTCGAGTTTACTTATTTGAAATTGATTGCCTCCTTCCTTTCTTTGGAAGATTCCCACCGTTCGAATAAAATTACACACGACATCCATTTAAAATTGTTAATGTGAGTGTTGTCAGACGTAGGTGAGTGACAAAAAGTTTTTGTCAGTCTTTATTTTTTCACAGTCCCAATATCAAATGACTTATTCAGAGTGACTCGTTTCAACTGGAATATTCTTTGCTTCCCGTGCGAAATCAGGTTGAGTCGTTACTTACAACAAAGGAACAATATGAAAATATCAGTGTCGCTATTTTTTGGGTCTGACGTTTGGCTGGCCCAAGTGGCTAGCTTCTTCAGTGGTTTATACTAATATAGTTTCTAAAAAAATGTTTTTCTTTGCTAGAATTAGTAAACAACTAACATTTCAATCTAATTTGACTGTTCATAAAACAATAATTCTACCCCACTTTGATTACTGAATACTGTGCTGGCGGGTTGGCTGTCCTTGTACCTCTTTCACTACCTGAACCACTGTGCATGCTGTTTTTGGCGAGTACATTGGTTTGGGATGTGGGGGTTGAGCAAACCGGCCATCGGATGCCTGCTTCCACGTAGCCCCGCTGGATACGGGAATGACAGAATCACTTGTGGTTCTGTTATTCCCTAACTGAATAGCATCCCAACGATGGCTTAATCCTAAGGTGTGTGTATCCGTGCCGAGAGGATGAATGACACTGAGCTGTCTCTACGGAACCTTCGAGATACCGGGCGCCCTCTCGTCGTAGCATCGCTTTGTCACGGTAATGCGGGGCTCTGCCGTGATTGACCTTCTTTCCCTAGCTACTCGTGGGACATTCATGGGCAGAGTTAACTTAAAAATTCTTTCTGACGCTGAGTCTACAGAGATGGATGTCGAGCTTACGACTCCAACTGACCTCCCTGTAAATTTAGATCAGGAGCGAGTCTACAGAGGAGATGTATGTCGAGCTTACGACTCCAATTGGCCTTCCTGTAAATTTAGATCAGGAGCGAGAGCTTCTTAACTCTCCAACTCCTGATCCAAAAACTGAACCTAAAAAAAGGTTTGGTGGTGCAACCAGGAAACGACTGAGTCGTCTCCTCAAGAGCAGGGTACCTTATGAAACCGCCTCGAACCAAATTCTTGAGCGGCGTACGCAGAATCTGTCTCAAGTGGAGCAGGTTAGCAAACGTTGGCGCTCAAGTGATGATTCACCAAAACCAGAGGCGAAAAAGCGCTGCACAGTTGAATCTAAGGCATCGTCAGGTGTAGCTGACGTGCACAAACCCTCATATGGGAAGGTTGTCGAGGGTATCAAGGTGGGGTTCTTGCACCTTGACTATCCGACTACCTCTTTAATGATGAAACAGTAGAGCATATACTTTCGGCAGGGCCGTACAGGGCCATACTCTCACCATCTGACCTGAAAGACCACTCACCATACTAACTAATCGGCTTCGTTAAGAAGGTGGGTATATTTGGTCGAGTGTGAATAGGTGTGAGCCATAATAAACTATTGCTGGTTGCGGTGGAGGGTCGAATAGACCCTCACCGGGTCGAATAGACACTCACTTTGGACCTAACCTCACCTACTATGCTACTCTGATATCATTACTAAACGGTATTTCTATCTCTACTTTACAAAAGTTACAAAACAGAGGAATGCGCTTGTTATTAAAATGCCATAAGTATACTCCTATAATCAATGATTCATGTTCTGAATTGGATGACAGTAAAAGAAAGATTACAATATTTTCCTATGAACTTCATATTTAAAATACTCACTGGAAAAGCACCACATTACTTCAATGAATTCATTACAAATAACCATCAGATTCACAAATACGATACAAGATGAAGACATGACTTGGTTGTCCTACGAACAAACCTTGCCAGAAAAATGAACTCTATATTTCACAGAGGACTCTTGGACTATAACAAGCTTCCTAATGAAATTAAACAAAGTAACACCCTCCAACTCTTCGAATGCTCTTTATCTCAATATCAACGAGAACACTATTATTTCAACTGAGTTGCTCATCGTTCTTCTCTCTATCAATCTCTTTATCATTTACTACTGCTACGTTTTTCACACTAAAATCCACTGTATATGTCTTATACAGTGCCAAATGGAATAAATTCATTATTATTTCGATTACGGTACATATTTTGAAAAAATCTCGAAACACGCCAAATTTAAATTATAATTTGACATACTTCAACGGAAAAATGCTACCCCTACCTTCAACCCCCGTCGAATGATAGGTACAACCCTCAAATTTTCAAAAAGGAAGTATAGACTTGTGATATTTCTTTTGAAAGATATCTTCATTATCTATTTAAAAATGTTATCGTTTTCTAGTTTATTGCAACAATTAAGATAAAATAAATTAAAATCATGTGGTTACCAAAATTCGATAAAAAAGACTCGAAACTTATTGCAATATACTCAAAACTTATCTCATGTTGAAGTATTGATAATAAGAAAGTAAGCAAAAACCATAGCAATGTTCTTTTTAGATAGTATCCTTTAAAAAACTGTAAATAATTTCCGTGGCAACGTTAGTTTAAAACGCCTCGACAACTTGTCCTATGTTACAACATTAGTTGTTAGTATTTTAATATAAGTTAAAAGTTCGTTAACTTCAAGTCTGACAAATGGTTAGATTAACGGAAAAGCATAAAATAACAGTTTTACAAATGATTGGTTACGGAGTTAAAACCCTAACTCAACAGGAAGTAGGTCACCTATTTCATGAGAAATTATCTAATTTACCTCCCATATCTCAAGGAACAATAAACAAAATAGAGAAGCAGTTTCGCGAGCTTGGTCATGTGGAGAAAATAAAAATGCAGCTGCCAATGCAATGAGTGATGAACTCAAATTAGATGTGATGCTTGAGTTTGAGGAAAACCCACATACATCGAGTAGACAGGCGTCCACTACATTCACAGTAAGCCATACATCGATAGTAAACATATAAAAAGAAAATAAAATGCATCTCTACAAAGTGATACCTACTCAGGAACTCATGGAAGACGATTTTGATAGAAGAACTTATTTTTGTGAACAAATGATGGACATGTTGTATAACAATATCATCCAATTAGACGGCGTTATGTTTTCTGATGAGTGTACTTTGTCTCTTAACGGTCATGCCAATCGGCATAATTGGCGCTACTGGTCAATGGAAAATCCTCAGTAGATGAGAGAAGAACACTCGCAATACCCTCAAAAGGTTAATGTTTGGACAGGAATTGTGGGAAACCATAGCATTGGTCCCTTTTTCATTGGAGGCAACTTGAATAGCTATAATTATTTGGCACTACTTCAAAATGATGGCATTCCAAGTTCAGCAAATTTATATCTTGATTCAGGAAACCGTCAAGTTCCAGTGAATACCATATGCTTTCAGCAGGATGGAGCACCACCACAAGACCAAGTTAATGTCCGGCAACAACTCGATGCAACATTTCCCAATCGCTGGATAGGGAGGCGAGGATCGATTCAATGGCTAGCGCGATCACCTGATCTTTCATCATTAGATTTCTTCACCTTCAGATTTGAATGACTTAAAAGAACGAATAACGCTTGCGATTAGGTCGGTCACGCCTGATATGTTAAATAATGTTAGAAGACTGTTTTATTTGAGATTAGGATGTTGCCAAGATATTCGCGGTGAACATTTGGAACATCTACTTCGTTAACATCCATAGTTCTTTTTCGTATTCTACATTCCATTACGTTTCGCTTCACATTTACATTTTTGAGTGTATTATATCGAATTTCGGTAACCACATGATTTTAAGTTATTTTATTTTAATTGTTGCAATAAATTCGAAAGCGATAACATTTTTGATTGAAGAATGAAGAGACCTTTCAAACGATATCACAAACATATACTTCCTATTTAAAAAATTGGAGGTTGTACCTGTCATTCGAAGGAGGTTGAAGATTGTGGTGGCATTTTTTCGTTGAAGAATGTCAAATTATAATTTACATTTGTCGTGTTTCAGGATTTTTTTTTTAAATATGTACAGTAACCGAAATAATTAATTTATTCCATTTGGCTTTCACACACTGTATATTTTAGTTCATTTTGTTTAGTAATTGATATATTTGTATAATCTTTATGTTTATTAGGACATCTATTTCTAAAAAATCTATCTCTTATTATGATTATTATTATTTTTATTATCAATCTATAGGTAGCCACTCGCACTAGCGAAACGACAAGAAGAAATTCAAAAATCGACGGCCTTCAAACCCGAAAAATAGCGACACTGAAAATCTCGGCCACGAAAGCCTTAACCTAGTTTTGTCATGAAAATATCAATTGATAATAGTAAGTAGTTGTTAATAGTAAAGTCGATACCAATCTGGCCAGAAAAAAATTCACAAACAACACACAATTTTTCGTCATTCAAAAAAGTAACCGAATCTTATGGTTTCCAATAAACCATCACGATTAATCCGTTGTAAAATAGCAGTTTAAAAATTCATCGCCATCAATTGAAAATCGTTTCAATGAACCTCGTAAATTCTTCGTCGGATTCCCTTGTTCACGGTTCTACTAAAAAAATAGCCTTTTATAAGCACATAGGCCTGGGCATGGTGGGGAAGTAATATCAATCTCTTTACAAATTGAGATCCCCATTACCATCCGAAGAAGTGCTCTCTTAACCATAACAGTTCTGTGTAGCAGGCCAGTACACATCGTGCTAAATAATTTTCAAAGTACAGTGACTTTTGGTGTTACAGTTGACAATAATTTTCTCGACATTAAGTTCTATTGTTCAGAGATACTTTTCATCCGCGACAAGAAACTTTGCGAGTTTTGTGCGGGGATTCTCAGTGGTGATTTGTATTTCGGAAATGTGTTACTGATGCGTTATTTTTGACTATCGGGTGAGCTGCTATAGTGTGAAACTAGACATCGGATCTGCTTCAAAAAACTTCATTGATATTTTCGCATCATTGGCAAATGTGTTACCACTGTTGATAACAGTCACTCGGGAATATGGATAATTTTACGAGGTGAGTTTTTCTTTTCGCTCATATTCGTTACTTGTGATCAATTTTCATACAGTGAGAGTCTCTAAGTTGGAATAAATTGAATGAATCAAAATAAGATATTTGTTGGAAAAATGCTCCGACACATCCATTATTAGGTATTTTAAGTAGCGACCTTTTAAGTGTATTTTCAAAACGTATCTCAAGTAAAACATAACTGCCCAATTCCAATTTCGTTTTTTGTGACGTTGTCAAGATATTTAATAATGAAATTTTACTTTGAAAATAAATTGGATATGTTTTATTCACTTGAATTAAGATTTTTTCAATGCATGCTGAAGTGTTCAACGATTCCGTTAAAAAAAATGATTATGGATAAAATGTTGAACAAGAAACTATAATAATAAACACTTTTCATTCACCTTAGCCCTTTCTCCTAGTGTGACAATGAGATTTAGGTATTTCACTGGTTCGGACTTCCATTGTCTACTATATAATATGATTTGAAATCCCTGAAACAACTAAAAAAGAAGAATTAAAAATGAGTAGCTGAAAATAACAATTATATTATCCAAAATAAACCTGAAATGACATAATAGTGAAATAAAATACAAGTAAAAATAGAACAATTGAATAAATAAAAATAAAGAAATGAAAAAAGAAAGAAAATAAAAATAAAAAAGTGGAGAGATTCCAAGTCACGTTAAGTTCACGACGTTTCGCTTGTTAGTATCTACAATCGTCTTCGGGTGATGACTGACAATGTTTCATGATGAATTTCACTAGTTCGGACTTCCATTGTCTACTATATAAAATGATTTGAAATCCCTGAAACAACTAAAAAAGAATAATTGAAAATGAGTAGCTGAAAAAAACAATTATATTAACCAAAATAAATCTGAAATGAAATAATAGTGAAATAAAATACAAGTAAAAATAGAATAATTGAATGAATAAAAATAAAGAAATGAAAAAAGAAAGAAAATAAAAATAAAAAAAAAGTGGAGAGATTCCAAGTCTCGTTAGTTCACGACGTTTCGATTGTTAGTATCTACAATCGTCTTCGGATGATGACATCACCTTCAAACAGAGATTGAGGTAGGTAATGGAAGAAGATGGAAGAAGAACTAATTCCAAATTCTCCTATTTTCTGGGCGCAGAATTTTCTGCCAGAAGTTTTTCAAAATGTTTAAAACCATATGAACTTACAAATGAAACTAAATATTTTTTGTAGATATTTTTTGTTCAAGAATGAGATTTGTTGAAAAAGTGAAGATGGTCTGAGTCAATATAAATAAATATTTGGTTGTTGCAATGTTATTTATTTTTTATTGATCCGCTTTTATTAGCTTCACTTGTATGTATGTATGTATGTATGTATGTATGTATGTTTGTTTGTTTGTTTGTTTGTAACTCTCCTTTTCATTTCATATTTATTACCGTTTGAATGCTCGGGATCTGTATTTGACAGAATTATCGACATTATTGCTTGATCTATTCACGGTCAGATGGCGCTGTACGGAACCTCCTTGATATAATTCGAACCCATTTTACATGTATTTCTTCATTTGAAAAAAATTTTTTTTCATCAACACGCGCGCCTGCTGCCTTATTTGTAACCCTCCTTTGCGCGCCTGCTGTCTTCCTTGGGCTTGGTAGCTGATTTTCAGGCTTCCTCTCCGGAATCGGAGAAGAAGCAATATACCCAATATAAACAATATACAATGATCCCAAAGTTTAGATAAAATAAATATAGTTTAAAAAAATAAAAAACACCCTTTTATAGCATACGAAACTAAAAAATGAAAAATAGTTTGAAAAACTAAAAAACATGTTTTTAAAGAACTAAAGAACTAAAAAGTTGAAAATATATTTTTTCAAATAAGCTCAAAACAATAACGAACGAAAAATACTAGTATTATTGTGAAAAAAACGTGGACGCTTTGTGCCATATTTTTTATACAAGGTGTAACTGAATAAGTATAAAACATTTGAGAAGGTGATTCCTCATCGAAAAAAAGATAGGATCTTTCATATAAAGAAACTTCATTGGAGCATCCCTTGTTAAGATATAGCCCCTTGAAGGGGGTACATAAAATTTGTATAACAATTTTTTTCACAAGCACTGAAAAAGTTACAATATTGAAATTAACCTGACGTTTTGTACTACCAAAAAGAAACTTAGCCAGTAATTTATTTGGTTTACCCCATGGTTGCAAGGAGTGGAAAACGCAACCCCTAAAATTTATTTCCAATGTAACTTTTTGTCTTATTATTTGTTTACCATTTAAAAATTCATTTCCGATAGCCTGTTTCATTCTAAACAAAATATGTCCTCTGGGTTGTTTGCCCAAAATAAACCAGTTCGTAGCAAAAAATTATTTTACGAACAACTACAGAGATACATCGTCATAAATGCGAACTGGATTGATTGTTATTTTGTAGTTAGTACCTGCATTAAACGATTAAGGGGTAATAAACAAAAATAATTTATCAATAACGAAACACACAACACGTATAAATCATAGTAAATGTTCAATATGTCTACCTTCAGACATTACGCATACGTCTAGACGTCGGCGCATTGAGTCACGTGTTCGCTCAAATATTCCTGGAGTCTCTCTGATTACCCTGCACGCATCGATGATGCGGTTCTTAAGTCCTCTACATCGCGAACAGGAGTACGATGAACCAAATGCTGTAAATGGCCCCAAATAGAGAAATCGAGAGGATTGAGATCCGGAGATCGAGCGGGCCAGTTCTGTGGTCCTCCTTGACCTATCCACTGATTTGCATATGTTTCAGTTAAATGCTGACATGCTACTTGACTAAAATGGGCGGGAGCCCCATCATGCATAAAAACATATCCCTTCTGACGCCCAAAGGAACTTCCTCCAGCAGTACTGGATGCACTTCTCTTAAAAATTGAACGTATGCCTCACCATTTAATCGAGGAAGTAGAAAATGAGGCCCAATTAAATCATCCCCAATAACTCCGAGCCACACGTTAAGAGAAAACTGTTGTTGATGGTTAGTTTCGATAATAGCGTGAGGGTTTTCATCAGCCCATATGTGGTAATTATGAAAATTAATAATCTTTTCCCGAGAAAAACTAAATTTGTCTGTGAATTCTATCGTCTTCAGAAAGTCACACAATGCTTGTGTTTTTAAATAGTTTATTTAGTGAAAAAGAAGGCTGAAAAGTTGCCCTTTTCTGAACTTTGAAGGGTCGTAACTTTTCAAATAAGGGAGAGCGCCGCTTTTTTCTTTCGTATTCGTAATCTACGCATCAAAATACGTAAGTACAGTCAAACATTTTTTCAAAATCGCCGGGTGTCCACATAAGGAAAATTTACTTATTTTTTTATGAGGAATCACCTCCTTAAATGTTCTACACTTATTTAGTTACACCCTGTATATCAAGCGACCGTCGCTTTTTTCACAATAATACTAGTATTTTTCGTTCGTTATTGTCTTAAGCTCATTTTAAAAAATATATTTTTAACTTTTTAGTTCGATGTTCTTTAAAAGCGTGTTTTTTAGTTTTTCAAACTATATTTATTTCAAATATGTATCTAATATGTTTGATGGTTTTTAAAATAGTAATACCTATTATCAGCACGAAGAAACAATTTTTCGAGCCCTGAAGGTATTTGATTAAATTCGAAACGTCGGCAAGAAAACAATTTTTTATTAAGAAAAAATTGATCCTGTTACCCAACCAACCGTTTTTCAGAAAAATTATTGGATCACTAAACTAGTTAACTGAATAAACACAGTATTTTTCAAAGGTCTGTTCTGGGACAATTTTCATTAGTTTAATACTTAAATGGTATTTGTAAAGTTATTAAAAATTGATAAAGTGAGCTTTTTCTTGACGACACTTGATGGTTATTGAATATTGACAAAGAGATGTAGAACATCTGAAGAATTGGTTAGATTATTTCAACAAATCTAATGGAAATACTTTACCCATAAACACCAGAAGTAAAACACTATAAACAGATGCGCGTTTTGCTAACCAAGTTAGCATCGTCAGCATCGAGTCAATTTGTTTACAAAAAACTCAAAATATCGAAGAAGCTATGGAAAAAAGTTTTTGCAAATGGAATTGTTAACCCGTATACAAAATATGCGAAAACTCAAAATTATCTGCAGCTGAAATTTTCTATAGGTGCTAAAAATTCCTTCGAGAAAACTTATTTTGATTAAATTGAAAGGGGTATATTTTCGGGAAAGATAAATTTTGACGAAAGCATGGTTTTGGCTTGCTACTTCTCCATATTTATACAGTGTCATCCCCAAAGTATGCACCATATGGGAAACTCATTTATTAAGGGTTTTTCGCCAAAAAGTTTTTCTGAAACGTGCACCAACAAAATACAGTAAAACACACGTAATATACGAGGAGCCTTCGAATATTTGATTTTGAGGCAAGAGTAAAGTACTCTTATTTTGAAAAATTTTGGGAAAAGTTATCTAAAAAAATTTGCTGAAACGATAAATAGACTGCATCCTGTATACGACGGTTCATTTTTAAAGCCTGTTATATCACAAATTACACAGCTAAGTTAACCACGGTCAATTTTTTTGAAGAGTAAAATAATTTTTAAAGTTTCTGGTGCAAAGTTATTTTTATTTTTTGTTTACACCAAACTCATTGATTTTCTGGAGATTTTTTTGTCCAAAATAAGTGTTTTAAGTTGAATCTCCAGAAAATCAATGAGTTTGTTCCGAAATACCTATTTCATTTTGATGTTTTGTGATTTGATATTATTGAATATTAAGTACTTGTTACAATACTGTATAATTTTAAGTAATTTTTGGTGTTAACGAAAAACAAAGATAACTTTGGACCAAAAACTTTGAAAATTATTTTACTCTTCAAAAAAATTGACCGTGGTTAAACATCATAGTTGTGTAATTTGTAATATTACAGGCTTTCAAAATAAACCGTGGGATATAAGATTGTTTTATCAAATTTTTCTGTAGTCCACATCTTAAAAAATGGGTAAAATAATAAAACTTCACTTAGATGGCCATGACTTCAAATCTAGATGTAATTTTTAATGCTGAACAACTTTCTCAAATAAAATTTCCCGAGATTTTTCAAAATAAGATTACTATATATACTCCTGTCTCAAAATCAAATATGTGAAGGCTCCTCGTATATTACGTATGTTTTACCGTATTTTGTTGGTGTAAGTTTAGTCTTAGGGAATGCACAAACTTTCATCGAGAATAACTTTTTGTCAAAAGCCCTTAATAAATAAGTTTCCCATATAGTGCATACTTTGGGGATGACACTGTATAAAAAATGAGGGAATCTTCCAAAGAAAGGAAGGAAGCCATCTATTTAAAAAAAAAACTTTTCATATATAGTCACTGGGCAAAAAAATTAACTTTATACAGATATATTTCTTGAAGTTTAATTTGAATTTTGTGAACGACATACATTTAAGTTCCAGAGGTAGAGTTGTACGAGGTCAGTTCAAAAAATAAGGTGAATGTTCAAATTTTGCGGGCTACGTACTTTTGATTAGCGATTTTTTTATGATGGAACACTTGTTTCGCACATATGTTCACGGTTTCAGCTGTTTAGTTTGTTGGTGAGAGGCATAAAAATCAGAAATGTTTTGCTTGTTCGGCGATTTTCGGCTATTGAAAAAAATGTATGAAAGAATTTGCATCAAATTTTATGTAAAAAATGGAATTGAATGCTCAAAAACACTTGAAATGTTGACAGTGGCATACGGTGATTGTGCTCTGAGTCAGAAAAATGTTTACAAGTGGTACAAGCTTTTCACAAAAGGTCGAGAAGATGTGAATGACGACGCTCGCTCTGAACGCTCCAGCACATCAACAAACGATGAAATATTGAGGAAGTCAAAAAAATTGTTATAGAGAATCGTCAATCACTATTAGAGAAGTTGCTGAGGATGTCAGCATATTGTTCCAATCTTGTTAAATTTTGACGAAAAAACTTCACATGAGCATCGGTCAGGAATTGTTCGATGACGTCAACGGTGATCCAAATTTGCTTAAAACTGTCACAACTGGGTATATACTTATGACATCTAAACCAAAGTCCAGTCGTGCCAATGGAAAAGCCCAGGAGAGCCAGTGGCTAAAACACTGATTACACGTTCGAAGAGGCTGGTAGATAACGAACACAGACATCAAAAGTTGAACACCATCGAGACAAGTCTACGAATGAATAACTACTCAGAGAAAATTATAAAAGCGGCTTCCAAGACCACACGGAAACAACAGAAAACCTGAGATACACCAGTCATAACAAGTACACTACCATATATTGAAGGAGTCACAGACAGAACAACAGAACAATAAGGTCCATGCTCCGTAATCCTGGTGTCCCAAAGAGTTTTGAAAGTACCATGTTAAGAGTATGACAAGACTTACATCGGCCAGACCATCAGGCGAATCAACATACGCGAAGATGAACACAACCTAGCAGTGAAGAGAAAATTGACCACAACTTCTCTCTTGCAAAACATATTGGCGTCAGGATCACAATAACACTAGCAAACAATGGAAACGTCTACTCTCGAACAATCAGAGAGGCTATCGAAATTGAAAAACGACCAAGTATCATGAACAAGAGGAATGATGCAAAGCAAACTGACCAAAGCAAACTGACTGTACAACCTCAGAAGCAAAACTCAGCACATGACAATACAGGTATAATAACAGAGGCAGGCGAAGCAGATCAAAAAATAGGGTCAAAATAGGAAGTCGAGCAAACACAGATAGTGGTAGCCACCCAGGTAAATGGGAACATCCATCCGTATACATTATACATTAAAGCTTGTCGCTCACTTGTCCGGCACAGAACTGCACGGCATACTGAAGGTGCCGTTTGTTCGATTTCAAGGGAATTTCAGTTGAAATCATGCGATGACAGAAACATGTCTATCACTAGCAGTTCTGACGAAGAAGTCGTCATTATAGTGGCCGCATTATTGAATGTAGGAAAAAACAGTCACAAAAAAGAATGTTGTGGGTCCATCCCATTAATCAAAAGAGGGCAAATCTGAGACAGTTTCATCATCTTTTCAAAGATATGAAAGAAGACGAGAAGAAATGTTTCCAGTATTTCCGAATAACTCTAAGCATATTTTCAGAACTTCTGGATATTCTAGAGCCTGCCATAACAAGCAACTCAATTTTTCCTCGTTTATTTTCTTAGGTACCGTCTGACACTGTGCTGTCAACTGATGGAATAGCAAAACAGAGAGACAGAAACTTGGACACGTTTGGAGAAGTTGACGCTGGCCGGCGACGCGCTCACTTGGCCAGTCCGTCACAGCACCTACCGTTATATGCCGGACAGGATCGGAGAGCTGGAATCCTCTCCGGCGGCGGACGCTCTTGGCTGTGCCGTGCCGGGATAGTTGGCGGTTGTCCATTCATTTTCATTGTTCCATCATATAACCAGAAGATGGCAACGGAGAATTTTGCCGAAACGTTGTGAAAATAATCCTTAAGCAAGAGATTTGAACTTTTTGTACTATTGAACACGACTTTTTTTACATATTAGGCCGTAAACACAGGCGGCAAAATTAAAAATAGAGATATCTTGCCTCGTTCAATAGTTGAGAGGACTGTCTGCACTGTATAATTAAACAAAGAAAATTTAGAATAATTAATGTTTCTCTGATATTTGACTGAGATATGCTGTCGGGAAAACATGAAGTCAAAACGCGAGAAGTTTCATTATTTTACTTTAACAAAAAGATCCAACTGTTATTAATATACACAGAAATAGTTTCTCGCAATAAAACACCCCATTTATAAAATAATGATTGATAAGAACTATACTAGTTTTCGAGATGTAAAAAGGCATTCATCACAGTTTGTGTTTTTTTGGTACATTCATCGCTAATAATGATAGAATGCCGCCATCACAACTATTGCTATCTGTTTAAAATTCATAAAAATTAAAAAGTGTAACAACTGAGAACCATTGAAGAGAAAACTAGCTTATTTAGTGTTAATATACCTAGACTGTTACATAAATCTTTTTTGTTGACTGATCACATCCTCGTTCTTACTTTCGATGTCGATGTAAATAAACACATCTGATATACTGGGTTGAGCGTTATTACCGACACGACGGTTAGCCATATTCATACGATTATGAATCGAAATTTTAAATGGGAATGCTCCATAAAATAAAACTGACCGTTGACAGCAATTCCTACGGAAGCGCAGGACACATATTTTTATTATTATTTTATTATTGAAACTCGAAATTTCGAGATTAAACTTGTCTGTGAGGTTGTTTGCAAATGGTAGAAAAAATTATCACATATACAGTGTCACCCACTTGAAAGCGGGACACCTCCCTGAAATGTGCATCTTTTTTACTGGTTTCGAAGAGTTTCATTTTGAATTCTAAGGCTCAAAAAAAATTGTACTTTGGTACCAATTATTAATATTTCGTGATATCATCATTTCCGTTGGTACCAATTGTTGAAATGTGTGCATATTACATGTACGTATGTTAACTACAAAAGTTATGGGTAGATGGCGTAATTTGTTGAACGCAACGCGTCGCATATTCATACACAGTCGCAGTCGACAGAACCTGGGGAAATATCTATATTCTTTATCGCTTCTCGTCCCTTGGCTAAGATCAAAGTGTAGTATCTGTTCTTATCAGCTTAATATCTGATACGCCCCGCATGCGGGGCCAGTATATTAAACTTATTTTTGGAAGATGATGGAGGGCTAAAGGGCTTGCTCCACCTCCGTCGCGGGTTGGCCCGGCATTGCAGTACCGCCGGGATCGGCTCATTTATTTAATCCCAAACACAACGGAAAACAATAGTGTACATATTAATTTATAGTCTTGTAACGTGCTTAAAGATCTAACCGTGCGCTCTCCGCCCCCCTCTATCTTAGTAATGTTTCAACGTATTGAAATATTGAAACTGAAGTATAGGGAATTTGATTGATACCTCTACCAAATTGATATGAATACAAATAGCGAAAACCAACCCCATAGGGAACGAGATATTTGCAAAAAATCAAGATGATTGTAGAAGTTCATAAGCTAGTAGGTATCACAAATTCCGAGGTGAACTTACTAACATGACAAAACTATGTATCATCCTTATTTATACAAGCTTGGAGCTCATAATATTTAGTCTCTTATTATTACGTATATTTCTCACAAAACTGTATCTCCTTGTTTAGGTATACGAGCCACATATACTGAGAAAAATGTGAAACCTGTTTGGAAGGTGGAGTTGAATAATTCTTGTGCAATCACTTTTTCTAGTGATTCAAATAGATTTTATTGTTTCACACTTTTTGAAAATTGCTGATATAGTGTCAGTTAACTGATGCTATTACTGCTAATTAGATTTTTATGATTCAAAACTGGCGCATGATTATGATCTGTGCTGAAGAATATAAAAAATTGAATTGCTCTGTTCTATTATATAGCAAAAATGCTAGGAAATAATTGACCTTATTTTTCAAGAGACTGGTCGGTGGCGCCATCTTTCCTTCAGTAGAAAATCTAATATCAAGTAAATCAAGGGTAAACGGGGTTTTAAGAAATCTAACCCCGGGTCCACACTGACGCTAACATTGTTAGCTTCCTTTTTCTAGGATAATTATTGTTAAGTATCACTACACAAAATAATAAGCTCATCCTTGACATAGTTTTATTTTGTATGTCTGCACAAGCCTAAATGTTTAAAAAAAAAGGATGAGCCAAATCAAGTATATGTATGTGGACGCCAGTGTTAGCAAACAATATTTAAATAACATTGGTTCACAAACAAGGTTCTCGAACTTTTGTTAGCTAACAATGTGTTAGTGAACATTGTTCGCGTCAGTGTGGACCCGGGGAAAGCGCTTCCGTCGAAATAGGCAACAAAATATTTCATATTTATTCTGTGGGTTGACTACTCACAAATTATATCGAATATTACTTGAATAATGAGCATGTTTCCAAAAATCCATTGAAATAAGTTAAGGTAAATTATAGGAAATGCTCGCAACTTGAGAATTCCAATAAAAAAGTGTAGGAGCTATTTCAAAATCAAGCAATAAATACATATTCATCCGGAAAATTTTGACAAATAGGTTGTTACCGTCGTAACAGATTCCACAAATATTGATTCCTATTCCAAATGTAAATTTGACGTCACAGGTGAAGACTCTGAATTTTTCTAATTTAGGTATAACGATTCACAAATTTGAGCTTTTATATAAATAATGAAAAACTACTTCATAAATAAAACGGTTAAAAAAATGAGAATAAAACCAAACAACAACCACGATTATCAACCCCCCAACTATATAGAATCTTTACCAAATCAACAACTTTCTTTAATAGCATGTTCCGAATGATTTTTGAAACTTGAATAATCTGAGATATCCATTTACTCAAACAAAATCAGTAAGTCAAGATTGAAAACTAAAAAAAATTTAAATTGATGGACGTAGCCGTTACTACGTAGTAGGAAATGATAATGAAGAAAAAAAATTGAAATTTTCTGTTTTTACCACTTTTATTTGTAACTAACGTTACTGCAGTTTCGTCCTATAAGGAAATTTTCAAACTTATACATTAAACTAATGTATAAGTTTGATTAGTTTAATATTAGTTTTATTAGTTTAATGTATAAGTTTGAAAATGTCCTTATAGGATAAAAAAATTTAGAGTTGTTTGGACTATGAATTCTTCTGATTTAAAGACGAAATAAACCAGGAATCAAACGTTTTAAGTCGATATTTTATTTTATAGGTAACTTTTCAAAATTATTGACAATGTCAGAATCGTCTCTTTTCAAACAAACCATGAAAAATTATTTAAACATACTAAGTGATCGAAATTATTTAAAAGTACAACAATAGTGTTTACCAGAGGTCATAAAAAAATTGGGACAGCGTCAAAATTTTAATGACAGTCCAATTTTCAGTTTTCTTTCACATTTGAGAAAGGGATAGAGGGCATCTAAAGAAAGTAGGTATATTTTCATTTAAAGTTCATATATTTTGTTTTTTGTAGTAGGAAAAACAAATAGACAAAATTTATAATAAGAAGTACCTATTTCTGACGAGTTGGAAAAATTCCCAAACGCTGAAACATTTCTATATTCCTAGTCAGGGGTGTGAGAATCCGTGAACGTCAGCAATGATCGATTAATCCGGTTTACCGAAACATTTTCAGGTTTTTTATAATTTTCTGTAATAATTTAGGCTGTTCAAATTTTGAATTATCAATAATTCGTGCCATCATAATTTCCGTAGGAACCGTTGTTGGAATGTGTGCGCCTATGTACCTCTGTTAACTACAAGAGTTATGGGTAGATGGCGTGTTGTGTTGAACGCAACGCGTTGCGTGTTCATACACAGTCTTAGTCGACAAAGACTGAGGAAATTGCTATTTTCTTTATCGCTTCTCGGCCCTTGGCTAAGATCAAAGTGTAGTATCTGTTCTTATCAGCTTAATATCTGATACGCCCCGCATGCGGGGCCAGTATATTAAACTTATTTTTGGAAGTTGATGGAGGGTTAAGGGGCTTGCTCCACCTCCGTCGCGGGTTGGCCCGGTATTGCAGTACCGCCGGGATCGGCCCATTTTTATTAAATCGAAACATAATATTTTGCAATACTTACATTCAGCTGTTAATTTGTCACTAGGGGAATGCGAAGTTTTCGTTTTTTTTAAAATCCCTACGCCAGCATAATATTGATGGGATTAGATGAAGCAACCTTTACCAAACGCACTTATGTGACTAAGATGCCGAACTACGATGAAAATACACTTTGATTATTTTCAAGAATTGAGAGTGCCCGTAGGTCTATAGTGTTCACAACAGGCTATTTCTCTATGCATCTTTGGAGAAACAGGGTACCTATCTTCAGAAAACTATGGAAATAATGTCAAGCCGGAGTTTTAGAAATTCTGGTGGAATAAAGCAGTTGCATGTTATTTTATTTATTGCTGAATATTCACCATATATGTGTGCATAATAAATTGTCGAATTTTCTCACCTAGATAATAGGGCGACTTATTTTCGATCAAAGTCGAACTCAATAAGGTTAATAATCAATACTCAGTGTGGCTCGGTTTCAATTTGTTCAATTAAGAGGCAAAAAATAAAAAATAAGACACTACCTTGCCTCCTGTGAGGATTGAACTCACGACCCCTGGTTTACAAGACCAGTGCTCTGCCACTGAGCTAAAGAGGCCTATATAGATTTGGATGGCAATATAAATATCCAAACAGAAATTGTTTATTGTGTTTTTTCGTCATTGCCCTTATGAATGAATCAATGACAACATGATTATCACTTTTCTGTAGTACTGAATGATTCAAAATCGGAATTTTTGACTTGTCAACTATTTCAGACATATCAACATAAAGATTTGCAAATAATAATGATGTATAATATTTACCTTGTTTTCTTTCAATGTAAAATATTTTGTGGGGTCTTGTATTTGTTGAGTGACTATTCCTATACAAATGTAATTTTGTTTTTGAGAAAAGTAAGTGAAATTAAATAACCTATTTCCTAATACATGGATTAATATAACTTTATAAATACTATATACCTAGTGTATTCATTATATCACTCAATTTAAACTACTGAAAAGTAAATTTAAAAGCCATTATTTATTTTTTTTCATAGTTTAAGACTTTCTTTTTATAGCACGACCTTTCACAGGATTCTCTTCACACCTGACCCAATGCTATTTTAAAAGGACAGTGCATCCCAGTGGCTTTGAAAAAATGATCCTTCCTGAAAATTTTTGAGAATGATCGTTTCAAATAAACGAGATATCGATAAGAAATTTCAGAAAGATGTGTTAATGGGAGTTTCAAATGTATCTAGAAATTTTTCATTGTCTCGAAATGTCCCATTTATCATACTTTTCAATAAAAACAAGTTAGATAGGTACTTTTTCTCACATTTTTGATAGTGAGGGAGACATATATACCCTCCTATTGAACACTCAAAAATTTATATTTTCGTACCAAATCCGAAACGATTGAGAACATTTGAAATATTGTATCTACCTTGTGGAGCATGTAGGTACTCAATATTGAAGAATAGTATTTTAGTGAAAAAAAAAAATGTAAACATAGTCACTTTCCCAAAGGTTACCGCATTCCTCAAACTTTTATGTTGGTTATAGAGTAAAGAAATCGGAAGTCTTCAACAGCAAGCACATCAACAAATTCATCATAAGGAAAGCCAATTATGGAACTTATCTAATGTTAAAAAAAGTAAATTGATGGATGTAGCCGTTACTACGTGGTAGGAGATCATAATGAAAAGAGAAATGAAAATTTCTATGTTTTTTACCACTTTTATTTGTAACTAACGTTACTGCAGTTTCGTCCTATAGGTATGGACATTCTCACATTTATACAACAGTTTATATACAGTTTATTGTATAAGCATTTATACAACAGTTTATATACAGTTTATTGTATAAGCATTTATACAACAGTTTATTGTATAAGTTTGAGAATGTCCATATAGGACGAAACTGCAGTAACGTTAGTTACAAATAAAAGTGGTAAAAAACATAGAAATTTTCATTTCTTTTTTCATCAAAGAAAGTAATTTTAACAAAATATTGCGATTGTGGAATACAATACATATCTTCGCATAACATATTATTCGTGGATTACAAAAAAGAAATATGTTCGAATCAACCTGTTGGTATGTATTCACAGTTTTGGAAATCTCGAAATGACTCGCAGAATTTTTAAATTTACCAAATCCTTAAAATTACACAGGCCATAGGCCATAGCCTCCGTCGAACCTCGGCGATATTATTTGCCGATATTGGTGGAAACATCACCAATTTGAAAAGACACACGGTGACTGGAAGTCTACCAATGTCGCTGAAGGATTTACATTGACAGTTCACTTACAAAAAAAATTAAAACTGCCAAGTTTTATTATCAGATGAAAACGATCAATGTGAAACGGAAACTTCAACTTCGTGTTCTGACTTTAACAAAAAGGGCATTAAAATATACCAAGCATTTCAAACAAATTGGATCCCTTCAATATTAGCAATTGCTGGATTTTTTTCATATAAATAATGATTAGAATGTTAGTACCTATCCTCTGTTGGATTCGCCAACGGCTTGTCCTAGAATTCTGTCTACTTGTCCAAAAAACAGTATTTTCGGAATCATTACGTAAATTAGCATTTTTCGTTATTTTGTTCTGACTATTAAATGATCTTCGATATTGAACCTTGGGTCATAGTTAAGATCACCTTCAGATAACTTATTTCTGCCATTAAAGTAGTTTCGACATTAATACGAACAAAGCGCTGTTATTAGATAAGATCGAAATTATGTTAGTAATGCTATTTGCCTAAATTATTTCCTGAATTTTTAAAAATATTCAGGTTGGAGATGAATTTCGCTTCGTTATTACCTTTTTTTTATTTAATATTGTTTTGAATGGCCCTTATATCGATGTGACCAACCCTCGAATCCATTAGGACAAAGGTAATGGATAATGATCTCATTCCAAAAATGAGCAAAGAGAAGTTAAGGAAAATAAAAGAAGATTTAAAATTTATATAAGCCAAACGATCCCGTAAATCTGCCTTAATAGAAAAGGAAGATATAGTCTCATGGTCTGGAGATATCTTCGCTCTTTTAGAGAAATGCGTTCTGCTCACAAAAAGATTTATTATCTGGACGAAATGTGGGTGAATGCTGGTCACACAGTATCTAAGATCTGGCAAGATACTACTGTAACTAAAGCAAATTCAAATCCAAGATAGAGTGGATGTAAACATTGACATGCCCTACGCACGTGATATTGAAAATCCAAAGAATTGGCCAGGGTCGTATTCAGAACCAATATCTTGTTGATCGCAAATGCTATATCATACTTAGGAAAACTTTTTTATAATAACGAATGAAATGCACAAGTTTTGCACTTTAACGGGAAAAATGCAGATAATATGTGTAATATAAAAAGATTTTCATTGGATTTTTCACAGCGCACCCAAGCATTAAATGAAAAGAGACGTAATTATTTCTTTATTGATAATTTTTATTTTATGTAAAATCAAAAGGAATATTAATCAAAATTATTCAACTGGATGAATTTGTCTCTTCATCAGTAGTGTCATCCTCACCAATCTGAATTATCAGTGGCTCGATTTGTGCCTCTGTTATGTTATCAAGCTTCCACATATTTGTCTCGACTTCCGATATCACACACACTTCTCCCATTTCTCCGCTGTGACTCTTTTCAAAGCCTCATCAAAAAGTACTTTGAGATCTGCAAATTTGAACGTGGTGTCATGCTGAGCTACAAAATTCTTCACATCCGCCCTTATTAACTCGATGGGATTGAGCTCGCAGTGGTATGGAGGCAGGCGAAGGACAATTTTGTTCTGACCTGCTGCCATCTCATCGATTATATATTTTTGGTATTCAAGCTTACGCTCCTTGACCATTTTTAGTAGCTGTACTCTTAGCATTGAGTCTTCAAAGCTAATATTCTTTGATCGCAGCCAATTTTGAATTTCAATCTTCTTTGAAGACGTTGTCGGAATCTTTTCTTACCGTCGCGAATGATAAGGTGCATTGTCCATTACAATAACAGCATTATCCTCCAGATGGGGTAGAACTTTGGAAAACCACTGTTCGAAAGATTTACCGTTCATTTCTTCGTGATAATCTCCAGTTTTCTTCGACTCGAAACACCACAGCCCTTCAGCAACAAACCCATTGTCATTGCCGATGTGAAAAATAATAATCCGTTTTCCTTTACCTGAAATTATGAAGAGGTATGTAAGTAAATAAAAGAAATACTCGGGTTACTTTTTATATATTGATATTGAGGCAGGTCTTAATATAAATATAAGTTTACCTAATGGATTTGTTATTCCGGTGGATAGTCCATCTAGAAAGGCCCTCCTAGATGAGGTCACATTTTCATCGACCCATACTTTAGGGGTAGTATGACCAGTATTAACCCAGGTTTCATCCATATAATAAATTTTTCTCTGTTATTCCCTATAATATTTAATTTTTGTCAAATACTCTCTCCTCCATAACACAATTTCCTCTCTATCCAATAATAAAATATTGCGCCCTCGTTTTTTCCATACAAAATTCGAATGTTTCGATACTTTATGGAAATATTGAACGCTTAAAACTTGGCAATAAAACATCTTCATTTATTTTTGTGAGTACTTTGTCTATCGTGGGTATTTCATTTCTGTAAAAGTACTCATGCACTTTCCTCCTGATTGCATGTTTATCAGCATCATCTATTGATTCTATAATGGTTTGACGATTCTGATTTGTATTCGGTTTGGAAAATGTATGATTTTGTTTATATTCCCGTAAATCGATTGTAAATCGAAGCACAACACACTCCAATTTTATCGGAAACTTTCGATACCACTTCGTCGACAGTCGATACTATGAGGATATTCACTCCGAGTCATATTTTCATTTGCCTCATACAGGTTCTTCAAAAAATGCGGATACTTTGATCTCATGAAAAAATGAGTGGAACTCAATTTTTTCAAATGGAACACCCTGTATATTTCAACATTTTTGAAATCTACATCCAATTTTAGATTAACTTTGTTCAGATAATACTATTTCTATTTTGAACCGTTTTCGAGATAAACTGTTTCAAACGGAAATTGACATAGTTTTCTTGTTCATCACTCATTTTTGTAAAACAGATTTCGTTTGATGTTTCTCAATTAGTCACAGATAATACAATGAAAAGATAATTATTAAAATACTCCTTAACCATCGAATGAAACTTCTCTTCAAACAATAGTTTTATTAACGCTGAAACACGAACTGAAAATAATAGACCCATAAATTAATGAGTTGATTTAACGGTTAGTGTATTTCAGAATATGATCAAACACATCTCCACCTCTACTTAAGCAAACATGTAATCTCTTCAAAAGATTGTCAAGTCTGAAGTCAAACTATTGAAAGCAGTTGTAACTCTCGATTTCATATCTTCCATTGTTGTTATTGGAGTAGAATAAACCATATTTTTAATGAAACCCCACACGAAATAATCTAATGGATTGCCATCTGGTGTTCTAGGAGACCAACGAAAATGTCCATTATTACCAATCCATCTGTCTTCGAAGATTTCGGTTAAAGCTTCGCTGACTGAATGAGAATTATGGGGTGGAGCACCATCCATTTTTTACCATACACGTTCTCTTCCTGGTCTATTATTTAAAATCATTTGAATTCCATTCCTCAGTAAATCTTCATATTTTGATGCATTCAAATTATAATCATAAAACTCGATATAAAAAAATGACTCATTCTTTATGGCATAAAATACATTGAATTGCCATCTTTCTTGAAAACCCCTTTGGCGGACAACATGGGGATTTTCTGGCGCCCAATAATGACTGTTGTGTCTATTGAAAACTCCATTTTTTGTGAACTTGGCCTCATCTGTCTATATGATATTGTCAAGGAAATGTTCATCCTCTTGAGTCTTGACAAGTAACCATTCAAAGAATTCCACTCTACGAGGTAAATCAGTCTCTTTCAAATGTTGGACACAGTAGAACTTATAGGGAGGCCATTTATGCTTATTAAGAATTCGACAAATTGTCACGTAGGGTATACCTATCTCCCTTTCAGCCTCGTGCAGAGCAGCATTTGGAATATTTGAAATATTTTAGGCGTGTAGGTCATATTGATTTATGCATACTGTGAAATTTTCAGGTTGATTCGTTAAATAGTTTGTCAGAAACGGCTAATTAACGCCCATCATGAAAAGCCCTGTATTGTTTCAACATCTTCATCAGATTCTTAAACAGCGTTCATTATTCGGTTGGCCGTCGGTATTTCTTCAATAAAATTCCTATAATCTTCAGGAATTACCTTCAATTTCAAGAGCTCTAAGAGATCAGTTTTCTTAGCTTTGTTACCGGCAGCTTGGAAGTACACATCTGTTTCAAATTAAGAAATGACCAATCCAAAGTCGTTCTTTGCTTGATTCTTGTCGTAATCTTTCCATTTGGTAGGTAGTTCTTGTGTGTTAATTTCTGAGAAGCATTTTTCGGATAGATCGTACTTATACTGAATAATCGTTGGCTTGCTCTTCTGGACTCGAATCCATTTAATTTGCAGCCAGTTAACTTATTCCTTTCGGGTATTGACTTTAACTTTGAATACATTTTCTGAAATATCTCCTTCAATATCAACAAAATCTGTGTATGTCATCGTCGTCACTTTATAAGGTGACGGTTTGATCCTTTCTCCTGCTATCAACAGAGCCCATTCTCTTGTAGTATACACTTTCATGTGTTTTCTCTTCCGTTCAATCGTCGCGTGCATAGAATTGCATTCTAGATAAGAATGACCACCACAGGTGTCAAGTGCACTTACCACGATTGTGAGTCATTTATCGGTACTAAACACATTTAATCAACTCGACTACGATGACTTTGATTTCGTAAACAATTACCATATTTGGGCACAACAAAGATACATCAACTATACAGGGTGTTCCTTAAACACATGCTAATATTTAAGGAGGTAATTCTTAGACCCATTTTAAGAAAAAAACTTCCTATGGATGTATGTCCTAAACGCCTTAACTTTTGAGATACAGGGTGGCAAAGTTTTCAAAAATAATCAGTTTTTTAATAATAACTGAGATAATTTTGTAGACATCTTTGGCATATTTGGTACATATGTTCCATGCCTCAAGGCGCATTTTCTGATGTTCACAAATTTGTATTTTTTCAAACAGTGGCATCCCTACGGGTTTCGCATTGAATATTTTTGGGGAAAAGTACTACGCCAATGCTTTATTTTCAAAATAAAATCATTTTTAAAATCCTCATTTATTTTTGAGAAAATTTGATCTCCTGGTATTTCTTTGTCCGACGCATGATTTTCACTCAAAAAAATAAAAATCGACAGAAAGCAAATTAAGAAATTAGATCAATTCTAAAATCAATGAGAATCTGAAAATTCATAACGCATTACCAATTCCCTAATAATATTTGAAAACATAATATGCAAAAAAATAAATTTTTCACAAAAACGAGTTTTATTTTATTTTGTGACAGTAAGTCTAAACGAATAGCACAAATTTGTTAATTAGTAATAATACCAAAACTGATTCTAAAAATTGTTGGAAGTAGCCACCTGCACTTAGTATGCATGCTTCCGCCCTTCTACGCATGGAATTATGAACCCTTTCAAATATTCCCGGCGTATTTCGTATAGTTTCACACGAGGCAACTATTCGCTCTCTTAAATCTTCTGAAGTATTAACGGGAGTTCTATACACAAGAGTTTTAAGGTGACCCCATAAAAAAAATCTAAACTGTTGAGATCGGGGGATCTTGCTGGCCATTGCTGAGGTCCTCCGCGACCTATCCAACGATTAGGATAAACTGTATTTAAATGGTTTCGGACAATTACACTGAAATGAGCAGGGACGCCATCGTGCATGTACCATATTCGATTCCTTAACGCAAGTGGCACATCTTCCAATAACCCAGGTAAGTCTTCTTCGAGAAAGTGTAAATAAGAACGACCATCAAGGCGTCCTGGTAGAAAAAATGGGCCTATTAGATGATCACCTATAATTCCTGCCCATACATTAACCGAAAATTGGTGTTGGAAATGGGTTTCGGTTATTGCATGGGGATTTTCTTCAGCCCACACATGATTGTTATGGAAATTTTGAATGGCATTCCGAGAAAAATTTGCTTCGTCTGTGAACAAAATTTGTGTCTCAAACTGCGTATTTAGTGCAATACTTTGTAGATACCACTGACTGAAGTTCACACGCTGTGGAAAATCTCTGGGGAGTAATGCCTGCACTCTTGAAATATGGTATGGGTATAACAAAAAATCAACCAAAATACGCCAAACAATTTGATGACAAATATCCAGAGTTCTAGCGATCTTCCTCGTACTCGTCTCAGGATGTTCCTCAATTTCTTGCAGCACCGCTTCCTCAATTTCAGGAGTTCTTACTACACGAGGTCTACCTTCCGGAGTCCTTTTCTTGAAACTACCAGCTTCCCCAAGTCGACGATGAATATTTGAAAAGGTTCGGTTATCTGGTAAGGCACGATTAGGATATCTTTCCTGATAAATGCACCTGACTTCTGTTGCATTACCATCGGCAAGGCCATATACGTAATGCATTTGCGCCATTTTCGCATTCGTATAATTTACCATATTTACTGATATTCAGAAAAACAGCGGACTACCAAAATAACCTCAATAACACTTCAAAACGCGCTGTGACAGTTTTTAACACGAACACCTTACTTTAAACCAACATCAATATTAGTTACTGACGTTTGTACATACAGAGAATTCGTTTTTTATTGCTATGGTGGGTTCGCTGTTTTTTCTGCTTTCAATCTTTAAAAGAAATCACATATCGACAAACTCCATATTTCCAAGAGGTGCAGTAAATAAATTCTGCTACACGTCATTTATTCCAGGATAACTAAATTTATGTTTTCAAAAATTATTAAGCGGTGCTGCGTTATGACGTAATTTTAATTGAGAACAGTGCATCTGACAACAAACAAATACCTTTTAGATCCTCAATTATTTTGCAACAAATCTGATCTCTTAGTTTGCTTTCAGTCGATGCCCGATGCAGATTTTTAAGGAATTTATCGTTAAGTAAAGCGATTTTTAATTTTTTGAGCGAAAACCATGCGTCGGACAAAGAAAACCCAGCAAATCAAATGTGCTCAAAAATGTATGGAGATTTCAAAAATAATTTTTAATTCAAGATAAAGCAGTGGCGTAGTATTTTTTTCGCCAAAAATATACATTTCAAAACTTGTACGTATGCCACTGGCAGAGAAAATTAAGAAAATTGTACATCAGAAAATGCGCCTTGAGGCATGGAACATATGTACCAAATATGCCAAAGATGTCTACAAAATTATCTCAGTTATTATTAAAAAACTGATATTATTTTTGAAAACTTTGCCACCCTGTATCTCAAAAGTTAAGGCGTTTAGGACATACGTCCATAGGACGTATAGGTCTAAGAATTACCTCCTAAAACATTAGCATGTGTTTAAGGAACACCCTGTATACTCAAAGACGCACTTAACACAGTTTACCCCTGAATTACACTCAACACCTGTGCGCTAAACCATCGATACTACCTTTTTGCGGTCAAATTATGTATTTATTTGTATAGATTCAATATCTTAATGAAACGTAGCTAAATATTTTCTTTGGATAGTCTGGTTCAATCTTGATACCCAATTTCATTATTTTTCAAATTTTTCTTCACTCCTGAATGTATTTCGATTTGTTTACGAAATTTTTGACAATTCAACTCAAAATCATGCAACGATTCGTTATAAAACTGTATATTCTATTATTTTTTTCTGCCTTGGTGGAATTTGTATTCGAGTGAACACGTAAAGTTGACTTAACACACGTGTTAAATCGCGTGCCAATTATTGAAATCAAGAAGTAGGTATTTATTATCACTAACACAGAGACCTGAAGAATTATATTTACCGGAATTCGGTTCCGACCCAAGATAATAACAGTAACAAACTCACTCGACCGTTCATTCGGTAAATTGGGTTTAAGTGACAAGGCGATCAAAATGTTCAAAAATAATTGTTTCCAATTCGTTAGGAGTCAAAAAACTTTGATTGAACAGAAATATAACATATCTACAGCGTGGAATTATATAATATGTATATGAAGGGTGTTTCTCAATAGAATGCCTCTTTTAGTTTAAAGTTTATTGATGAAGCGAACCGGATACACCTGCTAATAACTAATAATAATGACCTTTGATGAAATTCATTCAAACGAAAGTATGTTCACAATTAACGATTGTAAATTATATGTGATGGAATTGGCCAATACTCGATAGAAATCCTTAAGGTATTCAAGTAAATCGTAAGATGTTTCACTAGACAGTTTACAATACCGAAATACGTGTTTCGGTGTTGATAGTGACTGAATTATACCAAATTAGTGATTTGAATAATAACAATTTGAGCTCATACCTCTCTGCCAAAAAATTGTTTGCAAACGTGGAATTGGGTTTCATGGTTTCATGGGTTACTATGTTCTTTGATAATAATCTGATTCTGATTATATAAGAATCACAATATATATAATAAATATTTCGTTTATATATAGGTGAGTGGGAAAGTATGAATTCAAATAACAGGGTGATAATTGAAAATACTTCTGAATACTTCTTTCTTACATATATACAATCGATAGCTTCAAAAACACTTCACTAACTTTCTTTGAAAGCTTCTGATAATTTCTCTTTCATAAGCTCTGTTTCACGATCATTGTCGTCATTTGAATCAATAATGAATTTATTTCCACCATTAATATGGAAGTTTCCAATCTCCATATAATGTTTTTCTACTAAAATTACTTTTTTAATCCTTTTCTGCCAGTCTTCTTTGGTAATATTAGATACTTCTTCTTTAATTAGCTCTATTACCTGCTTATCAAATTTTGAAAAAATATTTTTACGCCTGATGCTTTGTTTCAATTTTCTCCAAATCACCTTGATGGGATTGAAAACATAGAAATAGAAAGAAAGTCTCAGTATGGTGTGTCTATACTTTTCAGCAATACTCTCAAGGGCATACCCTTGGGGAAGTAACTGGACACTAAATGAAAGGATTAATACTGGTCGACTAGGTTTCTGAATTAACCCCACTTGATGTTTCATGTAGAGGTAGAGTGTCATAAAACAGAAAACTCACAATTGCCAGTTACCCAAAAACGATGATCTGAAACTGTATTGTAGACGTGAGGCGTAGAAGATTTCAAATCAAGTTCATTGATTCGAAAAGTGGAAAAAGTAGAATGGAATACGATTTTTTTCATTCAGAAGATTAGAAACTTTTCAATTGAACTATGTCTTTTATAGGTAACCATATAAAGTTTTTAGTGGTTCTCATAGATCCTCACCTGAGATGGGACTTTCATATCAAGCACATTGTAGACAAATTGGGATGTATATTATACAAGTTTCGTCAACTGAAAGGTATACTTAACATTGAACAAAAAAAAAATAATTCAATTTGGTTCCAAGCCATATGATATACTGCATAATAGGATGGAGTGGGGTATCCAAATCACATATTCGCCCACTGGAAGTCTTTCAAAGAAAATTTTTGAAACTGGTGTTGAATAAACCGCCCCGTTATCCCAGTAATATGCTATATAAACAATCAGGAGTATTTGATCATAGACAGCTGTTTTACAAGACACTGGTATTGAGTCAATTTAAGGAAGAAGAAACATTGTGTAGGCCAAGCCATAACTACGCCACTCGAAATAAAAACAGGTACATAGCACCATTTGCACACAAGTCAATAGGGCAAAGATCTTACTTTTTTTGGGCCCCGTTGTGTATAATTCTTTACCAAAAAATATTCAAATTTTTGGGTCGTATAGTCGACCAGAATTAGCAAAATATTTGACCAGAGTAAATAGATGTCCATTTCATACAATTCTGATGTAAAAATTGGTATGATGATTAATCAGAACAATTGGGTGTAAATCTGAAAATCAACAAGTCAATTATGGTTCCGCTGAGACTTTTCATTAATCATTGATGAAACTGCATGTATTAATTGTGCATTGTATTTTATTTTATTCCACCAAAGTTTATTTATATATAATTTAGACAATACCACATCACTTTGTTTTGTTTTATTCTCCAATAATTTTATTCTGTACATTGTATACATTTTAGATTAAGCTTTTGATATATGTGTATATATGTTTTATTCCTCATTTATTACACCACACACAAGTAACATATATTGCTTCCGTGGATTGTACGATATTTATTTGCAATGTATTTCTCTTCTACTTGTCTTGTATGTGAGCAAATAAATATATTATTATTATTATTATATTAATTTGATCATTTTAAGATAAACTAGATTCTCAAAAACATAGATTTTATGAAGTTACCTTAAAAAGATTAAAAAGCAAAAAAACATATCACATGTGACCAAATTTTAATAACATATTTAGATTTTGTAGTAAAACGGATATTTAGTCGAAATAAGTTTGATGTAAGCAATCAATTAAATCAAAATTATCGTATGCAGCCTATCTTCTGTATATGGGCTGACAATTTACAACTTTCTTTGATATTTCTGAGTTTTTTCAGAATCCGAATAAACATTATCATTTCTGTTTCAGATGGCATTACGCGCTGCTACTGGGATTATTGATTGCTTCTAAATCGAAAGTAAGTTCACAATTTTCATAAACGTTTGAATCGTTATGTGGTATAGTTGTTACATTTTTCCTTGTGAATTAAATCAGCTACGACGTAAGATTAATTATAAAGTATTTTTTCTACACCCGTACTCTAACAATACACTTATATGACCATAATCCGTTTCATAATGATATCCAATAGAAACCCATAATTTTTCAATCAAGAATCCTGTTCCTGTGTTTGTCCTAGATTCTAACCTAAGTTACTAATTGCATTATTTGTCAAAATTAGTTTTCATATTACCTACCTATATTATCAAAATGTCTGAAAACAGCGATATAGAAGGAATACCATCGACTCCAATATTTTTAAAAGATCAGATTAATTACAGTTGTTATATTCAATATAAATATAATTAGAATCTTTATAGTTTTCATATATCCATGATAATACCATTAAGTTTGTGTTTTTTTAAAAAAATATGAGTTAATTACTGTAAATGTGTTCAATACAAATATAATATTTATAGTTTTTCATTATTTATCGGGTTTAGAAAAAATAGCGTATGCAACGCTCATGTAGTGGTTATTAATACACTCGCATATACCATACAAAACTCGCCTTCGGCTCGTTTCGTATCCCGGTTAATGCTCGTGTCTTAATAACCATCATTACATGATCGTTGCATAATATACTATTATCTCCACCTTTATACAAATAAATGTGGGAATCTTCCAAAGAAAGTAAGGAAGCAATCGAATTCAAAAAATAATTCTATACAAAGATGAGTAGATCATGCAAAGAAGTAACTTTCAGACACAAACTGGAAGAAAAAGCGCTTCCGAAAGAGATACTTCTATATAAACATTGAACTACACGGATGAAAAATATTTTCCAAACAAATACTTTTATTAAATACACTGTATTACACATAAAACACTTTTCTCTATTCAGTTTGTATTCCAGACATTCGTTATGGAATTGAATCATATATCAATCACAGGATGGCTACACAATATAGTAGATGAAAGAGGTAAAAAATTTCGCTTAGATGCAACACTGTCGTGACAGTATGTCACGACTGAGTTTATTCCACTCATGTCAACGATGACAGTACGTGATGACATTCATTCGATAGTTGATTGAATCCCAGCCATACGAATCTTGTTTAAATGGAAAGGAGTATATCTTTAGGAAAGACTGATTTTTGAAAGAAAGGTTTTGACTTTCTATTTCTCCATCTTTATACAAAAAATGTGGGAATCTTCCAAAGAAAGGAAGGAAGCAGTCAATTTAAAAAAATTAACTCTATATACATGCGTGTAGATCATGTACATGCATGTAGATTCCCACATTTTTTTGTATAAATATGAAAAAGTAGAAAACCGAAACGTCTCTTTCCCAAAAATATTCATATAATTCATGTAATTACTCTTCGGTCTGAAGAGTAATTTAAAGTCATACATTTCCAAGCACATACCAAAGTTGATTGAGCAAACTGTCGAACTGAAACTCTTTGTTATGTGCAACAAGTTATTGGCATATAACCCGGGTATATCAAAGTAGGTACTTACATATCACAACTGAGCATAATAAATTCGTTAGTCTTATACAAACCGTCTTGGTTGGTAAAATTAGGCAAGAGTTGTTTCAGATCGCGACTATCAATAATTGTTTTCGAGATATTCGTGAAAAACTAAAACTGCCGGATTTCTATTAGTCCGGTCAATTTAGACATTCGAAGCTACCTAAATTCCCACCAAGCTGAAAATCAGTAAGATTGTTTGAAATATGATTAAAAATAAAATTTGAAAGTTCCCCATCTTTCCCCTGTATGGAAAAAATTGTATTCAAGGTCAAAGGTCAATAAAATGAGTTTTTCGCTATTTTCAGCAAAACGGTAAGTTTTATCATAAAAATACTTCAAACAAAAAGTGTAGATCATAAAATTATCTACAAAAAATGTATCCATACTTTTTTTTTCACGAGCCACCGTTTTTGAGATATAACGATTCAAAAAGTTGTAGAAGTTGTAATCGTCATAATATGCATAAGTAGGAAGTACATTACTAAAGCTAACGAATATTCTCAATTACTTGTTTGAAGGTGATTGACAATGTTTCATGGTGAATTTCATTAGTTCGGACTTCCATGGTCTGACACTATATAAAATGATTTGAAATTCCTGAAAGAACCAACAAAAAAAAGAAACAAAAATGAATAGCTGAAAATAATGATCATATTAAGCAAAAAACCTGAAACGAAATAATAGTGAAATAAAATACAAGTAAAAATAGAACAACTGGACAAAAAAAAAAGTCAAGAGATTCCAAGCCAAGTTACTTCACGACGTTTCGATTGTTAGTATCCACAATCGTCTTCTGGTGATGACGGGAAAGTATCTGATCCACGAATCCAACCACCATCAATCGACTAAAAGAGGATTCATCGAGGAAGGTCTCGAGAAGGAATTAGACATGATCAAAAATTATCTTCAACGGAATGGCTACTCCAAAGCGATGGTGGTACAAACTTTGGCTAAAAGACAGCAGGAGCCTCGCAAGGAAGAGAAACCGTCACCACGAGTGCTTGCACTTTCCTACATCAGAGGATTATTGGAAAGGTTAAGAAGAATTGGATCCAAGTACAACATCAGAACCTGCTTCAGATCCGGAAACACTATCCGTAGATATCAGGAATAGCAGGGCATGTTTGCACCCATCAACATAACATCGTGTGGTCCCAAGCTGGAATCATTCACAGGAAAGAACATTGGTTCAGGAGGAAATTCAAAGAAGCCGCCCAACAATGTATTCAGCCAAGCTAGCATAGACATACGCAACATATGGAAACCCATAATCAACTCCCGCCAAACGGTCTCCCACTAAACCGGTAAAGCGGAAAAAGGAAAGCGGAGATAGGTAAAAGCACCCGAATTACCCATAAATAGTCATCTCTCGGAGGAATTTGTCCAGTCATCAACCGAAGATGATTGTGGATACTAACAATCGAAACGTCGTGAAGTAACTTAGCTTGGAATCTCATAAGTTTTTATTTTTATTTTTTGTTTTACTTTGATTGTATTTCACTACTATTTCGGTTCAGGTTTTTTTGCTTAATATAATTGTTATTTTCAGCTATTTATTTTTGGTTCTTCTTTTTGTTGGTTCTTTTAGGGATTTCAAATCATTTCATATAGTGTCAGACAATAGAAATCCGAACTAATGAAATTCATTCTCAATTGCGTTTTCTTTTATATCTGTATAAATTATAGACACTTCAAGATGTACAGTAGAATAATACAACCAGTAGGCGCTCTTACCACGTGATCCGCCCGAGTTGCCGGGGACCTTCAACCGCTCTTAGGATGAGATTCTCATCCAATTCGTTCAGTGCTGTAGTCTCGAAGGATTTGACGGTACAACGGACATCGGATTAGTTATAATAAACGGTCGGAAATTGTTATTGTATTTAGTTCATTCGCCGTTGTTATTATTGCTTTTAGTTTTTGTAGTTGGTTATAAGTAATTTACCACAAAATATTCTATAATAACCTTAAATTTCGTTTTTATTAGAGCGCACGCCTATGGTAAAAGAACGAAATTTGCTACACACTTCGTTCCTAGGTCACCGAAAACTTTGTGAATTTATGAATGAAAGTAGTGGGAGTGGACTTACTGGTTGATTTTTACTATGACGAAAGTCTGGAATGCCATTTGATGTCATATCGTAATTATTTGGTTGTTAAATGGTTGTGGTAACCCGAAAGATGAGGGTTTATTTTGTCAATACTGTCCCAGTCTTTCTGCTCCAGTAAGTTGCTAAACTTCAGGTGATATTTCAAAGGTTATTCATTATTTGTTACTAGTTCCTTCCGTGTCTGATGGATTCTCTCCTGCGATAAGGATGTCTCCATCCTGTTATATATTCGCTGGGCTTGTGGTGTATTAATAATCATCTTCGAATGTATCTGTATCTCTGCAACGTAAAAGAAATGTTAGAGAACATAAAACTTGAGCTTTTTTTGCGTGATATTTCTAGTCTCCTGACAAACTGCGGTAGGCTCCCCGTAGAGTCGACTAATATAGGAATGTAGGCTTTTACGGCTCGCGTCAATGTTTTGGTTGGTTTCCGGGTTTTGTCGTGGTCTTCTTTGGTTACAATCTCTAAACGTTTCAACTGCAACTGCGGCAGTCTTCTTCAGTGGCGTGGTCGAAGGACTCATCTTGACTTGTCAACTGAAACTGGAGCTCAAGAGAGCTGGCACACAGCATTGAAAAGGACCAAAACGAAGTCAAATCACCCAAATCGCGCGGGAAGTACGCGCGAACCAAAATATCTGAAAAAATGTTTCTGTTGGATTCAATCACTCATTTTCCCCACAAGAAGTTGTATTTTAATGTTATTGAAATATATTTTGTTTCAGTATTGTAATGGCGAGTCGTTCGAAGATACAACACAAGTGGAATACAGTGTCAGCAGTAGTAGCAGTGCGAGTGTAGGTAATGAAAGACTTATCGAGACTGAAGATGACGATGACGACGTCGACGAAAAACCTGCCGAAACAGCTGCCCTATTGGATATTTCAAATCACACGAGAGAGGCTCTTACTCAGGAAGCAAACTCGCCAGAATCGGTAAGAACCATCACTGAAAATAAACCTCTTAAAGTTCTCTCAGCGAAGTGATCGAACATAAAAAAATCCAGAAAAAAAAGGGGTGTAAAATAGTTATTTTTGTATTAAGTGCGTAAAATGAGTGTTTTTTTAATGGCACATGAGAGTGGAGTATATCAATTCTCTCGAAAGAGAATTGGTATACTCCATTCAAATCAACTCATCTCCAGATGATGCTAACTTGGTTAGCGAATTGAGCGTCGAGGGGAGTGGGAAAAGGGTTTTTAAATACATACATTGGAAATTATAGTCTAATTTTTTTCAGGTTTGTCGAAAAAACAACCAAAACTCCCTACATATTTTCAGTCGATTTTATTTATTTTTCCTCAAATTCGTCCTAAACTTTTAGAAATTTCAGACGATTTGTTCATAATGTAATATTTGTAAAGTTTGTAATTTTTTTCTAGTTTAATTATATAATACTCAAAACAAAAAATCAATATTATGTTCTATAGAATAAATGAAACATGTGGTTTATCGATTTATTATTGAAATTAGAAATAAAATATTAAATATTTCAGGCGGATAAATTCAATACTCAATTTCAATAATTGAAATAATACATTCAAGTAAAAGAAATGCTAAATTTCAGTAAATGATATACTTGCCGGAATCAAATCAGATGAATGAAAATAAAAATCTGTTTGAGCTTGAATAAATTAATGAAAATACAAAAATTTATGTAGTAACATTCATTTATTCAAGTTTATTTTCCACATCTTTCTACTTCTATCTGAAATTAGTTGCTTCCTTTCTATCTTCGAAAGTTAACAACATTTTTTGTATGAAAATGGACAAGTAGAAAGCCACAAATATTTTTTTAGAAAAAAATCAAAAAAATATAGTTTTTTAATATATTTTTTAAAGCAAACAAAACATTTTAGAGAATCAAGTAAATACATTTAATACAATCATTAAAGAAAATAATAAATATTCATTGGAATTGGAACACAAATGTCTTGAAGTTTTGACTAAAGTGAATGAACTCATTCATTTGGATAATTTAAAAAGTCAACTTCAAATAAACGCTTTATTCCATCGAGAGAAATCAGTTTATTAAATTCAATACAAATAACTTATGATATAATAACTATTATTCAAACCAATGAAATATCTTTCAAATAAACCAAAATACTGAACTCAAACAATCATTTTCTCTGTGGTATATAAATAAACCTTATTCTTAGTATACGTTGAAGTATATGTGTGCTTTTCTATCTACCGAGGATATATCGAAACCATCAAATATGGACATCTTTCCATCCGGTTTCGCAAGATATGTTCAGTGTCAATGAAAACCCAATTAAAAGATAAGTTTCGTCAAGGAAACGCTTAAATTTCTACCTGTTGTTATACAATGAAATTTTCAAGATAGTGGATCTACCGTGTTACAAAAGGAAGATCGTCTGATATTTCTTTGAAACGAGCGAATTATTGTTTTACACAAACATTTTAAATACTTTCGGACATGATTGATGACTACTTGTTCTAGTCTCAAGGAAATGTGCCCTTCACATCAAAACTTCAGAGACCTAAGGTGAAAGCAATTAAAAAATGCATATACAGGGTCGCTGCTATGTATAGAAACGGTCTATTATTTCCTAAAGTAAGATAGCTAGCGAAAAATATTGAGATACAAAAGTTTTAAGTTTTTTCTTAAATCTATTACAATAAATAAAAATTAAGTATGCAGGATCAGTCAAAACGTCTTGAAGAAATAAAATTGCTTTTTCTTCAATAGAACACCCTATATATTATTCCATATACATTTTTTTTTGTTTTAATTTCTAATGTTAGGAGAGGTGCAAACTGATTGTGCATAGAGATTTTTTTTTCAAAACATTGTATAAAAAAATTGAGTAGAAATGAGTAAACTTGAGGAGCGCTTTTTCGTTTTTTTTCCCCTTCATTCATATTCATGCATTTTTTTTAAATTTTTTTTTCATTTATAGGTATATTTTATTTTCATTAATCATTTGTTTTATTTGGTGTTTAAAGGAACTGAGTTTATATTTTTTTTTAATTTGAGGTGGTAATTTGTTATATAGTTGCGGTCCTATGTAAAAAAGGCTATTTTGGGAGTGACTCTTTCTAAATAATGGTATATCAATTGATAGTTTCGTAATAAATCGGGTTGGAATACTTTTATTGGGATTTATAGTTGGCTTTGTATTTTTATGCATATATAGCAAGCATTGGTGCATATGTAGTTTGTCAATGTTAAGGATGTCTAGGTCTTCGTAAAGCTTATTAGTGGAGAAACGTTTATTTTTTCTGAAACCTATTTTTAGTACCTATACAGTTCAGAGTAGTTTTCCAATTTTGTAATGCATTATTATATGATCCTCCCCATATTACTATACAGTATCTAAATAATGGTTCAATTAAAGATGTATATATTATAAGTTTTAGATTACGATTGTCTAAAATGTACCTAAGTATGTAAAATTTTCGAATTATTTGCCTAGCTTTATTGCATACTTTATTACATATTTGGTATGCGCGTTCCATTTAAGGTGTTGATCGACAATTACGCCAAGATATTTTATTTCTCTGGTTTTTTGAATAGATGAACAGTTGCAATTTGGTTCAGTGCATGTTTTCTTATGAAGCATAATATAATTTCTGTTTGGTTGAGTGTCGACATTTGTAGAAAATGTTATAAATTTACTTTTAGACGTATTCAGAGACAACTTGCTATAATTTAGCCATTGTGAAATTTTTATAAAATCCTTTTCAGCTTTATTGAATATATTGTCCAAGTTATCATCAGTAAACAAAATTGCCGTATCATCAGCGTATGAAACAAGATGTCCTTGGAAATCTTTAATTTTTTCTATCGAGTTGATATAAACAAGGAAAAGAATTGGGCCTAGAAATGTTCCTTGAGGTACTCCTGTTGTTATTTCAAGTGGTGTGCTGCAATTGTGATCAATTTTTACTCTGTGATATCTGTGTTTCAAATAGTTTCCGAAAATGTTCAATGCTGGGCCGCGAATGCCTGCTTCATTTAGTCTTTCTATTAATATTTCGTGACCTTCCGTATAATAATAATAATAATAATAATAATAATAATAATATTTATTTTCCAAAAGACATAGTACAATATTTATAGGAATAGTCGGGAAAACAAAAGGTATAAAAGTAAAAAGTAAAAAGATTGATAAGCTAGACAGTAACAGGCTTATCACCAACTACATATTAAAATATTCATCCAATGAATAAAAACATTTTCCAATTAAAAAATTTTTCAGTATCTTGTTGAATTTTCTACATTCATTGACATTTTTTATATCGTGGGGTATAGCCTGTTATAGATTCTCAGCCCCATACGATCAGGTGAGTTATAAGTGATTTTATATTTGCAAAATGGAATGTGAAAATGATTTTTTTGACGAGTGTTAACGTCATGCAGGTTTGCATTTCTGTTGAATTTAGTTTTATTTTCATGAACATAATTACAAAGTTCATATATGTAGAGTGAAAATAATGTCAATATGTTATATTTAACAAACAGTCCTCTAGCAGAGTTCGTGGAGGAAACGCCGACCACAATTCTTACAACTCTTTTTTGCATGATAAAAAAGTCATTTATTGAAGTGGAGTTGGCATACAAACAAATTCCATCCATGATTCGAGATGCTACTTGGGAGTGATATAAGGATAGTAGTTGAGGCTCCTCCAGGACCTGCTTGAGACTTCTGAACATATAGCATAAAGAATTCAATCTTTTATTCAAATAAGTGCAGTGACTTATCCAGTTCATATTTTCATCGACAACTAGTCCGAGAAATTTTACTTCGTTTATGTTACATATTAGTGTGTCACTAACGCAAACATTTAATGAAAGACAATTTTTTTGCCAATTATGAAATTTGACGATTTGGGTTTTCGTTGCATTCAGATATAAAGAATTTAGGCTACACCACTCGTTTATAGAACTGAGAACTTGTTCGCATTTCTGTTGTGCTGCAATTTCATCCTTGTCCGATATTATCACAGAAGTATCATCAGCGTACATGGTAGCAGGGATCCCTGTAAGGTATTTCTCAAGATCATTGGTATACAATAAAAATAAAATTGGCCCCAATATAGACCCTTGTGGAACTCCCATGTTAACCACTTTAGTTTCAGAATTAACGAATGTGTTTGCTCCGGAAATACGTTCCGAGATTTGTTCATACTGAGTACGTTAAGTTAAGAAGGAAGAAATCCAATTAAAAGCAGAGCCTCTGATTCCATAGTTGAACAACTTCGATAATAAAAGCTGATGATTAACACAGTCGAATGCCTTGCTGAGATCACAAAAGACCCCAGCAGGGCATTCTCCTGATTCCAAATATTCAATAACTTGGTTAAAGAACGAAATTGCAGCCGTATTCGTTGAAGGATTAATTCTAAACCCATGCTGATTTTCACTTAAAATATTAAAACCATCCAAAAATTTCAACAACCGTTCAACGAAAGAATATTCAAAGATATTTGAGAAGCTTGACGTTATTGTTATGGGACGATAATTATCCATTTCGCTAGTTGAACCCTTTTTATGAATTGGGATGATTTTCCCTGTTTTAAGGGAGTTGGGAAATGTTCCCTTTAAAAATGACAAGTTCACTAAAAAAGTCAAAGGTTTGATGATATTGTTCAAACATTTCTTTAGAAGGAAGAGTGGTATATCGTCATTTCCTGCAGAATGTTTGTTTTTGAGTTTACTCATTAAGAGTGCTTCTAGTTCTATCTCAGCAAAAGGATTGAGGTATATTGTGAAGTTATTGAATTGAATTTTAGGGAGATCTGTGGTTTCTACTTGAGCTTGATCAATTTTGTTAATGACTTCTGCTGGAGCATTTATGAAATAATTGTTCAGCAAAGTTGATACTTCACTAGCACTTTCATACACAACACCATCTTCAACGATTTCTATATGATGGTTTGGAGCGACTTTACGTTTACTCAATTCCGAGATGACCTTCCAGACAGTTTTGTTTACATTAACTGAATTACTAATTATGTTTTGATAGTAATTTTTTTTAGATTTTTTTATTAATTGATTATGCCTTTTTTTAGCTATATTGTACATACTATGTAATTAAGGGTATTGAGATTGTAACTGATGCAGGTCCTTCAATTGCATACTAGATTGTTTAACGTAATCTGTAACCCATTTCTTGTGTCGATTCTTTTTAATGTAACATTTTTTCAACGGAAAGTGAGACTCAAAGTGGAAAAGGAAAATTTTCATAAAAAAGTTAAAGGCATTGTTTATGTCCAACATGTCAAAAAGATCGGTCCAGTTTTCTTGAAAAAGCGCTCTATTGAAACCAAGAATCGCCTGGTCATTATAATTTCTCCTCATCTGAAAAGAGTAATTCTCTACAACTATCTGTTCAAAAGCTGTATCAAAAGCTTTTGCTAAGTCGAGAAATATACATAATCATTTCTCTGACTTATCTAAGCAGTCAACAATCCCTTTTGTAAGATCAATTACGGCATGTTGTGTGCTTAGATTATTTCTGAAACCAAATTGCCTGTTTGATATTATTTGATTTTTCTCAAAAAATTCCATAAGTCTGGATTTCAAACATTTTTCAAAAATTTTTGCCAAATTATTTATAACTGAAATTGGTCGATATTTACTAGGATCTTTTCTATTTCCAGATTTAAAGACAGGTGTTATCTAACTTTCCTTCCATTGCTTTGGTATCACCCCTTTTGAAAAGGATAGATTAATGATGTCTGTCAGTGGTGAAATGATGTGCATATGTATTAATTTGATTGTATTCACAGTTAGGCCGTCAGGACCAGCTGAAGTTTTATTTTTTAAGTTAGATACGTGTTCAATGATTTCATTTTCTGTGACAGGTCTCAGATGAATTGAAGATGAAACATATTGTTTTTCTATTGATTCATTGGGTTTCAGTTGATCATCCTTATTTATGTTTTCTGCCATTTCTTTGCTTATGTTAGTAAAGAAATCATTCAGTATGTTTACTTCATCTAGATTATTTATAGTTTCAATGCCTTCCTATTATAGATTGGAATGTTTTTTAGTTCATGTTCATTTTATTTAGTATTATTTGAAGAGCAGTTTATAATTTAAAAAAATATTTTTGTTTCTTTCAGTAATCTATTTAGCATATTTCGATATTGTGAGTACTCTGTTTCATTTTCAATTGAAGAATTTTTTATTAATTTTTTTTAACAGTCCCTATATTTGATTGATTTAATGAGCCCTGTTGTGATCCATGGTTTAATTTTTTTAGAATATAGAAAATAGTTTCTGTACATTTCGTTATATTCTCATTAATTTTATCTATGAATAGGTCGTAGCAATGTTGAACATCTTCATTCAAAAAAATATTTTGCCAGTTTTCTTTTCGTAAGAGGTGGTTTAGCTTGGTGTGGTCCAAAAAGCTATTTTGTATTCCCTTGTTTTGTTCCCTTTTTTGTTTTTCATCGTATGATACAGATAAGAATGTTGAATAGTGATCAGATCTATTCGTTTCAATAACATATGCATTGATATTAGTTGTTACCTTATTTTTTCTGACAAAAATGTGATCAATTGTTGATTTAGAGTTTTCAGTTTCTATTGTTGTTGTATTGATATAGGACATGAAGCCGTTTTCATTAAGAACATTTATGTAGGTAATTATTCACATCAAGAGATTCCTCATTTTGTAAATTGATATTTAGGTCGCCCATAAAAATTTTTGTTTAGTTTCTCCAAGCAATTAATAATATCATTTATGCAGCTAATTATATTTGTTGATGGAGGTCGATATGAGGCTGTAATGTTTATATTATATTTATCACTATTTATAGACAGATCTATATATCTATAGGAAACTTTTCCTGATAAACGGATTGGTCCCAGGGAAGCAATTGAATGGCCAGCTAGATCTCCCGATATGACCCCACTTGACCTAAAAAATGTAATCCACAAAAATAGGCCGCCAAATATCAAAGAGTTGCAAGAAAGAATAAGGCATGAAATTTCTACCATTCCTCCTCACATGATTTTAGATTCACTAAAAAATTTTGTTCAGCGAGTTCATTACCATCAGGAATGATAAACACTTTGAGCACCTTATTAAATAGAATTCCAAAGAAAATATTTGTTCAATAAATTGATGGATGTAGCTGTTACTACGTGGTAGGAAATCATGATGAAGAAATGAGAATTGAGACTTTCTATGTTTTTTACCACTTTTATTTGTGATTAACGTTACTGCAGTTTGATTACTGGAGTTTGAAAATGTCCTTATAGGAAGAAACTGCAGTAACGTTAGTTACAAATAAAAGTGATAAAAAACATAAAAAGTTTCAATTCTCATTTCTTCAAGATATTTGTTGTTTATTAAAACTTGTGTTCTCTCTTCTTCTCCTGGCATAACTATTATATTCATAAAAATTTAAATATCCTGGACATTAATCAAAAAATACATTTTATCGTTTCATGCATTTTTATCAAGCCTGAACAATAATGCTTTTTTATTTTCTGTAAAACAATTATAATTAAATTGTAATCATATCCACATACTCCACCTTGTATGACTTTCACAATAAGTATCCATCATTTCGTGTTTTTCTTTACTTAATTTGAGAGTGGTAAAAAGTTACTTACAAAATTCGATATCTCGAATACGGTTGAATTTAGAAAATGATGTGCTAATCAGTTTTGTTCAGAATTTTGAGGAGAATTGAAATATGGAGTAATATACACTGTGTTCTATTAAAGAAAAATCAACTTTATTTCTTCAAGACTTTTTCACCGATCCTGTATACTCAATTTTTATTTAGTGTGATAGATTTTATCAAAAAAAAATCTGTTAGCCTACAAATGTTTCAGTCCGACTGTTATAATTTCACACACAAAAAAATCATGCTCAGTTCATAACCAAAATGTGAAAAGGAGGAAAGAATTCTTGTTATTTTCAATATTATTTTTTGAAATGATGTACTATTCATCACAACGAAAGTCATCACTACTGAGCCTGTAATGTTCTGCACTGATGATGGTAATTTTTTCACGATGCTTCCAAAAATATTCAGGTTTCGTTTCGGAATAGTTGCTCGTATACATTACCAAATTAAGAACACCAAGAATTGTTGCTAACGACTTCTGTTACATTTACCGCTATGAGAGAATCTGGTATTGTCACATGGTGAATTACACTTTGTGAGCGTTTTATTACTTTCCGGAAACTGATGACAAAAATGGAACCATTGTTGGGAACAAATGCACAAATTTGCGAAGGAATACATATTGGATAATTCATTCATTTAGGGAAGAGGCATGGCTTTTTTCATCCAAAAAAAAATGTATCAGATGAGAATTTACGAGGGTGGCCTCAGTAATACCCAGTCTGACCTAGAGATGGCGGTAGTTGTTTGAAAAAAATCACTGTATTAGATAATACAAAATCATATGTTTCAAGTTTGAAGACGCTGCGTTGTTTAATATTTGTTTGGCAGCCGTCAATAGCGAACGTAATGTGATTCGATACTTTAATTTGAAAGGCCTCAGCCCAACCAATATGATATCCAGATGAACTGGATTCTACTCTGGGTGAGTCTGCTCCTTTGTTTAAAACAGTAAAATATTATGTAGCAGAGTTTAAACGAGGCCGTACGAGCTGCCAAGACGAGCATCGCAGTGGTCGACCAAATGAGGTGATGACTCCAGAAACGGCGAAGAAAATCCACAAAGCGGTATTGAATGATCGTCGAATGAAAGTACGAGAGCTAGCAGACTTAGTAGGCATTTCAAAAAGTGCGGTATGTCGTATATTATCTGACAATTTGGTAATGAGAAAGCTCTGTGAAAGTTGGGTGCCGCGTTTGCTCACACTCGAGCAAAAACCGTGTCGCGAAGATGTTTCAATTGAGTGTTTAGCGAAGATTCACAGCAACAAAGCAGAATTTTTGCGATGTTTCATAACCATGGATGAAACATAAATCCATCACTTTACACCCGAGACAAAAAAACAATCAAAACACTGGACTCATCAGGGAGAACCGGCTCCAAAGAAGGAGAAGACCGTTTCATCCGCAGGCAAAGTCATGGCATCGGTTTTTTTAATACGCGTGGAATAATTTTTATTCACTATCTTAAAAAAGTTGAAACTATCAACGGCGAGTATTATGCGAATTTATTGCAACATTTGAGTGAAGAAATCAAGCAAAAATGACTGCAGTTGACTAAGAAAAAAGTGTTTTCTGTTCGCAAACTTCCATTCTCTCAAAAAAAGCAACATTGAAGTATCAAAAAATATGAATAATTCATCAATTCTTTCGAATGTGACAAATTGCCGAAGACGTACGTTTGTATAGCTGTCTCTGTTTGAAGAACATAGTGCAAACGAGCATCCAAAGAATAACTCTCTCTAATTAAATACAAACGCTTGATGAAGAAAAGTATGCTATATAAAACATTCTGTTTCATCGCTCCAAGGGTAGACGTGGTATTCACAAAGAAGAAGAACAGTGAGAAAATCAAATAATTAAATAAAAATTTTACACAGAAATTTCACTGAATTAGAAAAGGCAACGTTATTCAAACAATTTGCACTTGATGCTGACACGACATTCTAAACAATGTATCTGACTGAAGTATTTTTGTTTTATTTTTTGCACATAATACTAGATATACAGGTGACATTGCAGTTTCGTGGTGTATTCCCCTTCGTTGGTAAACAGATATTGGATTGAGAACTATTTGTTTGAGAAAGTTAGCGTAATTGAATTTGAACCCTCTGATGTTTCAGAACTTGTTTCAAAATTGCTATTGGGTCTATTAGCAACCGCAGTTATATACCATGTATGCTATTTCCTCATTGATTTATTCTGGAATAATTTCAGGTTGTCGGAAGCAATGGTTTGGTGGTAGTGTCTGCTAGAAGTTCCGATTTGAATCACTTTGAGTTTTTTTTTAACATTTGCAGTTCATTCTTATCAGTAACGAAAAACATATTAGTAGTAAAAAGCCCAAGGAAATTGGATATTACAAAATTCTAATTTAATTATTGTATAATAATAATGATAATATAATAATAACTTTATTCACAACGTATACAAATTAGAGTACAATTAAAACAAAATATGTGAACAAAGTGGTTTGGCGATAAGAGCAGAGCTCTTGTTAACTCTGAACCATTGAAGGCAATGTATTTTCATTAAGTATAAATGGAAAGGATACTACGGTTTTGAATGTTTCCCTATAGATACTTTCCAAAATAAAAACGTGCTTCACCCAAATAAGTACTTTGCTGCGATTATTTGAAATTCTGACAATATGAACAATAAATATCATGGTTCAGTCAAGCAGGCAATTTACTATTATTTTTTTGTTCAGGTGGTTTTCATCGGAGATACGTCAGATTATGTTCCTGTGCCTTCTCTACGATCCATAAATCCTCAGACTGCCGAAGATGATATAGACTGGCAACATCCATTGGACACGTGGGATAGGGAATATCGAAGATTCCGATTCAACAACACGAGAGTTCAACGTAAGTAAAAAAAAATCTCCACGGCGGGGAATCGAACCCCGGTCTCCCGCGTGACAGGCGGGGATACTGACCACTATACTACCGAGGATTTATCTGTCTACCTGAAATTTTTAAATATATACCTCGAGAAATAACTTAACCGATGATAATTGAATATTGATAGTGATTTGAGAATAAATAAAACAATATTGAAAATATTCATTGGAAAAAATTATACGAACATCAATAAATCTATAAAAATAGGTATTTTTATGTGTATGCTTCAAACGTAAATGAGTAGGTACATAATATTTCCAATCAAGAAATGGAGAAAACACAGCATTATTTAATATTCCAGTAAGCATGCAAAAATTTGAATAAATACAACAATGCTGATGAGTCGACTGCGGAATCGGGACTTCTATTGAAACTGAAGGAGAAACTTGAGTCGAAACTGCATACCTTCGTAATAGGTAAACGTATACATAGTTACCTAAACCTACCTATATACGTATATAGGTATAAATAAATGGCATTAGGCATTCAAAGAAAGTTACCTAATAGATAAATACATAAGTAAATAAATACTCTACTCTCAGTTTCCCATGACGGTATCCATGTACAGTATACTGTAGACATGAAATAAACTACTTATATACAACGTGACTCACGGTCGATGGTAGGTTAGACGTTTCTGGAAAACGCAAAGCATGATGTTTCTGAAAATTTCACCTCTCACATTTCCTTACCTGTTAAAATATTTTCAGCATTGCGGCGTTGCCACTTCCATCAAAAAGTCCTAGCAACTTTATTTTTTTAAATTTAACACCCCGTATATTAATACATTTTTGGAATGGCTCTAGTATTTTAATACTTTTTTGTTAGTTAATAATCTCCTATACCCTATCTCCATCTATTTTCGAGATAAAAAATAAATTGTGCTAACTATGATCCAAAACATAGCCTTAATTGAAATTAAGTAGGTACATTAGTACTCTCAATTCATGAAAAGTTGATATATTCAAATAACACCATCTAGTCCATATCATACAGGGCGTGCTGAAATTACTATTATTTTCATTGGGTAAGAAGTAGTCAAAAGTTCATTTTTTCAAAAGAAACCCCCAGTATATTACTCGGTAAATTGAAAGATGGTGAAAAATGCTTCAAGATGATATACATGTACCTATACCTAAATCGTCGAATTTTCTTAATAAAGCCGTTTTTGTGGAAAAATAGTTATTCACGTTTTACCTACAAGTGTTGAAAGTGGCATTTTATTTTGTGAGTGGGGATTATTGCAAAACGAGCGTCAGCAAGTGGAGCAAACCCACGAGCAAAATAAAATCACTTTTAACAAATGTATCATACAATACAATATAGTAGGTTTCAGGGTACATGGTATTGGCCGAGAATTGGGCTAAACGATTATAATAAAACCAATTAGACCCGAATTAAATAAAGGGAGGGAGACCCAATTTTACACGACACTACACAATGGGACTAAATCAAGTACCTAGGTACCTAGTTTATTGCAGTTGATAAGCCAATACCATTTAGAGTGAAATATACTATACCCTGAAGTCCTCAGGAATAATTAAATATCACTCAAAGAACACATGAAAAAATAATCTCATTTTGGTGTCAAATAGTTCCCTTTATGACCATATTTTCAAGTAACTGATGTTACATGTTACTTGACTTCGTGAGGTTAGCTATAGATAATACTAACTCAAATAATATTACACGGGGAAGTAGGAGTCTCTCAGGATAAATTTACCGACCCAATATGAACGGTATTCGATTGTAATCAATCATATGTGGAGGCTGCAGTTATCTTCCTTATAGATTTTGTATTTTTTTGATAAATGACAAATTATCTCCTCTCAAGTTAATTCCTAGCAAATAATTCCAAAAATCATCTTCTGCCACTGAAAAATTGAAAGGTATATACCAATTACCACTGTGCCCTAAGTAAGTATATCAAAGAATACCTACCAATAGTTCAAATGAATTTCATCCTTAGAAGTCTGTTTCTGTTTTTCCGTTAAACGGTATAGGTATTTTTTCTGCTATTATTCAACATACATGTTTCGCCCTATATATTGGAATCTAGTGATTACTAACCGTACGAAAGTTGTGCAGAGAGACGGCAGTTATCAATTTTTCCGGAGCCATAAAAGATCAGTGTCAATGTCAGTGTTCTCGATCCCATGTATGTGAAATTGGAGGAAAAATGTTGTTGAAGTAAATTCATCAATGGTCACAAATCACAAATGTTCTTACTAATAGTTCAAATGATTCTAACTACATTTTCAAATGAATTTCAGCCTTATGAGTCGAGTTATCTGTTTTATTCAATCAATTAAAACTGATCAATTCAAATACAACATTGTACAATTTCAATAGCCATTTCACCATTTGCGATTATTAAAAACGTTATAGGTATTTTTCTATTATTAACATACACGTTGAAGCAAGTATTGCCCTCTATATTGTAATTACTACCGTATGAACGTTGTATTGCAGAGAGACGGCAGTTACCTATTTTTCCGAAGACATAAAAGATCAGTTGTCTGGGTGTGAAATTGTAGGAAAAATTATGTTAAAGTAAAATTATTTTAACACAAATGTTCTCATATCATAAAAGAAGAGATAGATTTTCACCCAATTTTAATAACTTACCAGTGAAAGTGGAATCAAGTGTAACAGAAGTAATATAAATGATCACCATATATTGCTTAAAGACGAAAATGATGACAATTGCATAGTAATAAAAAATTTACGGATATAAAAACATCGTGAATTAACACTTGTTAGAAATTATGAAAACTTCTTGATTTGGAAGAAAATAATTATTATACCAGCGAGCAGTTTATAAATCAAGTTATGAAATGTATATGTATATGAAGGTAATTATACAATAAATTGGATGATCATCTCACTAATACTATGAACGTAAAATGCTCAAACAAATAATGTGACATGACTGAAATATGGGAACTAAATAGAAAATTATTCTTTGTTCGTTTTAAAGAATTGTTGAAAAAAAGGATTGCAAAATTTTCAACAGTTGGTTGCTGGGGATGGTACATATTATTTCCGTTTAATAGTAAACAACGCCTACACAAACAAATTCTAGAAAACAAACTTTTTCTCAATAAGAAATGTATACGATTACCGACACAATCTGAAACACCACAATGTCTTAACCGACATTTATTTTTTTGTTTAAATGAATACATATGTTTTGAATAAATTAATAATATGCACGTATTCGATTTTTAAAGACCGTCCTTAACAATTACCTTCAAATACTAATGCTGAAACTTGAAATTGTCATCTTGTGCTAAAAAAATGATGTAACTTTCATCTAGGAAAAACATTTTTTGACTCCTATTTCACAATGTCAACTACCATACAGACAGAAGTTCATGTCTGCTAATATCATTGATAACCTATTCCTTAAATAAACATATTGTAAGTAACCAGCTACTAACTATAGTATGTATTGTGAACTAAGTATGATTAATTTAATGATGGTCTTCAGTGGTAGCGTCAGATATTTACCGAGAGAAGGTTGCGATCAACTAACGGTAAGCGAAATATAATCAAGAGATCATATCCTGATCACATCACTCGCTACAGTTTGGATCAGTTAAGACCCTACTGAAGACAATTTGAATTGAGTTACCATGTCAATAGATAACATAACTCTGAACTATAAGTAGGTAAGCTTATTTAACGCCATCTCTCGAGGAAAACCCAATACTTCATAGGAACATTCTCTCTCTAAAATTGAGAGAGAAATCAACGGGTGATGGCGCCAGTGTGTTTTACATGCAAAGTTGAGACAAAACAGCTGCGCTGATAAAACTTTGAATTTTTCGATTTTACCTGAGAACTTTCATAACTATACTTTTGGCTGACAAATATATTTTCCTGCCTTACTCTTCTTACTTGATAAAATATACTTACCTAAAAGGTATGAGAAGCTTGCTTGAGAATAAATACTGAAAAACATTTGCTTAGTTCAACAAAAATTTATAAATTTAGGAAATTCTAAATGAACACCAGTCGGTCTGTCCATACCCTAAATGCTCGAAGAAGTAGGTATGCAATTTTGCCTAATTTTTGTGCTAGTATGCTTGGGTTTTTCCTATAAGTTGGATCAACACTGTTATAACTGTTCCTCAAGAATTACGAATGTTCAAATGAAGAAAATGTATCGTAAATGTTTCAAAACATTTACTTTGTTTTTTTTACATAATGTTGCCAAAAAATAGACTTTATTCTAGAATTGTGATTATGTGCAAAACCAAATCACTTTTCTTATTGAATAACGTGCTACATCATACCCTTTCATCAGAGATTCTCTTCTATTGTGAAATTACTTATTTTAAAATACATTATTTAAAGAAATCAGAAAATTTGAATTATGACCTAAAAACGAATGAAAAATAGGATGGCCATCAAGTCCGCATCTCATGGGATGTGATTTTATGAATAGTTTTGATGAATAACAAAAAATTAGTAGGTAATGAAGAAAAGAGAATTGAAACATTCTATGTTTTTTACCACTTTTATTTGTAACTAACGTTACTACTGCAGTTTCGCCCTATACAAACTTATACATTAAAGTACCTATAGTTTAATGTGTAAGTTTGAAAATGTTTAGTTTAATGTATAAGTTGGAAAATGTCCTTAAAAGGACGAAACTGCAGTAACGTTAGTTACAAAATAAAAGTTTCAATTCTCTTTTCTTCTTTATGATTTCCTACCACGTAGTAACAGCTACATCCATCAATTTATTAAAAAATTAGTAGTTACGTGCTATTTGAATTAAAAAAAAACATGAGTGGGGTTATTTCTATTTTTTGAGAACCTATCCATAAAAATGCAAAACGAAACAACATCATATAGAAAAATGAAAATACATTTTCAAAATACTGTTTTTGGCTACAAAATATATTTACAAAAACTTTGAGGGTGGTGAATTGTTTTCGATGAGACATCCAACACATTTTACATGCAATGTAAATGTCAGTATCTCATAGTATCGGAAACATGGAAAGCATAGTGCATATTTGAGAAGTGTAATAGAAAGTATTTTTTTTTTAATAAATTAAGGGACGTAGCTGTTGCTATTACGTGGTAGGAGATCATCATAAAAAATGAGAAATAAAACTTCCTGTCTTTATACCACTTGTATGTCCCTTATAGGTTATAGGACATACAAGTGATATAAAAAAAAATATGAAGTTTTATTTCTCATTTTTAGAAGGTATATTCTTTCAAATCATCCGCTTATAAAATCATATCCGTAATTGAAGATTCAATTTAAATTTTCGACTCGAAATTTGAACCCAAGATTTCTAGGTTAGAAATTTCGACATATCAATTCGAATTCTCAAGAGCCAAATTATGTGGAAACTTCTGCGATTCCGTATTTCAGGGTTTGGGATTCTATAAGATATCGGAAAGGAAATTATAATAGATCAATATACAGTGTGACCCATTTTTAATGGAAACACCCCCCTAAAATTTGAAGCTGTAAACCGATTTTAATAATTTTTTTTTGAAATGTCAAATACTAAAAGGTCTACCTTGGGACAAAATTTGAAATGTTTATTAAAGTTTCAGGGCATACTACGATATTTTTTCTTAGTCGAAAATCGGGATTTTTTATTAGCGACTTTTTTTTGAAAAAATCACTACGCCACTGGATTCAGAGTGCCTCTAAACAGGTGTGGCCAAAATTTCATGAAAAAATATTCATTATTAACAAAGTTATGACAACTCAAAAATTCGAAAACTCACACAGCTTAACAGTTACAAAAAACACCCTATACAAATCGTACTCGTATTAGCTGCGGTCCGTAATTGAAAATTTAAATTTTCGACTCGAAATTTGAACCTAAAATAGAAATTTCGACATATCAATTAGAATTCTCAAGAGCCAAATTTTGTGGAAACTTCTGCCATTCCGTATTTCAGGGTTTGGGATTCTATAAGATATCGGAAAGGAATTTATAACAAATCAATATATAATTAAACATATGAGCATAATTATACACATTACACATATTATAGACGTACGACGAAGTTTATTCAGCGTGTAATGACTTTATTATGAATAGATTTTTTAAATAAACCACTCAGAATACCTCGTATCCATCCTCATTGGATATATCCAGTGAGTGAACGATCATCGTTGACAAATATACACGTAAATGCATATTGTCTGCCTCACGCTCAGAACACGAGGTTTCAACTCGTCATCATGGTTGCGACAACTCTACATTTGAGTAGAGAGTATGCGAAGATCTACTACAGAAATGATCCTGTGAAGTATGATCTTACCGTTGAACGGATTTTCAAATGTATTTGAAGGTTTCTTGCGAAGTAATCTTAGTATAGTGGAAGTGCTGCCATCTCTCAACAAAAAGCTGTTTCAACTTTCATAGACAATGCTTCAGCGCCATTGCACAGTAAAATAAAACGTCATTGAGAAGCAGCGCGAATAGTCATAGAATTGACTTCATGAATTGAAAAAGCGGAAAAAATGTAAATGTGTGTTTTGAAATATCGTTTGGTTTTTGTTTACAAACTTTGACTTACATTGATAAATACAATATTATACGGGATGTTCTGTAAGTGGTGATTTCAATCTCAATTGGTTGTCTTTTTTTGAAAAAAAAATCATAAAAACTTTGTCTTAACTTTCTTTGTTTTCAGAAAAGCAGCATGCAGCAAACAGATTTTTTGCATAAATTAGAAGAGACTTGAACAAGGGCGTTTCCAGCGAAGGGCAGAGGGGGCTGCTGCTCCCCCTGTAAGCTCAAAAATAAAAAGATAATTGAAATAAAATCACAATTGACAGAAAGACATAATAGAAAATGAATCACAGAGCCATCTGACTTGAAATAGTTGAAGTAAACCTGAAGAGCTCTCACTATAATCAGTGCACTCAAGCACGCCAGAGGGTTCTGTAGCGTCACTTTGCCAGTGGTGTCTCTCGAACACTTACACACACACTAGAAACAATTTCTCTTTCTATCTATCTTTTTCCACTTATATACAAGCATGACCGACGACCGCGTTGAGTTCAGTGTAGTACAAGTACTGAGTACTTGTACTAAACAAATAAGAAAACAGTTTGCGAGTTGGTAAATTAAACTGTGATATTGTGATACACATAAGTTATACTACGGTCGATTGTCGAAACGTGGATTTCATAGGAGACCAGATTCTGCGAAATCTGCGTATCAGTAGCAGAACTGGACCTGTGGCTTAACTTATGGAGGAAAAAAAGTTCAACTGATGGCAAATTGAAGGATATTGAAGTAATTGACCTTTTAAATGAAGCCAATGTTTTTCTCCGCCATGAGGCAAGCTCTTTCAATTCTGATTGCAATTCCACCAGTGACGGCTCGTGCATTGGAGAACAGGGGAGGCTAAAGTCATAAAGACTATATACACACAGAAAATCCCGTCGGAGGCACATACATTTTTTGGGGTACCACACCTATTTACAGCAAAATCCGTAATTCGACCGATTTTCCCTAACCTGATTAATTAAAGAAATTATGGCCTCTTTTTGAGCTGTATCTAAAGCTGTTGCTATATTTTGTTTGCTAAACAATTTTAATTTACAAGACGAAAATATATGCTCCTTAGATTTAAAATGTCTTTCTGTAGAACGAGGTAAATTTTTCAAATCGGAGTGTTCCATTTTAGACCTCGTTTGGTATTCGGTTTGTACGGAAAATAAAACACAAAAAAGTTTTTCTCGTTCAATGGAGCCGGTAAACCAGTCGCTTTTATCGTACCAACTAATATTAAATCCTCAATTTTGTCGATTATCTGACGCTTTAATTGAAATTAAATTTGGTTTATGTTTAGTCTCAAAATACTCTAAGGAAGAAGAAATTAAAGTAGTTCAATTTTCAGATGAAATAATTTTCTGCTAAAAATATGTTTATTATTTATTGGACATTTCTTTTCACATTTACCATATGAGTTTATTGTTGATTAAAAAAAAACATTTTTCTGTCTTTATCGAGTCACTGTGAACTAATTGTTTTTTTTGAGTTACTCTACAGATCCTAAATAAAAAAAATAAAATTCTAAATAAGTAAATGAAGAATATCAATAATTATAAATAGACTCCAAACTATGTTTTTTATACTATTCAGCTCAACTAAAATTAGTTTAGGCACTTTCACATCCAAAATAATATTTTATACCAAATTTAATAAATAAAAAGTATTGGAAAACTATGGAATAGACTTCTAATTATCATTTGTTGTATATTTTGCCTAACAAAAGTTCTTAATTTTCATTTTTCAATTTTCACTACTAGAGTACTTTCCTCAGTTGGAGCTAATTATTATCATGAATAGTGTTATTGAGGGACAGTGTTTTCAAAATGTAAGATATATATTTCTACCAACTTTAGTAAATGAACAATATTAGAAAACTAGAGAATAGACTCATAATTATGATGTTTTATACAGGAGCTATTATTTCAAACTGCCAAATAAAATGTGTAATTTAATTTTGTTCATAAAATATTATAAAGACAGAATGAAATAAAATACGATACATGTCACCTACCGGACTTAAACGTAAAATACTACCCAGTCATCAACACCAGCGCCCAACGTTCAGCAAGTTCTGTTGGATTTGATATAACAGCATGCAGCAAAAAACAGAACATAACATAATTTTATGTTGAGCATATTAGTCACACTCGATGTAAATATTAATTTTTATTACAAATTCGCTGGTAGGTACGTCACTGTCCCCAACACTTTCAGTACTTATAGTTGCAGTTGAAGTTTCATTTATATTACTTAGATATTCAATAAACTAGCTCCTTCTGAAAATAAATCACCACACTCCTTTATTCTAGCTAGAGTGTAAGATCACTTAAAAAAATGGAATATTTTTATTACAATCAAATAAGTACTGTTCGCCCTTACGGTGGCGCCGACCCTGGGTATTTGGGATAAATTAAGCATTCATTCTTCCCCGCAAACCAGTAATGTATATCTATCCGAAATATTTTCCCCTAGGAAAAAACTCCCGAAGAATATTTTTGACTACTAGAAATATTTTGATCTTTTTAAAACTTTTTTGTATAGATTATTCACATTTGGATCGCTCTTTACACGAGTGCAGATCTCGGGAATTATATATTTTAGCGGTAGATGGCGTGTTGTTAACCACAACGCCTTACATGTTTTTCCACAGTTTAAGTCGATAGGAACTGCGGAGTTTTTTATTTCGTTATCCCTTATCACTTACCGGCCCTTGGATAAGATCCAAGTAATTTATGGAGGGTTGTAGCTCAGTATGGTCTTTGGCTCTCTACTGGGGTTATGGGGGCTTGCTCCACCTCCGTCGTGGGTTGTCCCGACAATGTAGTTCTTTCGGGATCGGCTCATTTATAAAACCCAAACATACCAATTATTTTCAATATTATTAAACTGTTGGCCATATTCGGACACTAAGCAAACTGAAAGTAAGTCGTGAAATTGCCACATTACAAAGATTCATTGGAAAGTGCGGTAAAAATTTTTGCAAAAATGTTATAACGGAAACTGTAGTGAACTGCTAGGGCGAGAGCTCTGCGCTTACGATGTTATATGCCTCGCATAGGTTACAGACACAATACATTTCACTATTATGATAACCTGATTTTAACCTACATGTGTGTAGAATTAACGTAAATTTTCAATGCAATCGTTTTACGGTTCAAGTAGTATTTATAAATCAAGTTTCAGACAATTTTTTTTTTCGAAATTATCAATATTTCGTGCCATCATCATTTCCGTTGTTACCATTTGTTGAAATGTGTGCGCCTATTACATGTACCTACCTCTGTTAACTACAAAAGTTATGAGTAGATGGCGTGTTTTGTTGAACGCAACGCGTTGCGTATTCATACACAGTCTTAGTCCACAAAGACAGGGGGAATAGCTATCTTCTTTATCGCTTCTCGGCCCTTGGCTAAGATCAAAGTGTAGTATCTGTTCTTATCAGCTTAATATCTGATACGCCCCGCATGCGGGGCCAGTATATTAAACTTATTTTTGGAGTTTGATGGAGGGTTTAGGGGCTTGCTCCACATCCGTCGCGGGTTGGCCCGGCATTGCAGTACCGCCGGGATCGGCCCATTTTTATAAATCTAAACAAAAAACTCGATAGATTAACGTGGTTTTGTTCCTAATATTACTGCAATTTCGCTGGAATACGTAACAAAGAACTTGCATTATGAAGTTTAAGTAAACAAGTGTTGTATAAGCACATCTTTACATTTAATGATTTTTCATTGTATAAGCAGAAACACAAGGAATTTGCCTTTGTTTCGTTTTCATTTTTTACCCTATGTAGCTGATCTTACCATATATTAACTTCAGTGTCACTATTTTTCGGGTTTGAGGCGCCGTCGATTTGTGGAATTTCTTGACATTTCACTGCGAGTATGATAATGACACTCTTAGATCAAAAAGCCGGTCAATAGTAGTTTTAATCATTGAAAATGGAATAGTAGTATCACTGTTTCAAGTGCAAGACCTACCTAGGAAAAGAAAGTATAAAGTTTGAAAATGAATTGCAACTACCTACAAATCAACAACCACAATATTTTACCTATTAGTTGAGTGAACAATCGCGAATCGCATGTCATCAATCATTGTTTAGGTCGATCCACTTTCCACTGTTTCCCGTTTTAATATCATGAGAATAAACATTGTATTCACAACTATTAAAATACGTATTTCTTTCAGATATTGAAGCGGAATGTCAAGATGATTACATGAAAATAAGAGTAGGATTCAATGGAACATTTAGCGGTTTAGTCTACTCTGCAGGTGGGTAATCATCCATAATTAAGTTACAAAGGCTAAAAGTACCTCAGTCGCCCTTCTAAAAAGATTTTGTGAACGAGCTCCAAGTACGATATAAAGAAACAGCAAAATTTTCAATTGTTGTACTTGTCACCAGAAAATCCAACTCATGATCTAAACTAAACGAAACAATGATTATAGGTACCTACTGTCTCTAATAACGCGAAAAACCTTAGATATTGTAGATACTATGAAGATCAGTAAAGGAAATGAAAATGCAGAACAATCATCTAAATCTAAAACCAATTTTTATCAATACTGATTTGACTTTTTCAAATCAACTTATCGAAAAAGTTGAAAGATGAATTTAAGAAAAAAAATACAGGAAAAATTATTCAGGAGATTGCAAAAAAATAGAGCATAATCGAATTTATGTTGAAACTAAATTACTGAAAGTAGTATTCTGTCCTCATTATATTACTCTGCTCCTGATTATATTACTCATCTCCTGATGACGCCTGTTTCCACCAAGAAATAGGCGTCATCAGGAGATGAACTATACTGACCACAAGGTAGTATAGTTCAAGACTTTTATTGTAAAAGTAGGATTCAACAACAACCGACCCAACATTTTTCATGGCACGGGAAACACACCATTCAATACGGCCTCTGTTTTTATACCGAACACGTTACCATTCTGTAAACTGTTTATATGAAACAATTCAGAATAATGTGTATTCAACAGGTTTATCACGATTCTCAAGAATCGACCAAATTTTTCAAAAATACTGAGTCAGTTTCGTGGTTCAATGGGTTAGGTTAGGTTAGGTTAGGTTACATCGACTAAGGGGATAATGAACTGATTCATTAAAAAATAAAAAGGTATATTCTTTGAATTTTTAATGAATATTCAGTAAATATGTACTCAGGACATTTACCGAGGTATACGAGGTTTGTTAAAAAAATAAGGTGAATTTTCATTTTTCTCAAAAAATATTTTTTGGTGAAAGCGGAAAGTTGTAACGATAATTACAAAACCTTTACATTTTTTGCCCTCTATTCCTTCTTAGTTGATGGAAGTGAAGTGGTCATATTAAGCAATCTTTGCTCTTTGCTCATTTTGTAATGATGAATATCTACTACCTAGGTAATTTCGAAATATTAGATATTTGATTTATTTATAATTTATAGGTTACGCCTACGACCCGGATTGTATGTATATAAATGGAACAGGAAGAGACTATTACGAATTTTTCATTCAGTTAAACAGATGTGGAACACTGGGAAAGAATACACACAGTGAAGAAAATAGAAAAACGCCAACAGTAAGTTTTCTAACCGGTCTATTATATCAATATTGTTTGGTATCAGCCCGGGTAGCTCAGTCGGTAGAGCATTGGACTTTTAATCCAAGGGTCCAGGGTTCAAGTCCCTGCTCGGGCGGTATTTTTTTTCGAGTAATAGTCGTCTGTATTGCACTGGTTACAAGAAATATAATGGGAATATAATGACCATCTTTTTTTCAGAAAAACTTTATGTGGAACACAGTTACTGTTCAATACAATCCACTGATTGAAGAGGAATATGACGAACATTTCAAAGTGACTTGCGAATATGGATACGACTTTTGGAAAACTGTTACCTTTCCATTTCTAGACGTTGAGTAAGTAGTCAATACGTTATGTATTGCAGTGACTGAATCATACTTTAAGTTTTTGGTTTGATGTCTTTTTTGAATACAGATTTACTCTTCCTATTAATTTTCACTTGAAGCAAGATTTCCTTCAGACAATTTATTTCAATGTTGAAATACATTCCATATCGTCTTTGTATTCATTTCCTCTGTATTCAAATACAAATCCAATTTTAAAAATGATTATTCGATATTTTGAAAAATGAGAAATGAAACTTCCTATGTTTTTATACCACTTGTAATTAACGGAACATAGGAAGTTTTATTTCTCATTTTTCATGATGACATCCTACCACGAAGTAACGGGTCCTTCCATCAATTTATTCGCTATTTCTTACGCTGTTGTTTCACGTTTATCTGCAAAAGGCACCCGATGCAAATTGTAGCCTTTGGTGATTCTGTCAAAAAGCTACAAAAGTGGCTAAAAGGTATAATCGACCACTATAGCCGGATGGATTGCATATAGACTTGTGCACATTGCCAATTGCACAAATCAATTTAATGCAGAGTGCAACAGACTGTTGGTTGACACTGGAAACATTCTGGAAATGACCTCTGACTTTACGACTCCAACTGTCAACTACGCACTGCCTTATAAAATACTGTTTCCGAGTAGAGAGGACTGGAGGAAACAGATAGTTGTTGGTTCAGAGATGGATCAAAAACACCTTCAGGTTCTGGTGCAGGTATTTTCAGTCGCAGACCCAGGACAGAGATATCAACCTGCCCAGGAACCTATGCGACTGTACTTTAAGCGGAAATTTACGCTACTGAATTGTGTGCGGAGAGATTGAAAGAATCCAACCACATACACAAGTCAATAAAAATATTCTCGGACAGTCAAGCGGCGTTGGAAGCTCTTGGCTCCTACCGAACAACGTCTAAATTGGTGGCAAATTGCCAAAATCGATAGGAAGACTTAACAGATTGTCTCTGATCTGGATTCCTGACCATACTGGCCTGGAAGGCAATGAGGCTGCTGACTCCTTACAACGGAGGTTGCTGCAAGCAGTTTCAATGGACCAGAACCTTTCATTGGCATCGCTAGGCTTTGCCAAACAAAGATTGAACACCTGGATGGCAAGAAGATTTATGGACTTCTGGATTGGCTCACTCCAAGGCGTTTATTCACCCTTCGAAGCTTGAAACCAAACAGTTGTTGAACTATAGTAGCCATCTCACAGATCACTGTCGTCTGAATCATCAGATGCAGAGACTCGGACTGTCGGAAGACAGACAGGTTTTCAGAGTTTGGCAGAGCCGTCATCTGACCTGAAAGACCACTCACCATATAAACTAATCGGCTTCGTTAAGAAGCTGGGTTTATTTGTCGAGTGTAAATAGGTGTGAGCCACAATAAATCCTTGCGAGTTGCGGTGGAGGGTCGAATAGACCCACTCACTTTGGGCCCAACCTAATCTAACTTATAATCTACCACAACAATTTACTTACATAGGAACAAATCTGATATTTTCATGTCTACAAATCATTCAGTGCAAATAACGATTGATCTACAAAATTGGCAGAATAACCCCCGCAGGAATAGGGTCATTTTCTGAGTAAATCCGATGATTCAGAAAATTGCCTTGAAGAATCGGTTTAACGAAACGAGGCGTGACGTCACCAAATATATGAAATGAAGAGCCCCCGCTATAAATCACTATTATTTTTAGACGTTTCAGTGTAAAGTTCAATTATTTATTGATTGTTTGTATTCATCTGGCTATATTCTGGAGGTGTGGAGGATTAAAAAGTCCCAAAAAAGTAGTGTATAAGTATAGGTATGGATGGGTGTGTATAAGCAGATCATTGTAATTATTCAACCTGAAATGAACCAAAAAAATGGACTTGTTTTTGTTGCAAGGACCGTTTCATTGTAAATACATCAAATTCATTTCAAAGTGATAAGTAAATGCATTTGTACCTATTATTGAATAAAGTGGACTAGAAGATACCAATACACTTGAATGAATCGTTTCACTTGTATTTCCCATTTTGCTGCGGAAAAAATTGAAAACTTCAGAAACGCTTTCGATCATTGAATTTGATGAAAATTCTCTTTTATTTGGATAGCGTTTTTGTAAAATAAACTTCACGAGACCATGAATATTGTTATATCACTGTCAATCTCAGTCACCAAGTCATTTGCCACTTTTACTTTTGGAATTATTAATTTTTGAGAGACTGAAACTATTAAATATTTCAGAGTAGCAACTGGAAATCCAGTGGTGTTCACTTTAACCCCTCCGGAATGTTACATGGAAATCAGATATGGATACGGCACTACAGGAAACAGAGTGACAGGCCCCGTGAGAGTAGGAGATCCACTCACATTAATAATTTATATGAGAAGCAAATATGGTAAGTGAATTTCAGCATCTGTTTGCTCCGGCCTGGTCACCAGCTTGAGCTAGATAATACTCTTGTCTCGATCTATGCAGAAATTACATTGTCGTTCTCACACAACACAACAATCTGTCTTTCAAGAAAAGACGACTAGCCATAAGCTAGTTGAAAAACAGGCAACTTTTTTGTTAAATATTCTGTTTCTTCTCGAGTTAGTTTTTGTTGAACTTATTGAAAGTTTTTGAAGATGTTATTTCACGATTATCTTACAGATGGATTCGACATTGTGGTCAACGATTGCTACGCCCACAATGGAGCCACGAAGAAAATTCAACTGATTGACGAGTACGGGTAAGGCGTTGAAACGTAAAAGTAGATTGGAGTCGTATACGAATTCTGTTTCGATTTTCAGATGTCCGGTCGATGACAAATTAATCTCGAGATTTCGGGGTTCTTGGTCAGACTCTGGGGTGTACGAAACTCAGGTCTTCGCTTATATGAAGACGTTCCGTTTCACAGGATCTCCGGCACTATACATCGAATGCGATGTGAGAATGTGCCACGGAAGGTGTCCGGTAGGTGTTTTCTTTCACAATATGCCAAAGAAAAATGTATATTTAATTCGGGTAGAGTACAGTGGCGGTTTTCATTAATGTTAAAATTCTCAGAAAGTTTCTTCAATGAGTAAAACACGTTGTCCGTTATTATAAAGCCATTTAGCTGCGTGTGTATGATTTAATGCAATAATATGTCCAAGAATTTCGTGTCTTCTATTTCATTGCCTACTATTTTAGTGCCTACTATTTATATTTTAGTTTAGATATTTTCGATGTGAAACATTTATAGCCGCCCGAAAAGCCAATTGCTGGCGTGGCGACGGGTCACCATGCGCAAGCGACTGTGCGATTATCTAGCCACTGGTTCTGCGTTACGCTCTCGCCACACTGAGCTCGGATACTTATAGGGTATACAGTTGTGTTCACTACAGTATACATAACATGTTTTTACTAAATAAATATTTTTTTTAGATAATTGATAATTTTATAATTTAAGTGTGCATTTATCTGTGCATTAAGCCCGCGTACAGCTGCCGGATTGAGTCATGGCCGGTGACAAGCCCCTTCCTCAAGATGTGCAGTAGATATGTAGAAATCTGTTATCAGTCTGTTAGATTATTCGAGCCGTAAACGTAAAATTGCAAACAAAAGGTTCTTTTTCTTTTTTCCTAATATCTTCTTTCTTTGTCATACACCGACCCAAACTTTATGCAGATACGATTTCTCCCACCGGCCGGTCATTGAATGACCCTTTTGGTAGATTTAAATTTACACAATTTTCACAGCATATAATATTTTTAAATTAAATATGAATTAATTTTGATTTCATTCTTTTGCAAAATAATGCAGTGAAACACTTGCGTATAAAGACACAAAATTGTATTTCAAAATCACCTGATAGCGAGTAGCGCACGATTGTTTTCCTTATTTGTTATTAACAGGAACATCAAAAAATTAATTAATTGATTAATTTTCTAATGATGGTGGAATTTATATTGAAATATTTATTATTGATATTTATAATTTAAGATCTTTAGAATATATTGTAATTGTGAGAAATGGGAAAACTTGGGTGTCATACGAAAACAAAATATACTATTTATTAACTTTTCTGATAATAACTTGACAATTCAAAATTAATTACCACGATTCAAAAAAGTCTCTGTCTAGGTTAAGTTGTAAAACAGCCTCGGCTGAACTTCGCCTTTTCATTGATTTTTGTATCTACTTCTTCTTTATAAACAATGAATGTCAATGAATAAAGCCCATTTATTATTATTATTATTATTATAACAACTTATTCACATGACAACCGTTTCGATGAAAGTCTGAATAGAGAACGAACATTTCATTTCCAACATTCTCACACCTTTTGCAAAATAATTTGCAAAATAAAAAAAATTAAAATTTGAAACAGTTTGGACTCTTCACTCTTCTTCCACTTTTCGTTATTCTGAACATTTTCTCTTTTCCTCCTGATTTCTTTTCTTCTTCTTCTGTATTTCTTTCAGTAGTCTGATCTTCTTCACGTTTCCCGGATTTTGATACTATTTCCTTTTTTGGTTTAGATACCGTAATGCTTTCATCTGTGGAAAGTTCCATGGGAATTAATCTTTGTAGTGGACGAATTAGTTCGCCCTCATTCACTTTTATTCATGCTACTCTTGTTATATCATCTCTGCCTGGGAAAATTTCCAAAATTCTTGATTAACATTTTTTCATGTATATTTCAATTGCATTTTTTTTATAAATATTTCAGTATCCAGCAATCATCACAGGGGCCACAAAATATTATTATTGATGTTTCACATCTGACATCAGGCATCCCGTGACGGCCACAATTGTTTTTTCTTAAAACGACGCAACATCCTCGAAACTGATTCGAATTAATACTTCTTGATCAATTGGTTTAGAGAAGTATTTTGGTAAATAAAAAGTCTTGATATGCGGCGAATATCCTAACAGTAACGTCAGTGATTCTTCTTTCCCATTGGTAGATAATGGCGGGTGTATGAGAGTTTCATAATGAATTGGTTAATAGGGCAGATGATAAAATAATAATGAATTTACAGAAGCAATACCATAATCTATATGAACTCCATTAAAGAGATGAAAGCAAAAATTTACTTCAATTACTGAGCGAAAAAAAAATGGAATATTTTACAAACTATTGAACTGCTCAGAACCATCATATCTTGTATCTGAAGCCGTATGTATTTCGGAGATCTACAGAAATATGGAAGTTGCAGTTGGAAAATAAAGATTATATACATCCACCATCGAATCTCTATATGTCAATATTTTAATATCATGATCATGAAACCTTCATGAAAAAATTTATTGATATTGGTGGAATCATATTCATGGTTTGCTACTTATTGTGTTGAATGAAATTCGTGAATTCAACAAATCACTGAAAAACATCAATTGTGCAGTCCGACATTATCAGAAATAGGATAATCACTGTTTACCATTGATATGACTTCAGTTTATACAAGTTTTACTATATTCAACATAAATTGTTAAAATATACCATGCAGTAATATTTGATAGTGAAATGGTAAATAAAATGGAAAGATTTCGGTCCGTATGTAGGTACGTACAGTACAGTACAGTCTTTCCCGAAATATCATGTTATTCGATAAAAACTCAAAGCAATTCAAACATTATTACGAGTTCAATTAACAAAAACTTTTGAGTCAATTTTTTGAAATAATGAAAAAAAAAAACTACTTTCGCGGGAAGCATTTTTGATATGATATTTCGTCACTCAGATATCATCTGTAAGTTCAAATTTTCAAAGACGGATAAGGTTTTTTACCTAATGACCTAAATACCTGGGTCAAGTCAGTTTCATTTTGATCGAATGTGAAAATTTCTCATTAATTCCTTTATATTACTTTTCTGAGTACGGCCCTGCTGTAATTCAATTACAATTGAAAGGGACACGTTAGCAATCAATAAGAATACTATAAAACATATTTAAACAACTGGAAATAGTTTCAAAGAGAAGATGAATTGGATAGAGAATTAGTAATGAAATGAAACTGAAATAACAACAATAAATGAGTAATCACTGTTTGCTTTTCCAAAATCCTCTAGCCGTTCATTTTCTGAAGCAGAAAGATAAAAACTATTAATTTTCAACACTAAATAATTGTAGGAAATGTAAGTAAATGTCAGATGAATTGATATTCCGTATCGTAACAATAAGTAATATATAAGAGAGGATTTCAGATGAAAAGTTTCCATATTTTATGCAATTTATTGTACTTTCAAGTAATTAGGTGGGTAAATATAAAATTATTTCCGAACATACGTTACACAAATGTATTTTTATACTATCAGTAGGTAGTAGAAACTTTATATAACTTCAATAACTGCATTCAACTGATAGCAAGATTTGCAGCAGGACCGTACTCAAAAGAATAGTATAATTATTTCTTGATGGATTTTCAGAATGAAAAGTTAGAATTCGGATGAAATAAAATAAAATAGGTATTTGGGGGTCATTGGATATGTAGAATATTGAGAAGAAATGCAATAAAGAAGTTTTTTTGGTTTTCATTATTTCAAGAAATAACCTAAATGAAAGATAGATAAGAATAAAATAGCATTTTGAAAAATGAGATATAAAACTTTCTATGTTTTTTACCACTTTTATTTGTAACTAATATTACTGCAGTTTCGTCCTTCAGGGATATTTTCTAATAATTATAATAAACTTGAAAATTTCCCTGGAGTAACATTATAGTTACAAATGAAAATGGTAAAAAAACAGAAAATGTTATATGTCCTGCCACGTAAGCTACATCCATCAATTTATTAAAATAGCATACTTTAATTTTTTCAAATATTCCACCTTTTATAAAATTCCTGTGGACAAATGACTCATTGACAGAAACTGTAGAAACTCATTTTTACAAAATGTATTCTGAAAATATACAATTTACTAGGGTTAGGTTTCAATTTTGTTGCTAAGTAATAAACTATGGCTGTCATTCTGCAGCTTTCCTCACAACAATCAAGATTAGAGTGGTGTGAAACCTAGAACTGTTTTTTGAAGGATTTGAACAAACCTTTTTTACACAATTATTGCTCGAAAGAATTTATCCTGATAATAAATAACGTTTCTTGTTTTTTGTAGAGCCAACCATGCCATTGGCGAAACGTTAAAACTGTGAGAAAAAGATCTATCGATGCCAAACCGAACACAACAATCGCTCCAACCATTCCCGCCCTTTCGGAAAATGTGAATTTGTTCCAGTCCCTTAGAGTTCTGCAGGAAGGTGAATCAGATGAAGAAAGAAACATATCTGTTACAAGTAAGGTCCTCTCTACATAACCTAAATAAAATGGAGTGAAATTATCAAATAATGTTTCACATGAAAGTTTTTTTATTATGGTAACCGAGCGGTTTGGAAGTTATGCCAAAAAATAACGTCGAAAAGCTGATCAATATAACCGTCCTCATTTTCAATGAAAACTCAGTTTTAAGAGAATGTTTTGCGATGAAAATTTTTCAAAATTGTAGCGTTTTCATTACCAGATTTAAGTTGACCAATCTCTTTAATGCTGTAGTATTAAACTTCCTTAAGGGATTTTTATATTACACTACACAACACTCACACATTTCACTTCAATCCTAGTATAGGTATCCAGAAGTGAGCACTACCACTACCAGTACCAACCCTAATTATGAAATACTAATGATCGTCATAAAGTTTCGTTCATCTAGTAGTCAGTAAGAGAGTAAATGCCATAAACACCATACGGAAGCGCAGTAGTCTTCGTCAGAAGAGATGTCATCGTCCTAACTTACCGTTGTTCAGGTGTCGTCTCAATAGACCAGAGAGTTTTCCTGTTATTGTTCCGAACCAATCCCCGTTTTATTGAAGTTCTTCGCTTCTCTTCTCAGTTGGTCTCTTTATAAAGCTTCCTTTGACTAACCGCCAACATAAACTCTTCCAGAATGTCGAGAAATTGCTCCAGGATGTCTTCCGTTGCTCCTAGTATCATGATCGGAAGGAACGGTGGTGTTTTTTTCGGGATTATTTTGAAAGTCCGGCTCGGCTTCCAGGAAGTGGTCAGCATCTCAATGACAGAGGTGTTGTTACTGTTGATAGTCCGGAGGGCGTACTTGCTATGGAGTTACTGACATTTGATGGTCTTAGAGTGAAAGTTGCTTGCACATGCCTGATGATCCCCAGTGATTTTCCCTTTTATTGTTCTGAACCAATCCCCGCTTTGTTGAGACAGTTCCTCGGTTCTCTTCTCTGATGGTCCCTTTATGAAGGTTCCTCTAACTCACCGCCAACATAAACTCTTCCAGAATGACGAAAAATTGCTCCAGGATGTCCTCCGATTTGATGGTCTTAGAAAGAAAGTTGCTTGCACATGCCTGATCATCCCCAGTGAGTTGCCCTTTTATTGTTCTGAACCAATTGCCGTTTTGTTGAAGCAGTTCTTCGGTTCCCTTCTCGGGTGGTCCTTTATAAAACTTCCTCTAACTAACCGCCAACGTCAACTCTTTCAGAATGTCGAGGAATTGCTCCAGGATGTCTTCTGTTACTCCCAGTATCATGGTCGGAGGGAACAGTGATTTTTTTCTTGGATTTTTCAGAAGATCCGGCTTAGCTTCCAGATGTGTTGTTGCTGTTGGTAGTCCGGTGGGCGTACTTGCTCTGGAGTTTCCGGCAGTTGATGGTCCTAGAGGGGAAGTTCCTTGTACATGCCTGATGGTTTCCTGTGACTTCCCACTGGATGCTACTTTGGGCGACTCAGTTTCATAAATATAGGGACTTGTACTTAGGCCCTAAAAGGCTTTCCACTGGGGTTGTTTTTTTTTCACTAGTTACTTCACTTCATTTTGGATACTTCTGTTCAGGACCATATTTTTGTTGGTGATATCAACTCCTCCCTTTGATTAAGTGAACATGAGCTGTTTATAAATGTTTGTTACAATATTCGTACCTGATATTGTGAGCAATGAACGTTATTTTCATTAAATTCGAATTGAACTGTCTTATGTGATTTATCATATTTTTCATGTTTCAGACCAGGCCACGGACGCAAACAGCGTATGCATGAAAACAGGATGGTTTTCCGCACTTCTAGCTCTGGGAGGAGGTGCTATGTGTCTCTTAGGTGGAGCTCTTCTAGCAACATGTACCAGGATGAGAAAGGTCTCAATAGATAAAGTGTTGACGAGTAGCCAATTCAACGGTTACATGAACCACAGGGGTAGCATAAATTGAGTATATTCCTAGACACTTGTGATAAGCGCTTGAAGGTGTGATGCCTTCTAACCTTCAAAAATGATTGAATTTTGAGTCCATTCACACCGACGAATAACCATCACTTCAAGAGGATTCGCAAATGAGTGAATCTGATGATATTTTGTAAAGAAACTAGTTTGGTGCTGTGCAACTGATGCAAAAATTGGACATTAAATACTAGGTTATAGTTTTTTTAGATCTAATACTGATACCGTTATGGTCAATCAATAGCTCAATGTGAGGAAGACAGAATACTCAAATAGTGAGTTCAGATGTGACATTTATTTCTGAGTCATTTCGATATCCCTACTCTAATAATGGTGCCGTGGCAAAACGAATGAACATTGTACTTGAACTTTCTTGCTCTCATTGTAATGTCAATCATGATAAACTGAGCGCCCGATCAATATAATATTTTATTTCATACTGTCCCTGCATATATGTAGCTGTAAGAAATGTCTTGCAGTCTCATACTTCCAGTAGTAACTGAATGAACACGGTTTTTCTGTTTCTGCTCCTTCCAATAACAACAAAAAATGTCCTTGATGACAAGTATCTATAGTGTTTTTCGAAGAAGTCTCAACATCATATGAACCTGTTCGAGCTACTTACACCTAATTCGTAACAATTACTCATATGTTTGAAGAAATTTCTTTCGAAAGAGAACTTACGATGACTATCATCTATATCATTTTGGAGAATATAATCACCGTAAATGCCATTGAAAAATCTTCGGCGGACCGTCGTTGATGGTAGGAACGACGGCTGTCTCCTATGCAAGAGAGAGCAAATAATAGAAAAATAAAAAAGCCAGTTGACGTCCACCAAATTTCATAACATAGTTATAAAAGACGTGATAAGTAGAATTTGAATCCCCTGTTGTGAAATGAATTTATTGAAAAAGACTCTGCCTTTACCAGAACAAAAATGGTGTCTCTTGACATGCATTTCACTAATCAAATTAGCATAATCAGGAAGATGACATCTCCTGATAAGAAAATGCGCTTCAAGAGACAGCATTTTTGTTCTGGTGAAAGAACAATGTTTCCAAGTCATATATGAGTCATATCTGACATTATCAATTGGGAATAAATTGGTCTATCACTGGCCACGGGCTAAAGGTGCTAACCACTACGAGCTTGATACATATAAGTTATTTTTCATTCAGCGAAATTCTGCACTATAAGATATATACTCGTACATAATATAGGTTAGGTTAGGTTAAAAGTGAGTGGGTCTATTCGATCCTTCACCGCAACCCACAAGAGTTTATTGTGGCTCACACCTTTTGACACTCGACGAAATAAACCCAGCTTCCTAAAGAAGCCGATCAGTTTATATGTAGAGTGATCTTTCAGGTCAGATGGTAAGAGTGCGGCTTTGCCAAACTCTGAAACCCTGATTCGGTCCCCAGCGGGGCAAGCATAAAGTATGTGCTCTGCTGTTTCATCATTTTCCAAACAGAGGCGACACACACTGTCTTCCGACAGTCTGAGTCTCTGCATCTGATGATTCAGACGACGACATGTCGTAAAATGACAATTTTCTTTTGGAATAAACACAGAAATCGTTCAATTACCGTGTGAAGTATACCTAAAATGTTGACCAATAGGATTGATTGTGATCGTTGGGATCATTTTTGCGTATTTTATTAAATTTTTATTTGGAGTTACTTGGAAACTAGATGAATTAAATGTGGTTTCATTGGAATGGACAGACAGTATGAAATAAAATATACGGTATGGAATTAAGGTGTTCACACAGTACTAGTTCAAGTCTAGAAACTGGTAATGAAGGTAATGCATCTGTAGCTCATAGTGATTTAAATAAATAACTATAGTATTAAGTACTCCACTAGATTTAGAGCACACGTACTCGGAGAATTCGATTTATTTATTTCATGATGAAAACACAATTTTAAATTTTACAACTTTATACTACTTTTCATTTCTACTTTATGTTAGTGTTTCATGTACTTCTAGTAGAATCTTCATTCATCTTCTCCGGTACGTTTGCAAAAAAATTAGATATTTTTTGAAATCTTCTTGATTACATGAAATATCGACAAGTCCCGTGTATATAACAAAATTCTTTAAATAAAAAATATATTCATGACGTTTGGTGTATTATTAGTTAATTTCTTGATGGTTCTAGATGTGAGTCCTGAAGAAACAAAAAATATAAAAATAATAATAATTTTCCCTTATCAGCACTAGTTTGGGTAAATCACTTTCAACTTTTTCTATCTAGATTATAATAAACTGTGCTGTCTTTTTTCGCTGAGTCATAAGCTGAGAATTTTAGGTTCAGCCGGAGTGAAGAAAATTCATGAGTTGCTCGAAAGTAATACAAACAAAGAAATGTTTTGAGTTTCTTCTTCTTCATCTTCACACAAAAAATGTGGGAAACTTCCAAAGGGAGGAAGAAAGCAATTAACTTGAAAAAAAGTAGTTGTTTCGAAAGGGTTTTCTCTTCCAGTTTGTATCTAAAAGTAACTTCATATCTTTTTGAAAAGTTTATTTTGAAATCTATTTCTTCCGTCCTTTTTGGGCGTTTCCTGCATTTTTGTATGAAGATGAAAAAGTAGAAAGCCTAAATATTTCTTTCCCAAAAAATAATCTCTCCTAAAAATATACCTACCCCTTTCAATTTGAATACGTTCCAATAATTCGAGTTTAATATTAATCGCATCCTCAAGATGAACGTAATTGGCAACTAAAGTAAAGTGATTTCTCTTACTTGGACGGTCATTTTTGTTCTGTCGTTCATCAATTTTTGTTCTCAACCTCGTCTCATCGTGAATCATGAATGTTAATCAATTTTTCATGTACAGAATTTCGTTTTACTTTTGATCAGATGTCATAACTACAAGTATTCCTAATTATATCCGTATGTTTTGTGAGGTTTAAGGGCCGTCTGCCGTAGGTATTTATCCTGGTTGATGGGTGTGGGGGGGGGCAAATTCGTAAAACGGGGCGGTCACTAAAAATGAAATCAATGAAATTGGCATGCACAAAATAATAACAGCTTAAATGAGTTCTTGTTTTCCCAAAGGGATCTTTGGGCAAACAATTCATTCATGGTTCAGTCTAGAACTAGTGATGGTACATATATGGCAGGTCGAAACAGCGTTAGTGTTATCGTGTTTAGATTATTGTCCACCAAAATTCGGTTTCGTTATACCTATTCACTATGAAGCAGTTCTTCAAATCTTCATGTTCCTCGGGCAGACTTTCAAGTTCACCCAACTTTTGCACAATATACCTATCTAAAACCGCTATTCCGGCTAACAAAAAATATCAGAGATATTTAGCTTACCTGGAATATTTTGAATCCTTTGTAAGGATTGGATCGGACTGCATTGAAACGACGAAAAGAAGTTTTAAAATCCGGCTCTTTGAACAAAAGAGAAATGTATCGCCTCGGACATATCGACATAACAGCTGGAAGAGACCTAAGTGCTAGATAGAATTTAGAACTAAACTATACAATACAAATATATAGACAATTCCAACCGAAAAGAAGAGATTATTCACATAAATGAAGTTTGGTTTTTGGTTATCGGCACTCAACAAAATACGAATCAGGCCTATCATCCCAACAAATAAGAACGAAATCATGCTTCCATACATATGAAATCAAAACGCGTGCAATCGCTGTTGATCATAAAGTGATATAGTCCTGTAACAAATCTGAAGCCACCCCTGACCAATATGTCAGCCAGCGCACAAATACATGACATCACCACAAAAGGAATGCAGTCGGCAACCGCCGGTTAAACGCTAGTTGAGTACCGAAACGACTAAAGAATTCTAGAACGATCGTTACCGATATATAAGGCCAGCTTCTCATCCCAAGAGGGCAGTTGAGTTCAGAAAGCGAATCGAGCGGTTAAACTATGAATTTAAATAGTGGAGATAAATTAAACGTTAGTTGCTAAGTGTTGAATATAAACTAGTAACTAGTTTGTGATTAGTGAAATATTGTTGAAAATAAACTTGTTTAAGACAGTTGATTCTTCAATTTGTCACAGTCACAGTGTGACGTCATCGTTTCAACGCCAGAATGAATGTATTCGAATCACTCACGAATACGTTTTGAATACATGAGCGCCAGAAAACGCCTCACAGTCGCACCGATTACACTATTTGTCAATCCGTCATAGCTGAAATGCGTTCTAGTTTCTAGTTTTAAACACACAACACACTGAAATATCTGTAAGTTAAGGACCACAGATTTCCAAGATATAAATATGAATTATGTGTTTTTCTCACAAAGTTTCCGCACCGCTGGTGATATCACTCGACCAAATGTTCATTAACTGGATCCTCCTTTCGATGTGTATAAGAGATTCATCAGCTGGCAATGACAACATGATTTAGACTTTGACAATTGATTTTGACAACTCGGGGTTTAGTGACAATTAATTGTTGTTGTTGTTGTTGTTATCTTCCGTCGTTTTTTATCATATGTAGTTTCTGTGTAGCACATCTCACTTTTCTTTATTAAAAACAAACCACAAAGATTACAGAAAAAGTACACGCCTCTTCACTTATTTCTTGATACAAAAGAAAAGATAACAATTTAATTTTCAGTTTGCTGCAAAATGTCTGCATCCCAGGAAAATCGCCCAGAGCTTTATGAAGAAGTCAAACTTTATCACAATGCTAGGGAACGAGAAAAGTTGGTAAAAATTAAATGCAATACTTTTTCATTGTAACACTTTTTTCTAGATTTGATAGCCTGGCTGATCTCTATGCCGTGATAAACACCCTACAACATTTAGAAAAAGCTTACATTAGGGATTGTGTTACTCCTAAAGAATATACAGGAGCATGTAGCAAGCTGTTGGTGCAGTACAAAGCAGCCTTTCGACAAGTTAAGGGAGAAGACTTTCCAACAGTTGATACTTTTGTAAAGAAATATCGAGTGAGTTTATTCATTTAAAATGCACATTTGCACTCTGCAAATGTACCAACTTGGCACAGCCATCGATTGTGCAAATTTTGTTCTCTGCTTTAAGTGCTTTATTTTACTTTTTTTAATTTTTTTTTCTAAATGGTGTGAATATGTTTACAAAATTTTAATTTATTTCAATTTTAGGTTTATGGCATTGTTGTAAATTTTCATATATTTCATATTTTAACATTTTTAAATTTAAGTCGACTATGTATTTTAAATAATGGTTCCATTCCTGGTAGTTGAATCAATCATCTGATTGGGAGATATTAGTTTTTTATTTTTTCAGCTTGATTGTCCAGCTGCTTTAGAACGTATCAAGGAAGATCGTCCAATAACAATAAAGGATGACAAAGGCAACACAAGCAGATGTATAGCAGATATTGTATCACTATTCATAACAATTATGGACAAATTGAGGTTGGAGATTCGAGCTATGGATGACTTGCATCCGGAGTTGAGGGATTTGGTGGATACAATGAACAGACTTAGTATTCTGCCCTCAAATTTTGAGGGAAAAGAGAAAGTTTCGGAATGGCTAGCTACGCTCAATTCTATGCAGGCTTCTGATGAATTATCAGAATCTCAAGTTAGGCAGTTGCTTTTTGATCTGGAGAGTTCATATGCCTCCTTCAATAAAGTACTACATGAGAGTAATTGAGAAATGCAATTTTATTTTTTAGAGGATATTATATGTGGATTGTGAATCCAGAATTGGATTTTATTGGTGTATGAATCAAAAAAATACAAACTAGCTTAAAATAATATTGTTTGATGTTAAGTTTTAACAAAACATTTTGAATCGCGCACCACTGTCATGAAATGAATCAATAATTTTAATTACCTATACATATGTACAACTGAAAATTGGTGAGTTTTTGAACCAATATTATAAATTAATATTGGGTTTTGTCAATTTCGAAATAATGTTCTATCTACTAAAAAAAATTTATCACATATCTTTCTGGAGATACAACATCCATCTGGAGTCTCACACTCAGGCTGCCTGTTGAAAGGCACTTGAAATATGTATGTGAAGCACTTTACCATCTACCAAACTTCTGATCTTTCTTAAGGGTCTTTCTTACTGACATTTCTGAAGAATCCCAGATTGCTTTTTGAATCATATCGGTATGCCTTTCTGCAAATACAACATCCATCTGGAGCCTATTCACGACTCCCAATAGTTGCTTTCGCACATACATGGAACACTGTCATCCTCACTGGTATACATCCGATGTTTCACCGTAAGACACTTGCCTTATCGGCTCTTCAGTACCAAATCTGAATAACATTATAAGAAAAAACACTCAATCCATTCATAAAATTACGATTTTTTGTCACGAATGAGTTAATCTACTCATGTTATCGATGACAGTACGTAATGACATTCATTTTCTTATTTGATTCAATCCCAGCCATAGGAATCTTGTTTAAACTGAATGGAGTATATTTTTAGTAGAGATTAGTTTCTGGAAAATACTTTCTAAATATATTTCTCATAAATAGTGTTTTGTAAAGGTACACAAAATTCATAGTAGACCTTTTATTACTACATATGTACAAAATAAAAAAATGAATTGAAAAAAAAAAATTTATTAAATAATTTTATTATTCTTCTGACTCTTGATACTTTCCCAAGCATTGTCCTCTACATACTTATTGTATAATGGCTCCAGCCTCTGGTTTTTCTTGAATTTGGACAGCTTTGTTGGGTACCAGAATTTGAAGAATGCAGGGGCATATTCAACTAGTCATTTTGGATCGATGGTAGTTACTTCTGTCATATATTCTTTTGTTGTTTGTACAAGCTCGTGATATATTACGCTGAAAATATATGTATATATCAGTTTTCCAACAAGAATATCTCTTCTGTCAATAAAAGGCAAACAAAAAAGAAGACCTCTGTAGAGTAGAGGCAAAATGTGATTCAATTTAATTTTAAATGAGGGTAGACAACTGAAGTAATCTTAGACCTTTCTCATTAAAGATGTGTTGTGGCTTCATAATAGTCAACTGGATTCATGCATTTCTAAGCCAAATGGTGTGAAACTCTCAAAAGCTAACAAATATGGAAATGTGTTGAAGGGAATTCAAGAAGTACCTGGCCATTTTCAAAGTAACATCTTTGTTAGTTAGTAAATCAGAACACAGTGTTTTTTCATCGATTCTCTTAGAACAGCGAGATTATGTTATGATGAGAATATTATTGATTATGTAAAGTGAAAGGAAATTTGAACATAAAGCTTATGTGAACGTTGTAATAGATAAAATGAAACAAAAAATTATTAGCATTAAATGAAAAGAATGTACTACATTTTCAGGTGACTAAAGAAATTTAACAGAGTGCAAAATAAATTAAATATTTTGTAGGAACAAGCAAACATGATATTGAGACGTTTCAATAGAAAAAAAAGATACGAAAAATGTAAGTTGAATTCAACATGCCATTTTGAGAAAGTGTTACCTTAAACGCGAATGATTTCTGAGATAATTGTTCTTCAAATTAATAAAAATTTTTTGGAAACATATTTGGAGTTGAATGTCTCAAAAATATATATTACATCATCATAATTTAACTTGAATAAAGAAAAGGATTGTGTAGCCTCAGTGAATGTTTCAGATATCATGATATGATAGTAATAACTCCAGGTATGCTTCAATCAACTTTTACGAAACTTTGTGTGTGTCAGCTAGAAAAAAAAGATTTATTTCCAATCGAAAATTTGTCAGATATTACATAATACAAAAATTGAACAAAGGTCAGTTGTTTTGTCGTTTATTAGGGGATGGATTACACTTCTGACGCTCATGAAAACATGTCTGAAAAAAAATTTCACTGATTTTTTTTAGCTGAAAATTTGTCAGGTGATATATAGTTTATGTAATATTTCAAATAATAATATAAAATGAAATGCTTTATTCAAATAGGATAACATTAATATACATATATAAACACAATAATAGAAAAAAAAGATCTACGGATATTTGTTAATAAGAAGTAGTCTTAAGGTGCGTATTCACCAAAAAAGCGAACACGAGCGAGTATTCGTGTATGTTTGCTCGACATATATATTGATGTCTCGTCCACACCAGAGCGAATATTGTCGTAGTTGATCCATCTACTTTGTGCGAGTAGTGCGTGCGCGGTAAATATGTCTGAAGGTGCTTATTCACAAAAAAGCGAGCATTCGTGTATGTTTGCTCGTGTTCGCTCATTATTGATTATTGATGCAGAATGCTCGTTCACTCTTGTTCGCTTTTTTGGTGAATACGCACCTTTACCTACGATAATTGAAAATACAAAAAAAAATAGTAAATAATTGGTATCACCTTAATGGTCTCTTAAATGGTCTAATAGATTTCATTTGAACATAATAAGACTGTTAGAATACTTTACATTTTCAGGTAGACTATTATACTTGATAAATCCATTAAGAATTAATGTTTTAGTGTTGAACGTTTTTGTATGATCATTTACTTACAAATTATTTCTTATTCTAGTATTATACTGATGGATTTGATAATTAAAAATTACAAATTTCTCAAAATATGAAGGTAGAAGGTTATGCAACATTTTGTAAATATAAATCATCGTTGAATTCTAAGCCTACTTTCTATAGATAACCATTCTAGAGTATTTAACATTAAAGATATATGGGAGTTGTTCTGAAAAAGGTTTTACTTCTTCGAATATAATTGAAAATGGAGAAGATTATTCTGAAAGCTGCTAAAGATCGCACGTTAAAAGATAAGACAACTCGTTAATCCTCAATTAGCACGAGCAAGGATAAACTTCTAAGGGTGTCGTTCATGAAGAGGAAACAGAGGGTTAACGGAAAAACACATTTTAAAACAAATCAACTTCTAAAAATTCCCTGACATCATTTATGCGCCAGAGTCATGGAAAATTGAACGTTTCGAATGCGCTCTACCCATAGAGAAGCTGTGGCGGACATTTGAACGATGTTATATTCCACACATAATGACATCGACAGATCTTTCAAACGAATACAAAATTTCAATGGTATCTCACACACACTTTGTTTTATTTAAATTTAAAGATAGGAAGCGCCTAATGAAAGCCCCTATATTAAATCTAATTGAAAGGGGTATATTTTCAGGAGATATTAATTTTTGAGAAGGAAAGGTTTTGGCTTTCTACTTCTCTATCTTCATACAAAAAATGTGGAAATTTTCTAAAAAAGCCAGAAAGCAATCAATTTCGAAAAAATAAACTCTATATAAAGATGTGCGTATGTACCTATACCTAGTTCAGGCAAAGAAGTAATTTTCACACACAAACTGAAAGAAAAGCTCTCTCGAAACAGTTATTTCCATATAAACATTGATACACAAACACTGTTCTCTTTTTGTATAATTCAGTGGATATATATACTATTGGTAAATTGGTTTCAAAGTTTTATGACTGTTTTTTTTTTGTGAGTTTTCTGCTGACCTATACGTCATAATTTAAAATGTATAGACGGTCCCTTATAGTGGTTGAAGTTGAAATCATCTGCAATGAATGATTTAGCATGTCATTAGTTGCTTTCTTCGTGTAGCAGTGGATCGGATGTTTGTCTCTAGACCTTAGTGCCTATTCGAGTGTGTTATATATTTTGTTGGTAGGCTTGCCTATCATTTGTGACTTATGACATTTTCTTCATAACGGTAGTCAAAATTGTTTTTTTCAAAATGTGGTGCATGGTGTATTAAATTCATAAATCGGTGAGTAGATCTGTTTTGTGGATCTGGCTATAAACAATCTTCGAGTTCAAACTAAAATTTTGATATAAAAATAAACGGAATCGTTTACAGAATGGGAAAGCATTTCCAACATTTTAGCGGGATTTTCTCTTTGTATACTCGTCGTGAAGCAGGTTGGCCAACCCACACCCGGAAGTAAATTCACAGTTTAGATGGTCCAGTGAATAATGGAGATGAAAATTTATAAATTTTTCTCTTGTCAAATAGTGTGATATTATGAGTGATTGAAAGTAACAATCAGGTGCAACTGCCTAGATAACAATTGGATATTTTGGGAAAGTTTTACGTAATCGGTAATCCTGATCAATATTCTGTGACCTGCTCAAAGCTACAAGTTAATTTTGGTAAGGGAAATCCGTAATTCAAAATCATTCTGTTGAATTACTATGCACCAAAATTAATCTCTGACAATATACCCAATTCAAATATTTATTGTAGGAACATACAGTAGGAATGTATCGCTTAGGTCATGTCCTATACAGAACTGGAGCATGGTTATCAGGGTTTGCGTAAAGCAACCAGACCTACACATTTCTATGTAGGGGCAGTAAGTTTATTTAGAATTAGTTTCTTTCTTCGCTGACCTCCGCACATTCTTGCCTTTTTTTAGTTCCTTGCACTTTTTGTTGATGGACGCTAGTAGTAGACAAACAGGAGGAGAAATCCCATCAGTTGTTATTGAACATGTAGACAGTCCCATGCTTTCACCTTTACACTGGCACGGGGTACTATTATGAAATGGGTTTTCATGCATATAATAACTTGATTTTCTGGTTTGGAGATTTACACTAACATCTGCTTGGATTGTCGTCCTTATTGTTTTGATATGGTACTTTTGAAGTAACAGTAGTACAATAAGTCACTGAATGGTGGGAATCAATTGCTTCTTTTTTTTTTCACATCACATTGAGACGTTAGTCTGTTGGCTCAGCGTGAGTGGTTCATTGTACTCATTCAATCGACCGCTATGTGAAACAATGGTTCAAGCCCTACTGCTGGATGATCGATTTTCACTGTGTATTGTCTAACCTGTACTAGGAATCACACGTTGAAAGCTGAGATTTAATTTATCTTTAGCTCACACTGGTTTTGACTTCTAGGGGTTGTGGTAGGGGAGGGTGACAAGCTGGTTAATGAAAAAACAGATTGTCAAAAATGTTTAACCTTGAGCCTTGAGCACATTATTAGCATTAAATCTATCTTCTAAGTTGTTTCAGAGATCATTAAAAACCCTCATAACAGCCAGCCTAAAAGAGAATATTTTAAAAACTCACAAGAGTCATCTAAGAATCATAAACAACTCTTAATGTAACTTTATATCTATATCTTACACTGAATCAACTGGATCCTAAGACAACTAGATGTAATAAACTCTTACAAAGTATAACTGGTCTAGGCAGATTAAATACCTCAAACATTCAGACTACAACATAGCTTGGTCTAACATTGATCATGAATTATTGAGAAAGAACTTTACTTTTCAGTTCAAACTCCAGCAAGAAGACAGGTCCTATTTTTCAAAGTATTACAGATAATTAACTAATAACTCACGAAATTAGCTAGTAATTAGAATGCCAATACAGTTTATATGAATCTCAGTATTGAAAATACTGAAACTGGCAATATTTAGAAATATAAAAATATGCTCCAAGAAGATCAACCAACATAACACCAAACCACAGACACCCTCAGCACAAAATTCTTGAACAGATTTACCATATTCTAAATTGAACCTTTTTTTACTTGAATTATCGCTAATATTAATTACTCTTAAGAAATAATTCATGTAATTTAATATACAGAAGGACCTTGGACAATAGCCTGCAGGATCAATTGAATTTGGTTCAATAAATGACATGTATTATTATTATGAGAGAAAAATTATAAATTATAATTTTTTCTTTCACATCTATATCTCTCAATATAATAATAATAATAATAATAACGTCTTTATTATTTCCTCTTTTAATACATAAAAAAAAAATCCTTCATAATACATTTAAGAAAATAAAGGGCGAAGTTCAACTCGGCAGCGGAGAGTGCTACTCTGTTGTTCTTCCACTTAACCCTGAAAAATACCTATGCGTACCTATTGAATGATACAAAAGAACAATGTATAAAAAAATATTAAAAAATGTCTATACAGTTTTTGGTGAAAGCGGCAGTTTTCAACCTTGATATGTGAAAATAATAAATAAAACCTACTGATAAGTCCTGAACAAAAAATTTTTAAGTTGGGTTTTGAAAGTTTGGATACTTCCTGTTTTGAAATTTGGTGGGATGAGATTATATATCTTGCAAATCTGGTAACTAAACGATCTCCTGAGGAGTTCAGTTCTGAATGGGGGCGGGGACAAAATTCCTCGATGTATAATATTGACATTATGAACATCAGTGCGGAATGTTATTTTCTGATGAAGATAGGAAGGTCTTCCGGTAAGGATGATTTTATGAAAGAGATTTCCAGAATGTAGAAATCTTCTGTTTTCCATATTCAACCAACCCGTTTCACATATCTTGTTGGAAATTCTTTCTCGCTTCCTTATTCCATATATTAACCGAAGGCAAGAATTTTGTACCTTCTGAATTTTTTGTTTATATTGGCTGGTTAAATTTGGTCCATATACGGAGTTCGCATAATTGAAATTAGATAAAACCAAGGTCTCGCAGAGTAAGGATTTCAACCTAATAGGAAGACATTGACATACACCATATATAACTCGTAAGGATGAGTATGCTCTTTGCACTAACGCATTTACATGTTTTTCAAACCTCAGGTTGAAATCCAATAATACTCCTAGAACCTTGGTTACGTCTACAATTTCGATATTTTCATTATTAATTTTGATATCTACTGAGTTTAGAACATCAACTCGCTTCTTATTGGGTCCATATAAGATAGCCTTTGATTTTGTGGGGTTTATAATCAGGCAATGATCAATAGCATTTTTAACGAATATACCGAGTTCCCTATTGATTATCTCGCATGCGTCATTCGTTTTTTGAGGCGGAAAATTTAAATAAATTTGGGTATCATCCGCATAACAATGAATGTTGCATTGCCGAATACTTCTAAGAAGATTACCGGAGTAAAGAGCAAACAGCACAGGACCTAATATTGAGCCTTGTGGTACTCCAGATGTGAGTGGAAGATAGTCAGACTCTATGTCGTCAATAGAGACTTTCTGGAATCTATTTCTCAAATAATTTTCTAATAAGCGAATAGCTGTACCCGAAAGCCCTATATATCTCAGAATACCAAGTAAAAGTGTGTGATTAAGGGTATCAAACGCCCTACTGAAATCCAACAAAATGAGTATAGTATACCGTCCTTGGTCGGTTGCTGGTTGATTTTCCAGTAACAATATTGGTTTGTTTTAGAGTTTTCCACATATCCTTGGAAGTACTATTATTAAATTTGAATGAGAAAAATGTCTGCTTTTCTCGTTTGATGGCTTTATTCACATAGTTCCGCATATCTTTATAGAATTGAAGATGAATTTCTGATTTCGTCCGTTTAAACCTAATAATAATAATAATTGTAATTTATTGAACAAAAGTATAATTTTGCTCAACTGGCTATCGACCGAAGTTCTTCCGCCCGTCTTAATATAATATATGAAAATAATAAAAATCATCATTAAATTGGAATTTTTACATTCACAAGATTGAGATATGTTATTCCTGTTCAAAACCAGCACGTGGGTTTCACCAATCAAGTTGGCGTCTTCAGAAGATGACGTAAAACAATTTATAAATATCTAACAGAGTACACTTCCACTTTTAGAACATCGATGATTTCATGGTTACATATTGACGTGAAAAGTATTTGTGAAAGCTCCTGCAAATTTTTAACAAGAGTAATTCATTTTTACAAGAGTAATTTTTAACAAATGAATAATGTTTTATTTGAAATACGACCTTTGTCACTGTTCATAGTTTTCGTGTCACACTTTGGTTTTCCCAGTTTTTCGAAAGCATCCAAAAGTGTAGTCTTATGTACCAATCCCAACAGTTTTAGAGTGTTCATTTATTCTATGGCTGTTGTTGAAGGCCTGTTGAGCGACGTTAGGCTTTTCTGGTTTCTGAAATTGGATGTGTGTTGTGTGATCTTTGAAACGAGTTTTATTAGCTCTTTTTGTCTGATCAATATATTTTCATCAAAGTTCATCTTGTTCAATTGATCAACAGGAATGAAATCTGAATCTTGTATGTGTACAAACTCAAACTTTAATGATACAATTTTTTTCTTTTCGCTCTATTTCCACCTCCTCAAGCGGCGGAAAATTCGTAAGTGATGCTTATCTTCAATAATCGATCACTTGGAAAAACAAATCTCAATTTTGTAGATGTACAAATTTAATTTTCTGTGATATGATTTCCACCCCCTCAGGCGACGTAGAAAACTCTGACGTGATGGTTATCTTGTAGCATCGACCACCGTGTCAAAGTTAATTTTTCGTGATACAAATTTCCAAAATATTTCCACCCTAAACCCCTTTAGACGACCTGTAAAACTAGGACCCTTCACTTATTCCACGAAGAAAATTATTATGCAATTATGATTTCCTAATGGTTAAGTGATTATGCATTTATATGTTTTCTTTTGATTCACTTTACATGGACTATTTAGTTGTTTTTATTCAAGGATCCCTATTTAAATGAAATAAATTACCTTGGGATCATTAAGACAAATCACAAAATCCTCCTCGGCGCATTTTAGGAAGATGCCCTCCTATGGCTTCAGTATATTAATCGCGCCAAAAATCGTACCATCTTCTGGAATAGTATCTACAGTAGCCATATTGGCATACTAAAGAGATTCCACTTGATTGGTTGACGAAGTTGTTGGATGTTCATGGTGCAAAATTCCCACCCCAATGCCCACGGCGACCTTTCCATTTGAGGGCACCACTAAGTCAACTATACCTGACGGTACATTATATATATTTAGCCATGCAAGTTTATTTACGCCTCTGTTTGGGTCTGGGTTCGCAAGTTGCTCCTGCTTCTGTTGCTTGGTGCAAGGCAGATTTATAGGGCATCTATCTCCTCCAGAAACTTGGTTACTTGATGGCCTTTAGAAGGTTACACGAATAGATTTAGGGAAAGGAGGTCCACCACGGCAGTGTTCCATATTACCTTGACAAAACTTTCTACAACGATAAAGAGTCCAGTATCTTGAAGATTACCTTACGAGTTCTGTTAAAAAAATAAGGTGAATGTTCAAATTTCGCGGGCTACGTATTTTCGATTAGCGATTTCTTATGTTGCTACACTCGTCTCAAAAATATGTTGAATATCTTCACATTTTCTGCTGTTTAGCATGTTTAGTGGATGTTTAGTGCATCAAATTTTGTGTAAAAAATAGAATTGAGTGCTCAAAAACAGTTGAAATATTGACAGTGGGATACAGTGATTGTACTGAGTTAGAAAAATGTTTACAAGTGGTTCAAGTTTTTCACAGAAAGTCGAGAATACGTGAATGACGATGCTCGCCCAAGACACGCCAGCACATAAACAACCGATGAAAATGTTGAGAAAGTGAAGAAAATTATTATGGAGAATCCTCAAATCATTATTAGAGAAGTTGCTGAGGATGTCGACATATGCCATGAAATTTTTCCGGATATTTTGGGCATTTTTTTAATGTGTAGTGGAGTTCTTGCCGCATGGACGTATTGGCAGTAAGGAGTATTATTTGTGTATTTATTTATTTATTTGTAATACAATACTCTACAGGACATAGCCCAATTACAGAGCAGGAAATAACAGAGTATAATAAATACATCACAAGCAAGTGACTATAAAGATTACAAGTTTATATTTATTGTAGGTGACAAAACAATTATTTTAGGAAGTGGGATTTTATATCTGACAATTTGCACCTAAATATATCTAAATTATCGCTGACAGAGTTTGTAACTTTACACATGGTATGGATTGGAGAATTCTCCAATTGATAATTTTATAGGTTAGTACAACACTATAATATTCGCGCCTTTTTCGAGACTGAAAAAGTTATGCTTTTGTAGCAATTCAGAGTGGGTTGTTCCCATTGGAGGATAAATGCCATCGGTTTTTAGGCTTAGCAGTTTTAAAAATCATCGTTGAATTGCTTCTATTCTATCAATATGATATTGATAAAAGGGGCTCCACACAACTGACGCATATTGTAACTTTGATCTTATGAAAGCATAGAATAAAGTTTTTAAGGTCAAAGTTTCATTGAAATTACTACTGTTATGTGCAATTAATCCGTACAAATGACAGGAGGAGGTTACAACATTATCGATATGCCTATTAAATGATAGTGGAGTGTCAAATGTGACACCAAAATCAGTAAATATTTCTGGTCTTACCAGGGAAACGTTTTCTATTGAATAATCAAAGATCAAGATGTTCGTTTATAAACTGCAGGATATGACCTTACATTTATCAAGGTTTAGCGACAAGTTATTTCGATAACACCATTCTACAACCCGTCCTACGTTTGCTGAGAGGTTCACACAATCATCTATGTTCTCATCGAGGCAGTATAGTTTTAGATCATCGGCATACAAAAGGATTTACACATCTATAACATCTGCAATATCATTAATGACAATTTTGAAGAGCAACGGTCCCAGATTCGACCCTTGTGGAACACCGGAAGAAGGATGTAGATAATCCAAAGGCTACTAGTTTGTTTAGTAGAATGCTATGGTTAAGCCTGTCGAAGGCCTTAGAAAAGTCTGTGTAAATAACATCAGTTTGGGCCCTATTGTCAATAGATTCAGCAATATGTTGGGTTACAGTCAGAAGATTGGTGATCGTTGAACGATTTTTCATAAAACCGTGTTGGTTTATACTTATATTGCAACTTACATGCTGATATATAACTCGCTCCAGCAGAATCTCAAAGACCTTTGCAAAGTTGCAAATAATAGAGATAGGCCGATAATTTGAAATATCTCGTCTATCTCCTTTCTTGAAAATGGTATTGTAGCCGATCTTAGGCAGATATTAATTATTATAGATAGAGGACGAGCAAGCAGAAGTGCACAATCTTTTAGGATGAAAGCTAGAAGTTATGTGCTGCTTGCGCTAAAAAATACGAAGAAAACGTCAAGTATTGTGGAAAAACCATTAATGGATTTTGAGAAACACGTCGCGATATATTTTTTTTGAAAAGATCAAATCGTAAGGTGTAGTATATAAAATTACTATGGATCTTCATCAAGTAACGGCCGAATCAATCAGAAATTTGAGGGGGACTACTTTCAAGAGGATAAAATAGAAATTGATGATTAAATGGTTTTTTCTTGAAAAACATGAAAATTCACCCTATTTTTTGAATAGGCCTCGTACGTTCCTTCGGCATGGATACACACCTTAGGATGAGGTGTCATATAAGCAGACTGCAACCTTCTCAGATGATACCTTCCTCAGCAGGGTATTCTAACGCCCCTCTCTGCAGGGGCAGGCAAGCATGTAAACTATCGATCATTTGCTTTGTGGAGGAACAACTTTTGTGGAATTCAGTTCATCTTGAAATACCCAAACAGTGGATTGTTGCTTACTTTCCAGTTCATACGAAAGTTGAAACAAAGTTGTTTATGCATTTTGCAGTTCTTATACGATGTTAATTGCCTACAAGACTTAAAATGATTGGATTCAGCATAACAAAATGAACAAATGAAATTAAGTTCATACCTCTGAAAAACACATGTTCCAAATTTCCTGATCACATAAACCAAATGTTTACCTTGTCAAAACCACATAACAGGCATCAAATTGATTGAAAATCACACGCCAAGTGACGTCATTGCAAAGTGGCATTCATTTATTACCAGTTGGAAGGTGTTAATTCATATATCACATGTCATAAGTAGAATAATCAATTTAATATAGGTAAAGTAAGTTAGTTTGATGTAGACAAAGTAACTTTTGTTGAATGATATAGTATGTCGAAAGGGGTCTATTTCGTTCATAAGGATCATGAAAATGTCCTACATATTTAGTCATGTGAACCAATAGCTAAATACTAAGTTGATGAAACCAAAACCCCAAAATGTGATCCAACTGCAGACATTGCCACAGGTCTCATCACTGGTGGTAGGCTGAACCACAAATGCATTGTTAGACTCAACTGTCCTTTGAGGATTCTTGCATTCGTAATTCAACCTAGCATCAACAGGGACTTTCGAACTTTGACAATTGATAACGGTCATCTTGTTGAAGCTACATTTGTCAAATTAGTTGTCATTTATGTAGTCTGTTTTGCCGAATCACCATGGACGGTATATCAATCAACAACACGTGCAAATAATAAAATTGTTTCATAAAAATGGGTATTCTGTTGGGGCAACGTACCGCGCGCTTCTGCGACTGTTCGCAATGTGGTGGATAAATTGGAGTCCACTGTCTGTGAGAGTGTGCAGGATAATCCGGGGTATTCGATCTCGCGTCGCTCACAAGAACTCGGCCTTTCGCAGACCACAACTTGGCGAATTTTGTGTCGGGCCTGCACCCGTACAAAATTCAACTGACTCAGGAACTGAAAGTAAACGATCATAGACAACAACGTGTGTTCGCAGATTTGGCTCTGGAGCAACTGACCCTAATTTTCATGAAAAAATAATCTTAAGCGATGAGGCACATTTCTGGATGATTGGGTACGTGAAATAACAAAATTGTCGAATTTGGAACGATACCAATTCACAAGAGATACAAGAGCGTCCATAAATCGCGAAAAAGTCACTGTTTGGTATGGATTTTGGGCTGGTGGCGTCATCGGTCCATATTTTTTTTAGAACGACGTTGGCCAGGCCATCACAGCTCATGCTGGGTGGCTCTCTGATCCTTCTCATTGAAAACGTTTGTTTGTATAGTGCAAGTAAACAATATAGTGCCCCCTACCTTCCAGCAGCAGCATATATATATATATATATATATATATATATATATATATATATATATATATATATATATATATATATATATATATATATATATATATATATATATACAATGTAGGTTTTCACGGATGGTAGAATATGATGTGTTGTTTTTCCGGGTGTTCATCCGTTTTGTACTATTCGATAGTCGACGTTTCGCCATCATCTCAGATGGCATTATCAAGACGAGTTACTGCTTCGCTTCGAGAGGTGTAACTGATGTTAGGTTCTGCTTGTGTTGTTTTTATATGGTTTCGCTTGCGTAAGTTGTATGGATTTGTTACCTGTTTTCCTACCTGACGGTTGTTGATGGCTTGTGGTAGTTCTCCTACCTGTTTTTCTACCTGAGGGTTGTTAATGGCTTCTGGCGGTTCTCCTACCTGCGATGGTTCATTATCAATTTGTGGTTGTCTTTGGTGGTTGTTTTTAATTATTGTTTTCCAAATCCTTGGGATGTTTAGTGAGTCATCACTTTTGTTGATGAGGCCTTGCTTTTCGATTTCGATAGCTTCTCTGATTTGTCGAATTCTTGGGTTTTGCACCTGTGCTATCTGTTTTGTGGACTCAAAATTAATCGATAAGAACAAAACAAACCTCCTCTGCCCTCTTTCAACACCATCTACAAACAGGTCACAAGATTAATTTTGAGTCCACAAAACAGATACACAGGTGCAAAACCCAAGAATTCGACAAATCAGGGAAGCTATCGAAATCGAAAAGCAAGGCCTCATTAACAAAGGGGATGACTCACTAAACATCCCAAATTTCACAAAAAGGATTTGAAGCTTTATATTTCTATTAATTATCTGCGAGCGCTTTCGACAGCTGGTCGTACTGTCATCTTCTAGGCATTCCTCAAACTGAACTTGTCATCCTGTCGTCTGCCTCTTTATACAGTCCGAACGTCTCAACTCAGGTATTTCAGGTACTTTAGGTAAATTTGCCTGTATTTGTACTGCACCAGGTACTATTCTTTGTGTTAGATCTTCTCTAGGAATGTGTATGGTTTTGTTTAATATATTGAATGACCTCTAGTAAAGAAAACCACTTTCCTGGACATCTGACACTTGATAACAACAGACCTCCCATCTTCGAGGGTGCTAAACACCCAAAAAAGAACGATTGAGAGATCGTCAAGAAGCACAGCACCGGCAGTTGAATGGGCTATCAAGGCGTTTCAGCCCTTCAAATCTCCTGGAGAGGATGATGTATTTCCAGCTCTTATTCTAAACGGGCTGGAAATAATTTTATCCAATCTCATAAAATTGTATAGAGCACACCCTAAATTGATACGACCAATCAGCCTTCCATCCTTCCTGTTGAAAGGACTTGAAAGGATACTGGACGTACACATCAGAAGGGTGGCATTATATGCATCCTTCTAAAATAACCACCAGTACGCTTATCAAACCTGAAAATCGACGGATTTAGCATTAAAGAACCTTGTAGAGAAAATCTCCCAATCCCTCGACAACAAGGAGATTGCGGTTGATGTATTTCTCGATATTGAAGGAGCATTCAACAATGCACTACCTAAATCTATAGGATCGTCTCTGGCTAGGAAAGGTATAGAATCGACCATAACATGCTGGTAAACAGAACTGTAACTACGACTCTTCAAGGCGAGTCCATTAGGTTCAGGGTTAACAGAGGCTGCCCTCAAGGTGGGGTACTATCTCCCCTTCTTTGGTCGCTCCTGATTGATAGTCTGATTGATGTCTTCGACAGAAGAAAAGTAGATCTGCAAGCTTATGTAGATGACCTTGTATTCTTATTAAGGTCCACGTCGGAAAGAATAGCTTGTAATGTCCTCCAAAGCACGATGGACGTTGTTCACAGTTGGTGCCTGAGGGAGCAGAGGTCTGTCAACTCCACCAAAACTGTGATAATCCCCTTCACCAGGACAAAAATGGAAGATCTAACGCCACTCTCCCTCAATGGTGAGGTCATTCCATTTGGGACGGAGGTGAAATGTCTTGGCATTGTCCTTGATACAAAGTTCACCTGGAACGCTCACTTGGAAAAAGTTTTACACAAAGCCAGACTGTCCCTATTGACATGTCAAAGGATTAGTGGTGAAACTTGTGGTAAATCAGCTGCCATGTAGATCCATCTAGATCTACCTCCTCTACACATTTTTCTGGAGAGAGAGGCTAGACGGACTGCATATAGGCTTGTGCACATTGCCAATTGCACAAATCAATTTAATGCAGAGTGCAATAGACTGTTGGTTGACACTGGAAGTCACATAATTCTGGAAATGGCATCTGACTTTATGCCTCCAACTGATCAACTACGAACCGTTCCCGAGTAGAGAGTAATAGATCCTCCGGGAGAAGGAAATATTAAGAGCAGATAGTTGTTGGTTCACAGATGAATCAGAAACACCTACCGGTCCGGTGCAGGTGTTTTCAGTCGCAGACCCAGAACAGAGATATCAACCTGTCTAGGAACCTATGCGACTGTAATTCAAGCGGAAAGTGTGTGCGGAGAGATTGGAAGAATCCAACCACATACACAAGTCAATGAAAATATTCTTGGACAGTCAAGCGGCGTTGGAAGCTCTTGACTCCTACCGAGCAATGTTTAAATTGGTAGCAAATTGCCAAAAACGACTCTCCTCGATTGGAAGACTTGAAAGATTGTCTCTGGTTTGGATTCCTGGCCATACTGGCCTGGAAGGCAATGAAGCTGCTGATTCCCTTGCAAAGGAGGGTGCTGCAAGGAGCTTCATCGGACGAGAACCTGTGATTGGCATCGCTTTAGGCTTTGCTAAACAAATATTGAACACCTGAATGGCAAGAAGAAGATTTATGGACTTCTGGCAGAATCTTCCAGGATTGGCTCACTCCAAGGCGTTTATTCAGCCTTCGTGAATAAACAACAACAAACAGTTGTTGGACTACAGTAGGGATGAACTACGATGTCTAACAGGCCTTCTTACAGGTAGGTCACTGTCATTTGAATCATCATATGCAGAAACTTGAACTGTCGAAAGACAGTGTGTGTGTGTCACCTCTGTTTGGAAAATGATGAAACAGCAGAGCACATACTTTGTGCCTGCCCCGCTGGGGAGTTAGTCAGAGCCGTACTCTTTCCATCTGCCTTGAAATACCACTCACCATACAATCTATGGGTTTATTTGGTCGAGTGTGAATAGGTGTGAGCCACAATAAACCCTTGCGATTTGCGGTGGCGGGTCGAATAGACCCACTCACTTTGGATCTAACCTAACCTATTTATAATGCCATCCATTACTCGAAGAGGAATCGTTATTTCAACATGTACGAGATTTCTGTTTAGGACTAAAGAACAAATAAATCGCGATGTGTTAATAGTGACGTAAGATTTTGTTCACCACTTTATTACTTTGAAGCAGTAATCAAAAACTCATTTATATATCTACAATGACGAAGTAAATTTATGATCAATAAATATCAGCTCATTCCTATATCTGTTGTTATTCTCATTGTGTATACTCTAGACTCAAGAGAATTAACAGGTGTTTTCCATTTTAATTAATTTCAGATAAGAAGTTCATTGTGTATGTGTTTTTTTTTGTGTGTACTGAAATATTCCATGGACGATTTCCTTTGAAATGAAAAATATGTAAAGTTTCAATGATTAGATATTGAAATTTAACTTAAAAAAGATTTTAGCTCCGCTCTCCCACTTATTTCGTCCAAAGATAAGGTGCTACAAATTTAATGGAATATTCTCTTAGCAATATCAGTCGAATAGTGTATTTACATCAATTCAATTCGTATAAATCTGTGTTAACCTTGATTCATTTAGAAGATAAACGAAATCTGCTCAACTGAATTAGTAATAATATAAAATTCGTTGTGATGCTTCGGCAGTTTGATAGAACTCAACAAAAATGGATTGGCCATGGATACATGATTGGTGGAGAATAAAAAAGTGGAAGAAATGCAGAATGGGAAGTGATACGGAGCCACTGTGTTTTTGTGACGCATGTTTTTCTTATGTTGGTATTTTTTAAGGTTGTTTGTTTTATTTAGAACCGTTTTTATGCTTGTGTTCTGCTTTGAAGTTTACTAATGCTTTTATTCACAGGCTTGAAGAGTTACATTCAAAAGTTTTTTTCATTTTGATACTTATTTTCTGATTTGAAAAATTTAATTTGAATCATTCCAAAACTTCTTACTTACTTCTTTCAAAATTAAAAATATTGATAAAGCAACAAGTACATAGTCATAGAGTACTAATAATAGTTTTAAGTTATGAAATAGTAACTGTCCGGCTTATTGATTATAATATGGGAACAGATCTAATAAAGTATTTCAATTGCAAATTCACAATAGGTTGTGAGGATGTACTGGAAAAAATAATGGTAAATTTTCGTTATCTGGACACCCGGCGATTTTGAAAAAATTTTTGACTGTACTTACGTATTTTGATGCGTAGATTACGAATCCGAAAGAAAAAAGCGGCGCTCTCCCTTATTTAAAAAGTTATGGCCCTTCAAAGTTCAGAAAAGGGCAACTTTTCAGCCTTCTTTTTCACTAAATAAACTATATAAAAACACAAGCATTTATTCACTAGGTCACCTTTACACCTTATTCCTCCTTCTTTAACACTTTTCACTTCAATAATCAACATTTTTCTTATAAGAATATTAAAAAATGTACGGAGCTGCTTTTTGGTTACATATCACTGTATTTTACGTTTTTAAGGTTAATGATATGGTTGGTACGACTGATGCAGTCCATATTCCTGAAGTAAAGTTTTTCATAAGAAAAATGTTGATTATTGAAGTGAAAAGTGTTAAAGAAGGAGGAATAAGGTGTAAAGGTGACCTAGTGAATAAATGCTTGTGTTTTTAAATAGTTTTTTTTAGTGAAAAAGAAGGCTGAAAAGTTGCCCTTTTCTGAACTTTGAAGGGCCGTAACTTTTTAAATAAGGGAGAGCGCCGCTTTTTTCTTTCGGATTCGTAATCTACGCATCAAAATACGTAAGTACAGTCAAAAATTTTTTCAAAATCGCCGGGTGTCCACATAACGAAAATTTACCAAAATAATAATTTCGGTATAAGTGACAAAATGTAGATACATTATTGAGGGTCTCCAATATCACTTGAAATAAATCATTCATTATATTATATATTCAAATTCTGAAGTATATTTTGAACATTGTTTTGAATCCTTACTTTTCTTTCAAAAATACTTTTACTGTGTTACTTTAAAATATAATCGTTTCACAGTCATTCGAGAAAGATAAAAATGTCATTTACAAAATGAGTTTTTCATATGTTGAATGAAGCAAATCATCAACAAATTATTTTTTTATTCCACAGTGGTTTTTACATACTTGTATTCACGAGTATTAAACAATTTTACCAATAGATCATTCGATTAGCCCTCAATTAAATTGCCTTCATCAAACAACATCAAAGCTGAAATTTTTATACCGTTTTTTTGGGGACATTTAATTTTTTTGACTTGTGTCGAAAAAAACTAGAACTAACACAGTTTGAGGCGAGATTTTTAGAGTGAATACAAGTTTCGACAACGGAAAAGGATTGGTTTCAGAAACTTTAACCACTTAAGAAAGCTAAGTATCAATATTTAATTTTTTCAATTGATTTTTTTCATTTTGTAGACAAAACTTATGAATACAAGACTGTTGGGCGCAAGTCGTATTATAATTTCATTAAAATGTCATGATATTACTACGTCCTACGTTAACATAAAGGAGTTTTTCATGTATATTAAGTTGTGAAATATGTTGTCAATTACTCGAAATCTTTGGACTAAAAATATCAAAGGATCCACTGATACTGTCATCGATTTCATTTGTTCACTGCCAGTGACAATATATACATCAAGGCAAGGTCAAGAATTGGTATTGTTACGTTTTTACCCGTGGGTTGACCAATAATTGACCACACTGAATAATCAAACTTAACTTTATTTCACTTCAAATATACAAATACTAAAACTTCAACTATTATTTGAATGTCTATCGCCTTACTAGGTTACTTCGCGTACCGCACTGTAACGTCCACTTGACTATCTCGATATCCTCCTGGCTAGCCTTTAAATATCGTAATTGAATGCCGTGGAAATTTTGCCAAAGTTCCGATGAAATCTGTAGCTTTATTCTCGCTGCTTCTAGAGTGGCGGGGAATCATCGTACATTCGTGCGCTCTTAGCTACGTCACGTTTGGTTTATGGTTACCAGTGGCGGCCGGCGTTATTGTCGGGCATGATTGACAACAGTATGATTGTTTTTTTTTTCAGACAGCGAATTGTCTTATTATATTGAGTTACTTGGTAGTACGGTTATGAAGTTATTAATTCTTGATATTATTCTTATTTAATTCTCGATTACGCATTGTTCGGCACAGGGTCATTCTCATATTTGGTTAACAACAAATTCATTATTACCACAATTTTCAATATTAGGAGTTTGGCACAGTATCATAATAAAGTTTATAGTGGTGAGAAGCGACAAATGTGTGAATAACTCTATCGAAACTAATATAGCTGTAAAATATATAAAAAATTCATTTATTTCACGATTCAAGGGAAAACGTATTTTTGTTTTTTTATTGTATTGTGACAAGTTAAAGAATTAACTGTCTTGAACAAATTTATTTCCAACAATATTTCAGTAATCACAAACTAATTTATTTACAACACTTAGCCACTAACACTTAATTTATTTCCACTATTTGAGTTTCTTGTTTAGCCGCTCGATTCACTTTCTGAACTGCCTTCTTGGGTCGGGAAGACGTGCTTATATCGGTAACGGTACTTTCTAGAATAATTCTGTAGTCGGTTCGGTACTAGAAAATTACCGGCGATTCCCGACTACATTCTTTCGCGGTGATGTCATGTGTTTGTTCGGCGAGTCAGCCGACATGTCGGTCAGGGGCGGCTTCAGATTCGTTACAGTATAATAACAGGATATCATTATTAATATTCTTTCAATGACGACAAACACGGTTGATCTAAAGACTCGTCTATATAAGGTCGTCATTATGGAGTGAATCTACTTAACTCTGTACCTTAGCCATCAAAAGCATTACGAGAGTTTCTGTTCAGGAAATGTTTCTTTTTACGGAATGAGAGCCCCTCACCTAAACTTCATCGCGAGCGTCAGTAACCTCTTCCGACATCGTGCCTATGGGTAACCGATTTTTTTTTCGATAGTAGCAGATCCTCGCAATAATATTTTGTGGAAAGTAAGTGTCAGTAAGAATAAAACAGTTGAGCTGAAAAGTTTGTAGACTAACATACAAAAAAATTGTTAAAATTTGATTGTAGTTTTCAACTAGTTGTCTTCTAGGGCGATACAACGATTATAGCGATCATGCAATGTATCGAAACCATTTTTATAGTACTCTTATAGTACGATTTGCCGCCTCAAAATAGGGTTCGGTTTCGACGATCATCTCTTCATGGGCACTAAATTTCTTTCCAGCGAGCATTCTCTTGCGGTCTGAGAACTGTAAAAAGTCGCTGGGGGCTAGGTCTGGAGAATACGGTGGATGCGGAAGCAATTCGAAACCCAATTTTCTTCAAATGGGTCTGTTTTCCGTGATTTTGTCCGCCAAACGCTCCAGTAACGCTATGTAATAGTCACTGTTGATGGTTTTTACCTTTTCAAGATAGTCTATGAATAGTATACCATGCTACCCCAAAATACTGATACCATAACCTTGCCCACCGACTGTAGCGTATTTCCACGATTTGGAGTCGGTTCACCACGTGCAGTCCACTCAGATGACGACCGTTTTGAATGTTTCGTCGGTAACAACCTCCTAGGGGCTCATTTCACGTTGTTTAAACTTAGCAAACCAACTTTTCGACGGTTGATTTGTCTGGTGCAAAGTCAGAATAATGTTTATCAAGCAAAGCCTTGGCTTCAACATTTTTTTTTCGCCGAAAAGCTTTATTAACACACGATAATAATTTTCATCCATTTTCTTCAAACCAATAAAAGTTGCTTCACTCAAAATTTTCTATCCCATAAACAAACAGTCCGACAGCTGTGAAATGTGTACACGTTTCTTATGAAGGTTAAGCTTAACTAAAAATCATTGGATTTAATACTAGTAGTGCCATCTGTGCGTTAGCCTACGAACTCTTCAGACCACCTGATAGTTCAGCATATAGTTTAGTTGAGGTTGAACAGAAGGATCTGAATTTTTCAGTGTCTATTTTGTGACAACTGGGTATACTCGTAATTTCCAGAATTACTTTCATACTATATACAAGGCTGGAACATATGTCCTATATCAGGGATCGTCGCGTCCTCCATAAAAAATATTCTGCTCGTATTACCGAAATCGCCGTTTCCAAATTCAGCTTTAGGAGCTTCAGGAACATCAACTATTTATCTCATTTTTTCTTTATTACACTACATGTTTATCCTTTTCATCAGTACACATTTCCAATGGTGTTAATTGCTTCCTTTGCTTATTGTGACTTCTAGTTAGCGTTTGTCTATTTTCTTTGTACGCGTTGGAGATTGTGTTGAATCTTTTATTATATTTGAAGCATCTGCCTTGTCTTCCGGTTACAATTTTACATGAATAGCGAACGTTAACTCTTCAAAACTATTTTATTACAAAGCACTTCTCTTAGTTCGTTCGGCGCCATCACTAAAAAAGTGGGTATTCTAGCCAAGATCTTATTTGTGGTATAACAAATATCCCTTGAAGCCAACTGTCATTTCTTAATCTCCGGTATACTATGTGGCAATCCATCTATGTTATAACAAATATGACGTTTATCTTTGTCATTTTTTATAATCAATAAAATTGTTCGTTGTATCTGTAGACTAAATATATTTTTTTTAATATCGAGTTGAAAAACTTTTACTATGAAAGTTCTTCTTTTCAAATTTTCCTTCAAAAATTGCATAATTTTCAAATACCACCTTTCAGAGCGAATACCATGGACTTGACTACTTTTGAAATTGGTTAGTAATGAAATTCGACATCATCCAGCGTGGCCTAGTTTATTTAATCACCCGAATCAAAGCTATAATTTATCAATAATAAATAAGTGAACGATATTCTAAATTGTGAAAAATATGACCGAGTAATTTTTCTCAGCAAACACAGCATTAAAAATAGAAATATTGCCAATATAGGTTTTTCGTCAACTAGTACCTAATGGTGGTAGCATTTATAAAATATTTACTATTTTACTATCTACTATTTTATATATGCCGGAACTGTACCTATAATTTTCCAACTGTACATAAGGGATATTTTCTTTGCAATGGTCGTGATCGATCACAGCTCACCATGATTGCTCATTAGTTCTTCTTATGTTACCTACACCCTAGCTCGATGGCGACAGAAAAAAGTAACAAAGTCCTTTTGCATCGATGTGATGGAACCGAGGAAGAAAAAACCAGTCTTTTTTAGTGACTGCAGTTGCTGCCATACAATTTATATTGTACAGTTCTACCATTCTCGCCGGTAATCAGGCCGGGGCCAGAGCCGGCCTTAGCAGTATGCGGGGCCCCGGGCTATAAGCTCCCAGAAAATTAAAATAATTGTTCGCCGTTTTTTTCTTGTAAATTTCCTTTGTTAATTATACCTTTTTGTTTTTAATCTATGTTTTTCATATTATATTGTTGTTTATTTAATCTTATATTCGCCACTGAAGAAAATGTCTTTTGATAGCCCAACTCATTACATTCGTTCTTCCCAAACTGTTGTAATTTTAAGAAGTCTATTCATGAACGTCGGTAATAATGTTGAAGAAACAAAAACATGCTATTTGAATGGTTGGCAGATACATATAAGAAAAAATCGCCTTTCAGAAAATAAACAGAAATTGAAAACAGTTTTAGTGATATGATATATTATGAGTAGACAAAAATTTCAAGATATTTTATTTATAGTAGTGTTTACACCTAAGGACCTTTTTATGAAAACTAATACAACTCTCTCACTAGATCACTTTCGTTTTCTCGAGTCACTCTTGTTTCAAAGGACAGGGCCGCATTTTGTATATTCGCAACATTGCCCCTTCCTGGATAACTCATCTGCTTGAATCTGACTTAATCAATGAACTATGTTTATCGTTATCATTATAGGAACTCTCTTTGCAGATAGATGAATGCTATAGAATTCATTCATTAATTATTCTCTTGGTAAGCAACTTGCTATCTTCTCGATACCCCATGGTTTGAAAGATCCGCTCATTTCTCGTGGAAAGGAGAGAATGGGTGCTGTTAGCCTCTTTTTCAAGATGTTCAAGGATTGCTGTCATTTGGGGTTCGTCTCAAACTGAAATAGGTTATTTTCAATTTGAAGATTCCTTTTGGCATAAGAGAATCCGTAGTCTACATATTTTCGTCAATACGGAAATAAATCTGCTATAGACAGTGTTAGGTTATGTTAGGTCAAAAGTAAGTTTTTTATCAAATCTGAATGACCCAGGAATATTATAGTTGTTACAGAAAATAATTTCATGAGGATACACTTCTAAAATATAATAATCGGCAGCAAACACAATTTAAGTCTCAGTACTTACCCGAGTCAAATTCTGAATCATGTTTAGATTTATATTTTCAACATATTTGAGTGATTCTGAATAAAACATTGGCAACTAGGCAACCACTTCAACACTAGTAGTCATGTGTTGTTATTAGTAATCAATTAATAACGGAATTTAGAGATCAAAGGTGTATCAGCCAATATAAAATCAATGAAGTTCAATAATGAATTGTAATTTTTGTTTTTTATAAAACAAAAAAATATTTCAAGTTCGTTGAGAATTCAAGATTCAGTTTTCAACTCTGTAGAACATTCCAAGAGCAAAAATTTGCCTGAAATTATATTTGCAACAGTTACTGTTTTTGTAGTGGGTACTTATTATTTTATTTCAGAATGTTGTCAATGAAATTGAAAAAGTTCCCGCAAAATTTCTCTCGGGAAAAATTGTAGTGTTTTCAAGGTCATCATGTCAATGAACCCATGACAAAAAATGCTCACCTTAATATCGGGGGACCAATCAGCATTCTTTGACAACATGTTTCCAATTATATCATTTGTAGAACTGTATAGATCATTAGCACATAATAGTTTTCAACAGGCTTTAATATCATAAATCCACATATTTAAAAAAACGCCTCAAATTTTCGATGGTTCTCGCCAGTTGTTCTAATTTTATGTTAAAACTAAACTACCGATTTTCAATTATATTTTGTGTCGCTAGAATTGTTCACAAGACTTTGGGTTTTACCGTCATAATTGAACTATGAACACAGATATAGCAAACGTATTTTTAGGAATGTTTGAAGAAATCAGACAGTTAAACTATTGGAAGTTATGTCAAGGCGCGTATTATCACCTCTTATATTTGTTCATGGCTTGTGATTAAAATCGGTGTAATCAACTTATCATTATAATATCACCTCTGACCTTGGAATAACGGAGGAGTTGTTATCAACATTTTCAATTTAGTTCTCAATTATGTTTTACGTTGGTTCAAGAAGTCTTGCTGGAGAAGCATTTGATTGTGACTATTGTGATTGGGTGATTTGAAACTTTCTTATACTTTTTTTTTTTAGTTATTATTGAAACCTTTCGGAAACATTTTTAGTTGATATTATGCTATTATAACATATATTTTATATCATCACAACACCAATATTGTTTATTTACACTATGGCCTGTTCAATGAAATGTTCGAAACCTGCACTTTGTCTATATATTTACCTTACAAAACTTTTTGAACCCTTGTTTTTGGGTGGTGTGTTCTTTTTAAAATTCATGCTTTTCTGTACTAATTTTTTGCAGCACTTTATAGTTTATACAAAAGAACATTGAATAGTGTATCACAAGTCGTTGTTTTCATTTTTCGTTCATTTTTATCATTGTGGTGACTCTGTGAATATGTTTTTTAGATTGGTAAGAAAAAAAAATGATAATTTCTAATATTTTCGTTTCAACATTTCAGGGGGATTTGGAGATATGCGATCCATGCGACTTGAGCTCGAGCCCCCAAGACATGGACGACGATGGGGGCAAGGTTGTTATTGTGGGGGTGTGTGCCATGGAAAAGAAAACACAGAGCAAACCCATGAAAGAAATCCTGACAAGGCTGCAAGAGTTTGAGTACATTAAAGTTATAGTTTTCGAAGAGGAAGTTATTTTATATGTAAGTCATTGTGCATTAAAATTACAATCAATCAATCAATCAATCACTGTACTTTATTGTCTAAGAAAAAAATCTTATTGACAAAGCATATGAAAACAATACTATTACACAAAATAACATACACATATATATACATACACATATATAACATATATGCACATATATACACACACACACACACACATATATATATATATATATATATATATATATATATATATATATATACAAATATGAAATTTATTGAGTGTCTTGATATAGAAACAGAAGTCAATATCGGACATAGCACTCATGAAAGTGGCAAACCATAGACACGTGTTTCGGGCTTTTGGCCCTTCATCAGTATGGTGCAGCCAAGTGTAAGGATGGGCAACACTTGGTTACCAAAAGATAGAAATATAGAAATACAAATGCACGGAGCCACCAACAGGAGCCAACCGCACATTTGTGGTTTCAGTTGATAGATCTCGTGTTCACAAGAAAACTATCAAAGCCTGTCTTCAAAATATTCGACCAAGCTGTAATACGCTTTTAAGAGCAAAAGTTCTTTTACACGGTTACGAAATACCTTGTAGTTCACTATACTTTTCATTTCGGTAGGTAAATGGTTGAAAATTTTCCGACTCTCAAACAAAACAGAATGTTTTGTTAACGTTGTTATTGGAATAGGCAGAGGTATGTCGTGAATTTGACGGGTAAAGTAGGTATTTTCTGATCTATAGCATTGTCTTCTTTTAAATATGAGACTTACTGTTTCCAAGATAAAAATGCAGTGTACAGTCAGTAATTTATCATTGATAAATAGGGGTTTGCAATGGTCGCAATGGTCCCTAATATTGGCTTTGTAGATGAATTTCACCTTTTTTTTTGCAAAACGAAAACAGACTGTAGTAACTGTTTGCTACAAAACCCCCAGAAGGCGACATCATATCTCAAGTGACATTCGATTAAAGCGTAGTACGCAGTTTTACCAGCAGTTGCTCCCAGCTGCTCCCAGCTCTTTAGTGATAACTCTAATGGCATAACAGCTAGATGAAAGTTTTTTGTTAAGATATTTTATATGATCTTCAAATTTCAGAAAGCTATCAATCCAAATTATTTTCTATCATATGAGTTTGAAGGCAGAAATTTCCATGCACAAATTTAAATGATAGAATGTTAGTTTTGCTGAAGTTAAAACATAGCGAGTTTGAGTCACACCAATACTTAATTTTTTCTAAATCAGCTTTAATGGTACTCTTCAAGGAAACCAAATCCACAATAAAGTGGTGTCATCTGCAAATAGTGTAATTTTACCATCAATATTGATGTTAGGAAGATCATTCACATATAGGAGAAATAAGATAGGACCTAGAACAGATCCTTGAGGAACTCCACGGCATATTTTGGAGAGACTGGATGTTTTATTTCCTACCTTGACAATTTGATTTCTGTCAGAGAGAAAAGAGCTAAACCATTCGAGGGTTGGCCCTCTGAAACCATAAAGAAATAATTTCTTCAGCAATATTCTGTGATCTACACAGTCAAAGGCCTTAGAAAAATCACAGAATACTGCAGCGGCCGCCTCGCCTTGATTTAGGCCTAAATATAGCTCTTCCAAGAAGTCAAAGATAGCATCGCTAGTATTCTTACATGATTGAAAGCCAAATTGGGCATTGTTTATTATATTATGTTTTGTAAAGAAGAATATCATTCTTTTCTTGACAAGTTTCTCTATAAGGTTCGATAGAGATGGTATAAGAGAAATTGGTCGAAGGTTTGACGGCTCGTTCGCTGCACCCCCCTTGTGAATAGGAATAACTAAAGCAGTTTTCAGGACGCCAGGAAATGTTCCAGTTGTGAAAGACACATTAATTGAATCCGCCAGAATATGAAGAACCTGATCGGAAAGATTTTCAAAAAGTTTAATGGATACTTTGTCAATCCCGTGTGTTTTTTTATTTTTGATATATTTTAAAGTTTCTCTAATTTCCTCAACATTTGTATGATCTAATATGAATTCCTCGGGTATATTGATATTTTTTAGGTAATCTAAGGGGTTATTTTGTGCTGTTATAGTGGATGTAAGTTTTTCTGCTATTGTGCAATAAAAATTGTTGAGAGAATTTGGATCAATCTCCAATTGAACTGGGAGTATGTTTGTCTTTCCCCTTAGCTCATTGACTATGGCCCAGTTTTCTTTAGATTTGTTTGACGATGTAGAAATTCTTTCACAGTAATACTTTTCTTTCGCTCTTTTAATGATTAATCTGTACAGTTTGCGGTAATTATTAAAATATTGTTGGAAGACTTCACTGGAAGTATATTTTCTAATCATGGCAGATATTTTAATTCCTTTAGTGATCCAGCTCTTTTTGTTTTTTTCTTTGATTTTTTGTATAGGAAAACAATGTTCAAGCGCTTCACTTATGTTGGTGTGGAATACAGTTAGAGGGTCAAGAGAATACAAATCATTATTCCAATTCATTTTATCAGTGAAGTTTTGGTACTTGATAAAGTTGTTTCTTGTATAGCGTCTGCCATATCTCTGCCTTAACCTATTCTTATTAAAATCACAACCTAATGAAAAGTATGTGAAAATAGCTTCATGGTCAGAAAGACCTGAAGGTATATATTGAGTTTGAGTAGCTTCATCATCAAAATTCACACAAACATAGTCAATGATACTTTCGGAAAATTTTGATATTCGAGTTGGCTGCCTGACAATCATTTTTAAATTAAAAGAATTTAAGAGAGCTTTCAAGGAATCAGAAAATGAGGTTTCATCAGTGAAATTAATATTAAGATCACCTGCCAAAATAATTTTAGAATTTACAGGAATCTTAGACAGGATGTTTTCAAGGTTTATTAGAAATATATCCAGATTCGAATTTGGAGTTCTGTATATGCATAAAATGTAAAATTTATATCTTTTGCAATTTATATCTTTTACATAAAATTTGTGCCAATTAATCTCTTACGAAGGTTCGAAATTGATGAACACTTCAATCTGGCAGACCACTATTATAATCCTCATGCAGTCATTGCTCACTGTAGTTCTGGCGTTGAATCTGGCCATTATTACGCATTGTTCGAAGACGAAACAGACTGGTTTAAGTTTGACGCAAGTCACTAAGTATTCTGGCGATGTCTTGAATTTATTGGGGCCTCTGGAGACACTCTACATTTTGTTTTACGAAAGGGAGGACACTGGCAAATCAAGATCTTCAGATGATGTGGTGCAGCAGGTTTTTCCGGAAACATCGTAATGAAAAGAATTGAATTGATTTATGGAATGAAACATTCACAAATCAAGTGACATGTCACATTTTGTTACTACTTCTAATTTTATTATATGGAAATATATTGTAATTTGAAGGGTGGATAACGAAAAAATAACTATATATTCCGAATATGCCCCATGCTTGTTATTATCAACAATTTTAATAGCGGCTTCACTAAATTTACCATTCAAAAGATCGCATTACTCAATAATAATAACTTTATTTTTCGGTTGAAAAGCATAAATGTATAATTACATATAAGCAATAACTGACAAAAATGTCAAAATCAGTATAAAAATGAAATTCTAGCATTATCAACCAATGACCACTTCCTAAACCGTGAGGTAAGTGATCATTACATTTAAAAATCATGTGCCCTGAGCAAACAACATGAGACTGTAATGACTGCCTTCAGAATTTTTCCTGTCAAAATTTCTGCCTTAGTGCATAAAGATCTTGAGATTCTAGACTAGAGGGGGCATCATTTTATCAAGGACTCAATAATCAGAACAATGGTTTCAATAGACTGGTCTGTATAGAGTATTGTAGGACGTAAGAGTGCCGAAGATAGTAATGTCACATTAAGTCGATGGATATAGGCTGAGACCTCATATGCTGGACATGCCAACATTAGGGTCTCAGGCTTCTCACAGTAAGCTCTGCACCTGGTGTTCAGGTCCTCTATATCCATCACGTGACTGTGATAGACTTGTCTTGAAGGCACCATCCTAGCAGACCATATGAACCCCTCAATTTCCAATCTAACCCACTCGACCTTGGGATATCAAAGATTAGATGCTTTGATGAGCCGAGATCTTCAATGTTGGTGAAGAAGACTATTTAGTTTGTTCGTAGCAGTCGATTTCGTTGGGCTTATGTTACAAGTGTAGCCTGTTTAATTGTTATTTCCTTTCTTAATTGAATATAACTGGCCGATACTTGATGAAAATCCATATTGAAACTCATCAATACAGTTTATTGTATGATTTTCACTATAAAGGGTTTTACAATAACCGCGACACGCATGAACTGTATTGATGAGTATTACCTTTCTTTTTTTTTTAATTTTGAATTTAGGTGAACACAGAATTTGTACCGTTCTCATTGATTTTTAAAATTGTAGAAACCTGTAGAGGAGTGGCCTGTCTGTGATTGTCTCATATCATTTCATTCGAAAGGGTTTCCCTTAGACAAAGCAATTCAGTATGCCCAGCTACATAATCCGTATGTTATAAATAATCTCCATATGCAATATGATATCCAAGACAGAAGAAAAGTATATGCAACTTTAGATGCTGAGGGGATAGAAATTCCTAGATATGCTGTATTGGATAGAGACAGTTTAGATCCTAAAGGTAAGTATGCCGTGACTCGACTCTTTTCATGAGCATTTTTTTGTTCAAACATGAATTTCTGAAAGACTATAGATTCACATTTAGACACAATTTACTACCATTTGATTTTCTTGTTCACATATTTCATTATATCAGTTGTATTTACGTTTGTTAAAACAAAATATTGTGAACTTTTGTCATAATTTTTTATACTTTTATTTAGAGTGTGCAAATAATTTTAAAATTGTTGCAATACCATGTCATTTCATTTTAACTTTTTAGAACATGAACTATTTGAATGTGAAGACCATGTTGAAGTTAATGGAGTTGTTTTCAACAAACCTTTTGTTGAAAAACCTGTATCAGCTGAAGATCATAATATTTACATTTATTATCCCACTTCTGCTGGCGGCGGTAGTCAAAGGCTGTTCAGAAAGGTGAGATATTTTTTTTTTTTTGTTAATTAGAGGTAGTTATACGACCTTTAAAAACGTTATTCTTTGATTAGATTGGCAGTAGAAGCAGTGTTTATTCTCCAGAATCGAGAATCAGGAAAACTGGTAGCTTCATTTATGAAGACTTTATGCCTACTGATGGAACTGACGTTAAGGTGACTACATTAGTGTTTTTCAGAAATAATTTTTTTATACTTTCAAATCCCTTCGTTTTCAGGTTTATACTGTTGGTCCCGATTATGCCCACGCAGAAGCTAGGAAATCCCCTGCCCTCGATGGTAAAGTAGAAAGGGACAGAGAAGGTAAAGAGATCCGTTACCCAGTAATATTGAGCAATGCAGAAAAACTCATATCCCGTAAAGTCTGTTTGGCATTCAAACAGGCTGTTTGTGGTTTCGACCTACTCAGAGCTAATGGCAAATCTTTTGTCTGTGATGTTAATGGTTTTAGTTTCGTTAAGAATTCAAATAAGTACTACGATGACTGTGCAAGGATATTAGGAAATATGATTCTCAGAGAATTGGCTCCCACTCTGCATATACCGTGGTCTGTTCCTTTTCAATTAGATGATCCCCCCTTTGTTCCAACTACATTCGGAAAAATGATGGAGTTGAGGTGTGTTGTAGCTGTCATCAGACATGGGGATAGAACTCCCAAGCAGAAGATGAAAGTTGAGGTTCGACACCCTAAGTGAGTACATAAATAAGCATAGGAAGGTACATTTTAATGTAATGATAAAATAACTATGATATTAGTAAATTATTTTTTCAATCTTAGTGGAGATTGTTGACCCCTGCAGCAGAAGGCATTAGAATGCCCCTGTCGAGTGAGATGTCTATGTCTCATCCTAAAGGCCCCCACAGACGTACTTTTTTGACATAATTACCCGGCGTGCAGAACTGTTCGGGCAATCACCTACCTTGCTGGCGCTCACACAATGCTCGGGTCAGTTTTCCTTCAGTATTGTCATTGTCATGGAGATGACAGTAGCGTTAGCTGCAGTTTTAGCAATAAAAGTTAAATATGCTAAGAAAAACACTCTAAATGGGCAAAAGAGTGGTTTCTAAAAAGGAAACAATTTACTCATGTTAATTTATTGGAAGAATTGCGTTTAGAACCAGTTGATTGGTTTAATTATCTGAGAATGTATGAAGACACGTACCTAGAACTACTTAGGTTAGTAACGCCTTTAACCAAGAAAGAGGACACTCTCATGAGATAAAGTATAACCCCCCATGAACGTGGGACAGCAACTTTGAGATTTATCGCTACCGGAAGAAGCTACGAAGATTTGAAATTTTCATTTTCACCAATTCTATTGTTGCCGATGAATCAATTTCCGTTAGCTTGGTTAACATCTCCTCGTACGCCTTATTCTTTTTATCTCTATCAGCATACTCGCTCGATTTGAGTTTCCAGAGACATGGAAAGGTTGTGAACATTTCAATAAATTGCGTCATGAAGTGTTTACTGCATTGCCTCAAGTCACTCATTTTATTTACACTGAATACGCACACTACTGATATGCAAAATCTACTTCGTGACTAATAGTCTCCCTAGCACATACGAGCCGACTTGAACAGATAATTTAGAACGCCGGCAATCATGACGGTTTTTTGTCACACACCGACCGGATTACTCGAACAGTTTTGCGCGTCGGGGCCTTGAGGCGTGTGTATCTGTGCCGAAAGGATGTATGACTCTGAGCCACTTCAGTGTCACTAGCGCCTTGTCGTGGTAATGCGGGGTTATGCTGTGATGGTACATGTTTTCCTAGCTAGTCGTGGGATCCTTTATGGACCATGAAGTAACCAAAGAATTTGACTATGATTCTACAGCTAAACCATCCCAACTGTACTCCTTGTAACATCGTATCAAGAACTTCTCAGTTCCCCAACTCTAGATCCTAGGTGGTGCTAGGCTAGGTGGTATAGCCAGGAGGCGATTTATCACCTTGTCAAGAGTAGGCTACCTTATGAATCTTCGTTGCACCAAATTCTTGAGCAGCAAAAGTGAAATCTACATCAGGGGAGTAGAGACAAACTCCTCCTGAACAGGTCAGCAAACGCTTATGCTCAAACAGTGATTCACGCCAAACCAAAGACAGAAATGCCCCACAAGCCTAAATATAGTGTATCATCATGTGTAGCTGAATTACAGATACCCACATGAGATAAGGTTGCAGTTGTCAATAAGGTGGGAATCTTGAACCTTGAAAATCCAATCCCAATATTGACCATCAACTGAGTCTCTTTGGGAACGATTCCTGAACTGCATGTTCTGACCTGGATGGCTACCCACAACGGTTCAGGAGAGCATCTCCTGACTGTTGGGTGTAGTTATGACTCTGTAGCCATGGGAGAGTGTGTCTCTGAAATGTGTCACAGCAGACACATACTTGTGTTCTTACCTAACTGACGAAGGTAGTCATAGAGTTACCGCCGGTAGGGTCCACACTGGATCAAAATAAATTACTATTGCCTGACAATTTTGGAGTTGATTATTCTTCACAAGGGAATTTCAGGCACTGGTAGCAGAGCACATACTGTGTGTCTTCCTTCGCGCAGACCAGATCAGGTTTGTGACCTGAAAGATCACGCACCAGATAATGTAATGGGCTTCGTTAAGAAGCTGGACTTATTTGGTTGAGTTGAATAAGAGTGAGCAACAGTAAACTCTCGCAGGATAGAATTTTTTATGGTAGGGCATTGGTATTTTAAGATAGATACAATGTCTCCTCTAGATACAACCCTGAATTCTTTAACATTTCTGTTAAAAATAAGTTCAGAGTCCACTAGATCGCCAAAAAAATTTTAAAAAAATTTGAAATTATTCTTGTTTTAAACATGAAATTAGTTTCACATTGCAACTGAAAAATCTATATATAGAGTATTTCATTAAGCTCTCCTTATCTTCAAATTCAAATAAAACTGTGTGTGACATATCATCAAAATTTTTTATTCGTTTGAAAGACCTATTGATGCCATTATGTGTGAAATATAACATCGATCAAAAGTCCGCCATGGCTTCTCTGGGTGGAGGCTGAATTTAACCGATGGTTTGGGTTATGTTGGCTTTGAGGGCCACTGTGATTTGTGGCTTATTCGCTTAGGAAAATCCCACAAGAAAAAGTCTGATAGAGTCAAATCGCGCGATCTCGGTGGCCAGTTCACATCACCTCCACGTGAAATGACCATGCCCTCACATCGCTCATGCAGAATAACCAATGTGGCATGAGCTGTGTGGCACGTAGCGCCGTCCTGTTGAAACCACAAATCGTTGGTATCCAGATCATCCAATTCAGGCCAAAGGAAGTTGGTTTAACAACCTATAGTACTCGCTGTTGACAGAGATGGCCTGGCCAACGTCATTCTCAAAGAAGTATGGACCGATGACATCGCCAGTCCGAAATCCACACCAAACAATCTATATAAGTATAGATTGTGACAATACGTACAAACGTTCTCAATGAGAAGGATTGGAGAGCCACACAGCATGAGCTGTGTGGCATGTATCGCCGTCCAGTTGAAACCAGATGTCGTCCAAGTCAGGCCAAATGATGTTGGTAGTCATCGACCTATGGTGCTCGCCGTTTACAGAGATGGCCTGGCCAACGTCGTTCTTAAAGAAATATGGACCGATGACGCCGCCAGCCCCAAATCCACACCAAACAGTGACTTTTTTGAGATGTATGGACGCTCTTGGATCTCGTGTGGATTGGTATCTTCCCAAAATTGACAATTTCGTTCGTTCATGTACCCATTCATCCAAAAATGGGCCCCATCGCTGAAGATGATTTTTCAATGAAAATTAGGGTCAGTTTCCAACTGCTCCAGAGCCCATTCAGCGAATACACGTCGTTGTCTGTGGTCGTTTACTTTCAGTTCCTGGGTCAGTTGAATTTTGTAGGGGTGCAGGCCAAAGTCACGACACAAAATTCGACAAGTTGTGGTCTGCAAAAGGCCGAGTTCTTGTGAGCGACGCAAAATCGACTGCCTCGGATTCTCCTGCACACTCTCGCAGACAGCGGCGATGTTTTCGGCGGATCTTGCGTTTCGTCGGCGTACGGGTAATTAGATGACCATTATCAATTGTCAAAGTTCAGAAGTCCCTATTGGAAGATCCTATAATAATATCTTCATTCGTCTTGAGAAACACAAGGTTTATAGACATGTCAAAACAAATGGTGCAATTAAAATCAGGCTATATACGTCTTAAGATTCAACATTCAATGGAGGTCATGAATTGAGAAAAAAAATACGAAGACATACTCATTAAAACAAATCAACATACTCATTAAAACAAATTACATTACATGATTGAATTTGAGAATTAGATGGTAATCATAAGGTTGAAAAAATTATATCGAGATCATCTAGAATATCTTGATCATTTAAGAAGTTCAGTACAAACATTTGATTTAAATTACAATACAAATACATATTAGTCAACTGGGAACATATCTATTATTTAGGTGTCCACATTGAAGGCATCTCTATTCAATTGGACACTTCCATAAAATTCATTGATATCATACAGAGGATTTTCAGTCAAGAAAAACTTCAAAAAGTACTTAAATCTATTGAATGACAAATTGCGAAAGTCTAGTGGCAGAGTATTGTATAGCTTAAGGCCAATATTGTCAGTCCTTTTCAGTTTATTTGCTTGCATGACGGGTCTGATTTATTTCTAGTATCATGATGGTGTATGTCTGCACGATAGGTATAATTATTTATATTTAGTCGGATATGTAGTAGGTTTTCATAAACAATGACTGTGTCACAGTCACCACAAGGGTGTTCATACTGACAATACACTAGTATGAACAAGCCTGAAGTATTGACCAATTCCATCACATATTGGAAACTCTAAAGCTCTGAGAATGTGAGGTTTTGAACCCATTTTCATTCTCTTAGTAAGTTATATTGTGTTTTTATAATGAAATATCCAAAATATTTTTTGTGGCATTGTGCATTTAGACTGAGTTACCAAATTACTGAAAATTTTAGTCACTATCAAATTGCGTTTTCATTGCACAAATCATAAAACTTTTTAAAACAAATATAAATTCAAAAAAGTTGCACAAAACACGAAGATAATTGAGAAGTTGTTTCCCGTTGTTTAAATAGCCTGAGATAGAAATGTAGAGAGTTGAAATTTAATTCTATCAATTTTTCCTCCAGATTTTTCGAAATATTTGAGAAATATGATGGTTATAAACACGGACACGTTAAATTGAAAAGACCAAAACAACTTCAAGAAATATTAGATACAGCTAGATCACTTCTAGCTGAAATTCAACAGCACGAGGCTGATCCGGAAATCGAAGAGAAACAAGGAAAATTAGAACAATTGAAAGGGGTTTTGGAAATGTAAGTTGTGTGGAATCTTTTTGAAGTTTTCATTGAACAAGTTTTTGATGTAGGTATGGACATTTCTCGGGAATCAATAGGAAAGTTCAGATGAAATATCAACCCAAAGGAAGACCTAGAGGCTCAAGTTCTGATGATGGTAAGTGGCGATTTTACTTTCTCACTATTGTTATTTCTTTGAAGGGTTCAACTCTCTAGATGCATCTATTAAATCTTTTCCGGATGTTGATGTCTTCAAAACAGATTGAAAGTATTGCTTTATAAAAATTAAGACATTTTCATTTCAATAATTCCATTCGACTAAAAATAATTTTTGGACTAACTATATCCTATATTTGAAATTCAAACCTGATGTTATCGAGCCCATCTGTTATACAATACCTGCACTTGGCGTAGATGTCATTAGTGGTACTAGGCTGAATCACAAAAGTATCGTAGGACTCAACTGTGCTCAAAGAACAAACCTGACAAAAGACACCATCTATGAGACAGACAGATGACTCAAACCATGAATGTCAACTATGAACAAAGTTCTAAAAGAGATTCCAAATAGTAATAAAAGTTATTTGTTGGAAATTACCAAAAGGTCAGCTAGAGTAATGCCAATGATCATTATTTGACATTCATGGCGAATTTAGTCTTCTACTATTGTAACCTTTTTCTGAAAGGTTTTATATTTGTGGTCCGATGTAAGTGTTCATTTAAAGGATTACGTAGACGGTTTCTCATTTTTATAATACTCATCAGTGTGGATGTTTCCGCAACTTGTAGGTTGTTCAATGCTGATTTCAGGCAACCCAAATAGATAATGTGGACATGTGGGCGTATTATACTAAAGGCAATTCTACATTTATTATGAATACACTGACCCATTAATTGGTGAAAATTAATAACACTACCCATGATAATAATTATCATGTATAGTCCAAATTTATTGAAAGATTTAGCAGTATTCATTTTCTTGAAAAATTTCCTATAATTGAATAGAACTGGCCGATACGTGATTAAAATCCATATTAAAACTAATTAGCACAGTTTATTGTATGATTTTCACTATAAGAGGTTTTACAAAAACCGCGACACATGTTTTGCTTCCTCGAGCGTAAACTAAAAGTTACTTCTAAATTACAACCATTTTATACTCTAACCGAGTACCTACTCGTCTACCTAATAATGAATCTACCTGTAAAGATCAGCATACATTTTTCGAAAATACCATAAATGCACTTAACTATTTTTACCTGGAAATGAACAGATTCAATAATGGCGAATTATTCAATTCAGTTTGATCGTTCATGAGATATTGGGAGTTTTTTTAATTTGTTTATTTCCATATTCTCCAACAGGTTAAGTTTCAAACGTTTCTTCTGGAAATAGAGGGGCTTGTATTCATGGTTGAACTCATGCCCCTCTGTGATTAAATGAGTAGCATATGTGGAATTTATTTTCCCATTCTGGAGACTATTTTTGTGTTCCTTTATGCGGGCTTTGAACATTTTTCCAGTTTAACATACATAAAACATCGGACATGACCCACATGATAATTTATACACTCCCGATTTTTCTGAAACTGAACAGTTATCTGTTCTTAATGTGCATGACTTAGTTGTTGTTGGTTTTGAAAGCAATATTTACCCCTTTGTTTTGCAGAAAATTTGAAATATTCATAGTGGATTGGTCTAACTAGGTTAAGGTTCTATAACTTTTATCCTCATCTCTTCGATTGGGTAAACTTCCTTCAAAGCTTGGTTGTATAACTTTTTTGATAATAGAAAATGTATTAGACTGCTATTGTAATCACTGTTGACGGCTATTTGTTTTATTATGTTCAGTTCTTTATTGAAATTCGCATCTGACAAGGGAACATTTATCAGTCTGTGGATCATACTGTTGAATGCTGCTACTTTGTGCTGATATGGGGAAGGGGGAAGAATTAATGCAAATCAAGAACTTAGTCAATTGTCTGTTTGTTCAAATCAAATCAAGATATGCTTTATTACCCAAGATCTGGACATCTAATTGGTAAAGTCTAGTAAATGAAAACGTTTATCTGGAACATTAAATTAACAAATATAAGCAAATATAAATTATTTATTGAAATTCGCCTCTGAGCTGAGTATAATAAAACAAATAGCAGTCAGCAATGATTATGTTAGCAGTCTTATAAAATTTTTTATTACCAAAAAAGTTATACAGCCAAGCTTTGAAGGAAGTTTACCCAAATCGAAGAGAAGAGGATAAAAGTTATAGAACCTTAACCTACTTAGGCCAACCCACTACAAATATTTCAGATATTCTGCACAGCAGAAGTGTAAATACTGCTTTCAAAACCAACAACAACTTAGGCATGCACATTAAGAATAACAAAGATAAATGTTCAGTTTCAGAAAAATCGGAAGTGTATAAATTATCATGTGGGTCATGTCCGATGTTTTATATGGGTCAAACTGGAAGATCGTTCAAAACCCGCATAAAGGAACACAAAAATAGTTTCCAGAATGGAAAAATAAATTCCACATATGCCAGTCATTTAATCTCAAAGGAACATGAGTTCAACGGTGAATACAAGCACCTCCATTTCCAGAAGGAAGGTTTGAAACTTAACCTGTTTGACAGTATGGAAATTAACAAATTCAAAAACTCTCAATATCTCATGAATGATCAAACTGAATTGAATAATACGCCAATTATTGAATCTGTTCATGTCCTACAAGAATATTTTGACGATGCCCTGTAATTTAGAATGTGATGAAACTGCGATTGTACTGTGTTTGAAACATATTTTTTTATTCGTTGTCCTACTTCTTGTCATGTAACCTCTGCATATGTATGTATATATACTTGATATTTTATTTTAATCATTTATATTTTATGCACTTATACTTTACATCTTATACTTCATGTTTATATTGATATTCATTTATGAAATTGTGTTTGTAACAAGAATTTTATTCTTAAACAATAAACTAATTACCATACTTTCAAAAAATGTATTCATATAGTTATTGAATTCATACCTGACCTTTTCAGGTAGATTCATTCATTAGAAAGTAGGCATATGAGTAGAACATGGATAATTCCTAGACAACCTAACACTGGCATTGGCGAAACTCATTAAAAAAAAAGACCTGACCATGATGGAAAACTACCTAAAAGTCAATTTTAATAATTATTTTGTTTAGGTGGAATGAATGTAAAGTAATGACTTTTCTTGTGTTTCAGATATAATACTTTTGACACTTGTAAATCTAAATTCACTTCTAAATTTATATTGTTTTATTACTTTACCAAAGTTTTGGAATATGTGATGTCAAAACGATCATGTGACAAATAAATATTGGCCTACTGAATCAAGGTTCAGAATGGAAATTAAAAATACATTATTTTTAAAGTATAAGTTGTTCAAAAGATTCTGTTGATAACTGTCCGACCCACCTAGGAAGCTTCATTGTCTGAGAGAAGAGAGTGACATCTTTCATATGAAAGAAATACTACCTTTGATTATTTGCCTTGAAGGATATTTTGATACATTTATACCTTTTGAGTTTGAATGTAATGAAATTTAGTTAACGACGATGGAAATTCTGTGAAATTTGTTTTGTTTTAGTAGATAAGCCAGCCGAACCTTCTTTGGTGCTGATTTTGAAGTGGGGAGGGGAACTAACGCCTGCCGGCAGAATTCAGGCTGAAGAGTTGGGAAGGATATTCCGCTGCATGTACCCTGGCGGACAAGGTAGACATCTGGCCGGTTGGTATTGTGCTTCTTAAGCCCTTATTGGTTCGAGCACTGTATTTTTCATTTTGCTGATTGATGTTAGTTGTAGATTGTAGTTAGTTTGGCACATGTGGATAAAAGGATTGTCAGTTCATTTGAGAAATGTTATTTAGAAATGAAACGATTCATTCATTACTCGTTCTGCAAGCAAATGTCTTGTTGTGTTTGTTTCTAACCAACCGGTATCCGTTTACTAATATGTTTGTTATAATTTATATTGTTATTCACCACCCTGCACCCTCAAATGGTTTTTCTTCAGGTGAATACGCAGGAGCCCAAGGTTTAGGACTTCTGAGGTTACATTCGACGTTTCGCCATGACTTGAAAATATATGCTTCTGATGAAGGGCGAGTACAAATGACAGCAGCGGCTTTTGCCAAAGGTCTTCTCGCTTTAGAAGGCGAGTTGACTCCTATTTTAGTACAGATGGTTAAAAGTGCAAACACCAACGGACTTCTGGATAATGACTGTGATAGTAGCAAGTATCAAAATATGTAAGTGAATAATTTCTTGCAATCTACCGAGATACAACAATAGAATATGTTACCAAACCATTTAATGGTAATTCAATTTTTGCCAGCTCATACCTAGGAAATAAGAGTGCTCAACAGATTCAGAAAGGTAGTTGAAATGTTACTTGTTGACTGGGCCTATTATATAGTTCAGGAGTATCTGAATGATTATTTTGTATTTTGAAAATTGGTCTATTCTAAGAAACCCACATTTATTGGTTTTGTCTTTGAGACTTTGTCTATAAGAAGCGTTTATCTTTTGACAATGAAGTATATTTGATTGACAACTCCATCAGAACATGGTTTTATGAGTCAAAGTTCTACGGAATCTAATCTCATTACCCAAATTTCTCCAATACTCTTAATTCAGGAGGTCAGATAGATGTAATCTGTGTTGATTCATCAAAGGCTTTTGATAGGATAGATCATGGAATTTTCCTGGAAAAGCTGAGCCGTTTTGGTTCATGTAGAGTCGCTTAAGGATCCAATCTAGGGCCTTAGTGAGTTTTTGAATGATTTCGTTAATGATTTATGTACTAGAAGGTTACAATATATAATATTCTTTATTACATATAAACAATTATATATACAACAATGGTACATACAAACATTGAAAGAAAAGACGTCCAAAATAAAAAACAATTGTTTTAGTGATTCACTTCCAAATATTCTTTTGAATCATACGGTTCCAGATAGATAGATAGATAGATCTTTATTTCAAAATAGGTAACCCTAATATTCAACAGAACATTGCTCTGCCAGGCCTCCTGTGTTTCATTTTCTAAAAAAAATCTCCACCTAGTTGGTTCAGAAAATCTTTGTGTTTTGCGAAATGAAATCTTCTAATACCTACTCCGCTTGGCCAGAAGTCCGGTTTGTACATTTCATCCTTTTTCGATAGTGGTGCTGTCACTACATATCTTCGTAGTCGATCTTCTGTGGTTGAAATCTCTTTCACATTTACTTCATTATTATAACCTGGTTTATTGGTAATATAGTCTTTTATCTTTTCTTCTGTTGCAGCCCTCTTCACTCTGTATAAATAAAGCCATACTTTTCGCTCTGGTCCTGAGAACTCGGAAATATCATCGCTAGGACCTGTGCCAATATTCTTTTTGTATACTCCATTTTGTTTGTTTTGTTTTCGATATTTGACTTCCACAAAATTATCATTGTTGTCGTTTGGATTATAATAGGTTATGGGTCCACTGATTGGATTGTTATTGTTTACACTTATTTTGGCGGCAATATGTCCATAGGTTGGCTTTCGTGGTATTTTTTAGGTGCGTTATCTGCTCGCGAGGTACTAAATCACTTCGTGGGACATTAGGACTTTGCATTGATGTTGAGTTTATTTTATTCCAGCTTTCTGTATCTGGGTTAATTTCATGTGACGTTCCTTGTCTGGCATGCCAATTGTTTATGTTTACGTTTTTTGCGCATTTATTACTCTCCTCTGGTTTATGATTTCTTCTATTATTCTTTTCATATATCGCCATTTATCTGGCAATAAATTGTTATTGATGTTCAATATATTGTTTTTGTCTCTTGTTTCTTCTAGTAATTCTTTCAAATACCTGATTTCTAGCGGCAGCATTTCTTTTTCACTCTCGTTGCTTCACTTTTGATTTTGTATGTTCTCGGTTTTTTCACAACATATCACTTTGTTTTCCGATAATACCTTCAATTGTTGGTTCCTTTTCGCACAACTTTTATGATAAATCGGAAAACAGTTTATACAAACTTTTACTCCACTTTTTTTGTTCTCACAGCACTTCATAAAGTGTTCAATCTCCGCTTTTTCAGAGCTGTCCGACTATACATCTTCATTGTCAGCCATTTTGTTTCTATCAATATGCAGATGATTTAAAACTTTAACTACCAATATCACCCTTAACCGATTTTGCTCAACTTCAAAGTAACCTGAATGTGTTACAAAGTTGGCGCTTGGCAAATGATGTATCACTGTATGTATCTAAATGTCAAACTGTAACAAATTCAAAGAAAACATATTCTTTGAATTTTCATATAATCTGAATTGAACTGCCGTATTACGCGACACTTCCATAAAAGATCTGGGGGTCGTCTTTGAATCTGAACTTCACATTGATCTTGAGCTTTCAGAGGCATCCAGGATGTATGGTTTTATAGTGCACAATTGCAGAAATTTTACCAACATTGTTGTCTTCAAGACTATATCTTAGGTCAAAGTCCTCACTATGCTTCATACACTGAGATAGGATCGAAAACATGCAGAAAAAGTTCCTCAGATATTTGGCTTTCAAAGTTGAGGACATATATCCACAGTGGGGAACAGATTATCAGTTGATAATGGACAGATTCAATGTTGAAAGCTTGGAGTTTAGAAAATACTTATCGTCTGTTTCATACCTCCATAAACTGGTTCATAAATTGACTGTCCTGATCTACGAGGCCAACTAAATTTCAAGGTGCAGCAATTCGCGGGCAGAAACTAACTTTCTATAATTCCTGACCATGAACCAACGTTCTTATAAAATCACCAATCAACACAATCTGTAACTCTTGTAATGCAAAATCTGTAATATTTCAGTTATTTGTCTTCCACTGTACTTGTAGTTATATATTTTTGAAGTAGCATTATTTTTCTTTTCCTTCAACATTTGTTATTCAAATATTTCTCTGTAATGGGATTGTACCATCTGTCGGGCAATAAATGCTATTATTTTTGTTATTATATTTTCCCCAAAAGGTAAGCTAGTCAGGCACTGTCCACTTGGCTCCGACACAGTCTGGAGGGCGCACCAAATATCACTCTCCACCACCGTGGGGTAAGTGATCATTGGGCACGAGAATATTGTGCCCTAGGCAGTAGCAATGAGTCAAGAATGACAGTCTTTTGCATTTGTCCACCCAAGATTTCTGCCTTCGTGCGGCAATCTGACATGTTCTTGAGATTGGAGGTAGCATCATTTCATTATTATTATAAAAAAAAATCTGTTTTAAAATCTGTTTTTCCGTTAACCAGCTGTCGCACCCCTACGAACGACAACCCTTAGAAGTCGAAACTTGTGCGAGCTAAGGGTTAACGAGGTCTTACCTTTTAACGTGTGATTCCTAACACGGGTTGGACGATAGCAAGTGAAAATCGATCTTTCAGCCTGGGGCTTGAACCACCGACCAACACGGCGATCAATTCGAGTGAGTGAACAAAGAACCCATGTCGAACCGATCGGCTACCGACCAACTTGAAGACTAGGCAGATTGAAGCCTTTGTGTAGCCATACTTTTCAATTCTTCTTCAACATTGGATGCAGTTCAATCCGTACTTTAGTTTTTTGTACAGTCAAAATCATAAAATATGCTAGCCTGACTTGGAGTTACTCCACAGCAGGATTTCGTAGCATATGTGTGTAAGCTTCACATCAGTACGTACTAACAATTTTTTGCAGTTTTTGTAACAAATATAATATTACACAGACCATAAGGCTATTTAACTTGAAATCGTCATTTAGTTCTATTCCTAACAGTTTAGCAGTTGACCCATTAGTGTACTTTTTGTAAGCATCAAAAGTGGTGGTTTGTGTTTAGTCTCTACTGATTTTGAATAGATTTGTTGTGAATCAGAGTTATGCTCTAGATTCTGTGGAAGTCGTGAGTGTTTCAAGTGTCTTGTACCTCTGAAACTAATTGATTGAAAAGTGTCTTTAGCAAAAGCAATACACGTATCTAGCAAGTGGAAGTGGAATATGTCTTGATAAAAATAGTGAACAATAATTGTCCTAAGGTGGAACCCTGAGGCACATATTCGACATTATCTTGTTTTGGAAATAGTTCCGTTGATTAAAAAATATTTCTGTCTATTGGAAAGGAAAATGTTGGACGGGTCTCCTCAATCTTTGTATTGTTCTTGCTTTGTCAACAGTAGCTGATGGGACATACTCGAAGGCCTTGAGAAGATGATACCCTTCAGGTAATCTGACTAAGCCAACCAACCTGCTTACAGATTGGAATGTGAAACGGTTAATGCGAAAGCCAACATGACAACCGTGGAATTTATAAAATGTAAAACTGGAATCCCTGGCGTAGAGTAAATCAACAACGAGCACTTTTCCCAATCAACAGAAGTGCAATACTCTTTTCGACGCTCATTTCTCCAAACAAGTTAGCGTACCATTTCAATTATTTTTCCTAAATTAGAATTATTGAAATAGAGAACAAAAAACTCTTTAGACATAGGGATTATGTCATTGTTAAAGAAACAAGGTTGCAAAATACTTTTTCAAATAATAATAATGACTCCTCATTTCCAATAAAAATATAGTTACAATTGAAGAAATACATTTGCAAATATATAAATAAAATTAATATGGGAATACTAACTTGTACAAAGTATATCAACCTCTGTTATTATTCTTAGCTTAAGTGAGTGGATTGAACATGTTTTGCCTTAATATAAAGCACTCATTTTTGTTAGATGGATACTCGGAATCTTTGGAAGAGATTCTGTAGTGCATGTTGTCATATTTCAAGTTAGAGTGAAAGCTTACAAAAATGATTACCTGAGTATACTTTTGCTGATTTGTTGAGAGGTTATACAAAGAGCATAACATTCGAATACAAAAAATGTTGGGGTTGCCGAACCGAGAATTTTTAGTGAATTGGCGGCAGCGATCACTAGTGAAGTAAACTAATGGTATAAGTGAAATCATTATAAAGTGTTATTGAAGTTATACTTCAGATAGATCCTTTGAATAATGTAATCAATTTGTTACGTGAGCTTTTTATATTCTATATTTTATGCCTAATTTTTGTCAATATGTTTGTTATCTATTGTATCATCACTGTAGGATACGTGAAGTTACATGTTCTTTTATGGGTAACCACAAAATCGAACTTTGAAGCCTCATATATCTGAAACATATTTCTCCCGCCAATGTATATCTGTTAAGTATGTGGCAAAGCACTAATTCACAATGCTCCTGGTAACATTATGTTTTTATTTATATGACAGGGTGTCATCATTTCAACAACTTGATAGTATTGAGCTTTTTTGTATCTATTCTTGGCAAATATGAATACATAAATGAAAGTTCCTAAACTATTTTCATTGGCAAATTTATTTCTAGGTGTAAGGCTCGTTTACACGAACTGATGAAAATGGATCGTGATTTTACCCAAGAAGATAAGGAAAAAATCAATCCTTGTAATTCTTCAAGCATAGCAGAGGCGATAGAATTCGTAAAAAACCCTGTGAGATGCTGCAAACATGTTCACGAATTGATAAAAAATCTAATGGAAATTGTACAAATAAAGAAAGAGGATCTTAAGACGAAAGGTGAGTGTTATGAATGGACTGACCCATTACTTGATGAAAATTAATAACACAATTTTCACAAACATTCTTTAATTCTACCATATGAAAAACGTTTGTGAAAATTGACAATCTCGAAATGTGCCCGTTTTAATTATACGCACCCTTGTAGAAGCATTATTGTATCACGGAGAAACGTGGGAGCTGATGGGCCGAAGATGGGGAAAGATTGAGAAGGACTTCTATACTAAAAATAAAAATTATGATATTAGCAAAATACCGGACATATACGATTGTATCAAGTACGACTTGCAGCATAACCAGCATACATTGCAGTTTGAACAGGCAGAAGAATTGTATACTTACGCTAAATATCTAGCAGATATTGTTATCCCTCAGGTATTTATTTCTAAAATGACCTATGGCTCCCAAAAATGTGAGAAACAGCTCATTGAATTCAGAATGACATGTAGAAAAATGTATTTCAATGATTTTACATTATTTCACAAAAAATTGCAATTGTTATTAACAAATTAAGATGAAAAAGACATTTAGTTTTTCGTTGATAATTAAATACTATTCATACTTTTTAAATGAAAGATTCTGAAAGAAAAAAATTCTACTGTAAAAAAGTCACAACGCCGAGAACTCTGCCTCCCTTATTTATGATTTTAATTTAATGCCGAAAATAGGGCTCTGCATGACAGTATTCTACACAAAATATATGTTTTTCAGTAAGAAATATGAATTATGGTGTTATCTGATCATTTCAAGTGATGTCTCGTTGGAGAAACAACAAATTTTCAAAACAATTGCTAACTAACCATTTTTTACCGACTTTTGTTTTCACAAATAGCGACATTAAATAATCGGTTTGAAAAATGTTGTATATTTCTTGAACACGCAATTTCAAGAAAATTTGACTTTAAAATTCCATCAAATCAATAAGGATGATACTAACACGATAGTCAACTCCATAAAAACAAATGCTATCAGATCACATAAGATTCTATCAAAATTATTAAAATCTGTATACCCTACCTAACTCTAGTTTTAACAAATTTAGTCAACAAATGCCTAGTAGTATCTTCACGGAACTATAAACAAAATTTCTAAAACTTTGACACCAAATGATTTGAGGCCCATAAATATATTATCGGCAATTTCAAAAATTGTTGAAAAGACAGCCTATAGTCAGATATACTCTTATGTCTCTGCCTGAATACCAATTTGGTTTTCGGAAAAATCACAGTACATCTAGAGCTATGTTGAAAATGACCGACGAAATTTTTTCAGCCACCGATAATGAAAAGGTCACTATTTTTTTGTCTCTCGATTACAGTAAGGCTTTCGACACCATGAATCACAGTCTGATGTGCGCTAAACTTGTTTTTTTTTGTTTCAGTATGGAGACATGTGACTTTATTAGTTCATTTAAAAAAATAGAAAGCAACGTGTTGTGATAAAGGGTAGTCAGTCTGATAATATAAGTGTGTCATGGAGTCCCGCAAGGTTCAATTCTCGCCCCGCTACTCTTTATTATCTACACACCTTACTTCTCTAATGTTCTTAAGTTACTCAACATTCATACATATGCAGACGACACTAACTTGTACTACTCCAATAAAGTAAATCAGCTTATTGATCACAAAACATCGCTCATTAATGACATAAAATCTTTTCTAGATTTCGCAGCAACATTGTCTAAACCTTAATCCTAGTAAATCATCTTTAATAATTTTTGGAAAAGCCAAAGATCGTGGAAGTGTCATAGATAATATCGATTTGCATATTGATGGACATTCTGTGGAATTGACTGACAAAATAAAATGCTTAGGATTTTATATAGACGACAACCTCAGATTTGAATTTCACTAGTTCGGACTTCCATTGTCTACTATATAAAATGATTTGAAATCCCTGAAACAAGTAAAAAAGAATAATTAAAAAAGAATAGTTGAAAATGACGGGTGATGACAGTCATCACCCGAAGACGATTGTAGATACCAACAATCGAAACGTCGTGAACTAACGTGACTTGGAATCTCTACACTTTTTTATTTTTTTATTATTTTCTTTTTTCATTCCTTTAATTTTTTATTCATTCAATTATTATATTTTTACTTGTAGGTTATTTCACTATCATTTCATTTCAGGTTTATTGTTGCTTAATATAATTGTTATTTTCAACTATTCTTTTTTAATTATTCTTTTTTACTTGTTTCAGGGATTTCAAATCATTTTATATAGTAGACAATGGAAGTCCGAACTAGTGAAATTCATCACGAAACATTGTCAATCACCTTCAAAGAAACCTCAGATTTGTTCATCAAGTCAATACTCTCATTCAGAGAGTATGGTACTCTGAAACATCTGTATTCAAACAGACACTATCTTAGTAGTAGGTCTCTCAAAATTACCTTTCAGATCTACTGATTCTATCTATGTTCAATTATTGGGATGTCGTTTATGGCCCTTGTATCGATTCCATAACTTCTGCAAGAATTCAGAACGCCTGCATTAGATTAATATTCAGCTTGAATTACAGAGATCATGTGACCCTTTAATCAATTAATTAAATTGGTTAAAAATGTAAAACAGAAGAGAATTGCATTTCCCTGTTTCATTCACAAACTGATGAAAAAACAACAACCCACTTATTTGGTAAAGAAACTCCTTCCCAGACATCAGATACATTCAAAAAACTTTAGAATTAATAATAATTTTGACATTCCGAATCATAACAGCACGAGCTATGAACGATCCTTAACGTATCATGCTGTAATAATGTATAATTCATTCAGTGAATCTTTGAAAAATACATCAGTATCGCTGCTATTCAAAAGTAAACTTGAAACTGAATTGCTCAGTCAACAGTGATCCAAACATAAACATTTGTATTTCATTTTACTATTGTCCTGAAATTGTCATTTATTTTTTGTTAGTTTCTTAATTTTTTTCACACGTGGTTGAGTGGAAGAATAGCGTTTTGTTAAACTCCACCACGTAAAATAAAGACCATTTATTATTATTATTATATCGATATTTTAAAAATTGTATTGTTCAAGTAGAAACTAAATCTCCCATGGCTTTTGTTATACTTCATACTCTTTTTTTTATTATTCTCTTTATGGAAAAAGGAATATGGTCTCACTTCTCAAGAGAAATTAACAATTGGCCAAGGCATTTGCACACCCCTTCTGAAGAAAATAAAAGCAGACTTGCAGAGGAACATAGAAGAATCCGGAGAGGAAACCGTCAATCGATTGAATCCCAGATACTCACACGGAGTCTCGAGCCCTGGAAGACATGTTAGGACTCGTCTATATTTCACAAGCGAAAGCCACATTCATTCTCTGATCACTGTTCTTCGACATGGAGGCTTGTTGGATGTGAGCAAACTGCAGAAGTAGCTTCTGGGTATATGATTAATTTATATTTTGTCCAGGTTAAAAGAGACGAACAGTGGCGAAGAGCGATGGAGTACGTTTCTACGGTATCCGAACTTAATTACATGTCTCAAATCGTCATAATGCTGTATGAGGATCCCACCAAAGATCCAAGTAGCGAAGAACGGTTCCACATAGAATTGCACTTCAGTCCTGGTGTTAACTGTTGCGTTCAGAAAAATCTACCCCCCGGTCCGGGCTTTAGGCCTCATTCTAGGAACGAGTCTGCCGCCAGCAAGAATTCTGTAAGAATATGAATTTAGTTCTTTCATTCTATTCAGTTTGCTTATTTTAGAGCTTGAACACATCCGCAACTGCAACTCCTGATGATCTTAAGAGCCAATGTTCGCCAAGGATTGACGAAGAAGCAGAAATATCTTTAGAAGAAGAGAAATATATATTAAATCCTCCTAGAGTTTTAGAATCTCCACCTAGTAATAATGGTATACCTTCTCCAGCGTCTCCTGATCCATGTTATAGCAGACAAAATATCAAATTTAGTGATCCAATTCCTATTGGGTGAGTTTTTTTGAGACATCTGCTATGCGATAGTTTATTCAAATGGTTTTTCCGTAAGATTGATATATATGTTACCTTGGTAATTGATGTCTAGTAATGATGTGAGTAAAATATTCAAAAGTGTTTATCCTATATGTTTACTTTCATTTTTATTTCTAACTCAAGTAAACAAATATTTCTCAGTAGTAGCCTCTAGCCGATACAACAGAGTTTTGTCAAGTGATCATAAACACATTGTCATTTAATAATCCAGTAATGGTTTAAAAACCCACTCATTAACAAATATTACATAAAAATTCTCTATATAATGGAAATGAGATCAGCAATTATGTAGGATAAGTTGTTGCCCGCGGCTTCGCCCGCGTAGAATTTGGTTTGTCACATTAAGTTTCGTGACAGACCATTTTAAACAAAATGTTACAATATTTTTTTATCAACCCAAAACTTCGGGTTTCCAACTTCAAAACTGATGAAATTCAATACAATATTTGAACCCCTATTTTTCCCTTGAGGGTGTAAATTCCTGATTCCCTTTCTTGATGCTTATTTACGCTGCATATTTCAAGATTCTAGGTTCAGAAGCTTTGACTGTACGTTATTATTATAAGAGCGTGCAACAGCTAGTAATTTATATTTTTACTTTGAAAATACAGTAACTAAAAAAATATGCCAACTGCACTAAGTAATGAATAGCTTCGAGAATCGAATGATGTTACCTATAAAGAAATTGGCAAAATTAATACAACCATCAAGGACGTCTGCCCTCACATGTCTGCTCGCGTTCGGGTCACGTACTTTGCAATGACGCTTCATTGCTTAGACCGCCCCTCTACTCCCGCGCATCGTCCCCCGTCGTCTTACAGTAGACGCGACGGGTAATGGCTCACTGCGTTGCGTCAATTTAATCTCATCGTGATAACTTTTAATGATTCGTCCAAATTACTTAGTGTAAAAGACAAAGTTTATTTGAATTGAAGGGGTTATATTTTTAGGAGTGATTAATTTTTGGGAAAGAAAGTTTTTGGCTTTCTACTACTCCATCTTGATACAAAAAATAGGTGAGGGAATCTTCCAAAGAAAGGAAGGAAGTAATCAATTTGAAATTAAGTAACTCTATACATGGATGTGTAGATCATCAAAGAAGTAACTTTCAGACACAAACTGAAAGAAAGTCCTCCTGAAACAGATACTTTGATATAAACATTGAATAACACGAAAAAAAAAATCTTTTGAAACAAATACTTCTATATGAACACTGAATTATACAGAACATACTTTTCTCTACTCAGTTTGTATTTCAAACATTCGTTGTGGAATAAAAATCAGATATCATTCACATGAGTTCTACTTTAAATGAATGGTAACATATTGCACTTACATGGAACACTTTCATCCTCACTGGTATACATCGATGTTTTGCCTTAAGACACTTGCCCTAAGGCTCTTCAGTACCAAATTGGATAACATTATAGAAAATACATACAATTAATTCATGAATTACGATTTTTAATGTTACGGAATAAGCTTGATCTGCTTATGTCATCGATGAAATCGTAATGACATTCAAAAAAAAAACAAAGTTTATCTGTATTAAATGCTTAAAACGACAATTGTATACATTTTTATAAGAATTCGACAGATATTCTAAAATGTGCATTGTAAAAAAGTATCCAATTTGATTGTATTTGTAGCTCAGTATTTTGCATATAGTGCATATAAGAGGTAGATATATGTTATCAGAGACTTTTATTTAGTTAGAACTATTCAAGATGAAAAATCTTACAGTACATTATCTGCATGTAACTCCAACGGTATAGGCAGCGCACGCCAAGATAGCTCTCAGGGAACAAGAATTTTTTTGATTTACTTGATACTTATTGTTATATTACGACCAAAATTACACAAAACCTTTGGAGTTTCAAATTTAAAATGACAAGAATAAAAAATATCACCTCATTTATAGATTTGTGCAAAGTATTTGATTTTAAAACTCAACTTTTTCGGCATAGGAAGAAATCTTGTTACACAAATTATTTAACTGATATTATTACTATTCATATGAACTTGAATGAATCAAGGTAAAGTCAACTTTCAACATTCCTATGAAATGAAATTTTCAGCAGCTGAAATGTTTGATAATCAACCCAAAAAACTTATATTTTTTTAAAGCTTTGGCATCTTAGAAATAGTGGAACATCAAGGTAGTCTTTATATTCATAAGATGTTCCTAAGATATACAAATGCTAACCATTTTTGAGTTCATTGAAGATTCCTTCATACACAGTAACTTTGAAATGTTTTTGGAACATATTTTCTCTTCTCAAACTCAATCATAGACATAGTAAGTTTTTGAAGAACAAAAGGAACAGTTTTCCAGACAATTATATTATTTTGTTACTTCTTTCACATTTAATATTTCTCATTCAACTTTTGCAAATCCTATTTTACCCTTTATAATATCAATTGAAGTCAAATGAAGTTTCTGTAATGTATGAAACCAGTCTTACCTTTTCCCTTCCACATATTTTCATTCAAAATTGAAATTTCAGAAGTTCCCACACCGTTTCTGGACACGAAGCCATGCACTTGGCAAAAAGACTCAATGAGGAATTGGCCAACCAGGCAGCACAGCAGAATAGTCGGAATTTCAGTTTGAATCGGTCAGCCAGCCCTGATACTGAACCACGTGCTAGAAGTTATGATCACCAGAGCCCCCAAAAGGGAAAGGGTGAGTGGATGTTCAATAACTTTTTCTGATTGTGAAATTCCCACAAACAAAATCACAAATACACCTGCTTGCAAAATGTTAATTTTTCAAATATTGCGAGTTTTCAAATCTCAAATTCTGCTCATTTTCAGCCTCTTTTCAGTTTTGAATAAATTTTCTATATTCAAATAGGAAACTAGATATAACTAGTTGTTAATATATTTTCTTATGTTTTATCATTGCTACAGAGTTCAAGTAGATAAAATTTTTAAGGTGTCCATTCCACTAGATAGCACTTCTGAATTCTTGAATCTGTAGCCAAATGAAAAGATTCTTTTCAGTTAATGAGGCTTAAAGATGGTAGTATTTTTGGACGTACAGTGGCCATTTGGGGAAATATGTGGTCCAAATTTTGACAGTATTTTCATTTTTTATAGAATATTTCACAAAGAGATGCTACATCAAGTACAAGAAGCTTTTTTCTCTTTATGTCACAAGAGAAAATTTCGAAAAAAAGTGGAATATACCTGAGCCCACCTGATGTAAAGATTTCTCGTATCAAAATAAACACAAAAATTGCTGTAATATTGGTTCTGTTTTCATAAATAAAGAATATTATATACTAAACTGTCTAATGTTCATTTGATTCGTTGTTATTGATATTATATTATTATATGAGCAGAGTTTGGTGGAATGGGCATCTCGAACACTTATCATATTCTTAGGAAGGTAGAAAATGGTGTGCTCAAATACATAATCGAGGATGCACTATTTTTTAAAGAAATTTAACATTCCTTTGCAGATATTTTTGTGATTTTTGTTTGGACAGCATGATTTTTAAAATGTCTAATATGTTTTGGGCAGCTGACAAATTACACCAAAGTTTGGATGCAGTTAACAGCCAAGGTATGCTTTCTAAATGTTCAACCCAAATATCGACCTTTTTATTAACTGTATAAAGTAAACGGCTCACGTGAGACAAACACCGATTACCATTTGATCACCCCATTTCCACTTGGAATCACAATTCTGTCGCCCTGACAAATTTAAAAATTATTTGATACATTCCAACAAATATTCCTACCTAGGTGGTATCTCAAAATATTCACATACTTTCAACATTTTGAACTTCTCACATTAAATTTTCCTGCCCATATTTAAAAATTGTGTATTTCTTAACGGACACTTGTATTGACTGTTACTTCAATCTTATTCTAGGAATATACTTCATTCCTGAAGTATCAAATAAGAACAGACATATGGTATTTATCATTTTAATTACTCAAAATTCAACACCAATTATCAATTAATGTATCATGAGTAAAGTTCATGCAGGCAATTGATTTCTGAAATTATCATTAGTTATTTTGTTTTCTAAATTGAAACCGACTGGTTTTTTTGATATCTATTAGTAGGGCACGAATATTAATGGTGAACTATTTTCAAATCTGATGCACTGTGTCTATAACTACAAACTACAAAAAAACTCGTAGTTATTTTTTCTTTTTCATAAAAAATGCAATATGAAAGATTTCGCTGAAACAATATAAAAGTTCTTACTAAATCCTATTCTTTTTGAGAACGGATATGTTTATGCTTATGGAATGGAGAAGTTAATCTTGAGCAGCTCCAACGGTAACTTCCAACTCAAACGCCCTATAGAAATGAAAATAAGTACTTTTAAGTTTCAAACGAATCTATCTGCAATAATTTTTTTTTCATTATTGAATGAAATTATCAAAAATCTCCATATAGCGATTTTATTTTCTTAGAATGTAAATTTTGAAACATTATCAGAGATTAAACCATCAATATTTAATTGAAGAATAAATCCAAATCAAACAGTGGTTACGTTAAATTTTATCAATGTCTCTGAAATAGTGTATTATTAAAAATTTGTTACCAACATATTGATAATGAAAAGATTGAAATATGAAATAAAAATGAGGTAGTGTAGATCGTCAAAAGAGTTTGGAATAACGAAGACCTTCATATGGATATTTTATCAAATCATATTTTATTTCTCAACTTGTATATTGCTTAAAATACAATTCATAAAAAACATCAAGAAATGAAATAAATGAAAATGTGTTATTTGAAATACCATTTCTGGTGTTGTGTTGAATTGAACTAAGAGTTTTTAGTGAAGTGATGGTTCACCCAATTCTTGAATACTTTAAAATATTTGTCATTAAGTTTAAATTACTTCAATCCTATTTAGTCGATTGTAGGAATTAGATTTATTGAAAAAAATATATTTGGGAGAAAATATTTTGAAAAATATTTTTTTCTTTATTTCCTGATTTTTTACTTGGCATTTTTTACCAGAAATCATCTGTCTGTTCTAATATTAGAATGATTCCTGCTGTGAAGAATTTTCACTAGGAGTGATATCCGTTCAAATGTTTGGTGTAAAAAAAAACAATTGATGTTTGTGTATGAGTATTTTACTTATAAAATGGAGAGAAGTTATTCCATACAAAAAAAAAAGAATCAGTTTTTATTTTTTGTGAGTCAGTTAAAAAGTAGTAAAAACTGTTTTATAAAATATTAATCCCCCTAAAAAGTTTTTTCAATTGAGATTCGCAACTTATAAATTAGTTATTTTAATTTTATACTTTTCTTTGAGTTATGTGAATCCATACTTGACGCAGAATTGTTTCCTATTAACATGATAGTAACATGGTAAATTTTCCAATAGTTGGAATAAACAAAATCACGAATACAGATTTTTCCTAGAGGTTTTATGGTGCACTGTAGAGATTTGGGCTTGGCTTGGCATGAGCAAAGTCAAGTTGGTGTTACATTTATATTTGAACTCATCTGTCTGGCAACTCCGTGTAATTGGTATGACCATTTGTGCCGAAGGTGTATCAAACCCTCACGTTTCTCGCTAAACGTCTAGAGTTTGGTAGATCTTCGAATATTGCAGCTTCTTTCCCTGTTCCATCAATTGATATATGTTTGGATTGCTTTTGGGCAGAGTTTGGTAGACATCTTTTTCCATTTCATCTCATGCTTTGAATGTATTTTGTCTGTTTTTTTTTGGATATCGCATGTATTGGTTTTCTTTGGTTTGAGTTTCAAATGAAATCTTTTAGAAATGTAATATATTTTCTACTATAAATCAGTAATCTGTCATCTTAACAGAAAATTTGCTCATTGTTAATAATGTTATTTTTCCTGTGTCAGTCCTATATCAGGGTCTGTTGATTTTGAGTATCCCAGAAATGTGCTTTGATTTAATTTGAGGTAAATCTGAGAAATGAAAATTCTATCTTGAGTATACATAGGCACATACTTAGTAACTTTACAGACTGAGACAGCAGTAAGCTCTTACATACTGAGACAGCAATAGTTCCTTACTTTATGTAATTTATATTTCCACATTTAACGACCAACACAACTAAGGAAAAAATGGTTTCCGTTGAATTGTATTCGTGAAAAACTTCATTGTGAGGTTTTCACTAAACAGTTTTACGAAAACGCAAAACTGTTTTTTTGAATACGTTAAGGATTTTCATCAAGTACCCGTTAAACTGGCTCTCAAATGTTTCCTGTCTCGGCATCCTGAACAAATTTCTCAGTGAGCACAAGTCCAAGCTAAGGCCTGTCGATGTAAATTTAATGGGTGGTATTGGTTCTACTGATAATTGAATTGGAGGGCCTTATCTTCGGATCGTCGGTTTTGGGTCTTGTACCCATTGAGACATCTGTTCAGGATATCAAACCATGTAACATGAAAAATTCAAACAAATTAATGGAAACCACTTTTCCCATAGGCGAGTTGTGGGGTTATTCATGTCGCTCCCACTTTGAGATGAACTTTTTATACATTTTTTCCAACATCTAATTTTGAACAATTGAATTTTTTAGAATTGAATAAATGGACCGTTAGAAATATAAAATTGTAATATTTTCTTGAATTTGGTAGTTATCAAATGATTACTTATGAGTAAAATGAGTTGTTGATTTGATTGGATATAAAAAAACTATTCCTTTATTTTAATGATCAATTGACATAGTTCAAAATGAAATATTAGTGGGTTGCATAGGTCTCCACTTCTTTTTGGAAAATCGGACTTTCTTTACAAAATGAACAAAGTATTCAATTAAAGTTCTCAGGCCTCTTAACTTTCCATGATTTATTATAAGTTTCGTGTTTAATGAGAAGCCCATTCTGAGTGTTTTTTAATTAGAGCTCGTTTTGAATACACTAATTTCTAATTATTGTATTACTTGATGAATATTCATAGTAATTTCATAAACTACACCTTACGATTTGATCTATACAAACTTTATTTAACGAAAGATATCAGGACATTTCTTTAAATAAAGTGTGTGGAGATCAAATAGTCAGATGTAGTTTATGAAAAATAAAGTATCATCGCTGGAAGTTGAGGTCACTTGCAACCAACCACCCAATATATTTTTGAAAAAATTATAGCCACATTTTCAGCTTACTAGCCTTACTGGTTTTTCGAGTATTCAGTATATAAAAAACCTGCTGTTTTTCATGTTATTTGCTTTTACTGCAGGTTATTTCTCACAAGTAAATATAATAGCTCTATGGGCGATTGAAACTATGATTTTTTTTTTATTAAATGTTATGGATAACTTTTAATAATATCGACATATATAGCTTCTGTCATAGCTTTGAATATTATTTGAATTTACTATCGAGAGCTATTATTAATGAATGACGGAAAATTTTTGGGTAGTATATACAGGCCGTTTTTTTAGTTGATCCTCCCACTGTTGCTATCTTGGAAACAGTAAGACCTACAAGGCCGGTTAAATTGGACGAAGTAGAATAATCTCTGTTCAGCTCGAAAATGTCAGTGGTTGTTTTTGAAATATTCGTCAAAAACTGGAACTGTCAAATTTCGTTTTTTTCCTCAGATTCAAAAAAGGTAAAGGAAATTTCAATACTGTTTCATATTTGTTGTAATCTAATAAAACAAATTTGCAGGGCAACGTTTCATTATTAACTTTAGTTTTTAAATACGGACCTGTATTGTTATACATATCTGAATTTGTATTTACAGTGACTACAAAAATTGATGACAAAAAACTAGAGGTCCGTATTAAAAAAAAAGATGATGAAATCTAATGAATGAATCGTCGCATTGCAAATTTATTTATATCAGATTATAACTAATATGAAATAGTATTGATAGTTCCCCGGCTTTTTTTTACATCATTCAAAGTGAAGGAGGTAGAGCCCAAGAACGTAATTTTGCGAATATTTCAAAAACAACCAGTGATATTCCAGATCTGAAAAGAGATTACTTTGTTTCTCAAAATTTGAAACTTTTATCCAATTTACCCGACTTTGTAGGCCTAATCGTTTCTGAGATAGCAATAGTGGCATCAGCTAAAAAAAGCCTGTAGACCATTCTTCAACGGTTACAGTGATAATATTGATTCTAATTGCCTCTCATTAGTTTTGTTCGAATATCCTCCAAACTTGATTGATGGTATTTTCTCTGACTATGAGTTTTCGAGGGAAGACAAACAGCTTATTTAATTTTTGTACGTTAAGAATGAAAGATATTCTATTATGAAATATTCAAAATATCTATTTTAAAGATGAATTATGAATGTTGATTTTAAAGAAATATAAAAATTCTATTGAGGATTAAAAAAAGAATCCATTTTTGACTCATTCGCTGAAGACAAACAATGAAATTTGAATTCTTGCTGAGCAGTAAATTGTATTATAATATATATTTGAATATCCAAATCTTTTGGAATAACATTATTTTTGAATTCAGGCTTTTACAACACCTATGACGACTAAATAATGATAATGAAAAGTTATTTTCGTATTTTTATAACAATAAAAAAAGTTCTGTAACTGTTTTATGTATATTCATGATTTACCAGAAGTCACTTGAGACTTTTGTAAAAAACTTTAATAGCACATATTTTCTTCTAAATATTGTTTGATTATTCTGAATGGTAAGATTAACTAATTTTTCGTCTTTTATTTCTTCCTCCACCCTTTGCTGGCCATCCCCATCTGTATATGTTAACAATTGCCATACATCTCTTTATTTATATTAACTTTTTATTTAATTCTAACAAAGAATCACCACCAGACTCTGATCCATCTGTTACACCAACTAATACCCCCCTGACGCCACCTATTGAAACCATACCCTCTGCCAATACCGAAAACGCTCACATTCTAGACGTAAAGACGCCTGATTCGATATTTGATTCGACTGAGACAGAAAAACCTGAGTTGAGTCCTATATCAGGTTCTCTTGATTTCGAGTATCCTAGTGATGTTGATTCGTCTCTGACTGATGGCAAGACGCAGACTCTAAATCGGTCTTTTATTCAAGATTCTGAAGACACTTGCAACAGTGGTAAATGTAGACCTCAGAGTTCTACAAATGAACTACCTTTGACCGAGTTGAACCTCGCGTTGTTCACCTCCAACCTAGAGACGAAACATTCTGGTACAATGAGTACAAATGAACTACCTCTGTCAGATATCAAATTCAGCAGTAGGTCTTGCAAGGTTTCAAGACAAAGTACGTTAGACAGTCAAAATGACAACGTGTCTCTGGAAGCCAACTACGAGACCGACGTGAAAGAGGAGAACGATAAGACTAAGCCGGGCAAGGAAGCCAGGCACAGGTCTTTTTCTGATCCCAACATTCTAGATGGAGAATGGATCGGTTACACAGATAAAAACTTCCTGTTGAAGAAATACAGCGATAGTTTAGTTCATGAGCAGGACGCGAGTGCCCATCTTTCGCCCCCCACCGAGTATCCTTACCTTCCCCTCAGCTTCTATCCAGAGCATGTTCCCGAGACTAGTTGCCTGCTTTGTAATCGGCGCGCCATTCCCTGCCTACTCTCTTTCTTTACGTCACCCCCAAGGAGACATAGTACGTCTCGCTCACTATCTCACCCTACCCCATGTGTGACCCCTTGCATGTCCAATGCAGAGTGCAGCCAGAACGTCAAACGCCACCGACACAGTATTGCTGGGCAGATGAGCTATTTCAAGATGCTAGGTTTCGGGTACGGAGGAGGGCCTTTAGGTTTGAAGAAGCTGGTAGGAGGTAGTACGAATTCGCTGTTTTCCACGGCGGTCATATCCGGTAGTTCCAGCGCTCCGAACTTGAGAGATATGATATCCAGTACGGCGAGTGCGACAGGTGAGTGGAGTAACGATAATTTTGCTCCTTTTCATTGATCTAATACAATTTTTAATGTATAATTACAGGGTATGTCTATATGTCATGTAAATATTCAACAGGGTGATTCTATATATACATGATTCTGAGAAAAAAATTCTATAAAATCATATCCTGAAGGGCTTCATTTTCGATATAACAGGGTGTTAAATATTGAAAGAGTCCTTGTGATGTACTGTTTGGAACAATTGGTGTAGTAATGAATATTACTGTAGTTATGTCCCAACACCAACCCGTTATTTTTAACACTTGGACACTTGTTTCAATCACCAAGTGATCATCTTCAAGAGGAAGATTAAACTCCTCTTGAAGATGATCACTTGGTGATTGAAACACGTGTCGAGGTGTTAAAAATAACGGTTTGGTGTTGGAATTAAACTCCAGTAATATTTATTTTTGAACAGTTGAGCTATTACCCCATCTTTAAATGGTGTGAAAAATCGAAATAAAGCAAGAAACAAGAATGTTTGAAACTTAATAACTAATACAGTTTAATGTAAGATTTTCGCCATAAAAGTTTAACTAATTCAGCGACAAAGGTTTCACTCACTGCTTCCTGAAGCAGGAATAAAATCATCTTACAATAAACTGTATTAGTAAGTTTTAATATGGATTTTCATCAAGTATCGGCCAGTTCAAGTAGTCAATTTTGGAATGTGTAAACACAGAATTAGCTATCTGTTTTTTAGGACAAATTACCAGTAACATCATAAAAAATGGAATGATTGAAAGGGTCGGGATCTGAAAGAAGTAAAACCCCGTGCAATACTCTTCAATATTCATTTCACAAACACTGATAACAGAAGATTGTGAGCCAAATTTGAACTTGATCGATTCAGAAATTTATGATAAGTATAATGACATTCAAGAAAATATTGATAGTTTGAGCTATTATATTTCATTAATGAAGTCTTTTAGGATTTGGATTTATAAGTGTTTCCTTCTCAAAATCATCCATAGAATCACCCCTTTAATTATTCTCATAATATTTAGGAACATCCTGTATACTTGTGATGCGATTGGTACTTAAAGTGATTTGAATTTTTAAATTCTTGTGCAATTTTATAGACGTTTGTGACGACCTCATACTATAAGACTGACAAGCCATTTAGGTTTGTTTATTTAGGATGGGCTTATTTCCCTTTATTGAAAGTAGTACTATGTTTACCATAGGCTAATTGACTGTTGAATAAACTATATTTCCAGGGCATAATATAAGTTGTTGTATATTCGAAAAAAAAAAATCACAGAAACAAGTTTGTTAATCAGTAAGATTAACTGTGTTAGAAAGAAGTTATATATAGCATTGTAGCCAAGTATTGGCCATCGTATCGGTTTTGAACTTTCAAGATTCGAACTGTTTGCTTTCTTATAAACTTTATATTCTGCAACGTTTTTGGGTTTCACTGTACACAGAATGCTTCTCTTTTCTTCGAACATAGCTAGCTCTCAGCACTACCACCGTAATCTTCTCTGGCGATCAAAAAAATGAGTGGAATCAAGACTTTCCAATTGAACAGCAAAATATCAGTTTTGAATTATAAATATTCATATATTTATTATTTTAATACCAAAGTATTGCAGATTTTCTAAGATGAGGTCACGCTACGACACACTGAACTACGCTTTCCTAGATATAGTTCAAGTAAACGATATAGTGCAACCTACCTTCAAACAGCTCACCTTTGATAATATAGTTTTTGTCTATAAAACTTTAAGTTGTTGGTTTTTAGTATAGTAATCTTCAAAATACAAATTGTTATTCATTAAAAAAACTTTGTATTTCATCTTTCCTCGAATTTTTATTCGGTACTTTGTTGAGCTGTCGCGAGTGATAGGAAGCGTTAAGAACTATTACACTATTCACATCCAAATTTGGGATCAATGTGTTTTCAAACCATCCCTCGAAAATATTAGCTTCCATGTTCTTATGATAGTCATCATTGCAGTCCTCAAGTTTTTTTCCACATAATTTCAAATAATTCGGAACCCATCTTTTACTTCCTCCGCAATGCACAATGATAGTCGCGATCCTTTGTTTGCACGCATGTTTGGCGTACACATTCTCGAACCATCAGTCCAACCTTTCGTAACTGTGTTGTGAGTGTCATACCAAGTTTCGTCCAAATAGAAAATTGCCGTTGTTCTTGTTTATATTTAGTTATTTGTTCTAAGTATTTGTAACGCAATTTCACAATTCTTCTGCTTTCCATAATTGCTTGACGTTTGTTTATTATTTTAAATCTAAATCCTAGTTCCTTTATCCAATTCTGAAGAGTTTTGTCACAGCAACTCACGTTATGGCCGAAAGTATTATGACCGTTCTTGTGTCAAAGCATTGTTTAGGTGTTGATCTAGTTATTTTAAAATATTTTCCACAAAGGTGGGTCATAGTTCTTAGACCTACTGGAAGCTACCAAATTCAGAGAGAAAATCACGATATTTACACGTTACTTTGGATATCATCCTTATTGAATCAAAAAGAAAAGAAATATCGGACGTCAGTAGCGCTTTTGTTCATAAGATAATTTCATGAGTTGAAATCTGTGACAGTCGACGAAATTTCAGGCATAAAAACGGCCGTGCTGCAAGAGTATAATTTTCAAACACTATTTATGTCAACTGTACACACAAAAAGAATTTTATTACAAGTGTTGTGTGTCTTGTAATGTTCATAACTAATTTGGAAAGAAATATACCTATTTGTTTCCATCAATTTTTTCAAAGAACTTATCGCCTCAATCGCATCAGAAATATCATCCGAGAAATGACGAATTTGAAGGATGAATTAATGGATGGTGAATATGATTTTTAGCTATTGAAGGATTTGGTGGAGTTCCATCGATTAGACCCCTGGAGACCCTGCACAATGCTTTATCGTTGAAGCAGCTAGATTCATTTTTGGACAGAATGACAGCCATGCCGCTCTTCAGGACACCTTCAACAACTCCTCCTAAATATCCATCGACTCCATTACCGACGCCTACAAACGGAGCAATTTTTCCTCCTGGTTCAATCCTGGACAAATCCAGACCATTGAAGCTGCAATCTCCTTGCAACAGTAAGTCGACAAACCTTCAAATCTGTCGATGTCGCAGATGTAAACTACTCAACTCAAAATGAATATAGAGACATGTCCTTAAAATGCAATAAGTAAAAAAATATGTATTATTTTGTCACATTTATATTTATAAAATAGTTTATAGGTGCCTTTATTAAATTTAACTTACATTGTTTTCAAAATGCTGTTTGGTAATACGATTTAAAAGAAATACAAATTAGTGTCAAAAACAAATAAAATTTTGTTTCAGAAAAAAATTAAGAAAAATGTACATTAATAGTGAGTACGTCCACCCCTGGCTCTAAGAAAATTTCTAATTATTTGTTTTGGTAACTGCTCGTAAATCGTCAAAAGAGCATCTGCAACTTGTTTCAGATTTTGGAAGGGTTGATGATCCTTCAAACGTCTTTCCAGTTCATCCCAGAGCTTCCCAATAGGATTTGAATCCGGACTATTAGCTGGCCATCTCATGACATTAATATTGTGCTCCTGTAGGAAATTTCTTAAGACTCTGGCTACGTGTGGCCTGGCATTATCTTGTTGTAAAATGAACCCAGCGCCCATATTTTGGGACGACATGAGGTTTCAATATCTCCTCTATGTAATGGACAGCCGCTAAAGTCCCTTCCCGAAATACCACAAGGTCCGTGTGTTATATCAGTCCGTACCATTATCGATCCACCTCCAAATGGAACAATTTCTTGCACACAGTCATCCAAATAGCGTTCACCGGGACGTCTCCATACCCGAACACGTCCGTCATTGGTGAATAATATGAATTTTTTTTCATCTGTAAACATTACATTGTCCCACTGCTATAAATTCCAATTACAGTGCTCTTGACAAACGTTTCTACGATTTCCTCGATGAGCTGGAGTTAATCTAGGGGCTCTAACAGGTCGTCTTGCATGGAGTTGTACTTCGTGAAGTCGGTTTCATATCGTTTGGTTCGAAATTCGCGTTCCCGTAGCTTTTATAAGGCGATTTTGCAGTGTTCCAGCAGAATCGATGCGACCCCTAATTGCCCAAAGTCGTAACAAACTATCTTCTCTGCGGGTTGTTGCCCTTTGCCGATTGGGATAAGGGGCTCTTTTTACTATGCCGTAAATTTGGTAGCGATTCCAAGCTCTGGAAACCGCAGAATGACCCACATTAAGCATTTGGGCTACACGACGCCTGGAATACCCTACTTCGATCAATGCCACTGCTCTAGCAACTTGAAATACGTTGAGGTACACCCAACATATCCTCCTTCTACCCAATATATCAACATTCATTGTTTAAATTTTAAAATTTGATACCTATCACGAACTGAAGTAAAGTGAAACTAAATACAGACTTTTTCATATTAATGATTTTGTAGCTAAAAGTACAAAAAGAAGTAAAAAAAATAACAACAACCGAATGGAACATGATAAGAATTAGTATGGAGTACACACCAGAAGTTTTTATCATGAAATAATACATATTTTTTACTTATTGGATTTTAAGGATGTGTCTCTATATTCATTTTGTAAGTTAACTTACTTTTATATAATTTAACATTGTCGGTTTTTGAGATGCGTAGGTAGAATCAGCTAAAAAAAGATCTGTATAAGATGTACCAGAACTTTTTTATAATGAAAATGAATTAATTTTGGTGAAATAAAATCAACGTCTATATTTGTATCTGTTAGAAAATTTTAGGCTTTACAGTTGAAATTATCTTATTTTTTATCGATTTCGATTCAAAACTCTCAAATCTACAAATCGAACTTGTTTAATCACTCCTCATTTGTGAAATACAGAGGCTATAAGTGGAGTACCTCAGGGAAGTAATTCAGTATCACTCGTTTTTTCATTATAAGAGCCAACATAGTCAGCAAATATACTTGATGTTGACGTTATGAAAACCTTCAGATTTGGGAGAGAAAGGTTTGGCTTTTTACTTTTCCATCTTTACGTGGACTGTTCAAAAAATGAGGCGAATTTTCCAATTTTGCGGGCTACCTACATTCGATTAGCGATTTTTTTATGTTGGTACACTCATCTCGAACATATGTTTACAGTTTCAACTGGTTAGCATGTTCAGTTTGTTGGTGAGAGGCATAAAAGTTAGAAGTGTTTTATGTGTTCGGCGTTTCTGCTATCGAAAAAAATGAATCAAAGAATTTATATCAAATTTTGTGTAAAAGTGCTCATAAACACTTGAAATGTTGACAGTGGCATACGGCGAATGTACTCTGAGACACAAAAATGTTTACAACTGGTACAAGCTTTTCACAGAAGGTCGATGAGATGTGAATAACGACGCTCGCCATGGACGCCCCTGCACATCAAAATAGATGAAAATGTCGCATGAGCATCGCTCAGGAATTGTTGAATGACGTCAACGGCGATCCGGATTGATTTGCTTAAAAGGGTCATAACTAGTGACGAATCATGGGTATATGGTTATGATATCAAAACCAAAGTCCATTCGTCCCAATGGAAGAGCCAGGAGAGCTAAAACCAAAAAATGCACTCACGTTAAGGTTTTGCTCACTGTTTTCTTCGATTACTGTAGCGTAGTGCATCAGAAGTCATTTCCACATTGTCGTACGGTCAATAAGGAGTATTATCTTGAAGTTATACGGCGCTTGCGAGAAGCAAAACGAAGAAAACGTCCAGTATTGTGGAAAAACAATTCATGGCTTTTGCATCACGATAATGCACCTGCTAATTCTTTATTGCTGTTCGTAATATTTTGGCCAAAAACAACATCGTAATCATGCCTCAGCCACTGTATTCACCAGATTTGACCCCCTACGACTTTTTCCTGCTCCCAAGATTGAAGGTACCAATGAAAGGACGGCGTTTTGCGACGATTGAGGAGATAAAAACCAAATCTCTGAGAGAGCTCAATGACATACCAAAATGTGCATATCAGAACTGCTTCGGGTATTGGAAAAAACAATGGCACAAGTGTATACTTTGAAGGGGACAAAATGGAAATTGAGAAAAATGAAAATTCACCCTATTTTTTGAAAAGACAGTGTATAAAAAAATATGGAAATCTTTCAAGAAAGAAAGGAATTAACTCCGAAATAAATTCTATACGAAGATGTTTAGTTCATGCAACGAAACTTTCAGACACAAACTGGAGGTAAAATTTCACTTGCATGGAACACTATCATTCCCAATGGCGGACATCCAATGTTTCGGAATAAGACATTTGCTGACTTATTGTCACAAATGTCATCAATGACATGACAAACAATGACATTCGTCTTGTTTATATTGAAAGGGGCATATTTTTAGAAGAGATTAATTTTTTGGGAAAGGTTTTGGCTTTCTACTTTCCATTTTCATTTTTTCGTATGAAGATTGAGAAGTAGAAAGCCTTATTTTCTTTCTTAAAAAATTAACCTCTCCTGATAGTGTAATCCATTCAATTTAAATAAGATATATCTGTATCTGTAGAGTAGGGAAAGTGAGTGTAGACCCACAGCACTTAGGCCATATGGCCTAAGAGCCGAGGCCATAGCCGAGGAGTTGTCCTCCTAGGTCATCGTCCATCCTGTCCTTTCCAGGAAGGTGGACAGGTCACTAGGAGACATCTCCTTTATATTGGCAAGGCCAAGACTCACTGAACACACACTCTCTTTGGCAACCTTAAGGTGTTTCACGGTGGCCTCCGCGAAGGTTTTGGAAGGTGGAGCGATATTACTCTCGTCGCTCGGCTTCTTCAACCTTCTTAGAGTTCCCTCTGTGGAGGTGCACAAGTGAGAAAGCTTTCCTGCAGGGGCAGCCGGTTCCTTGCCTTTATTCAAGGCGGAGCTCTTGGAGCCCGCCGCAGGAAGTGCCCTTGCTATTGGAGGTGGAGTGGGGGAGGAGGAGGGTGCACTTATAGTTGCTGCCACCTGCCTCCTTTCCTCTCTTTCTCCTTTTGGCCTCAGCGCCGCAAATGCGCTTACGCCTTGGCCTTTGTATTACATCACGAGGTGATCTGCTATGTCCAGCCTCATTCCAAGCGGTAGATTGGGGTGGACATTTTTGTTCATCTCCAGACACCGGCACCGCCTTAGATTGAGGTCAGCACATCTGTCCAGCCTCGGGCTTGGTTTTTGTTGTTTCTGTTTTTGTGTTTGTTTCATTTATGTGTGTTCCCACGAGTAGAAAGGGAAGAGTTGGTCACCTCTGGCAGAGCCCCGCATTACCAGAGGTAGGCTGATTACAATGAGGTTTCGCCCAGTTCCCCAAGGGGATGGTTCGTAACTGCATATCACGGTCATTCAGCTGTCGGCACGATTCCTTACACCTTAGCTTGAGTAGGCTGGTCCACGGTGGCATGTTTTGCAAAGGTTTTTGGGGAATTTTAGTTTTCCTCACCCTACTTATTTCTGCCACTGACCAGGAGTCCGGGGTTTCCCGGGGTTGGGCTACCGATAGGTAGCCCAACCCACGGGAAACAAGATTTCTATGGCTGGGATTGAATCAAATAAGCGAATGAATGTCATTATAAACTGTCATCGATGACATGAACAGATATAACTCATTCGTGTCATTAAGTCGTAATTTCATGAATGAATTGAGTGCTTTGTATTGTTATGTTATCCAGATTGATGCTGAAGAGGCAATAAGACTAGAGTCTTATTTTGAACCATCGGGTGTCCACCATTGAGAATGATAATGTTCCATGTAAGTGAAATTTTACTTCTTTCATATACTATATTGTGTAGCAATTCTGTGAATATCTGATTCAATTCCATAATGAATGTTTGGATTACAAACGAAGTGGGAAAAAGGGTTTTTTGTTACAATTTTTTGGTATGAAGGTGGAGAAGTAGAAAGCCAAAATTTTTCTTTCCCAAAAAATCAATCTCTCCTAAAAATATACCACTTTCAATTAAAATTCATATTTTGTTACTTTAAAATTCAATTTCAAATATTTTTTTGTTTTTTGAAGGTATAGGATGGAGTGGACCACCAAGTTTAATGTCCAGTAGCGGACCATCGTCTCCAGGTTTTTCAGAGAGTAATTCTAAATGTAGCAGCAGTGAGATGTCCTCGAGTATTATAAGTGGCGATGGGTATTGAAAATATTTTTTCTAGTTTTAAATATTCAAAGTCTATGATTTTGAGTTTGGCTTCAGTGTCAAATTTTTTAGTTCTTTCAGAATCCTTTGATTTTGTGAATGCGTTAATTCATTTTCGCATGTTTGGGAATCTTTTAATTTATTTTCAACTTTTAAGAATTAGGAAATAAATTTTATTTTTTGTCGATGTTTGTGTTTATGTTTAACTTTTCTGATGGTAATGGTGCACATCATATTAGTTTCACTCTTCAATTACTTCAGTACTGTTTTTTTTTTGCAAAATTCAAAATTTCTTACCAATAATATTTCAAAGTTTGTCATTGTAATACACTCGGTGATTTAATTATTTGATTAATTTAACATGTAGATAGCTCATAGAATTTCTTACCTGATCAAGTTTTAGACAGCTAATATGTAAGCTGATAAAAACTAATAAATCTGGAATTTATGACATTAGTTGAGAAGTTTGTGATAAAATGTTTATAGGGCAAACTAAACGAGTTATAAAAACTCGTTTTGAAGGCGACACTGCTCATTTAATCGTATAGATCAAAGAAGCTTATATTACTAATTTGGAGGATGCTTTTTAATTCTTTCGGGAGTTAAAATGGGTTTTTCGATCAACCAGCAGTCGTTCGAACACAAACAACAACCCTCAAAAGCCATGGCTTGTATGAGAAGATTTACCGAGGCCTCACTTTTCAATGAGCTAACTGTATGAACAGGATAACAAGTTGGACCGCAATCAGAAATAGATAAAAATAGGTTTAGGTCAAAAAGTAGTTCATCTGATGAAATAATCTTGGTTTCAATGAATATAATTTTCTCTATTAGTGAAAAAGGTCATAGAAAATGTTGTTTGAAAAGTATAAAGGTATACATTGAACATTGGAAACTCCCTTGTGTAGCTACTATTGTGTAACTCTTCCTTCACTTGTCATCTTTACAGGTGTTGGTAAGAATCCAAAAGTTATTACTTGGGATCAAATATAGGTAAAGTCCTAGCCGATAGTCATTTCTTTAGTGCTTCACATTTCTAGATAGGCACCAAAGTTTACAATGTCTGCTTGAAGGTGGTTGAAAATGTTTCATGGTGCATTTCATTAGCTCGGACTTCCATTTCCATCATCCGAAGACGATTGTGGATACTAACAATCGAAATGTCATTAAATAACTTGGCTTGAAACTAATGAAATTTACAATGTCTATTATTAATTACTAATAAAATTTGTGTTCAACGTTTTGAAAATTCTACTTAAATTTCAAAAACTCTTGGAACTCATGTGTCACAACTTGTCAATTGTGAAAACAATATTTTTTTCATGTCTGCAGCGACTTGCAAAACTTAGACTTTACAAATACTTTTTCTAATTAACAAGTTTTTCCATGTTTTTAGAATAATTATTCTTATTGAACTTTATAAAGAATAATTCCTTAGTGAAGTGGAAGGTTCCGCTTCACATCTCAACAAATTCTTTGTTGAGATGGATTAATTAAAATCAGAAGTGGTCACTTTTAATCCGCCAGAGTAAAATTATAAGGCTCCCCACTGAACACTGTCTCTTGAGAGGACACTTGAACAAAATAGGGCTGTACAACGGTGACTGAGACAGCTCGTCATATTTTATGTGAATGTGAAGCACTGGGAAAAATGGGAGAAAATCGTCTAGAGACTTAGGAGAACTGTACAAGTCAGACGGCTCCCATGTAGTAAATCTTAACTGGAAAACACTTAATTTACTGAGAGAAATGTGAATTCCATTATATACACAAAATAAATAGACTCTCTTATATTCTACACTGTATGGTCTTACTATGAAATATAATAAAATTATGTGACATGCACAAAGTTACAAATTTCTAACTAAAATCACACAAAAACTCATGAGTAAATAGTGTGATAAAAAAATTAAAGAATGTAAATACCTACTCATTTCAGATGATTTGGCTTTGCCCATAGGCTATCAGGAACAACCAAGAACTGACATTAAAAGAACAAAGTCGTCACGTTCGTCTAAGAAAATGACAATATTCTTTTTGTTGCTTCTCTGCATTTTAATTTATGGTTTATTTTTAAGGTAATCTTTAATTTTGATGTTGTCGAGGTGATGTATGTGAATATATTAAAACAACATTAAATTGCTATAACTATAGTCTATATCTATAATAAATATTGGACAAAGAAAATAACTTTTGTCAAATTTCTACTAAGATTTTTATTTGTTATGACTGGTTTCGGTTTATTAAACCATTTCAGAATCTCAGTAGAAATTAGACAAAAGTTATTTTTTTATCCTATATTTAATATGAATTTCTACAAAATAAGTAGGTCATCAATTGAACAAGTTATAGAAGTTATAGTAGTTGTAGAAGAAACACGTGCGAAACATCTTGGTTCTTTCATATTATTACAGAATTCAATCCCAACTACCAAAATAACTCTTCACGAACCCATCTTATGATTAACTTTCCAAATTTTCTATTCTTTACATTTTCACCAAATAGCTGTTTCAATGAGGCTGGTGTGTCTTAAGACTAACACATCGTATTCATGTCTCAAGGAACATTAAAAATCTTTAGAAAACGTTCTCTCAAACTCTTGTCGTGTTGGACTTATTGAGGGTATCCTTCAGTGTAATAATAAATTGATAGTAAAAAATATTTCCAACAAGAAGCTTTCGTTTACATGCTCCAAAGAGAAAAAAATCAAATCAAACCCATCAATGTATTACTTAACATAATTTATATTTTGTAAGAAAAAAGTATAGTTTTCTTAGAATTACTTATGTCAAGATCAGGTTACATATCTGTCAAAATCTGTTTTTCCTTTAACAAATACTCTGGTTTATCTACACAGGCAGATCTCGGGACAAGCTTTTATATTATATAAATTATGTAATGAACACTAATGTGAGAAAGGCTTATTTTTAAAAATGTTTCGTACTATGAGGCATTGTTGCATGGTCGACCTATATTTGTGGGAGCACCTTCAAACTCTCCCTAACTTTTGCCGAGTTACAACTCTTCAAGATTGGTAAGGCGACCATCTTGTTTACCACCATCCGCCATTCTGATTTTTTTTTCTCATAACCTTTCATTTAAAATCCGTATCATGGAGTTGCATGAAAAACCATACTGAATTTCAAGTAACCTCTTCTTTGACCTCTTTTTATTTTCATATCGAATTTAGAGTGAGATCATTTTATTCATTACCATATCATTCATACCATACCATTCAACAAATTGAATAAATTAAGGTATTGAAATCAAACTCAAAAATATGTCGTATCTGTCGAACAACTGTCAACTCTGTTTATTCTAAAGTAACATTCAAAATCAATCAACACAAAATCATTAAAACAAAAATGAACATATTTCCCCCTCAAGAGTGTACATCATGTGCAGAGGGCTGCCTTCTACTAGTGACAGTTTGCATAGTTTTGTGATTGGACGCCAATATACACCAGTCGTCGTTTTTACATCAACAACTCTCACTTGACTGTCTTTTCCAGGATAGATGGCAATACTTGTTCCAAGGGAAGTTTGTTATCGATTACTATTACCACATCTCCTGTTCGAATTAGTTGCCTTCTTTCAACCATTTTGCTCTTTTTGTTAAACTGGGTAGGTATTCTAGAACCCAACGCATCCAAAAATTGTCAGCGAGCTTTTGAGAGTACTTCCATTACTTTCTCAAATCAATATTCTCGTCGAAAATCCCTGGTGATTTAGCTGAGCTTGATGTTCCAATAAGGAAATGATTTGGTGTAATACTCTCTGGATATTTTAAATTTGTTAATACATATGTAAGCGGTTTACTATTCACTATGTTCTCACCTTCGGCCATCGGTTGCTAGTACTTCAGGCTTTGTATACTTTTCCTTCAATGTTATTTTCAAAGACTGTTTTACAGCACCCACCATTTTTTCCCACGCTCCTGTGTGGGCTCACAAGACGAATGAATTTCCAATCCTTATTTTAAAAAAATTACTGGGTAATCGTTCTCAATGTTTGCATTTGGCAATAAACTTCACCGGTAGTTTTACTTCCTACCATCCCTTAATACTCTAAAAAAATCCAGATATGTGAATATTTGCCATACAATTAATTTCCCCAGAATCCGCGATTACATTCGTTTTGAGTACAACTCTCTCAGAAAATTCGATTTCCATCATTGCAGTAAAAATAATCTTTTAATAATCTTTTAAATTATTTATTTTCATTTTCAAAAATCAGCAATGGTTCTAACTCAGCAGCAGTAATTTTTTGGCGATTCTGCGACCGAATGTAGATCGAATACTATTAATGATACTTCATCAAAACTTTCGTTAATTCTTGACTGAATGTGGAACGGATAATATGAATATTGTAACCACGCTACTTTAGCTGAGAAAATATTAATTTTTTTCGTTTTTCTCAAATATTTTTTTAATATTGACTATGAAAAAACCTATGAACTTTTTTATAAGACGTTGAAGAAAACTGGATGCATTCCTGTGAAAATTTGCATAAAATATGAGTAAAAATTTTATTTTTGTCACAAATTCCTGAACTATCAAAAAAACTGAAAAATAGCAATAATATTTGTGAGTTTTTTTTCAATTATAATCTTTTTCGATCATTTGGCCGTTCAGGAGGTATGAAGAAAGTGTCAGAAACTCGCCGAGAAAACAACGTTCCGATTTTCCCCAAAATAAATAAATTATTTTTCTCCGGAGGAACCGGAGATGTATATCATCAAATAAAAAAATCTTATGAATAAAAGTATAGTAAACAGAAAGAAAAGTTTTGTTCAAATGAACTACTTTTTGAAGGAGATTCATTACCATGTGGCTGGACTAAGCAATATTGAGATTGCAAAATGAACTGCCCCAAATGTGGATTGTTAAGTGAAAAGTCTGGGATAAATAGAAATATCACTCTAAACCCCTTTTCGTTATTTTGTTATGCGTAAAAAATAAAGTACAGAAAACTCAAAAGTTGACTTGATAGTTTTTATGAAGTTTTTTATTGAAACCTCTGAAAAATTCAACTTCCCACAAATGTTGAATCAAAAAAAAAATTGTATTAGTAAAATATACATGTTCATTTATAATTTGAAAAATAAAAAAACATTGAACACTATGTTTCGGTAAAATGAATTCATTCCTTTATCATAATATATGGCAAATAGTTTCACAAAAGCCAAAAAGGAAAAAGATGTATTTTTCATAATGGAGTTAATTTGTATTTTTTTTCACATATAGTGAAAAATTTTCTTTCCTTATTGAGCACATTTCGGATATGCGGTTGTTACCTCGTTCACAGGCAGTTGGGGCGATAACAAACCTGTTGTTTGTTGTCCACTTCAGCCTAGTTCGAAAAATGATACTCTGAAGGAATTCGATCTTCAATTATCGGAAATCATCAACTTTATATTGATGATAGACACTACCTTGCACTGACGAGTGGCCAAACAGCCCGAAACCGGTCTGCAAGAGTGTTCCAATAATTGTAAATCTATTGCAGCAGTTGTATCGCCAACAGCATATGCAGACATAACTTCAGTGCACTGACACCTGTCAGATATAATTCAACGCCCTTCGTGGTATTAGCCAGGGGAGTAGTTGTTTTCTGATAGGTGTCAGTCCATTAACCTACAGTGTAGGGAGTTGAGACTGGCCTGAACGAATTGTTCGTTTAGATGATTTGGTTGATTTGTATAATAAAATTCTTAATATATCAACGAAAAAAAATGTATTTCAAAGTAGATTGACAATTTAACAGTTTTGTACTTTTCAATAATTTTTTTTAATGAGTGTTACATTGTTCCGACTATAAACATGTCACGTTTCTTGGGACTGATGAAGTAATTATTATTATATTCAATAACTATTACTTCCTTATGTAACACCCTATGTCCATATTGTTAAGTAACCCATCACCTTGGCCTTTTATCTTATCACATTCAATAAAATCCTTAGGAAGTCACTGATTTTAAAAATTATCAAATGTTTCATTTTTGTGCTCCTGAGATTATAGCACCTTCCACACAATATTTTTTAAACAACTAAATGGACTTTAATTTTACATAATCACTGTTTACGCAGTTTTGATTACATCAAAGACAAATTAAATGAAAACTTTCCATCCACGCTCCTGATAAGATGACAAAAATATAGTGGCAACAGAAAGAAAACCATTGATGGTATGTCTTTAGTGATATGTATCTAGTTTTTCTGTTTATTATTTTTTTGTAGTTTCACGTTTTTAGTTGAATAAAAACAGTTGAACATTTCAGAGTGGTATGATTAGAGTTTATTAGTGGCCTCTCCCTAGTTTTTCTTGGTTAGTAGGTTTTTGTTGCATTCAGAAATACCTATAAAAAAAAATGTTTATCCTAATGAAAATAATTTTTGGGTTATGTATATCAACGTTTACTTGAATGAAAATTATGAAATGAACTATAAATATAAACAACATTTATAAATGAATGTTCATTGTGCGTTAGTTAATTGTTGCTATAAACAAGGCTTGCTTGTTTTTTTACTGCAAAGAACAGACTTTGTTGTGATTAGTATAGTTGCTGATTAATATTTTTTCTTAGATTGACTGTGGACAATTTCAACAAAATATTCCCCACTGCACCGGGACTAGATCAAGACTTGGGAAGTATTGGAATGCTTTTGGATTCCTTTGACAAAGACATGTCTGAATCAATGGAGTTTTCAGATTATTACGGCAATAATCCGAAAGGTATTTGAAAACAATAATTTTTCTCATTCAATCACAAGTATTCATTGTAAGTGAAGATAAATGAAACAAGGAACATTGAAATAATATTGCAAATATATAGATAATTAAAAGAGCTCTAACCTCACTCAGTTCTACTTTATATCAAATTATGATCTAAACAAAAGTTATATTTCATTGAGATTAATCATTTTTAATCAACAAAAGGTTATTACGAGTTTGAATAATTTCGGTACATACTGCAAGAATATTTTACATCATATGTTCCCCAAGCATGTGTTATTTTTGGTAGGTTGCTTCTATAACCGGGAACATTCTGTTAGTATAAAGTACAGATAAGAACTAGGCATTTTCTGAGTCGAAAGCCGAAGCTTCACGCAAATCCATTCTCTTTAAGTGACAGATTGAGCAGCCGCAACAATTTAAATTCCAGTGCAATCTGTCAAATGCAGCATAAAAAGGGGAAAGTCTTCCTATTTACGGACAAAAATGAGTACAGTACCAAAGCATATAGGCTAATATACTCCAGAATATATTATAAACTGATGAAACTTGATTTGTGACTGACTCAAATGAACCCTTGGTTATCCATTCCTTCAAAGGATAGTTCATTTTTTTAATTTCTCTGAAGGAATTCATTACAAAGAATAATAATTCTGATCTGATGATCGCAATGCATATAAGGCCATACTGTCGAGATTAACAGCATAACCTAACTATTACCGACTGCTAGATTTGCCACTTTTGGGTGGAGGGTCGTCTTTTTGACGCCTCGGGAGAGTAACTAAAATAATGCGTTTTTCTTATAGGCACTTTAGTTCAGCTGAGATTGTGTTACGGAGTAATAGCATTTCAAAATGAGGAGTTCTTAAAAATTGTTTGTAGAACTTGCATTTCGAAAATGAACTTCCCAATTTGCCAATTTGAAAGTTAATTTGTGAATTCACATAAGTTATTTATTGACAATTAATCTTGAATATTTGATGTAATCTGCTTCCTGAATTGTCCATTGTCCACGTTGGTAGTGAATTACCAAAAAAGGCTCTTCTCAATAGGAAGGCTCGAAAAATTGTCTCTGGTCTGGATTCTGGGCCACACTGACCTGGAAGGTAATCAAGCTGTTGACACCTTCGCTTGGCAGGGCACTGCAAGAAGGTCAATCGGATCAGAACATGTTTTTGACATTGATTGCCACGTGAATCATCATATAAACTTGAACTATCAGAAGACGGTGCATACCGTCATTGTTTGGAAGATGAAGAAACAGCTGAACAAATACTCTGTGCTTTCCATGTCGTGGATATAATGTTTTCAGAGTTTAACTATTGTCATCTGACCTAAAAGTTCACTCACCAGATGAGCTTATCGGCTTCATCAAGAGGCTGAAATTGTTTGGCAAGGTTTGAATAAGTATGAGCCACAATGAACCCTCGCGGGTTGCAGTAAGAGGTCGAATGGACCCAATCACTATCCAGTTTCTGGTCGGTTTTTGTGTCCCCTTATCTATTTTCAAAAGTTTTTTTGTTGTGTTATCCTAATTTTTCAATATTTCCTCGAGGTTGTTTCCTTCCTCTACTGTCTTTTTATAGCTTTGGTTTTCAAGTTTGAGAATATAGTCCCTTCCTCGGGTCCAACCCGAGGAAGGGACATTATGTACCATAATGGTGACCATGTTGGAAAACCAAACTTTGAATGTTTTCTCATAACCTGTTCTTTTAGCCCTACAGTTAGAATTGTGGAAACTAATATTGCCTATTTTGATAACCAGGTTCCGAAAGTGGTGATCTAACCCCAGTCTCTGGATCTGATGTTGAATTCAATACCAATGATGCAACAGCAGGTTCCAGTGCAGAATGTGATGTTACTGTTACCGAGGATATAGAAACTTCATTTGCGATGGGAGAAAACAAGGAATTAGATCCCGAAGACACCGTCACCAACACTAGACTAGCGGTTTTCAACTACCCCAGTTGTTCTAATACAATGGACAATAATCTGTTCCAACCACCGTCAACTCCAAAGTTGAAATCTCCCATGGCTGCGAATATTAACGTTTGTTCGAATGTGTTGTTCTCTCCTACTTCAGATAATTATAATTTGAAGCACGTTGAGAATACTGATCGAACTCAAGCTCAGTCAAGCAGGATTGTCAACGAATTTGATAAAAACGACTTGAAGAATATTATAAAGAAATCGAATATTTTCGAAAAAGCCATTCCAAATTCAAACGTTAATCTAGCTAGTCCAAGTTCTGACAAATGGTCAACAACGAAAGAAAAATTTTTGGACAATAAGAATTTTGAAAAGACTGATAATATAGATTTTGGTAAAAACTTGAATACCAACATCGAGAAGAAGGTAGAAAAAGAAAGTGAACTGGCTAGAGCTAAACCTGGCACTGTTGTCATCAAAGAGAGCTTTATTGACCCGCCTAGAATTTCTAGAGTTTCCAAAAGTTTTCATGGTAAATCTACCACCAAAAGTTATGCCCAAGATATTTGCAACAGTCTAAGGAGGTCTAGTGATGGTCCAATTACAAAAGTTCTCAATAATCCCATCAATTTCTCTGAAGCACAAAATTTTTATGGGGCTAAACCAAAGAGTAATGCAGAAAAATTCTCAAACCGACCACACTTTTTTTCGCAGTTATCTCAGCCATCCGGAAGTAGTTCAGCAATGTCCACTACACACTGTAGGAAAGCTTCCTTATCAGAAACTTCAGTAAGTACTTTCTCTAGCAAAATAAATACTTTTTTTTCATTAGTTCGGTTTTCCATTGTCTAATGTGACTCTATTGTAATTTGAAATCAAGTGACCTCACGGCGTTTCGATTTTTAGTATCCATAATCGTCTTCGGGTTATGACTGGACTATTCCTCTGAAAGATGACTATTTATAGGTCATTCGAGCGCTTTCACCTATCCCCTCTTCCCTCTCACCGGTTTAGCGGGAGTTGACCGTTTTTCGCTTAATTACAGGTTTCTATATGTTGCGTATCTCTACTGAATGCGTCGTTGGACATCATATATGCAGCGCTTCTTTGAACTTCCTCTTATACCAGTGTTCGTCCCTGTGGATGATCTCAGCATGAGACCAACGTTGATGAGTCCAAACATGCTCTACTATTCCCGATTTACTGGTTTCTCCTCGCTGTGTGTTTTTCTTGTGGTTGGCTTGGCAATGCAGTCTTTTAATGGCCTCTTTGTTTCACCGATATAGGATTTGCCGTCCTCACAGGGTATCCGGTAAATGCAATTCTTGGAATCGCAGTCCGCGATTGGTGGCATGGTTTTCGTGAGGCTGCTACGGATGGTGTTTCTGGATCTGAAGCAGGTTCTGATCTTGTATTTGGACCCAATTCTTCTTATCCTTTCCGACAATCCTCTGACATCACAACCAGTGCTTGTACTTCCTCCACACATCTGAGGATTGTCGGAAAGGAGAAGAAGAATTGGGTCCAAGTACACCAGAACCTGCTTCAAATCCGGAAATACCATCCGTAGAAGCCTTACGAAAACCGGGCATTCAAACGAGGACTGCCATTCCAAGAGTTGCATTTACCAGATATCCTGTGAGTGCGGCAAATCCTGTGTGGGTGAAACTGAAAGCCCACATTGTCGAGCACATGAGAAACACACAGCGAGAAGCAACCAGTAAATCGGGAATAGGAGAGCATGTTTGTAGGCATCAACATAATATCAAGTGGTCCCAAGCTGAGATCATCCACGGGGAGGAACACTGGTTTGAGAGGAAGTTGAAAGAAGCTGCATATATATTTTTCAACGACGCATTCAGCCAAGCTAACGTAGAGATACGTAACATATTTAAAACCTGTAATCATGCAGGAAAACGGTCAACTTTCGCTAAACCGTTGAAGCAGAGAGGGGGAAGTAAGGATAGGTGAAAGAGCTCGAATGATCTATAAATAGTCATATCTTGGAGGAATAGTCCAGTCATATTAGACGATGGAAGTCCCAACTAATGAAATTCACCATGAAACATTCTTTTTTTAATAAACTATATATCTGAATTATTTATTTCGCTTTCAACTTTTCTAGTCAATCTTTTTAAAAAAAAGTTGTAAAAAGTAACATAAATATAAGATAACAAAAAGTGAAAATTATTGAATTATCCAAGTTTCGCAAACCAAGTCGGCATCATGAATAGGTAATAATTGTGATTTTTATTTTTCTCTTTGTATACCTTTTTCAGATGATTCATTTTCATTGAATCAGTTTTATCCTGTCATTCTTCAAATCGTCATACTTCAAATGTAAATTTTATCTTATGTCATAGATATTTATTTTTCATTCATTTCCTAATTCAGAGTATTGACTGATGTAATCAATTTCCAATTTCATTTATTCTCCATATTTATTATATATAAAATCCAAAAATTATGATAATTGACAAGACAGGTATCTAGGCTTGATACATGGAAAGTGACTATCCTTAATCAATCAATTTATTCACCAAAAGAAATATATAAAATAAATAGTCTAAATAAAAATAGAAATACATATTGGTAAATAAATAAAGAACACCCAAAAAGGTTACCCTTTAGCATGGGTGTGGTGTATATCATTATATAAGTATAATGTTATGATATTAGTGGCATATAATATTATTACATATGTATATTAATAGTACAGAAATGAATTATTATTAAGTAATATTACAAAATGAAAAGATAACAAAAAGATGGAATTGAAAGAATTAATGTACGTTGATTTGATATTACATTATTGCTGAATTATGGTTATTGCCGAATCATGTTAGAAAAATGTCACTAAGAAAATTTAAACCATTCCTAAAAAACTTTCTGAGTGATAAAGCCTACTACCCCATTGAAGAGTTTATAAATGACTTATCAATATAACTGAATTGAGATTGTCATCTAGGGATGTTAATATATTATAATTTTACCTAGTTATAAGTTTTAATATATAATTTTACATAACTGTTCATATCCTATATATACATATTTTTTTTAATAAGTTTCTATATCATTGAGTTATGATGCAGAAGAACCAATAAAATATTATTATTATTATTTCTTCCATTTTTTTATAGATTAATGGATTGAATGCTTTTTAAATCTTCCGGAATATCAGCGTATAGGACTGCTTATTAATTTTCGGGATAGCAGTTGTTTTAGTTTTAAAGAGGGTGTTGTATATATGTTGCATTTGCTGAAATTTGGCTTTATTCTTATGATGATGTATTATTAGTGATTGATAGTAGAGTTGTCGAATGACTAAAATTTCAAATTCCTTTTTTGAAAAAATTCTAAATATTTTAAATGTCTATCGGCTATTCCACGCCATACTTTTATCCCCCCTTTTTTTACTACATTATTTTTCTTCAAGTTGTGTATCTTTCCACATCACACTACAATTTCTGCATGATGTAAAAATATTTATGAAATCTGTATTTTATCCATAAAATTCATTCAGATAGTAAATAATGATATATATCACTCACATTCTGTAACAAACATATCAGGCTAGTAACAATTTTAAGATACATATTGACCAACACATTAAAATTTGGAAACACCGACCCATTACTTGATGAAAATCAATAATACTATTCATGATTTTTTAAAGAAGGGATAGTTGCTTAACAGAATAATTTTTTTTATATGCAATTGTTTTCTTGCCTTTGTTTCGAATTTAATTGAATTCTTCTTCAGGGCTCAAAAAGAAGTTTCTGCGTGTTGAAATATAACTATTTTCAAATAATCAGACATTAGATACATGATGAAAATAAAAAACACTGAAATAATAACATTTTCGAGACACAAAACACTACACAAAGACATAAAACAATAATTCAATTCTGTGGGTATCATTAATTCTTCAGCTGTCAGAAGAGTATCAATTCAATTGTAGAATGGGATGGTTCCAGTAGCCAGACAGAGAGGTTTTGACCGTTAGTTGATTAAATCTAATGCTGTTTAATGTTATTAATCAGTTGTTTTCGACTTGAGTTATTGGTTTATAAACTATGGATTTGTAGAAAAGTTTAGTTTATGTTGAAGTGCATTCAAATAAAAAGTACTTTGCAGACTGTCAAATCCCAGCGATTTACCACAACAAGAGTTGATGAAGCAGAACATGCTGCTTCTGTTGCCATGAACTTTCCACCAAGGGTTCACAGTGAAGCAGAACCTAATACTTCTGGTTCAGGATCATCGCCTGTGATCGCAGAATCTTCTAGTAAAAGTATATTTTCCTTAGGTCGTAGTAGTAGCAAGAAAAAGAAAAAAAGTAACGATGCCAAGGATAATATTAAGGCTACTAAGAGTAATTCAGAAAAATCATCTGTAACTGATGGATTCAACATGGAGAAGAAAAAGTAATTATATCTCTTTCACTATTTTTGTACTTCAATATTTCCCTGAATTGAATTAATTGATGTATTTTGATGATTTACACCAAAACCATTGTATTTCAATTTTTTTAATGAAATCCTAAATTATTTACCATCATTTGTGATTTTTATTTATTTCATCTGAATTCCTCATTTTATAAAGAATAAATATAATAAAATAAACTGCATCTTGTTTTCAACACTTCTTCACCTTATCATCATTGAATTTGAGTAATTTTTTGAATAACTTAAACGTAATCGATGAAACAATATCTATAAGGATCTAACACCATAGTTTTTTAGTTTTCGAAAGTAAAAACTGGGGACTTGAATTTCACCATTTTAACATCAAGTTTTATTAAGTATTATTTAAGAAACTTATTATTCATCTGCATACTCTTCCATTATCAGAACAGTAACATTAACTTTCAATATTAAAATGTATGATGGTACAATCGTTTATTGTTCATTTTTTCACAACGCCTCAGTGCCTGCCTCAAATGTTAATCAAAAATGATATTTTGCAAACTCTTTCCCTTATATAGTAACCATGGTTTAATTTTAGTTGTGAATCATCAGAAATTATATTGACAGTTAGTATAGAAATCATGATTGCCAACAATAAAATAAAAAACTACCACAATTTTGATCCCTAACGAATAAAGCTCATTGGCAGGATAAATGTCAATCTGAAATAATTTATTTTGCTAAACGTGGACTATTTATTTAACGTGAGGGGTGAACAAATTTTTTGATGAAATGGCAGTTTGAGTGAAATTGACTATGCTAATTTTTCCTGAAAGTCATCATTGGGAGAATCGATGTAAACAATTCTAGATTCTTAGGTTTGACAATTCTTGCAACCTGCAAGCAATTTGACTATATTAGTTAAAATCATTTGAGTCATTCAGTTCTATTTCTTGTGCAGTAATCATTTCTGTTAAAAAAACCCAAATAAATTGCCCAACTTTCAGAATTTTTTCCATTGTACTTTCTGTTAATGACTTGAGCAATGTTAATCTATAAAGAAAACAAAATTTAAACAAGATATACGAATATATTTTTTTAATATGGATACAAATAGTATACACCAAAACATCCAACTAATCTACTAACGTTTCAATTCACCTTTGAAATAAATTTGTACTTCATAAAATAACAGCTCTTTACGAGTTTTTAACAATGTGTTGCAAAAATACCACAATTTTTTCCAAATTTTTCACTTTACAAAATGAGCTTACCAATTATGTATTCAGACTTTTTGTCAGTAATTTATATGTATATGTTGCCATACATTGAAAAAAGTAACCTTCAAAAGATCAAATAAAAACAACACATATTTTTTGGCATATTCAGACCAAGTACTTCAAAGAATGAATTTCATTAAAATTCAACCAAGATTTCAGTGATAACGATATGAGTGATAAACATTACGTTACTTCAACTGAAATAATGGGTAAAATTTCAGTGACTGGCCTACCAATACATATGAAAATGAAGAGATCAATTCTAACAAAAAGTGAGCCCGAAAAACCACCGAACAAGATCAACCACGATTGGGAGTAATGCACGCCATAATATTGTCTTTAGAAGTCATTATTCGACTCATAGGTTTTTGAAGGACAGAGAAAAATTGAAAATGTACCAATTATGAAATATCCCCTACTGTTTTACAAAGAGTGAATTGAAATTAATTCTTCAAAATCATACATAATATGTGAACTTTTTATAGAAATTCATTGATTATTTACAATAGAATTTATCAAGTTTTGGTTAGTTTCGATAGGTGTGTTGAAAATAACGTGAATATAATTACAGTACAAATGTAGTTCATTTAAAAGTTTTTGAAAATCAATAGTGTATTCAAATATAATTTAATACAAATTTTCTCAATAAATAATTCATATAAATTGATGTTTATTTCTTTGTAGAAAACCACAGAAATATTTTTAATTTCAAGTTTCACTGCTTCTGAAAAAAAGACAATCAATCATAATATTTAACGTATAAGGTTTTTGATATTTCCGTCAACTTTTGTCACTTTGAAACTCGACACACTCACAATCCGTTAATCTGCAGTGTTTTAATACCAGGAGCTCACACAAAATGAAGACAATTAGACAAAGTGGGCAGTAACCATAGTTGAGTGCAATTTTGTCATTTTCGTTTTGTGATGTGATGCATTTTCAGGGAAGCATATATAAAAAACACAGCTGCCTCAATAAAAATTTTGAAACGCCATAACAGTAAAGTTCTTCTCAAGATGAACCAACTGAACAGTTTCGTTAAATTCTAGTGTTTAAGTAGACTTGCAAAATAATCTACATTTTAGGAGTAACTGAATTAATTACTTCAATTTCAAGTATTCAGATAATCTAGTAATATACTAACTGAACAAAAAACTAAAAATAACTTCACTATGCCGTCTGTCTGCATGTCACAGCCTTATCATCCTATATTCATCAAAATCTTGAAATAAAATGTTTTCACATATCTTCAAACCATAATTCGAATGGATAAAAAAGTATAAAAAAATGTATAGAAACATAGTTTTATATATTTTGTAAGTTTGGTCCACCTTTCTGTATATCTTTACTGCTATCGTTTTCAGAGCGAATCGTTAAGTAGTGTAAACAAAAACTGGATGTACATATTAATCATACTATGATTATGGTATAAAAAGCTAGGCACAGGTTATAGGCGAAGGTTAATATAACCACCTTTTTACAAATCTGTGTACCGACTGTACCATTTATTACAAATCTCACATGGGAGTAAGTTAAAAATAGCTATTTACAACCTATTGATAGTAGAGTATCCACAAATGATATAAAGAAATGTTCCATATAGTATATTCAACTCCATTATTTCTTCAGACCCCAACGATATCTGAAACCTTGTATGTTCAAAAATATCTACTAAATCTATCTACATTCTCTGAATAAGATTGGTAAAATATTTTAATAACTCCTGCAAAAATGTTTTTTTACAATCAAATCATATACAGCAACAATACAGTTCGAGAAAGTATTTTAATAGTTGAGGTGGTAAAAGTGCCAATGGTTAGGGTTCTACTTCACATAAACCCTATCTAGTTGAAACTAAGATTGCATTAGAAAATTGATGAAAAAAGATAAATCTGTGGCTTGGAAAAAAATTGCAAATTTGGAATACTTAATCTAGATATTAATTGAACCTGATGAGTGTTGGATTCAACCCACATCATGGATTCCAGATATAATTGAGTTGCGAAGAAAAGCGAAACCCTACTATCAAATAGAAAATGCAACACTTTAACTGTGAGCCATTTTTGAAATAAAAACAATTTGCAGGTTTTCAAGCAGTATAGAGAATTTCTAATTGCCAAACATGTTACATAAAATTATAGAAATACAACAAATTTATAATATTTTTGTAGTCTCGAATAGTTAAAAAAAAATTATTTTAAAATATATTGAAACAAAATATCGCTCATTACCTCTTTCATCAGGGTTGTTTATAAAGCTAGATTATCAAAATATATTACATACACTAAGTGCGCAATATTTGATGAGTTTGTATACACATAACAAATAGTGAAAATCCGAAATCTTATAAACGGTATATATAGGATGGTTTTGAGTGCGCACACAGTATTCACTGCTTGCTCTCTGTGCATCATTCTTTATGAGATTCTTTTTCTGCATAGCTCATAGAGATTCCTTCTCATTTGAGTCCCTTTCCTGTCATACAGGAAACCAGTGACAAGGTCACTGTGATCTCACAATGTCAAGGTCGAAACAGTGGGTCACTTGTGTCCGTCCCATAGTTTCGAAATACAGATTTTAGCTTACTAAAACATTGTTTCTTCAAACCGGATTTTTGCAACAAGGCTTTTCTAAATTGCTTGTTCAGATTGAATCTCTTCAGGCGGAATTGTAGGATTTTAATCATGCAGTACAGGCTTCCACGGGCGGTGTCGAATATATTGTTCAATGTTAGCCATGGTCTGCAGGTTTTAATACTTGACGTCTGCTAGAGTGATCTACCTTGCTGTAATACACAAACCAGAAATGGTCCTGGTACATTTGTACTTATAATGGGGCTTAGTATCGAACGACCGACTGCTTTTGTGCCCGATTGGTCAGACACTTCTTTAATTATTAGGCAAATCTGTTTTATGAGGTTCCGGTATCCATGTCTTACTGACTTTTAAGTGGGTTTGATTTGGTCGTGATACTCGGTTAATTTCGGCCTCGCTATTTCTGTTAACCAGAAACGAATTTTTCATATTTGTAGGCTTCCGGTTCACAGTTACGCCTTGCCCTCTCTTCTACCGTGGATGACGGTTGGAGTGCTTGTTCAAATATCGGTCCATATGGTACTTCATGCCCCAGTCTGCCACTCTCCCGTCTTTCCACTAATACTTCCAGAAAATCGATTCTTTCTTCCTCTCTACATTGTGAACGGGATTTGCGAGTTCCGAGAATTCAAATGTCTCAGAAATTTTGCCAGCTCTTCTTATCTGTGACCCCAAACTTCTTCATCAACAGCAAATATTCTACGTCAAGTATAAAAAACTGTTTTACTAGGCATATACACCACCAACAAACAATTACATAAAGAACAATGCACAGAGAGCAAAGAACAAACACGCAGAAACAACCATAATGAAAGAGATGTCAAACAACTCTCGCGCATGCATCCAAATAAGGAGTAAAAACCAAGCTTGCAATAAAAAAATATAATAAAATTTATTTAAAAATCGAAAAAAATTAGTGCTTCTAATATTCCAAATATAATTTATCACAGATAATCTTTTGTAATTTTAAAATTTCATAAAACCTACCTATTGTTTAAAAAAGAAAAAAAAAGTATTTTGACTTCAAAACTTTTCAGTTGGATTGAAAGCTTTAAATGCCATATTTTTACAGTACAATTGCATGTATATGGTAGATCAATGATTAAAACAATTAAAGCAACCCAGGAGTACGAATTTATATTCCCTTTTGATGTAGAATGTACTTGTGTTTTATTGTGATTGTTCAAAAAAAAAAAGAAATAACTAGAATATACTTTCAGCTATATTGAAAGAATTGGTAACATTCTATTATATTTCTAAGGATCAATAAATAAATAATAAATATTCCTTGTTTTTTGTTAGCTATTCACCGGTATGAGTGATTGGCAAACATATGTGCCGTTTTTTCACCTCTCAATATATATCCCAATCCTGGTGCACTGATTAATAGGCCAGTATATTGAATTTTGTTAAATTTACGAGTATCCCTACAGATTAGGCATATGTTGTTTCGGGTTATCATCAATGAAAACTAATCTCAGCTTGATACTGGAATCATACCTGTGGATTGAGATGAGTAGTAGTTTTATTTCTATGTTCAGATAACTTTCAAATAGGCAAATTTCTGTATAATAATGAATATTAATTTTAGAGAGTCACTAAAAGTAATTTATTAATATGTGCAATTCATACCGAAAGTGATGGTGTTCCACATGGAACTGTTTGTCAGGGTTTAAAATATTCGTTGTTGTGTATGGACCAGATTTATGTGACTGTCAAAAGCATCTTCAAAATTTTCAAGTTACCGAACATGCTTCAGTAATTCTTTTAACAGATGATTCAACTATTGTTTCAGCCACCTCAATACCACTAAAATGTCAAGAGGTGCATACTTTCCTAATGAATAGCACTATAAATTGAAAATGTTAGTTGATAGCTTTTCAAAATATCAAGTTCTTGTTACTTGATTTCTTATAAACACTAATTCCTTGAACACTTCTTCAATTTATACAAATGCCCCGAGGTTATCCAATAATTGACGAAAGATGTTTTAACAAAAACTTGGATATGCATTACCCAGATATGTAAGTTAATAATTGAAATTTAATTTTTGGTGTTATTTTCATACGATATAACAGGGATAAAAACAGGCAGAGTAATCCCGAAAATTCATTTACAATTTGTAAAATTTCGATTTTTCCCATTAAATACTTATTCATTTTGTTGATTGGTATATAGAGGTGATACAAAAAAAATTACATTCATGAATGAATATTTTCTATTACTCATGAAAACAATTCTATATCTTCCATCATTATCCTAGTGGAAATATGAGAGGAGCGGGGTCAACCTTTGTAGTGAGTAGTTATACTATGGTGATTCTACCCCAAAATCCAACGCTTTTTCTCAATAATTGAAATTTTGGTCTCAATTATAATCTTCAGCCCATAAACATTTTCATCTGAGCTGACAAAATCTAATTTTATTATTTCTCGACCATGCACCTTATCTATCGTTAATGTAAATGCAACAGTTTTAAAATACCTCTTACTACAAGGGCCATGTGAAAAAAGTTGATCGATTTTCAGTGCAAATAATTTCTATGTGCTGTATAAACATTGAATATCGATTATTGAGTCAAATAAGTTCGTACTATTTGTGGTGTAAGCGTCGTTGATGGCATAAACTATTGACCACATGAGATAAGGATTTTGCTTGAATCACATTTTCATCAATTGGCTATTTTCTGTACAAGTGTCAGATTACATTGGCCGTTCACAACATCACTTTCCAACTAAATACCAAGAAAATCAAATAGAAATTGATGAATATACAGTAGTTGTTTGATAATAAAAAGAGTCACTGGTAGACAGTTGTTTCATCCTATTGGGCATCGTCAGTACCGGACAGGCGGTCCTCGATTGAAGACAAAATGTGAAAAACCAAGAAAAGTACTTGATAGAAATAACTGCGTAAACGCAAGCGAGACATAAGTGGAACCACCTATTGGTGTGACACCTAAGTCAACTTGCCAAGTTTTTATGTCAGTGTTGGTGGTTTGACCAATCAACCGACAACTGCGGTGGCAAAAATTTGGAAAGCTAACCTGGAATTTCGATTTCATATCATGTCAAGAAACATGTGGATTCGTTTTTCTATGACATTCCAGGTTAGCTTTTATACTAACGTAACAATGTATATTGGTCTGGAAATAGTTATAAATTGATACCAAAAATTATATTATTGCCCATATTTACAAGATGTCCTTTATATAAATAACTGAAATAACGGTCATTGTTTGAGAAATATGGTAAGCTCAGATTTTGGTATAAATATTTTTCTACGCAAGACCAATGCATAATTGTATAAATGTGAGTACTGTAAAAATATGGCATGGTACATATGAAACCCTAGTGAAAATAATGCATCGAAAAACTCATTCGATGTTACCATTGTAATTCTGATCCATCAAAACCGTACCTATCAGATGCGGGTCATTCTCCATTATAAACTCACCATCCATAGTAAAACTCTTGTCTTGTGGCAACTGTTCAATGTTATTCTCCTCATTCAATTCAAAGTTCTGAACGAATTCCAGATTCTCCACACTGTCTGTCCTGATGGGTTGACCATTCAACAAACAATCTCCGTTGACTCCATAAGTGAAAGTTTCACCGGTATTCCGAGGAGTCGAAGGATAAGATCTCGAATTTGTGTAGTTTGCTTTTAAAGGTTCTTCCACTATCTGGGAAAAAGGCAGGGGAGTGCTTGGAACAGATCTAGATGGTAAACACTTAGGTTGATAAGTCATGATGATATCTCCAATACTGTGAGAACGTACATTCCTTGCCATTTGAACGTTGGTGAAACTCACATCACCCTGCGTATAACTGCTGATCTGTTGATGACCGTTGGCAATTTGGATCCCAAACTCTGACAAGCCAGCGTTATTAGAAGGTAAATGAACATTATATAAATCGATGTTGTTGTTATCACAAGAATGGTCGTCAAGAGAATTCAAAATTCGTTTAACGTTATCACTATCAGTATCAGGTATCGGATCAATTTCTGGGAAATCATCCACAGGTACTGACTGTTCGGGTACCAAGATCTCATCAATGGGTGCGACCATGTCGTGCAAAGGAACAGACTGGGATCTGTACATTTCTAAATTAGACTCTATATTGGAAGCATAAAACTGCTCATCTTGAGAGGTATCAGGCTGTACAGCAACACTTTGTGGTACCGAATATCCTGGACTGTACTCTACTTTGCTACTGGAATTCAAGAGTTTATGCAAAACTGACTTGTTGCTCAACATTGGACTGACTGGTGCGGACATTGGGAGTGAACTACTGTTCAAAAACTGGCTTTCATTGGGGATTTCAACGGTGAGATTAATCTCCCGTTTCACTTTCAATGGTTTCCTCAACTCGTTTTTCAAAATGCCAACATTTTGATAAACGGTTTTGGTTCTCATAACCGGAGTGCTCCTTGGGCTCACGAATGGACTTGCTGTAGTACTGGAACATTTGGACTGTATACCACTAGGAGACTGAGGACCAGGAGATATTGGTGTGAAATTGAAATCTTTCCTTCTAGTATTTGGACTAGGAGGTACTGACGTTTCTTCTGTAACGTGTGTATCGAAACTAACCCTTCTCCTAATATTGGTCTGCATATGGGGCAAAACCCCCTGACGAATAATAGGGGTTATGTGAGTTATTTCGTTTTGTACTGGCGTTTGATTAAGACTGGCATTCGAAAAAGGAATGCTCTCCTGTATTACCCTGTGTTGTAGTGCTGTCGTTACCAAAGATTTGTTATCAACAATGTTCTGTTCGAGGAGTTGCCTAAGTGTCGATAGTTTGTCTGTATTTTCTGAATCGATTGGTTCGTTAACATTATTATTACTGAAATATTTGGAGAGTTCTTCCTCGTGTTGGCTGTTAGTACCTGTCGATAAAAAATAATACATACATTATGAAGCAGATGATGTAATTATATAAATAAAAACCATCTTCATTAATAAAATATTACACATAAATGAGAATTTTATGGCAACAGTGCAGTTATTGAAAAGAAAACAGAATTCTGAATAAAGTATATTCTAACACATTGGTTTATGAATGACAGCTAAAATTTCGGTTTATTTGTACGGGCCTATTTGAAATATTGACAGTATCCAATCCTATCCAATGATTTCGATATACTGTAAACAATTGATTACTTAGATTCATTTTAAAATGGGCTGGTTCCCCATCGTACATGAACCAGAAGTGTTGTCTCAGCTATAGAAGACCTTCTTCAAGAATAACAGGTAACTCTTCCTGCAGGAAATCAAGGTAAGATACGACTGTTAGCTGTGGTGGGAGGAAATATCGACTGAATAAATGATTATCGAGTACCCCAAGCCATACATTTGAAGAAAACTGATGCTGAAAATAAGCTTCAAAGATTCCATGTGAATTTTTTCCAGTCCAAAGGTGATTATTATTTGTATACATTGTCGTCCAACATTACCTAGCCAGTAAACAAAACAGCATTTAAAAAATTTACATTTTGACAAAATGGTTGATACTTATGATGCATGATGCACTGTTTGGAACCTTTGGTGTAGTAACTAGAAACCAACACGAAGCTAACCCTATTTATGCTATATAGATATCCCATACAGGTAAACCATCCAGGTGTACCACCCATACAGGTATACCAACCTAAATTAATTTTACAATTTTTCCTCATCTATTATTTTACAATATATGTTTTAACTGTTATAGCTGTATATAAAACAATTTTCAGCTATATAAAAATTAATTTCACAATATTGCCTATCCAAATTTATTTTTGCAATGTGTCCTTATATAGTAATCAGTAAACCCAACAATATTATTTCAACAAGCTATATAGTATGCTCTTTGGTATAGGTCCGTCATCGTTATTCATAACGTGTTTACTTATTTCTACACTCTCATAGGCATCTAGTTGCTTGTTGTTGTTAACTTGTCTAACTAATATTAATGAACTGAAGTCTATGGAATGGTTTTGTTGCAAAATATGATGGGCGACTGCTGATTTTTCAGGTCTTCCATATTTTAAGTGTGCTATGTGTTCCTTATATCTTACTTTAATAGATCTTTTTGTCTGTCCATAATATTTTGCATCGCAGTCCTTACATTCAATTTCGTAAATTCCAGACTTTTCCGAATTCTCGACTTTGTCTTTTGGACTTCCCAAAAGGCTCTGTAGTGTATGACTTGTTTTAAAAACCACCTTCATACCTAGTTCCTTGAAAATCTTTCCAAAGTTCCTCGTAAGTGGCTAGCTTCTTCAGTGGTTTATAAGTCTTGAGTTTATCTCCGATGACTGGGTATTAAAGCTGTGTAAAGCATATTTATACTTGTGATGCACTGTTTGGAACCTTTAGTGGAATAATGAATATTATTGGAGATTTTTTCCCGACTCAAAACCGTTATTTTAACAGGAAGGAAGAGGAAGATCTTCCTCTTGAAGATGGTGATCGAAACACGTGTCGAGGTGCTAAAATAACGGTTTGGTGTTGAGAAAAACTCCAGTAATATTCAAGCATATTTATGTTGACTCAGGTAGTTTGATGTGCTAATACCTGTACGTGGATTACGTAAAATGTCAATAACATTCGTTGACCCTTTTTTAACTGCCGTCGAAGTTCTACAATAGCAAACATCATGCATTCACATAAAATATACAGTGCTGTCTCTGTCCCTTTCTTGCATAGCCTGTAGTTGAGGTCTTCATTGTGAAGCCCAATTTTGTTCAGGTGTCCTCTCAACGAAATAATAATTGTTAAGAGCTGTTCCCGGCTTTGTTGAAGTAGTTCTTCTGTTCTCTTCTTGGACGGTTCCTTTATGAAGGTTGTCTTGTTTGTGTTCTTTGGTATGTTTTCCCAGTATATTTCTAATAGACCCACTTTCCAATCTTGTTCCGTTCCGAAGACCTCTTTGATCTTTGGTTGACAGTGGGTCAATGTTCGTTGTACGTTAGTGCCAATTACAGCTATAACCACTTGTGTATCTTTTTAAAGGGATAATAACGCAGGTGCTCGTGACACTACTTCAAAATAACATCTGTGGGCGTGAAACATAATACGTATGTTTTCTCATTAAATAAACCTTACGATTTAATCTTCACGAACTTTATTTTCAAAAAATATATCACGACATGTTTCGCTATCACAGTAGCTTTTTGTAGTGAATGACATACTGTAATTTAATTATTACTTATACATTACATATCAATTATATACTCTAATTTTTATACATCCAACGTAATCATAAGTGAGAGATACCTACTTAGGTAAGGTCCAAAGTGAGTGGGTCTATTCGAGACTCCACCGCAATCCGCAAGGGTTTATTATGGCTCACACCTATTTACACTCGACCAAATAACCCGATTAGTTTGTATGGTGAGTGGTCTTTCAGGTCAGATGGTACGAATACGGCTCTGTCGAACTCTAAAAACCTGATTCGGTCCCCGGCGGGGCAGGCACAAAGTATTTGCTCTGTTGTTTCATCATTTTCCAAACAGAGGCGACGCACACTGTCTTCCGACAGTCCGAGTCTCTGCATATGATGATTCAAATGACAGTGACCTATAAGAAGGCCTATTAGATAACGTAGTCATCCTTACTGTAGTCCAACAACTGTTTGGTATCAAGCTTCGAAGGGTGAATAAACGCCTTGGAGTGAGCCAATCCTGGAAGATTCTGCCAGAAGTCCATAGATCTTTTTGCCATCCGGTGTTCAATATTTGTTTAGCAAAGCCGAAAGCGATGCCAATGACAGGTTCTGATTCGATGAAGCTGCTTGCAACATCTACCTACTTAGGTACTTCTTCGATCAAAATTACCTACAGCATACCATATACCAAGGTATATCCTCAAATCATAATTACCGAGAGCATATTATATCAATTGTACATCAATAATACATGTCAGTTTCTAAGAATCAGAAAAATTATACATATATGTTTCAGCACAAGTTAATCAAATCAAATCAGTTTATTCATTCAAAAGACCCATTAGGGTATAGAACATGCCAGGATATAATGTCTGAGTACAAGTATATAAATATAGTAAAGACTAGGTACGTAACTACAAAACAACAAAAAAGAACAGCAATATAAATTATTTGCTTAAAAAGTTACATTGAAAATTCATCAATGTTATAAAGTAAATTTTCTTGCAGAAAACGTTTTATGGAGTTACGAAATTTGAAGAGTGTAGGCTGAATTTTAATGCCAGCGGATAATTGATTGTAAACTCTGATACCTGTTGAGAGTGGTCCATTTGATGTTATTTGGAGATTGCTATGATTTGGATAGTTTCGCTGATTGTTTCTGGTTTGGTAGACATGCATGTCCGAATGCCTGGGAAGAGTGTTTTTCATTTGATGAATGTAGCAGGCAACTTCCACAATATAAAGGCAGGTCAGAGGAAGAATATTCAATTTGGCAAACATTGGTTTGCAGGAATTCCTGGGTGATACATTTTTTATACTTCCTACTCCTTTTTCTGAATAAGAAATAGATGCTGTGCAGCCGGAGAGTTTCCCCATAGTAAAATGCCATAAAGTAGAATAGACTGGATTTCATCAAAGTAGAAATTTCTCAAACTTCCGATATCAACCACACTCCGTATACATCGAATTTAATATATTTTTGTATTTAATTTATTTATAGTTGCATATATTATTTATATATATTATATAGTTTTAATGTACATTGTAAATACGATTCACGTTAAATGAATAAATAAAATGAAATATCGGATCTATAAAAGTTGAAGGAGACAACAGTTAATATAGATCAATAAGGATTTCAATCAAGCTTTGAAAGCTCAGAAAGATCACCAACTTACCTAAATATTCATCCATGGCATCCTTGGAGACGTTACTGACGCTATCGAGCCGTTCTCTTGTAAGAGGAAAATCGGGAACATCACATTCTTCATCATCACTGTTGCTTTCCTTAATCCTACCTATATCATTTAAGTCTTGAGATCTGTTTTCCTCAACCGAAGCGGTTTGGATCGGCTGGGGGTTGTACGACGCAATATCACAATGTTGCAGTCTGGGCCGGAGCGATTTGTACTTTGCTAGCTTTCTAGGGGGCGTACTTGTCTGTACTGTGGCTGGTTGCAGTCTTGGTATCGCTACCTTATGGACTGTGCTTACCGGTGTTTCCTAAAACATAATGGTTTTAGGTTAGGACCAACTTGTTCGTAGCTCATTCTTATTGGAATTTTTTCAACACCTGGCATGATCGAATGCTCATACACTAAATATTTCGTCTCACATCTTCTTCTTTTATAACAACTTCAACAGAGAAAAAAATATAAAAAATATTCAATGACAACATATAATTATATTTTTAAACCTCCTTCATAGAAAGCATCTTTTTGTTCTCATATTTTTCCTAAAGTGGAAATTTATTGCATAGATATCATGATACCACATTATTTTGTGGTATACATACATTGAACATTATTTGATAAGTAGAATTGGGAACTTCTGGAGTGAAATGAATCTGATGAAAATATTTTCTCTCACCAGAACAAAAATACTGTTTCTCGACTCGCGTTTTGCTAACGAAGTTAGCATCATCTCCTGATGATGCTAACATAAATCTCACATTAACCTTAAGCAAGCATGCTCTTACATTCGTGAAAATATCGGTCTTGTATTGGTAAATTGCTGAAAGTTGATGAATCCAGAGTAGCCACAATATTCAATTCTATTCAATTGTATGTCATCGGTATGTCGCAGACATCTGAATTTTTTTTAAAGTGTTTATTTCATCCCAAAATACACAGAGTGTAAATAGGGACAACTCTATTACTTAAGAATAACAATTTTGCCATTCATGGACGTGTCAATAGATAATTACTATATCTATGTATTTACAGGTAAACATATGAAATATGTTTTAAATACCAAAATTCACTACAATTAATGACTCGACACTTTAGAATAGTTAAATATATGTATCACAGTTAAATAGTTAAATACAGTCATTGAATAAATTTATCACAATATAATACTTAGTTGGATATATTCTGTTAGTCAGGGAATGAAATAATTCTTCAATGGAAAAAATCGATGAAGGTATATTAACAATGCTCGCTCACCTGTTTATTGCTGGCAACTTCATAGTTGCACTGAAGAGAAAGTAAACAACCTAAATTTTACCATTTCCTTGTATCATATTCTCTCCGTTTATGCTCTTTTTTATGACAAATTGGAGAATTTATATTATTCAATAGCATCTACACGCGATTCAGTTAGGCAACCCATTTGCAAATTATCAATGTATACAGTGCATTTCTTTAATGTTCCCCCCCTTTATTTTTTGAACGGGTTAACTCAAAAAATTGAAATTTGGGATAATGAAATTAGTGCAAAAATACTTTATTTTGAAGGGAAATTGACAGATGAAACTTTCAAGATGGCGACTGGGCGCCATATAGCAATTCCAACAACACGATTAGGGTTGTTAAGTTATTTTTTGTTTATAAAAACGACAAACAATGTCAGTACGACAATGAACATCATTGTTCAGTTAGAATATTCTCATTTAGTTTTCGGTTTTACTAGTAGAAAGGTACCACGTCAACAATCTCTAAAACGGACAATTCTCGTCCATTGGAAGAAAAAATGGAAGCGATTTTTATTTACGGTGCGACGCGTAACTTCCGCGAGACCGAAAAGATTTTCAATGAACGTTTTCCGAATCGTCCTATCTGTAGAAAATATTTGATGGAACTTGTATCTAAATTCACAACTACCGGTAGTGTACATAACAAAAAGCCCCCAGGTCATCCGTCCATTCCGGAAGAACAGCAAGTGAAAATAATTGGTGGGATGGTAGTAAATCCTGAACAGTCTACTTATTCCGTCGCGAATGTTTGTGAGGTGTCTCTTTCTACTGTATGGAGACTTTTGAAGAGAAATAGGAATCATCCATACAAAATTAAAATGGTACCCCAATTAACTGAAGATGACCCTGATCGAAGAACAGAATTCTGCGAAATCATGAAGAAAACCAATGCATCCTACCTATCTTCACAATATTTGTTCTAGTGACGAATGTACTTTTTTTTTTAAACGGCAATGTTCACAGACAAAATTGCCGTTATTGGAGTGACACCAACCCTCACGTTTTCCGGGAAAAACATACCCAATATCCAGAAAAAATTAAAGTTTGGGAAACCACAGGACCTCTGTTTATTGATCAAAATTCAACAGGAGAACTGTATTTGAATATGCTGGAAACTACTGTTGACCCTTTCATCACTGAAATCGTCAAAGCGAATCCTAATGAATTCGATATGGATATTATATTCCAACAAGATGGAGCACCACCACATTACTCCAGACAAGTAAGAAATTATTTGGATACTACTTTTTTCGGTCGTTGGATTGACCGTCGAGGTCCTACGGAATGGCCAACCGCTCGCCAGATTTGACACCTTTGGACTTTTTTATGGGGCTATTCAAAGCAAAAGGTGTGGGAAACTGAACCTGCTTCAATATTGGATATACGGCAGAGAATAATAAATATTTGTAGAGATATTGACGTTACTGTGTTCGAAAATGTTTGGCGTGAAATATCGGATAGGCTGTTCATCTGAACAAACTATGTTGCATGGGTATATGGGGCAAAACTTATTCTCTCATTGAGACATTTTTAAAGGAAATATCCCAGTTTGTCGCTGTTGGTGAGAGCATGAGTGATTATATAAAAAATAATTGTGGCGTACCACAGGGTTCCGTTTTGGGGCCCCTTTTCTATACACTGATGGTACTGTCACTGAGGTAGGCCGGGCTTAAGGGAAGGTATTTCACGTTCGCCGATGACACGGATATAATTTACATTTACTGGAGAACACAGCTAATGAAGATCTCTCTAAATACTCAAATTGGCTTGCACATAATAACCTTAAGGTGAACTCTGCAAAAAGCGTTTACATGCTATTTAAACAAAAAAATAGAATTTGTGGAAATATTGAATTAAGAATAAATAACTTACCCTTAATGAATGTTGCAAAAACCAAGTATTTGGGACTCATAATAGACGATGAGTTGAACTGATCAGGACACATAGAACATATTAATGATAAAATTGTACCAATGTTAGGAGCTCTATATAGGTGTTCCTGTTACTTGAGTTTCAGTAATAGATACTTGGTTTACAATGCATATATATTGGCGAATCTTAGGTATCTGTTAATCATATGGGGTAATTGTGGCATTACTAATTTCAAAAAAATTCAAACGCTACAAAATAAATCAATAAAAATTTTATTTCAAATTCCATTTCGAACCCACACAAATGATTTATTCTCACAGACTGAACTACACTCAATTAAATATCTACTTAAACTTGAGCAATGCAAGAACATATATAAAATAAAAAACAAAAGAATCGAAAGCAACAACGATCTACTAGTCAACAACCAGTTTTATGAGTATAATACAAGGGGTAGAAATGACCTACACCTGAGCATGGTAAGAACGAACAAAGGATTATACAATCCTTTTACACAGGCTATTGAAGTCTTCAATGAATTACCTGTCCATACACGTGAGTTGCCGGGCTATAGTTCATTAATCAATAGTTTAAAAGAACATCTGAGCCTCGAAGCACATGTCTGATACTTTGATACTATGAGCTTAGTAGTGGTTGTCTAGTTTTTATGTTTCACTTGTCATGTTGAATGTTTGTGAATCCCGAGACCAGCATTTTTGCTGATTAGGGAGAATAACAACATATTTTATATATATAATGTCTTAACTATGTTGAACTGTACGCTGTTGTTATAATTTTAATAAAAAAAAAAAAAATATGTTAAGAAGTTCAAGGCAACCATTTTGAGCATCTTCTGAACTGACTTCAAGCTTCTTACCTCATAATACGTAGTTAAATGTCAATGTATTCAGGCAATTATTAAAAGTTCCGCCATTTTGTAGTAGTTGAAGATATTGACTTCATATTCTAGGGTTGTGAAGTATTCGTCAGGACCTTCAAAATGATATGTCATAAGACCCCCCCCCTTTCTATTTAATTTTTTCCCCCAGGTGGCGCTCAGACGCCATCTTGAAAGTTTCATCTGTCAATTTCACTTCAGAATAAAGTATTCATGCATAAATTTTGAGTTGATGAGAAATTAAACTTGCTATTTTTTTACCAATTTTATTTGTAACTAACATTATTGCAGTTTCGTCCTATAAGGACATTTCAAACTTGTATTAGTTCGAAAATGTAGTTACAAATTAAAGTGGGAAAAAAACATAGAAAGTTTCATTTCTCATTTTTCATAAAAGATGAGGGTATCAATTAAATTATATAGATATAGAAATAAAATAATTTGTCTAATTTCCACTTACTTAATGTATTGATATTAATATGACCAAGGTTTCGGTTTTTACACCATTCTCAAGTATTCTAACACTACTGACCCAAGAGAAATATCGGAATAGGTAATAAGATATATACCTACATTCATTAATACCAACTACATGCTCTGCAGTATATACAGGCCAGACCGGTAGAAATTTCGAAGTAAGAGTCCGTGAACACGTCGGTTTAGACAAAAAATCTTCTATGTACGAACATCTACAAGAAACAAACCACAAAATAAGTAAGGAAAACCCCAAAATCTTACATACATCTAGTAAAGGAAGGAAAATGAATTTGTTTGAAGCCATGGAAATCAATAAATTAATTAAAAACTCAAAATATAGAACCCTTAACGAACAAACAGATTTGTGTAGGTCTCCACCTTTGAATTTATAAACATGACAACGCTTTCTCTTAGGTCAGTAGTGCTAGAATACTTGAGAATGGTGTAAAAACCGAAGCCTTGGTCATATTAATATAAATACATCAAGTAAGTGGAAATTAGACAAAGTATTTTATTTCTATATCTATATCATTTAATTGAAGATGAATTTCCACAAAATGAATAAGTCATCAATATCACAAATTAGATGAGGGTATATATTTCCAATAATGGATTTCAGATCTCTTACACCCTATACTTGTTTCACACAATATTCAAACAAACATCAAAAAAAGACAGCCATAAAAATTAGAACAACTGTCAAAATAGCTGAAATGAAAAATCACTCACGCTCTTCGCTTCAACTGACCTGCCTGCCACCGCCTAGAGCCCCTTCTGCCGCCGGCTTCTGGAAACTATTGAAGTCAGGTAACGCTGGTACTTGAGTGAAATCTAGTGATTTATCACAGATAGTTTTTCCCTGAGTGGGACTCGTACTGGTACTGCTGCTGGCCGTGCTGCACTCTCCGCTGATCAGTCCGCTGGCGCTGTTCATGGTCGGCGAGAGGGCCGTCGGGGCAGGGACGCTTTGCGAACGCGTCTTCTTGACGCTGGGTTTTTGTTCCGACTTTGGCGACTGATCAAAATTACAGTTCATTTGTGTACAATTATTTCTTAACGATTTTTAACCCATTAACGCCTGGTTAATTATTTTTTGGTAGAAAAGTATTAAATGATTATTTTTTTAGGTTTTTAGGGTGCAATGTAAGGATTAACAGCAATTTATATTTTTATTTTTATTACTGTAGCCAAAATTAAATGTGACCATATGGTGACACTAGGCAGTTTAACTAATTTATAACACTTCATGAAAAAATACAAACAATTATTAAGTGTCATTTATTTTAAGTAAAAAACAAAAACTATTATTTTAGCCTAACATCTACTTCTATGAAATATATAAAAACAATCAATACAAACACCCACTTCGCATTTTTTGCACACTGTTCTACCCACTGCGGAACAGCCCTCTCCGGCACAACGTCGCCGTTTCTTTTGGGGAACTCGAATAACCAAATGATCCCTTTTATCATAACGCATATCATCAGATACCCTGTTCAAGGAAACTGAGCTTGAACATGTGGAAACTTTACCAGGACCTTTTGGTGGAATTCCGAAAGAGTTCAAATAAAATTTCGCAATTTCCCTTCTAAACTCCAGTTGCGGAAGAGTCCCTCCAGATTTCTTGTGGAGTTGCCAAGCATTCTGCACACAGGTATCCATTAGGCACGTATATATGCTCCTCCACCACTTTTTACCCCTCATACCAATGCGGTATCTTGATATATTCTCATGCATCCATAAGGTCAACGCCACCCATATAAGAATTATAAGTTCCAATCACAAATGGCCGAGGCAATTGAACTATTTTTTCTCTCGATACTTGAATATCGACGCACAGATCCCATTTGTTGTACTCCAAAACATGTTGATGCCAGAGTGACAACTCCATTATCAGCCCAGCGAACATATGAAATCCCATTTCCCTTATCGATAATAGATTCGATAGTACCTCTCGGTTTTTCCTCAAATGTTTTTTTTCCTGTAGGAGAGTATCCCTTAGGCAAGCTATTTTCACACACAATTCCAGTACCTTGATACCCTTTATCTCTTAAATATTTAAGGATTTTTACGCCTGTAAATAAGTTGTCGAAATAGAGTTTATATGGTTGGAAACCTTTTACTCTTTCTATTTCTTCTAACATTTTCAGCATGGGCGCTGATGCTTTACCGAATAATAATTCATATTCAGGGGAGCGGCTGGGGTTATTTCCCTGATACATTTCAAAGTTGATGAGGTAACCAGAAGCCGTATTCATACACCACATTTTATAGCCGAAACGAACTGGTTTACCTCGGATAAACTGCTGCAGCTCTGTTTTCCAAAATATCGAATCATAGATTCGTCATAACATAGATGCTCTTCAGGCTCAAAATAAGCTAAAAATTTTTCCTTAATCTTGTCCACACTTTATCAGACAGCTCTGGTTTTTTATTATTATCGAATAAAACGTGAAATTTGCAAAAATCAGTTCCTGCGCATAGACATGTAAATCAGTTCATTTCTCATGTCATTATTCGAGTCCCAGTAAAACCTTTTTCCTGGTAAATCATTATATACACTATTAATAAGTATGCCAATGTAGCATTTCATTTCTTCTACAGATACTTTGGGATCGGGATAGTTTTTGAATAAGGCATACCTAGACGTTTCCTCGATCATCATTTGTATGATGTCGTCATCGATAAACAATTCTAATAATTCCACAGGACTTAAATGTTGATATGGCTTGAAGTCACATGCTGGAAAAATTTGGTGATTTAATTGCAAATCGCCTTGGACCCAGTCAAAGTCCTCTACATCAACAGTAATTTGTGTTTTGTGATGACGAAGGAGACCTATGTTTTGGTGAAGCATGAAGTGGTCCAAGACTTCGCGACACATCATCAGAACTGCACCCACCAACTCTGGTGTTGTCTAGGAGTTTTATTTCAGCTTGAGCTCTAAGTTGTCTGCCAGATAAATTGTCAATAAATCCACTACCATCTTCATTCCCGGAGTCTACGTCTGTCAAAACGTCCGGATCGGGTTGTTCAATGAATATTTCGTCTATATTATCACTATAGGCTATCTCTAGGGCATCTTGAAGTGAGAAACCCTTTCTATAACAAAAAAAAACAATTAGAAAAAAATTGCTAGTATAACTGCCTAGCATAAACAGGCTGATATATACATCTGTAGCTAATGTAACATAACTCAAATTTCGATGGAAAAATAACTAATACAATATTTGATATTTCTTCTCATTAGCTAATAAAGTTAGAAACAGTTTTATAAAAAAAAACTCGAACTATATACTTACACAAAGTTTGGCTCCATAGCACTTTTACGCAATAGCAAAAACACCTAAATATATTACACGCACACGTGCGTGGTACAAATGTCGTCTATACCTGTTATGAACTAATCAACACGTTGAACTATTTTTAAGAGACTGACGGCGCCATCTCTCCAACCGGACAAAAAATAGAGCCGCAGCCACCCTTTACAGGAAGCTTAAACACTTGAGACCATACGGTAACGCTAGGCGTTAATGGGTTAAAATAAGGTTTTAAAATGAGTTGTGGTCATGTTCAAAGCTAACCAACAGATAATCAGGTGTGATAAATTTATTGAAATTCGAATCAATTTATTATAGAAGATATTGAAGATTGAAGTATTTTCGAATTTCCATGGTTGTGAAAAATTCCGTTTTCGATATGTCATTTTGGGAATTTATAGTAGAGAATAGACAAAATTTGACTTATAGCCAGTCCTTGCAAAGCTTATTGTTAAATCATCTGAAAATGGAAATTTTAATGGGTGATGATCAACTGTATTGCGAAACATGCGCCAAACTAACTTACTATTATAAGAAAACAAGTATAGCTGAGGCACCAGTCAATCTAATATAACCCTGATGATTTTCAAACATGACTCAACCTCTGACGTAAGCACCAAACTCTTACGAAGGTTCGAAATAGATGAACACTTCAATATATCAATGAAGTCGCCCCGGAGCGACAATTAATTTTCGTTGTGGTTTCATTATTTGTATTACTTTCTCGATGAATAAAATTATGACTAAACGAAAATAGTTTAAAATAAGTGTACCTGGCATCAAGAGCCTGAAAACAAAATAAAATTTTTGAAAACTATTATTGAACAAAAGGAGTTAATTATAAGGGAAAAATAAAGAAACATAGAGCTTCTAATCAAAGTGAACAGAAACTAACATGAATATTGTAAGTGGAAAATTTACGAAGTGAAGAAAGAAAAAATATGGGAATTTGGCTTGAATCTGAACCCTGATTTCATAAATACGTCAACATTATCTCACAAAATTTTGCATAAATGTATCAAAATGGAGATACAACGCCATCTAAACTAAAACTGAAGGTGTGCGACACATTTATTATGGTAAAAATATCATATTGTGATTGTATTTATGACCTTACAACGATACAAGCTGACGCATGACATCTTAAAAAAATGAAGAATAACTGCATTTTCTTGTCATTGGAGATAATAAATTCAACATACTAGAAAAATTAAGCACATCTGACTGGTTGAGACTAAACAACATTTTTTCCCTTCAGCCTTTTGTGACAGTTCATACAATTTTCACAAAAAAAAAAACAGATTATCTACTAAGGAGATATGCAACATCCCAAAATAAATCTTGCACTCCTGACCGGGTTATGTTCATTATACAAAAATTGGCTTCGTTAAGAAGCTGGGTTTATTTGGTCGAGAATGAATAGGTATGAGTCACAATAAACCCTCGCGGGTTGCGGTGGAGGGTCGAATAGGCCCACTCACTTTTGACCTAATCTAACCTCTTTTCTATTCACAAGTAGTTTTATTTATAATTCTATCAAAGGATGTAACTGACTCATGGCACTATGCTATTTTTATTTTAAAAAGAAACTAGAAATGTATTTAAAATCAATGTTAGATTTTCTTGGACTAGAAAAATGTTCTCGAAATGTTCTATTATACCTATTTAATATCTTTATTGTGTTGTATATTGTATTTGTTTTCTAATTGTAATTTTCAATTATTCAATTATATTTTATTTTCAGGAGGTTGAATTGTAAAACAGCATAAGCTGAATTTCACCTTACTTCGACATACTTTCTCAAGGCCTATTTGTATTACGTAAAAATCGGTTGCTAGTCGGCCACTGGGCCCAAAGCTCCGGCTCATTCGGAAAAGTACCACCATCATTAATCAATGAAAACTTCTCAGAACTGTTGAAAGAGTGACCATTGAGTCTGAGAACCATGTGCCTGAGAAGATAAAATGAACAGAGAATGACAGCTTTCTGCAATTGTCCAGCTAAGATTTCTGCCATCTTAAGGAAAGCTGGTACGATTTTGAGTTCAGAGAGTAGCGAAGGCGTCATATTACCTAGAACTCGTGTAACAATATTCGCTTCACCCCTAGTGATTAACTCCACAACGAATATTGTCTCACTTTCATGGTTTCAAGCTTACTAGCTTGTATCTCCTTGAAGATGAGTAGTTCCATTAAATTTGGCACCGGTTTCCACAAAAAAATTCTCCTGGAGTGTGAGGCAATACTGGGGTCTTATCAAATCCGTGGGAGTACCACAGATGGTACTATAACACTATTAATGGTGGTTGTATATGTCGGACATGCTAAGAGCAAATGCTTAAAAATCTCAAGCCCTCACGACAGGTCCAAAGGTTTAAGACAACATACTGGCAGATCATGTTTTATCCCTTGGTTTCCAACTTCAACCCGCTTGATCTGAGAAAAGTGAAAGTCAGGTTCTTAGATCTGTATCTGTAGAGTAGGGAGGGTGAGTTTAAGCCCACAGCACTTAGGCCACATGTGACCCATTGTACATCCTCCCGAGGGTTGTCCTGCTAGGTCATCGTCCATCCTGTCCTTTCCAGGAAGGTGGACAGGTCACTGGTAGACATCTCCTTTATATCAGCAGGTGTAGGCCAAGACTCGCCGAACACACAGTCTCTTATTGACTTATAAAGGTGTGTCTACTAGCTCCATATTATGGAGGTGTTTCCTTAATTGACAGTGGCCAGTCAGAAATCCTACTGTTAAGCGTAGATGTTTTCTGGTCATCGCCAGATATTTCTTTGGCGTCAGCTTCCCAGGGTCGCCCAGGGTGATCCTGATAAGATTGCATCCTTTGATTTCATCCTATCTCTTTAGGGATTGAGCATGGGTGTAATATTTGGCTACTTCCGCAATTGTCGAAGTCATCAGGCCTTAGGTGCCACTGGGTCCTTAAATTCTTAGTCCAGCCGCTTCCTTGGCTAAAGAGTCCTTTACTCATGTCGTGCCCTTTAACCCACCTCAAGATAATGTTATTATCAACCAAGGCTTTGGCTAAATCTTGGTGGCACTCTAGTACTAGCCCTGTTCAAGGCTAATAGGGCTTGTCTGCTGTCAGTGCAGATTGTTATGTTTTTGCCAAAAATTCCTTTCCTGGTTATTTATTTTGTGGCGATTGAGATACCAGCCAGTTCTGTTTGGACCACGCTGGTATTTTTTTTCATTCCCCACTTAATCCTTAGGCTTAACGATCTGAAGTACACTCCACATCCTGAGCCATCCAGGTTCTTAGATTAACCAAAGCCTTCAATATAATTGAAAAAACCCCGTGCAATAATAATGTTAATTGTCACAACTGATATTTTTTTCCAAATACTCAGATAAAAATTTCTCACGATCACTTTGTAAAACATACATAATTAAAAACAATCAAATAGGAAATTTTTTGTTAAAGTTACAGTGGTAACCTACCTGCATTTTTCTTTTCCTTTCCTTCCCTTCATTTTTTTGTTGAATTTTCCTTTGAAGCTGCAGTTGCATTTCCCTATGCTTACTACAATTTTTGTAATTTCCTTCCTCACCTGTAACACAAAACTAAGATGCAACAAAACGAAAACATTCGACCATGTGTGTTACCGAATATGTTGAAAAAGTCTTTCATGACGACTAATGGAATTTTTACACATTATTTACATTCGATTTATACCTTTGAGTGAAGATTCACTGACAGAAGCAATTTTTGAGGCAGCTTCAGAACCTGTGCCAACAGCGTGGTTCATTATCAAATGATAAGCTAGAGCTTGGATAGAATCAAATTTCTGATTCAGCTGCTGTTCCGACCATTCTTTCACAATCAACCATGCTGCGGATGTTAAACTTGTTTGAGTGAATGGAGCCTCCGTTGACTGAAAACAAAAAACGAATTGAGTTCTTGCAAATGAACTGAATAATAAACAAAAATATGAACTAATTGAAACTGTTCCGAGTTTACATGTGAAATTTATACTAAACACTTAGAACCATTAGGGAAAGTCTAAGGTCTTTAGCAACACTGGGATTAGCTGTCGATCAGTCAACAAAAATAAGTACTCGGCCCTCTGAAATCAAGAGAAGTTGTCATCTGGAGCATACTGACAAATCAGTACAGGCACTTAAAAGTGACCCAAGTGCTCAATAGAACTCAGAGCTAGGGTATTAGCATCAATAAAGCCTGGCTACCTGTACTAAATTGCACTCAGAATAGGTCGTTGAATTCAACGAATAGGAACGAAGCCACGCCCACCACCAATGGGGTGAAACCGAAGAATCAAGGACACTGTATTGCCTTTGATAATGTCTACCGCAGTAGTAGACGAAATGCCAGATATGAAAACTGCAGAATACAGCCGACAAATCCGAAAAATAGATTTGACATATTACGAAGTAGATTTCCAACGTGCATGAAGAAATTATAGCATTAGTGACTTTGAGAGGTTCAGATGTGTCACATCAGAGTCCCTTTTCCATATTTGAAAATGAAAAATATTTGTAAAATGGGGCAACCACGGATATATATCTTTATATACACACTTTCTTTTTCAGAATGTGTAGCAAACTTCTGATAAAAATTATATATTGTGAAAACACTTGGATATTATGATTTTAATGAAAGCAAGACTTATAACAAAAAAATTCACCTTTTCTCTAGAAAATTTTATAGTGAACAAAAAAGATACTAAATTACTAATGATATTTAGTGTCCGACCGAAACTGGTTTTTACGACCGAAACCGAAACTTCCTTACAAGGATTGTTTTAAGGGAAAAATAAAGAAAAGGTTATTTTATTCAGTTAGCCTTTATTTGTTTATCTTTAAATCACAACGTTATGCAGTCTTCGGCATTTTCACTTATTGATAATCAACATAAAAAACCCTTATTTAAGAAAAAAGATTAATGACATCTTAAAAATACTTAAAATAGGTGAGGTGTTCATTTGAGTAGGAGCAGATCCTTTTTTTGAATATTATTGATGGGTTTTCAAAAATATTAAACATAAAATTACTTATTTGAGTTTTTACCTAATATCACTTGCATGAAATTTAACGAGCCGAACATGGCCGATCACAGCGCGGGAACTCCCGAATGCAGTTTCGGTTTCGGTCGTAGTTTCGGCAGGTTTGCCGCCGAAACCGAAACTAAACCGAAACCTATTTTTTTGCCGAAACTCAACCGAAACCGAACTTTCGGTCGGACACTAATGATATTGTGAAATATTTAAGAAAATAAAAAATTCGAAATAAAATCTTAAGCATTCATCTCTCCCAACGTACCTATACAGTAGCTTCTGGTAAATGCCTGTCGATAAACAACTACTTCCCCGGTTAATACCACGCTGGACATTCAATTATATTCGACAGGTTTGCTTCATTTGGTTTTTAAACGGTTTTATTTATACTCGATAACAATAAAGTTTAGTAAAAATCCTGAATCTTTTCTTTCTTAGATTATTTTTAAAGGTTCTCAAACAATGGAAGAATTGAATTTCCATCACATAATAACATCAATTGAACTACTAAATTACCCTAAAAATCATCAGATTTATGAATACGTCAGTCATAGTACTCAAAGAATGACGTGAAATCATAATAAAGGTACAGTGAACACGTGAACAGTCATCAGATATGAAACTTGTAGATGATACTTGAACAAAGTGTTGAAAGATTAATAGACAGATAGGAGAACGATTGATAAAACAAGCGGTTTTTCCAACATGTTGTCATATAAATAGCACGTTTTTTCAGCTGATCCCACAATTGCTATCTCGGAAACGGGGTATAAGATCTATACTGTCGGTTAAATACGGACCTGCATTGTAATACATAGCTGAATTTGTTATTCGGTTAGGTCCAAAGTGAGTGGGTATATTCGACCCTCCACCGCAACCCGCAAGGGTTTACTGTGGTTCACATCTATTCACACTCGACCAAATAAACCCAGCTTCTTAACGAAGCCGATTCGTTTGTATGGTGAGTGATCTTTCAGGTCAGATGGTAAGAGTACGGCTCTGCCGTACCTGATTCGGTCCCCAGCGGGGCAGGCACAAAGTATGTGCTCTGCTGTTTCATAATTTTCCAAACAGAGGCGACACACACTGTCTTCCGACAGTCCGAGTCTATGCATATAATGATTCAAATAACAGTGACCTGTAAGAAGGCCTGTTAGACGTCGTAGTGCATTCCTACTGTAGTCCAATAACTGTTTGGTATCAAGCTTCGAAGGGTGAATAAACGCCTTGGAGTGAGCCAATCCTGGAAGATTCTGCCAGAAGTCCATAAATCTTCTTACCATCCAGGTGTTTAATATTTGTTTGACAAAGCCTAAAGGGATGCCAATAACAGGTTCTTGTCCGATGAAGCTGCTTGTAGCACCCTCCTTTGCAGCCTCATTGCCTTCCAGGCCAGTATGGCCAGGAATCCTACCAGATCTGTTAAGTCTTCCCTATCGAGGAGAATCGTTTTTGGCAATTGCTACCAATTAAGACGTTGCTCCGTAGGAGCTGAGAGCTTCCAACGCCGCTTGACTGTCTGAGAATATTTTTATTGACTTGTGTATGAGGGTGAATTCTTCCAATCTCTCCGCACACAATTGAATAGCGTAAATTTCCGCTTGAAATACAGTCGCATAGATTCCTAGGCAGGTTGATATCTCTGTCCTGGGTCTGCGACTGAAAACACCTGCACCAGAACCTGAAGGTTTTTTTGATCCATCTGTGAACCAACAACTATTTGCTCTTAATATTTCCTTCTCCCGGAGGTCCGTATTGGAAAAAACAAAGTTGATGATGAAATGTAATGAAAGAAACTTCTTGCAAATTGGTTTAATGAGAACACGAAATTCTACAACTTTAATTTGAAAAACAACCACAGATATTCTCGACCTGAAAAGAGATTGTTCTAGTTCCCCAAAATAGGAAACTTTTTTCCGATTTGGTCGACTTTGTAGGGTTTACCGTTTTCGAGATAGTGGTATCAGCTAACAAAAAACGGCCTGTATATAATATCCAACTAAAAACTCTATTATATCGGAACGTTTTAATGAAACAATTTATTTTTGATTTCCTTATCAAAAGTGTCAAAAAATTTTTTAAAATGCATTAACATATATTTGTCGGCATCAACTTGAATATGGTTGAAAAATAGATAACACATCTGATGAAAAACAGATTGTTCTACGTCATTATAAAGAGGTTCTGATGCTAAAGATCACATCCTGAAAGGTAAGACTTCCTTAATTCTTAGCTTGTACAAAATTCAATTTTTGAGGGTTGCCTTTCATAGGGGGAAAGCAGTTATTTTTTATATGGACAACCAAAAACATGTAACTGAACTAAAGTACCAGAAGAAAGTGATTGGCTGCCAAACAAAGTTTTCAACAGCTTCAGAACCTCTTAACAGGACATTGTCAACTGAGTGACTAAAAATTGCTGCTAACAAGCTCTGTTCTGCAACAGGCCTAATTTATGTTGAAGAACAAAACATACTAACCTGAACCATTATATGCATGAAATAATAATCAAAACTTTTTTGGTAGGACTTTCTGTTGTATTATTCCGGAGGAGGTTGTTACCCTTAACCGGATTTGGAATCCCATACTGGAAGATGCTAAAGTAGCAACAGTGCAATGCAATGTTACGTCACTAACAGGTAATAAAACTTCGGCCAATAGCAAGGCATCAACAAGAGAGGCAGACTACCCTGAGTCAACATAAATACAACCTACAACTGTTGTGGAATTGGCCGCGGTGGTAGTTCGCCCGACTCCCGATCGGAAGGTCGTGGGTTCGATGCCTGCCTCGACCAGATATTTTTCTCGATAGAATTTATCTGGTTGAAGCTGGGATGATTCTGCAACCGTGTTAGGAATCACACGTTAAAAGGTAAGACCTCCTTAGTCCTTAGCTCGCACAAGTTTGTCAACTTCTGAGAGTTGTCGTTGGTATGGGGGCGACAGCAGATTAACGGAAAAACAGATTTAAAAAAAGGATTTTAAACAGAAATCAGCAGTCACCGGTGAATCATCAAGATCAGGGGTCTCCAAACTTTGAAGTCTTCGGGCCATAATGATTTTTTCAGTTTGTTCCAAGGGCCAATTTCTGCCCTTAACTATATTTCTAGACTAGGATAGTCGCAAAGTGCGTGACCTAAGCAAACTTACGCTTTTTGGCATTTCAATTATTATTGTGTATTGTGACACTTAACGACATCTAGTGGCGAGTAGTGGTACTATGTACTATCTTTTTCAGCTACCCGCTAGGTGGCATTAGGCGTAATTAAATATTTGGAATTAGCGCGTTGGTTCGAGAAAGTTCTGGTTCTAGCTAGTGTATTCCGATCACCTCGAGATGACAGTAATAATTGCATATAAAAAAGCTAGCGGCGCAACTGCAAGTTAGTCTGCGTAGGAAAGGCGAAGGAAGCGAAACTGTCCATTGTGAAATAAAGTAACACCCGCCAATAAAAGTATTATGATTTGACTTATTGTTTTTATGTGTGATTTGTTAGTATGGAAAAGAAGCGAAAAATCGACAGTGTCGAGGTCCAGTAATAAGGCGCTATGTTTAATTTGTAATGAAACCATAGCTGTTCTCAAAGAATATAACATTAAACGACACTATGAATCGAAACATCTTCAAAGTTACTCCAAGTATACAGGAAGTTTGTGGAAGGAAAAATTTGAAGCTTTGAAACGCGGACTCAAATCGCAGCAATCTTTGTTTACCAAAGCGAATACTGAACAAGAGTCTGCAACTCTTGTGGCTCATCGTGGCTCGGAGGGTGCAAGACATCGCAGAAAATATATCATCTCAACTGTCTGACAAAAATGGACATCATGAGTGGTTTTCTCTAGCATTGGATGAGTCAACGGATGTGTCAGATCCTGCTCAGGTGTTGATTTTTATTTGCGGAGAAGAAAAAGCTATAAAGTGTATGAAGAACTTCTTGATATTGATAGTATTCACGGCACGACAACTGGGGCAGATATTTTTAAGGGAGTTGAAAATGCCATTAATAAAAAGAACCTTCGATGGAGAAATTTGAAATCTATAACAACTGATGGAGACAAAAATATGTATGGTAAAAATAAAGGGGTGGTTGCACTTGTGTCAAAGGCTGTAGAAAATGATGGTGGTTCAAAACCATTAGTCTTACATTGTATCATTCATCAACAGTTCTTGTGCGGAAAATGTTTGGATATGTCTGAAGTTCTAAAACCAGTCATATTAGTTGTTAACTTCATCAGATCCACTGGGCTGAATCACCGACAATTCCGCGAGTTTATTCAACAGATTGCAGAAAATGATTTACCATATCATACTGCCGTACGCTGGCTTAGTTGCGGAAAAGTCCTTAAGCGCTTTTTTGAACTTCGAGCAGAGATCGAAATTTTTTTAAATGAGAAGCAGCGCTCTTTTGTCGATTTAGAAAATAGTGAATGGATGTGGAAGTTAGCCGTCTATGTCGATTTGACAAATCATATGAACGAACTGAATTTGAGATTGCAAGGAGAAAATCAGCTTCTCCCTGATTTATACACCAATATCAAATCCTTCAGGCAGAAAATAATACTATTTCAATCGCAATTACGTGAAAAATGTTTCACACATTTTGAAACATGTGAAATATTCAGCCACACTACAGAGACTGAATTTTCCGTCAATTTTGCAATCGAAACTTTGAGTGCTTTGAAGATAAATTTTGATACTCGTTTTTCAGATTTTGATGTCATTGCGAATGAAATTAAGCTTTTTCAAAACCCTTTTGATTCTGACATTGAAACCCTGGCTCCGGAAGTCCAAATGGAAATTATTGATTTACGGTGCAGTGTTAGCTTAAGAACAAATATCAAAATTCATCTTTGTTGGAATTTTATAAGAGTCTTCCACTGGAACAATTTGATAATTTGCATAAATTTGCTCGTGGGTTGTTTTCTGTTTTTGGTACTACTTACTTGTGTAAGAAAACGTTTTCCAAGATGAAGTACACAAAGAATGTTTACAGATCTCAATTAACCGATGAGCATCTTAAATCTCTTTTGATAATTGGTACAAGTAAAATTGATCCACAACTACAAAGTATTGTCGGTGCAAGTAAATAAAACCGAGTAATTATCATTCTGTGTTTTCTTCTTCAACTTTCACAGCAATAGTAACAACAATTAGGTAATCATTGGCTGTCGCGGGCCAGATTGATGACAGTAAATCATTGGCTGTCGCGGGCCGGATTGATGACACTGCCGTTCCGGATTTGGCCGCGGGCCGTAGTTTGGAAACCCCTGATCAAGATGAATAAACCTCTGAAGAAGCTAGCGAATCTATGAAGAAGCTAGCGAGTCGTGCTGGCGAAACGCTAGGATGCAGTTCCAAACTACGACGGCCTTCAAACCCGAATGAAGATAGTAACAATGACAAACTCAACAAATAACAATGGAAATCATTTTCGGAGTTTGTGAAGGTTAACAACAGATTTTTCTTACACATACAAAGAGGAAAAATTATATCTAAACAGCTATTTCCTCCTACAGTGATTGAGTTATACAGACAAAACTTTTTTTTAGTTTAAACATATTCATTTATAGCATTCATAAGAAACATTACACAGCATAATATATAAACTGTAAAAAAATAATTATATTCTAAAATTAAAATATTTCACTCACCATTGGTTTATCTGCTAAATCTGGAAGTTTGGGTGTTTTTAGCTTCATACATCTTCTCAAACCAGAATAACAATATCTGGAATTTCCTCTAGTGCCCAATCTCCTAGCACGTACTTTTGGATAGACCTGCTTCATTACTTTTCCAAAATCTGCTTGTGACAGTGGTTTGATCGTGTTTGTCACACAGTAGTTACTGAAATGAACATTGCTGATTGAAGAGATGTATTCGTTTAAAACGGAAACCTAGTCTGAGAATAGTTCAATAGCAAGTATACGACATTTTGAAAAAATGTAGTAAAACCAAAGACACTAATAGCATTAAGTCACATTTCCACCAAACGGACAAAACCACTACAAAACAGCAACTGTGGCGATGTCAACAAAACAAAAACTTAAGTTGTCAAAGTAGAAAACATTTTGAAAACTTTGTGTCGCGGGCGAATATTTTTTCAACAACGAAATGTCCCGTCGGCAGGCGGAAAGATCAAAAGGTTTCGGTGTTTTGTTTGTGTTTTTGTAAACGGTCGGCGACAACAAAACAGATATGACAGTGTCACTCTTTATTAGCGAATAAAGCTCTTCATAGTATAGTCAGTCACTTATGAAATACAAAACAAAAAATATAAAAATAGAATCAAGTCACATTGTAAAAACAAGAAACAAGAAAATAAGTCAAATTATTGATGACTACCACTTGAAATATATTCAATACATTTTCTTTTGAATGAATTTAATGAATCCCAGCTTTTTATATGACTAGGCAAATTATTTAATGCAATCAGACCAGAACTACACAAAGAGTCGCAACCTACATGCTCTCTGTTGGTATAAAAATTTCCTATTCTTTTTCTAGTGGAGTGTGTATAAATACTACTTGTGTAGTATAACATCTGTAATTTGTATTCTGTTTGTAAATTTTTGGCTCCAGTATTTTCAACAGGCTCTCAAATTCGTGATTGGACATTCTTAGGAAATTACGAAACGATGATTTCAGTTTCATTAAGCAGAAGAGCTTAGACCCGCTGTATGTGATATGAGATAAGAGGTTTCTTTTTAGAACTGTCCATACGGTTTTTAAGCAGACTTCCAGCTGCAGTGCAATCTTTCTGGTACTATTTGAAGGATCGTCTTCTATCGCATCAAGTATAACTTTTTCTTAACAACACCATCACTGTCAGCTGGTTTCCAAAGCAGGTGTTCATGATATGCAAAGTGACTTCAATTTTTTTCTCGAATAGTATAAAAAAATAAAAATCCGCAAAAAGTCAGTGTGGTACTTTTTTAACAATATTGTTGGCTATGGTGTCCACTGAGACTGCACTACCTAATAATATCAATCTAGTTAGGGCTAAATAAGCGCCTTATTACTTCAAATAACTGTAGCAAATATCAATCAAATCGGTGTACGGATATTTTTGATATTCCATATATACCGTTTTTTTAAACTTCACCGCCCTGTATCTCAGGGAATCACCCTATGTAATGAAAAGGAAAATAATTAATGAGTCAAGAAAAAAAATAAAAAAACACACCTAAATTTTATTGATAGAGGCAAAAGAAATTCTAATAAAAAAGTGATAACAAAAACTACGAAAACTTCACCACAGGCCTCAACTGCCTAATATCAATCGTTCAAACATTAATTGAATCAGTTTTCCTTCACAATCACATTAGACAAAAAACATAACATCATAAAATACTGGCTGATTCAACAGGTCAAACAAACATAAAAAAGTCAATATAAAATATAAAACATACATAAAAAAAGTTAATAAGCTACAATCAAATTAGGATTCACGGAGAAACTCATCCACAGAGTAGTATGCTTTTTGTAATAGAAAAATCTTGAGTCATCTTTCAAAGACATTCATATTTGAGGATTTAATGTCCTCACTAAGCTTATTATGTCACTTAACCCAAATGCACGTGGGGTGATTCTTTGATATCGGCAATCTACTATAAGGTTGATGTAGTTGAGAGTTATTTCTGATGAAATGTTCATGGATTTGCTCATTTTTAGGAATAACTGAAATATTGTTTTATATACAGTGCGAGTCTCTAACATGGAACAAATTCACTAAATCAAAGGTGTTGTTTCTTTCGGAAATATGCTTGGGCACGTTGATTAGTATTTCAAAGTGCCCTTATTTTTATGGAAAAAAAACTATACAGTGTGTCTCAAATATGAGATATGACTTCATCGATAATTTTTTTAAATGACAACCCTGTTTTTTTAATGACTTTTATTAAAGGGTTCAACAAGTTGCACATGCCTGCCAAATTAAAATTTTTTACTCCTTGTCCTTTAAAAGATATTTAACAAATATTATCTAATTCAAAAAATGAATTCAACTCAATAGTCTTCCTTCAATAAATGCTCAGAATGTCAGGGATACCTGACAGTGACATTGTCATAAAAAGTTATCAAAAAAAAGTAAGGAAAGTAGTATCGCATTTGTGCACAAAAACCATCCATATAAAATAACAATCCTCCAGGAACTCACCGGAGATGATCCAGATAGAAGACTTCATTTTTGCGAACAAATGATGGATCTACTAGACAGGAATGTTGTACAAAAAGAAAACGTTCTATTTTCTGACAAATCAACGTTTTTGTTGAATGGTGTGGTAAATCGTCAAATTTGTCGTTATTGGGCAGACAGAAACCCACACTGGATGAGCGAAGGCCACACTCAACATCCAGAAAAAGTCAATGCTTGGGCAGGGATTGTTGGTGATCGAGTTATAGGAACGATTTTCTTCCAAGAAAATCTTACTGGAGCAAGATATTTAGAATTCTTGCAGGAGGACCTAGTTCCGAATTTGGCTATTTTGTTCCCTTGTCCTATAGAAGCTGACGTACCGAATAGAAACATCTGGTTTCAACAGGACGGCGCGCCTCCTCATTTTGCAAGACCTGTCCGTGAGTACCTGAATGATGTATTTCCAGGCAGATGGATTGGCAGAAGAGGACCCTATGAATGGCCACCTAGGTCTCCGGATTTAACACCTTTTGACTTTTTCTTATGACGTTACTTGAAGAGCTAAGTTTTTAAGACCAAACCGGCAAATATTGAGGATTTAAAAGAACGAATAAGACAGGAGTGTAGGCTAATTTTCGGCGAAATAATCAGAAATGTTCAAAACGAGTTTTAGTTACGTTAAGGGTATTGTCAGTTAGTAAATGGACAACATTTTGAACACTCGTTAAAGAAAGGCTATTGAATTGAATTCATTTATTGAATTAGATAATGTTTGTTGAATATCTTTTAAAGGACAAGGAGTAAAAAATTGAAATTTGGCAGGCATGTGCAACTTGTTGAAGCCTTTAATAAAAGTCATTTAAAAAAATCATCGATGACGTCATATCTCATATTTGAGACACACTGTATAATTTTTTTTGCATCAAAATAAAGGAAATTGAAAATACTAATCGACGTGTTCGAGCATATTTCCGAAAGAAACAACACCTTTGATTCAGTTAATTTGTTCCATGTTAGAGAATCGCACTGTATATTTTAATATTATTATAAGTCACAAAAAGGATTTGAAGCTCTTTAACTTTTATTTAATTATATGCGAGCGCTTTCGACAGGTAGTCGTGCGGTCATCCTCTAGGCTAGGTGTGTGTGTGTGTTTGGTAGATATACAAACTAGGAATAGGTAATAAACTATAACGAATGAAAATGGCCTGCAGTGTTTACTTGAAGATGCACCAGCCAGAATTCTGATTACCTTTTTCTGAATAACAAAACTTCATCATCTTTAGCTGATAAGCTCCACTGTTCAAGACCATAGGAAATTACTGACTGAATTAAACTGTGGTATAAAAGCTTGAGAACATCAAGAGAGACTGCTTGTTTGTATAAAAAATAATGACAGTGATGACAGTGTGAGAAAAATAACAGAACGTTCAATAATTCCTGATAATCAGTTATTATATTTGTTTATAATGTATGAATGAAATAGGAAGCAGTATATGTTCAGTAAATAACAGGATTTTTTTTATAGAAAAATATTTATTTATTCATTAACGTTGTTGCCTTCAAAATTGTCGCCCATTATTATGAACTTTGTGCCAGCGTTTTTCCAATCCTCGAAACAGTGTTAATGTCACAATGCTTGTGAAAGGGCGGCCCTTTGAGGTTCTCTTTATTTTGAAAATAGGTCTCTTTACTATTGAAAATAGGAAAAAGTCACACGGCACTAAGACTGGCGAATACGGAGGCTAGGGCTTTGTTACAGTATTGTTTTGGGCCAAAAATTCAACAAGCAATGAAGTGTGAATAGGTGCATTCTCGTGGTGCAAATGGCATACATTGTTTTTCCACAAAAATATAAAACTTGATGAACCATTTCAATCTTCTTTCTTCACTGTTTGAAAAAGTATTTAATCTCGTTGAATTTCAAATAGAGTAATCCCCAAATAACGATTTCATTCAAATCGTATCAAAACTATTTTCTATGTTTTTATGCTTGACGTTTTGTCTACAACTGCGGCAGATATCATGGAAGGCGATGAGGCAACAAGCGAAATGGTCTACTTCTTCTCACAGCATATACTACAACTGGAGGACAATTAAAGTACTTCGTCAGTTATCTCATCGCCGTTGTAAACGAAACACTGAACATGAAAAATTGCAGATCACGGCCAATGAACCTAGAAAATAGTTTCGACACAGTCGTTAAAATTACTATTTTTATTGAAATTATTACAATAACCACATTTATCAGAACTTCAATCTACCTTCATCTATTGTGCGTCAAAATAGGAAAAACAAAGGTCAAGTATGCCCTTGACATCGATGGTATCTCGAAAATAATCATATATGAATAAATTCATAACAGAAAGGCATGTAGTCATTTTAAGTGTGGGTAAAAAGTACATTGTTCAAAGAGCAAGGCATGTAGCCATTACTCGTGAGGATGAAGTTTGTCGACGAGATCTGAAGGCCAGTAGTGTACTATACTTTTTCTATGACTTACAACAGGAATATTTCAGAATAAGATTTAGTTGAGAAGGTTACCCTGAATGAGAGTTTGATTAAAAATGTGTTTTCCGTTAACCAGCTGTCACCCCTCAGTAGTAGAAACTTGTGCGAGCTAAGGATCAACGAGATCTTATCTTTTAACGTACGATTTCTAGCATGTCATGGTTAATATCATTAAATTCTGCAACAAAAAGCTTCAATTGACTGAACAAAATAATTTGTTGTTAATAAAATTAACGGTGAAACTCGAATAGTTGGATATCCTAACAGATGGTATTGAGGATTCTATATCCACATTCATATTTCCATTACTAGTACTGGTAGACAGTTGTTTCATCGAATTAAGATTTTTTCTGCAGAAACAGTTTTATCTTATCATCTATATATCCTTCCTCCACAGATGTTGACCTCCACCCTCCATGTCTCTTTTAAGCAATGATGTCTCCACCTGCATCCACTAGCAGGGTGGCATATGATCTTTTAAACGTATGCTCAGTATAAAGTTACGGATTTTGAAGTTTTAACAATGTTGCGATCTGTTTACCTATAGCTCCGAATTTATTTATTCCAATTCTTTGAGTGGTGCATTCATCTTTCTGATAATTCAGAAAAAAATTCTCTTTCAATACCTTACTCAGTCGCAGATTGATATATTTGATATAAATTTGATAAAAATGCTCTGTTATTGTAAACTTCTGAACTATTTTCATTTTGCTATACAATACAATGAATAATACAGCCGATCCAAGCTCCCTATTTCAATGAGTGCAATCCATTTGCAGGACAAGCTCTCATAATTCCCATGATTAATGCAACTTAACAAAACTTCGAAAAATATTTTCTATTTTTGTTATTTTCTTCAACTTCAAATAGTTTGAAAATTGATTGGTTAAAAAAAAGATACTAGCCATATACCCGTGTTAGGAATCATACGTTAAATGGTAAGACCTCGTTAGTCCTTTGCTCGCACAAGTTTCGACTTTGAGGGTTGCCGTTCCTAAGGGTGCGATAGCTGGTTAACGGATAAAACATATGATTTGAACCTAGGACGATGGCCTGCCAGTTTTGAGACTTAGCTTCTACTCCACATCGACCACCTCACAAATTGTGGTGACATAAAGTTATTTGAGTATCAAAGTACTCTAATTTTATAAAATAGTGACAAACTTCTGAAAAATATCAATTTCTTACGTTTGCCACAAGATTTATTTCGTCAGGTACTTCGTTTATAAATGATTTTATTTTTTCGCCTTTTTCGGTATTTAACCATCGGATTTGCGTTTCAAAACCGCACATAATTTTGAATAACGTTCTATATTAACGTCATGGTTGATGAGAACTTTACTTCTTGACATTGGATATTGTGTCTAACGCGAGGATGATTTATATGTTTCAGCTAATTCGGAATTATTATGCTAGAAATACATTTTCCGAATTCACATTCTTGTTATTTCGCCTACCCATGAAAACTGTATGTGTGGTGTTCGCTAAAAAAAAGTACATAGTTTACGAAAACAGGTTTTCGAGAAAAATGCGTTTGAAGTTTCGCAGTGTATAGTAACAAATTAAAGAATTAACTGTCTTAAACAAATTTATTTCTAACAACATTTCACAATCACAAACTAATTTATTTACAACACTTAGCAACTAACGCCTAATTTATTTCCACTCTTTGAATTACTTGTTTAACCGCTCGATTCACTTTCTGAACTCAACTGCCCTGTTGGGACGAGAAGCCAGCCTTATATATCGGTAACGATCGTTCTAGAATTGTATAGCCGTCTCGGTACTCAACTAGAGTTTAATCGGCGGTTGCCGACTGCATTCCTTTTGCGGTGATGTCATGTGTTTGTTCGCTGGCAGACATATCGGTCAGGGGCGGCTTCAAATTCGTTACATTATTACTACTGTGAACACGCCTTCAGTGGGATGTAAGGTCTTGATATCATTGGTCTGAGTATCTGTGACGTCATTCCTTCATTCTGCGATGTTTATTCTCGTTGTAGTGTGGCGGTAGCTTCAATTATCGAGGCTGTAATTGGGCTACAATGCATGACTAAAGTAACCTTTTCGTTTCCGGGTTTTCTATCCTATCACCACAAATGTTTTCTTTCAGTTTCGTTATTTTCATGAGAATTTCATCGTGAATTATCAACTTTCATAAATTCTATTTCATTGAAACGAACGTGAGTGACTATTTTAAAAAGAATCAAGAGGTTGTCAATAAAGCTTTCGAAGCGGTTAATGTGATATACGATGTGGGATGTAATGAAGATGAATCTTCTGCAAGTTCTGGTTTTAATATTACATCAGAAAATTGTGAAACGGAGTATGCTGAGTTTGAAGAGATTTTCAATGATACATAACTGAAATGTTCTTTTATCAGCAACGTAGAACATGAAGAATCTCTTTAAACTGTACCTATACCTTTTTTCAGAGAATGATTCTGCACATACGATTACCAAATAAAGGTGTAAAAAAATGTTGTTTCGCAAGTTTGAGGCAATTTACGTGAAAGAGCGTGCTTTCAGGATGGGTACACTCGTTATCACTTTCCGGATCCATTAAACTATATATTTTAAAACGAGAATTGTCCGTTCAATGATCAAATTTGACGTTTGAGAACAATTTTGAAGTAGTTAATTCTCAAGGCTCAATTTGCGAATGAAAATAATTCAAACACAATATTATAAAGTAATGAATTAGTTCATTTGTGATTGGCCACAGTCTAGTAAGTTATGAATCTGATCAACTTTGATTTTTCAAAGGTGTGAATTTTGGGTCATTTTAGTTAATAACTCAACAGGAAACGGTGACATAATTGATTTTTTTTATCAATAGTCATACAAAAATAATATTTTTGGGAAAGAAAGTTTTTGGCTTTCTACTGGCTTTCTTGATACAAAAAAATGTGAGAATCTTCCAAAGAATGGAAGGAAGCAATCAATTTCAGAAATTAACTCTATACAAAGATGTGTAGATCATGCAAATAAGTTATTTTCGGACAAAAACTGTAAGAAAAAGCCCTTTCGAAACAGCTATTTTCATATAAACATTGAATTACACAAAAGAAAAATACTTTCGAAACAAACACTTTTATATGAACGCTGAATTATACGAAAAACACTTTTCTTTATTACGTTTGTATTCCAAACATTCGTAATGAAATCGAAACAGATATCATTCATAGGATTCCTTCACAATATAATTAATGAAAGAATTAAAATTTCACTTACATCGAACACTGTCATCCTCACTGTTAGACATCCGATGTTTCGCCGTGAAACACTTGCCTCATCAGCTTTTTAGTAGCAAATGATGTAATCCGTATTTGTTACTGAAGAGCCGATAAGGCAAGTGTCTTATGGCGAAACATCAGATGTCCACCAGTGAAGATGACAGTGTTCCATGTAAGTGAAATTTTACTTCTTTCATTAATTATATTGTGTAGGAATCCTGTGAATGATATCTGATTCGATTTCCATACGAATGTTTGGAATACAAACGGAATAGAGAAAAGTTTCTTTCGTGTAATTCTGTAATTCAATGTTTATATAAAAATAGCTGTTTCGAGAGAGCTTTTCCTCCAGCTTGTGTCTGAAAGTTACTTCTTTGCATGATCTACACATTTTTGTATAGAGTTAATTTTTGAAATTAACTGCTTCCTTCCTTCTTTGGAAGATTCCCAATTTTTTTTGTATCAAAATGGAGAAGTAGAAGGCCAAAAACTCTCTTTCCCAAAAATTAATCTCTCCTAAAAATATACCCTTTCAATTTGAAAAATTATAATGTAATTGTCCAATCTCACGTTATTGAACTTCATTATATATGAACATTCAAGACAAAAGGAATTGATACAACGAAGGTGAAACTTTCTATAAATTGAAGTGAGTGAACACTTGATTTGTGAAGTAACATTAGTGAAATAGCAATTATTACCTACAACCGACTAATAGCTGTACATACAAAAATGTATCTATTAGAGTCAATTATAAATAAACGGTGTGCACACTTGTTATGAGAATATGCAAGTGTTCCCCTGAATGTTTCCTTGATATACCTTTGGAAAAACTCGAAAGTTCAATTCTAAGGCGGCTGCCCAACTGGCCGACGAACTTGTAATCCATATTAAAGGTTATCAGAACTCTATTACCACATAAAAACTACGGAGAATACTTTTCCCAGTAGTTACACAAGGATAAGACTATGTAGAGAACTTCTATGATATTCTTTCACTGGATTCTCTAAGATTAAATGGGCAGCAGATCCAAAGAAATAACAGAATAATATATCGAGGCTTGATGACTTAACGTCAAGTGATGAAATATAATTCTGTTGATCATGAGTCGTGGTTGAAAGAAAAATGATGATAACAAGTGATGAATTGTTTTTTAGTAGTAGTAGTGGGGAATTGAGATGCAGTAGTGAACATATTAAAATAGAGCGTTGTGATTATGTCTACCTATAAAATACACACACATACATAAAACCCAAAAGAGATGTTGCCACACATTGACTAAAGAAATATAATAATATATCACATTTCAAATATTAGGATTGAACAATAGTGAATGACAGGAAATTTTGCAATGTGTTTATACGCCCCATTAGGGCTTTTCCACCAAAATTGACCAAATTAACCAATCAAAAAGAATCCTAAGCAACATTCACAACCTCCTTTACCACTATCCATCTCAAACCTTATACAACCTAGTAAAAACTACACCAATCAACCTACGATTTCAGAAACTTCAAGGACGATATGCGACAAGAACGATGAGCAGTAATAACGCCAATGCCATCAACACGTTGACAATACCTTGGACTCCCCGTGGAGGACCCAGAAGGATATCTACGAAGAAGCTCCCGTTTCCCCTCCGGGGAGTAATGGAAGATCCTCCGGAGCAGATCCAAGATATCCTGGAGGATTACTCACTGGGAATCAGATAGCGGACACCTACGTCCTGGAAGGAGCCGAAATCGGACGACATCCACCCCCGGCCTTACAACCTGGACCCATTTTCTACTGACCACTGCAACAGACCCGGACCCAGACTTTGATAAAAAACCAATCAAAGAAAAATATAACACAAAATAAAGTATGTCAAGATATTAGATCAATTTTACTCAAAGGTAAAACTGGAATCTCTGGCGAAGAATGAATCCAAAACGAGCACTTTTCCCAATCACCAGAACTGCAAAACTCTTCTCGATGCGTATTTCACCAACCGAGTTGGCGCCTTCAGGAAAGAAACTTAACTTCATCTCCTAAAAACGCCAACTTGGTGTTTGAAACGTGCGTCGAGAAGAATATCGCAGTTCTGTTGATTGGGAAACGTGCTTGTTTTGGATATGATCAAAGCTGTTGGTAAGGAGATCCCATAACATATTTGGGTGCCACAAGATTTATTCCACTTGACTCAAAAAATATATATTTTAGGTTGAGCTGAGATAGATCGTATTATACTGGTTCATAAATAGAAGTATTTGAAAAGCAATCTACGATGACTTAAACTTAAGATGCAGATCTCTTGGAGTTATCTCAAATATTTCTTATAACAATGCATACAACAAACTGTCTGCTGACATAAAGACTTCAAGAAGTCTCCATATATTTCAGAAGTCTCAATAAATCTAAGATTGGAATCTCTCATAGTATACAAAAAAAGGGATGAGAGAATCTTCCAAAGAAAGGAAGGAAGTAATCAATTTGAAACTCTATACATGAATGTGTAGATCATGCAAAGAAGTAACTTTCAGACACAAACTGAAAGAAAGTCCTCCTGAAACAGCTACTTTCATATAAACATTGAATTACACGAAAGAAAATAATTCTTTCGAAACAAATACTTCTATATGAACACTGAATTATACAGAAGATACTTTTCTCTACTCAGTTTGTATTTCAAACATTTGTTGTGGAATAAGAATTAGATATCATTCACATGAGTTCTACTTTGAATGAATGGTAATAAATTGTACTCACATAGAACACTGTCACCCTCACTGATATACACCGATGTTTTGCCTTAAGACACTTGCCCTAAGGCTCTTCAGTACCAAATTGGATAACATTATAGAAAATACACACTTCATTCATGAATTACGATTTTGAATGTCACGGAATAAGCTTGATCTGCTTATGTCATCGATGACATCGTAATGACATTCATTCATCTATTTGATTTAATCCCAGCCAAGAGGAATCTTATTTGAATTGAAGGGGTTATATTTTTAGGAGTGATTAATTTTTTTGGGAAAGAAAGTTTTTGGCTTTCTACTACTCCATCTGATACAAAAAAAAGGGATGAGAGAATCTTCCAAAGAAAGGAAGGAAGTAATCAATTTGAAACTCTACACATGAATATGTAGATCATGTAAAGAAGTAACTTTCAGACACTTTTTTTTTGTATCAGATGGAGTAGTAGAAAGCCAAAAACTTTCTTTCCCAAAAAAATTAATCACTCCTAAAAATATAACCCCTTCAATTCAAATTATATATATATATATATATATATATATATATATATATATATATATATATATATATATATATATATATATATATATATATATTATATTGTTAATCTGTTAATAATTTCACGTTTCTCTGTATTTACGACATATTCTATATATTGTCAACGTGTTTGAGGATAAATAGATAAAATTATTATTATTTAACCAAAGTGGTTGTACCTGTCAGGCCCTGTCCCCGAAGTCTGGACACATTCGAAGGACGTGCAGTATCACTCAAAAAACCGTGAGGTGAGTAACCACTGGGTCCGAGAATCATGTGCCCTAGGCAGACATAATGAGCCAAGAATAACAGCCTTCACCATTTGACCAGCGAAGATTTCCGCCGTATTGCGACAAGCTGGTATAATCTTGAGATTTCAGAGTAGAGAAGGTATCATTTCACCAAGCACTTCAATAATCACAACCATTTTAACAGTCATATATATGGAGTCTGTGGAGTTCCATGTGAAAAAATCGATATTTCACCCGTTTTACTTCTTCAAACGATTTTCGTCTCACCCTTAGCTGAAATCTCCACGACAAATATAGGTACAAAAGAAATTATATCAGTCTTGTACGAGTCTCAGGGTGGAAACTGAATAGCTCCAATAAACTCAACACTTCCCATTCTTCATAGAGGATTCAATATCAACCGGAGCTTGATGCAACACGGGTGTTTCGTCAATACCGTAAGAGTGCCGACATTGGAAATGGAGCGCTTTTATGATCGCCTTATGTCGATGACTAAAACCGCATATGAAGTACATGCCACCGTTAAATGCTTAAGGGTCATAGATGCCTCGGGACAGAGCCTGAACCTGGTGTCAGGAACCCCTATTAGGCGACTACCGTATACTAAGGTGTTAATGGCAATATCCTGGCAAGCCTTGATGAACCTCTCAGCCAATGTTAACCAACTAGACCTGAGGAAAGCAAATGTCAGGTTATTGACAAGGTCTTCAATGTTGTTGAAGACCACATGCATCAGCTTATCCTTTTGTTACCTCATGAGTGAAGTAATATCTCTCTCTTTTATATGGACCTCTTGCTGAACAGATTCCAACTTGGTGATAGAGTTGTGGTCACCTCGTGCAACTGCCTTAAAGAGAAATGCTCCAAATCATTCTCTCTCATGTTCGCGGACCATGCATAGAAGGGGTTCAAACGCCTGATTTTTTCACAGTACCAAACGTCCATGTCCTTCCCGCATTCAACTTGCTGGATTTTACTTCAACGATTTATTCTCTCAATGCTAGCTTGGCTGAATGCGTCGTTGGTCAACATATATGCAGCTTCTTTGAACTTCCTCTTGAACCAGTGCCCTTCCTGTGGATGATCTCAGCTTGGGACCACTGGATGTTATGTGAATGAGTCCCCGATTTGTTCGTTTCTCTTGTGCTCATCAATGCAGACTTTCAATGGCCTTTCAGTTTCACCAATATAGGATTTGCCGCACTCGCAGGGTATCCGGTAAATGCAATTCTTGGAATCGTAGTCCGCGTTTGGTGGTAAGTTCTGATGTACTTGGACCCAATTCTTCTTCTTTTAATTTTATTTGATCTTTCAGAAATTCCAAATTAGTAAAATTGGATACTATTAGACATTATTCTCTTGCGAAGTCAATAGCTTTGTTTATTTTTCAAATTGTGGAAGGTTATATACCCCATAAAACAATACAAAAATTCCATAGTGTACTATTTATTTCTTGTTGCAGCTAATTGTAGGATTTCATAAGTTCGATAGAAATTAATAAAATATAACACAATTTCTCAACACTAATAGCAGCAATAAAGCAAAATCAGTGGAGTTGATGAAGAAAGTAGAGAAGAAATATTTCTTCAGTCCTTTCATTGATTTCGTGTAGTCAATTTCAAAGTATTCAAATTTTACTGTGAGAAATGATTTGTTCCATTGCAGAACGAGTTGAGGTTATTAAACTTTATTTTCCAAAAATGAATTTTACTGGTTCGTATGTTGCGTAATTGGTTCAAAGTTTACCAACTGGATTTGTTGGGGCATGTTACATCGGATAACATCGAAAGTACCTCTCAACTAAGTGGAGACTTAAGTGTTTCCTGTTCATCCATATCAAAGTCTAGCAATCCGCCAACGGGGACGCCAAATAACTTTTATAGACAAATTTTTGATACCATTCATAGTTACATTATTGCCCTTTTGTTAGTAATCTCTCTTTTTTGAATAAAATACAGCCTATCTGGTTGTGTTCTACAGATGTTACTAGGTATCCCCAGAAAAATAAAATAAGGGGCAAAAATATTAACCAGGAAAGTATTTTTTGAGTCTGAAGGATGGCCTTGCTGAAACACTGACCATAACTTTTCCTACGAATTTATTCATCTAAAGCAAATCTATTAAGCACCCAGCAAGTTGCATCACCATACTACTGCGTTGACGAATTCAATGCAATGTAAAAAATTGTCTGTGGAATAATGAAATGAATATGGAATTTTCCCTGGGAACAAGTGAAAATCCACTACAGCATTAACAAAGGTTATGAGGCATGAATAGGCAGTCATTATTATTTGTGTGGTGTTTTTTAATTTTCATAAATTTATATGTTCTTTCAGAAAAGGCTACACGTAACTTATGCAAATGAAGAATTTGGAAAAAATGTGATCTAAATTATTCTTCAATCATATAAACTTCATGAGAATATCTTGTGCCAAATCATTTACTCTTAATCATTATCAGGTTATCAAACTGAGCAAATATTCCCCAGCAAATTTTTATTTCATGTTGTAAGTGAGTGATAAGACATCTTTATGCAAACACGGCAGGATTACCTGATAAAGAATTTAATATTTCAGAGATATCTAATATAAATTCGAAGTAAAATATGAACGTTCTCAAAGTGCCAGACTGCTTGTCAGGACATCACAAATAAATTAAATGAAATATCTTCTTTTCCATTTCCTGATATTTGAACATGCTTGAAAATTTATACTACACTATAAAGTGTTGAAACTTTAAAAATTTCATATACAATAGACAATACCCAGAGACTTGTAAGAAATAGAAAAATCAAAAAATTTACAACCAGCAAAAATAATCAATGTGAGTACAGGTTTAGCAAAAAGAAACCCCTGACCACTTTGTTAGAGCTGTTTATCTTTAAAAGTTTTAATGTTTCTGTCATCGTAAGAACTAATCGTGAAATTTCAATTAATTCACAACCCTGCTGCCACAACCCTAACATTATTTCTCATTATTCAGAACTCACAGCTACTCAAAAGAAGCCATCCTACACAAGAATAAAACCAAAAATAATTACAATTGTGAATACACAATCCTATAAAATAAATAACAATTTAGAGGACTCCACATTGGTAATTTTCTTCCAATAAAAAAAGAGAATTAATGTCATTTTTTAATTTCAGCAGTTTTATAGCATAACCGTTAAGATTTATTTGTAGAACTGAACAATATTTGTAAAAATTCCAATGTTGAAACAAAATCAACCTCAGAAATCAGCCATTGAAACAATTTTGGAACATATTGTATATAATCAAGTTCTGGTTTTCATAGAGGAAAATACCATACTATCCGAACTTCAATCAGGATTCAGCAGGATGAATGGAAAACCCCAGTGGATAACGAAAAAATGGTTGAAATACCACTTTCAGAATTGAAATGAGCTTTTGAAACTAATGACAGGTTAAAATAATTGGTGACACTGTAGTTCAACAGAATAGCCAATACTGCATTGAAGTGATTTGAATGTTACCTATCTGACAGAAAACAAGTAGTTAGGAATCACATGTTGAAACATAATACCTTGTTAATCCTTAGCTCACTTTGACTTACCAAAAGTTTTTAAATGGGCAAATCAATGTTAGCAAAACAAATAATATGATATTGGGAAAAACTTGAGAAAATACAGAAATAAAGATTTAAATCTTGATTTATCCTTCAAAATTGCTGATTATATTCTAGAAAGAACTGAGATACTTAAATACCTAGGGATGATTGGAGATTCAAATTTGAAACTTACCCACTATGTTGATTATATTTGAAAATAGATTTCAACAAAAATTGGTGTTCTGAGTAGGATTAGCAAGGATTTATCTTTCTTCAGAAAACTAGTATAACTACACTACTATTCTTACCAAACTTAACTGTTTGTAGTACCTACCATTTTATATATTTCCCCCCAAAATGAACAAACTGACTTCAAATTTTTTTTAAACCAAGTAAGAGTGTGACTGTAAGATCTGATAGGTATATAATTTATTTTACATTTTTTCATTAATTTTCATTAATGTTTCTGTTTATTTATCAATACTAATAATATTTTGGATATTCTTGTTACAAATAATATTTCATTTTACTTTGTTCAATTGATTCAATAGCTAATACTGGGTTCCAGGTTGGGTTTCATAACAAAAAAAGCCATCAAACTAAGACTCACTGATAATCATTATAAACCTCTTGCTTTGGTAGTGAAGTGTCTGGATCTTCTTCCAAATGAGTTTTAATCCATGATATCGTCCTGTAAATTTCTGATCGGCTGCCCAAAGGATTCAAAGTTTGCCTGAAAGGATCTACAGCATTTGTGACTTCACCTGGCAATTTTAGAAACAGCAGGAATTTTTCAACCTGAGACAGTGGATTAATCAGTTCCAGAATGGTATGTATTGTCTGCTTTGCAGTCTCACTGAAACAATATAAGCTTTCATTAAAATTTATTTTCATTATGCAGACAAGTAAACATAAATCATCTGGTTATAAAATTTGCCGTTTGTTTATTTTAGCATATGTGTGCTATAAATAAATTGATCAATTATCACTAACCTAATGGTTAAGCTGGTTGGACCAGAATCAAGATCGGGTTCACTTTTAACAAAATTTTCGTATTCCTTCTCGCCGGCTTTTTTTGATTCGCCTTCCTCTCCTTCGTTTTCTGTGTTGCCATTGTTTAAATGATCCTCTGTCCTTTCTAAACTTGTCGGCACAGACTGCTGATATTTCGGAGCCCATATTTCATTTTCCATTGTATTTGGACAGTTTTTAGTGAGTTTTAGTTGTTTTTGGCGTAAACCGCACGATATTTTACCACTTTTACAGCCAGAAAGGCTAGACCGCACCGGAACATTTTATTGTCAACTCAAATCAGCTGGTCTCCAATGGACGACGATCATCCTGCGGTAACTTTTTTAATGAAAAAGTTGGCTAAATGACGTAAGATTACTTAACTGTCAACGTCATACCACAACACAGGTGCCTGTAAGCAGTGAAACCCTAGCGTCGCCTTTGATCTTTTATAGGAACTAATCGTCATTATCAGGGCAGGAATTGCGCTTTGCCTTTGAACAGGATCGTACTAAACATTTTCTGAGAAATAATTCGATATTGAAAATGTGTCTCAGATTATATAAGGATATGTTAATCAACAGTTTTATAGATCAAATTTGTGGAGATGTCAAATTTTTTCATTCAATAAATCACCAATGTATTTCAACAGTTGAACGTATTCGTAACGCAAAAAAAACTAAGTACCCCAGAGAGCCTTTAGTAACAGCAACGGTTGAGCCAAAACGGATAATCTTAGAGTTTTATTATTGAAGGTAGATAAGGCTGGCAAAGAAAATGAGAAACACTGTGTTGTCCTTTTATCACTTATAACAGTTGTCAAAACTCGCTATTATATGGATACAGTAGAAATCGATCAAAAAACATGCATTGAAAACTTTTCAGACCCACTGGCAACACTTATATTTTTGTCACAGTGTGGACAACTTCAAGGTTCGTGAATACAGTTCTCATAATTCAAATGAGGATTCATTCAACAGTCTTAAGTCATGAGTTTTGAATCATATTTTTCATTTATCACTACTAAAACTTATTATTTTCCTGCATGAATATTTCTATTGCAATTCAATGCAATGCTTACGACTGAACAGTGTGAACTGTTCGAAGCTCTAATAAATAAAAATTGGTCATATATCAAAATTCAACTGACTTACCTTGATATTTTAAATTCCATTTGGATGTAAAATATGCTTAACAGAGTGTGTTGTATTCCCTGAGCCATCCCAAACTATGAATTTTTAAATACGGACTTGTACTTTACATCGCCTCTTCAATGATGACGTCAAATCGACATACCCCCGCAAGAGATGAAAGAAATTGAATTAGTTATGATTTGCCTAAAACAAAATTGCATTCCATAGTAAAATTTATCAATATATTAACTTTATCGAACATTTTAATGGAGTTCCCAAGTAACCTGGATTCGGTAGTGCAACCTGTCGCCCATCCTGCTTCTACAGAAATGCTGTCTATAACTCTAAAGTGGAAATGCTCTGAAACTTATTTCTCCTGTTATTTATGAAATACGAGTAGTCTACACACGTATTCATTCAATATGGTTTACTTTATTATCGTAAACAAAATACAAAACAACTTTTTACTAACGTATTCAATATTGAAATAAACCGACAGCTGACAACAAACTATTCGCATGAAAATGTGTCGTGCAAGTATGGAAACTCAATGCGTTATTTTGATGAGCACGAATAAGCCACATAAGTGTTAACCTACCAAAATATATCTAAGGAACAGTTTACAAAAATGTTTTGCGGTTTTGTAAACTGATAAGTGAAATCTTCACTATTTGAATACTTTGGTTGTGATATGATAACAACTTGTTTTCTTTATCTAACAGAAGGAGAGTATTAACTGGTATAGATTTCGAGTTTAAAGTTTTCGAAAGAGGCGGGCCACAAGGTAGTATTTTGTGACCCTCACTTTTTTCGTTGTACACAGATGATTTTCATTTTTATCTGAACCATTGTAATATGTATCAGTATGCAGGTGATACTCGAATATATTATTCATTTCCTAATTTATAGCGGTTCCTGGCAGTGATTGATATTTAAATACCGTGACGAAGATTGCTAGTGCATGTACTGAATGAAAATAAAACCGAACTAATTCTCTTTTGTAAAGACCGTAAATGATACGAATTTTAACATTACGATCAATAGTAAAAGCTTGAATCCAAAAATCACAAAAAAGTTGGCATTTTTATTTACAATAATCTAAGGTTTGTAAAGGATGCAAAAAATTCATTCTAAGTTGAAGTTACTATACATGTTAGAGTACTATATATTATATAACACTTTTATTCTATCACAAGTAGAGTTATAGTGTATATTATAGTTTATTAGTCTGTGCTGTTAGCTGAAGAAAAGCACATCCTACAAAAAATCAAAAACTTTTCTGTAAAAACGATCACATTACCAAGAGTTTTTGTCTGCAAATTGGTTTTACCTCCATGAGAGATTCATTTTAAAACTGTCATGTTTAGTATTTAAAATCACTGAAAAAAAAATGACAAAAAGAAGTGAAATTATCCACTCTCCACAGCGATCTCTATGGCGTTACCAAAAGTTACTTATCATAATTCGAAAGAACCCTTAGTTACAATACCCTGAACATTTCAATACTATTCCACTAGGTTTCAGGAAGGCTCGCAGTATCATAGCTTTCACCAAACAATTCGAATAGAAATCATTGTCTGAAGAACGTAATTCTCATTGACAAAGTCGTTTACAAATAAAAAGAAGAAACAACGATCATCTTTATATATCTATCGATATGATAAATAGTCTGGTAGGAAAACTAATAATAATTATAATTAGAATGCAATAGACGCACAATAAATCAAAGAAAATTCAGTACAACATTTTCATCGTTTTGGTCAACACAAGTATAAAATACAAGTACTTGAAAACTAGTAAAAATTTTCACAATATGTTTTTATTTATAACACTATTATTAACAACAACATGTGCAAAGTCAAAGCTCTATTACTAGCAAATTGGTAAGTTATTTAGTGATACAAATTTCGACGTTTATATCAAAAAAGTTTTTGGCTTTCACTACTCCATCTTGATACAAAAAACAAGGATGAGGGAATCTTCCAAGGAAATGAAGGAAGTAATCAATTTTAAATAAGTAACTCTATACTTTCCTTGGAAGATTCCCTCATCCTTGTTTTTTGTATCAAGATGGAGTAGTAGAAAGCCAAAAACTTTCTTTCTCAAAAATTAATCACTCCTAAAAATATAACCCCTTCAATTCAAATACGATTGTTTTCCTTCTGTATGAATGTCTTAGTATTTTGCTTGGTGGTGATTGGTTACATAGCAGAATAGTTCAACCGAATGACGCCAAACATTTGATTTTATTTAATTATATATTTCGTATCTCAAATCGAAATAAGGAGCTATTATTATCATTATTATACAAATGATTGAACTGGTCAAGCCCCATCCCGAAACATAAGGAAAGGCGCAGCAATATCATCAACCAATGACTACTCCCCACACTGTGAAGTGAGAGGTCATTGGGTCCAAGAATCATATGTCCTAAGCAGACGCAATAAACCAAGAATGACAGCTTTCTGCATTTCTCCGTCCAAGATGTCTTGCCTTATTGTGGCAAGCTAGCATGATATTGAGATTCGAGAATGAAGAGGACATCATTCCATCAAGGACTCCAACAAACAAAACAGCCTTCTAAACAGAAGTGGTCGGATGGAGTCTGCAGGGTTCGAAAAAATATATTGATATATAACCCATTTTTTTCCCCTTTTCGGACGATATTCATCTCATCTGGAGCTGAAACTTCCACGACGAATATTGTCTTGATCTGTTGGCAGAGAAGAACTATATCAGCTCATCAACTTGTATGAGCCTCAGAGAGGTGAATCAATGATTCCAAAAAATTTAGCACTTCTTATTCCCCATAACACATTCAATATACCTCGGAGCATAAGGCAACACGGTGTCTCGTCAATACCCTACAGGTGCTGAAGGAAATAGTGAAGTACTCTTAGGACCGCGTTATGTCAATGGATATAGGCTGTTCTCTGCGGCTTTTATGGGGCCTTTTGCTGAACGAGCTCCAACTCGGTGACATAGTTGTGATCACCTCGTTCAGTGTCGCAAACTAAATCGAGATCATCAGCCGCTCTGGCAGTTACCTTAGAGAGAAATGCTTCAATTTTTGCTTTTTCATGATCGCAGACCATACAGAGAAGAGGATCCGATCTCCTGATGACTTAACAGTCTCCATTCAATGCCATTCTATCATGCTGACCCTCCAAACTAAAAATCTCACGGCCCCTCTGTTGTCGGGATAAGTACAATCGTGGATTGGTCGATTTAGGATGTAAAAAAATTATTTCAACATTTTGATGGCTCAGGTAGGTACATTTTAGCATTAGACATTTCCGGTTATCATCAATTGTCTCATTTTGGTAATGGAAACAATTAACTACAGTATACGTGTAGTATTACCATATTAAATTATAATAGCGGCGGGGGTACACCCACATCCACTCCTTATCCCAAATTCATTAGTTTCAATCCTGATATCACAACCTTTGTATGTATTCTTTGTCCGGTGAATACCTACCAGCTATTGAAGATAGAACACAAATACTCAAGCCAAAAGTTCTGATTACGCAAGAAAACTTCAATTCACGTGGACTATCAACAACACAACACATAACATCCGTTATGCAATAGGAGGAGACTGGTCTACTGCGCCAACGGGAAGCTAAAACCATAAAAAAAAGAGAAGAAGAAGTATTGTTTTCTGTCATTCCTAGTCATAACCATAACTAACAAATAAAATATTTTTTATAAAAAGTTTATGCAAGTTTGTTCTTTTCTTTAATCACTTCACAAAATGAATGAAACTAAAAAATTAGAGCACGCCTCCCTTGTTTCGAAAATATGTACAGAACTGGAGAATCATATAGGGTTAAACGACAAGGACGTAGGTAAGTTGAGATGGAAATGCTAATTGTAGGTAAATTCAATAATAATATTTTTTTAGCTGAATTCATAATACATTTATCTGAAGAAAACAATACTCTTGAGAGTTTTACAAAAGTAATCAAAGATAATGACATTGAATTGTCGGATTCTTTCATTTCTGACCTGCTTCATATTATTCAAGACAATAATGGTAGAATCGCTAAAATGAGTGAGAAAGCTCCTACTACTGAAAAGATGAATGAAGTAGAAAAATTGGAATACCTGTCTCTTGTATCGAAAGTGTGTACAGAATTAGAAAATCATCTTGGACTCAATGATAAAGACGTAGGTAAGTACAAAATTTATTTTTCAATCAAATGTACTGACGGGGTAATTCAAATTGAAAGTCCTTGTTAAATCCCTTTTTCGTTACCTGAAAATACATATTTATTAGAGGAAAAAGTCAAAGTTGAACAAAAAACTGATAACAAATAAAAATTCCCAATAAGCCAAAAAACACTGGAAAAAAATGGTTCTCTTCAATGATAAAAACAGGAATAATGCTAGTCAACAAAAAATATTTGTTTGGACAAGTAAGAATATTACTGTCCTTCAAAGAAAATATTGAAAAATATATTGCATGAATTCTAATCACAGCATAAGACAAACCAAATTACTGTTAAAAACTAAAACACAAACACATTTTGGAAGTCAATACACCATGATGGGATTATTATATATAATTCAATTACAGAAAAAATAAGGAGGCACTCTTTCATTATAAAATTCAAATATCAAATGAAAAAACTCTAATTAGTGGATTTTCATAGTTTGTATTTTTTTCTATTAGCCATTATTTTTTTTTATTAAAATAACATAAATTTCTGAAATCCATTTACTTAATTTCTGACTGCACTATTTCGTTGTTTTATTTTAAATATGTTTAATGTTATTTGAATAATATCTTTGGAAAAGAAATATTTTGGTTTCCTACTTCTCTACCTTTACACAAAAAAATATGGTAATCTTCCAAAAAAAGGAAAAACGCAATAAATTTCAAAATAAACTTTTTAGAACGATGTGTAGATCATGCAAAGAAGTAACTTTCAGACACAAACTGGAAGAAAAAGCTCTCTTGAAACAACTAATTTCATATAAACATTGAATTACAAGAAAGAATATGTATTTTCTGAACATTGAATTATACAAAAAACCCTTTTTCTTATCTTTAATCATTTGCTATGAATTGAATTATATATCATTCAGAGGATTGATAGACGATGTAGTATATGAAAGAGGTAAAATTTCACCTACATGGAACACTCACATCCTCAAAGGCGGATATCAGATGTTTCAGAATAAGGCACTTGTATAAAAATCAATCTCTCCTAAATATGTACTCCTTTGAATTTAAAAATATCTTATTTCTCTCACTGTTACTTTGTTATATTTTGAAAATCCATAACGTATTCAAGAAACACTTCATTGTAAGATTTTCACTGCACAGTTTTACTAAAACGCAATAAGTGTTTCGCTGTACTAACGTGACTACACTAACTAAAATCTATATATTCGACACTGAAGTTTTGTGAAGCAAATTTATCAAAAACAATAAAGACAAAACTTCAGTGTCGGATAGATTGAGAGTATATAAGTTGACTTGTGGCTCTTGTCCAAAATTTCATTGACCAATTGGGGAGAACAGTTTTCCTATAGAATTGAAGATGATAGAAGTAATTTCGTGAATGGAAGAACCAATTCCGCATTTGCAAACTGTCTTTTAGGCAGGACAAGAGTTCAATCACAACAATGACATGCCACATTTAGAAAAGTTTGAAACCGAATCTTTTAGAATGTTTAGATTTAAAAAATGGATTTAAGAATTCCGGTCATTTAATGAATGACCAATTAGAATTAAATAACTCCCCATTATTGAATATTTTCTCACATGTGGTAACTGGTAATTAACTAGTACATAAACTAAGGTAAATAAATGTGTACAATTTCATTTCGCTTGTAATGTTGATTAATTGATTGATTCTTAAACTCGGGTACACGGTACACATTTCAACCATTAAGGTGAAATTCAGGTACTTGAATATATAGATTTTAGTTAGTATAGACTAACATAAAGTTTTTTTCTGAATAAATATTCGTATTATCTCAGATCATAACCTAATATATGTTTTTCAGCTGAATTCATCATACATTTATCTGAAAAAAACAATACGCTTGAAACATTCACCAAAGCACTCGTGGACTGTGGGTCTGGATTTTCTGATTCTTTTATTGCTAATCTACTACGAATTATTCAACACATGAAACCCCCAAAAAATCAGTCGAAGGAAGAGGCTGCCATTACTCAAAAGGAAGTATTAGCCAAGAAATTTCCAGGATTATCCATTCCTAATGAGCCTCAGAAACCACTTGATCTTGAAGGGAATGAAAATGACAGCATTGATACAGATATTGTAGCAGATATGATGAAACAGTTTGAAGCAGATGCACCTTCAAAAAAAGATAACATTGAAAAGGATTCAAGCCGAAGTAAAGATGGTAAAAATAGAAACGATAGAAAAAGGTCAACTTCCCGACACAGAAGTAGCAGAAGATCAAGAAGTAGATCACCTAAGAGACGAAGATTAAGTCCTAGATCTTCTGATAGCAATTCCAGAAAAGACCAAGAACCTAGAAAAAGGTCAAGGGAGCGAAAAAGATCTATAGAAAGGGGTGATGGGGTCAGATCTAGAGAAAGAAGGGGTAGAAGTAGATCAAGAGATCAGAGAGGTAGAAGTAGATCTGGAACTAGAAGAGACAGAAGTGGATCAAGAGGAAGACACCAAAGAAATAAGTCAAGGGAAAAAAGGAGGGAGAGGAATCCGGAAAAGAGAAAACAAGAAAGAAATAGCCCTGAGTTTGAGGATGACCCGGTTCCTGGAAAGGTTTGTTTACTTCAAATATCTAATTCATACTCTAGTGCAACCTTAAGTAAAATGTTGATATAAATCTAGAGACATTTAAGTGACTCAGCTTTCCTACTCAGTAAAATTTGCCAAATACTTATCTGAAAAAGACAATTTTCCTGAGAGATATGGGCTTAACATTCAATATACATTATATGTCATAATACTAGCATGAGAAGTAGTTGTTTTGAAGTTGGACTGAGAGAGATTGACGGTAATGAGAAATTTTTATTGAAATATTGATTTTCTTGGTTAAATGTTAACATGGAATTTGGAAAAATCCATCAATAAAACCGTTTTTTTCTTCTTAATTTGATGTTAACTTGATTTTGATCATTTTATTTTGTAATGATTTCAATGGATCCAGAACTGATTTCGTGGTAGTACAACAACAGTAAACAAATGTAGATGGTGAAAATGAATAAATTATTTTTTGAAAAAAAGCAAAGAACTCTCATTTACATTGAGCTTTCATTTCAAGTATCAGAAATTGTTTTGTAAAAAAGTTTTAGATATTAATTCTTGGAGCTTTTTAAAATTATTTATAAATATAGTAGAAAGGGTAGCATATTTAAAGTAAGGTTTTTCAAATGAAATGTCATTTATTGATTCCAACATTATACCAGAAAAGTACTTTAAAAAATAAAAGATTCTGCTGGTATATATTTAATGGTTCATAAGTTATGCTAAAAATGTCAAAAAGCTGATACAATCAACTATCCCCATTTTCGAAGAAATCTTTGTTGAAATTCTTTGTGGTATTCTAAAAATGTAGTTTTTTTCCTTATCAAGTAATATTACTATACTTCACTCAAAAAAATTATGTAAATTGAGGTGTAAATGACTCCATTTAGAAAATCTCATTATAGTTTGTTGAATACACAAACATTTTTCTTTAAGAAAATTTTTGATACTCTCAATAATAATGGTACTCCTTGAATAAAATTTGCATTTTTTGATGTCTCTCTGTACAATAAAAAAAATTGACTATTGCATTTTTGGTCCATCAATTTTTATGAAGCATACAGTGTTTCAAAAAAATGTTTTCCTTATTGTACAGCATTTTTCGCGGCCACTATTATATATTCATATATTTTACATATACACTATAACTGAAATTGTTTTCTTTTCTATAACTAGTTTTCAACCCACCCAAAAACTATCTCTGATACGATATGTTTCAAATTTCGAAGAAAAAAATTATTGAATTATGTTTTAAAATAAGTGCTCTGATAGAAAGAAATCCACATTTGTAATCAGGATCAATTTTGAACTTTGTGGTAGAGGTTGATTGTGAATCCTGTAACAATAAGAATGAAATTCTGTTTTCTGAGCAAGATTGAAAAATATTATGTATTATTTCAGATATATTGTGGAAAAGTCTCAAACATTGTGCCATTTGGGTGTTTTGTCCAACTAGAGGGACTCAGAAGAAGATGGGAAGGACTGGTTCATATATCACAACTTCGGGCGGAGGGGAGAGTAACCAATGTCTCTGAAGTTGTTTCTAGAGGAAGCAAAATTAAGGTATGAAAGAACTTTTCAGTTCGAATTTTATTTTTGTTGGGTTCATGAAATAATGCCGCAAATAAATTATGATATTTGGGAGTTCATATTTTTTTATTTTAGTAAATCATCATTCAAGCTTCTGATTATTTGTATAAATTATGAATAATATTGAGACAGTCAATTTTATATTATCTTTATTCGTTAAAGATTTATGTTCTGAGTAAACTTCTGTCCTTTTTTTCTGATGAAACATTGTAAATCAACTGTGATAATTGACATAAGCAATCCTTAATTCACGTTTTTTACAGTGAATATTCAAACAATTTACACCTTTTGTAGTTGACCATTCTCACTGGTAACATCCCAACTTTGTATCAAACTGTTGAAAAACATGGATAATATTTCAAAACATTTATAGGCCCCAACTGAATGGAAATTTTTATGCTATATATTAACCTCAGAAAGTTAACTATTCTGGTATCTATATATCTAATAAATCAATCTACATAGAGTAAATTGAAATGAAATTGTGATAAAAAAATAATCTTATAAATCTATACCACGTAGAGTATATCTAAGAGTGATGTGAAAAAAATCAATATTGGTCTCATTGGCATTTGATAGAATTCTGCACAAAGGAGAATGTTTTCCATAATTACACCTATGAAAGTTGAGACTGAAAGTTTGGTTGTTACGTGTCCTCCTTGGGGGAACATGCAGATTGACTTGACAGAGAAGAGTTGGGCAATTGATTTGGTTGTTCAACAATTTATGTAGAAATATTATGTAAGCATGTGCCCGTCTTGTAAAAGATATCTGTTCAAAAAATAAGGTGAATTTTCATTTTTCTCAAAAATTTGTATTTATTCATCAATTTCTATTTTGTCCCCTTCAAAGTAGTCCCTCTCAGATATAATATACTTATACCAGCGCTTTAGAAGAAGAAGAAGAACTTTATTTATTTAGTAGGACGTGTCCTAATATAAAAATAAAAAAATAGCTATACAAACATGTTTCTAGACTAGTTATTTAATAAAAAGAAAAGAAAGACAAATACTAAAAAATTAAATAATGCCTTAAAGTATATAAATTCGTGTGAACAAGATTGATTATGTTGTAATACATTCTGGTGATTTATATTGACTGGATATGTTTACTGATATTCGTTTTAAATACATAAATGGTATTAGATTGCTTGATGTCTTGTGGTAGCTTATTGAACTCATCGATTCCTTTATAGAATAGCGATTTCATTGAGTTTGCCGTTTTCCAATTAGGGAGATGATACATATTATTTCCTCTAGTAGTATAGTTATGTATTTGGGAGTTAATCGTAGTAAATTCACTTAGATAATCTGGAAGTAGCTTATGCAATATATAATTTCCAATCCTCGAAGCAGTTCTGATATACACTGTTTGGTATATCTTTGAGCTCTTTCATTGATCCGTTTTCATCTCCTCAATCGTCTCAAAACGCCGCCCTTTCATGGGTCTCTTCAATCTTGGGAACATGAAATAGTCGCAGGCAGCCAAATCTGCTGAATACGGTGGCTGAGGCATGAGGACGACATCCTCAGCAACTTCTTTAATAGCGATGCGCCGATTATCTGTAACAATTTTCTTCGTCGGTTGTTGATGTGCTGGGGCGTCCCGACCGAGCGTAGTCATTCACATTTCTCAAATCGCCAATCAAATGTACATAGCCCGCGAAATTTGAACATTAATTTTATTTTTTGAACAGTCTTATATGTTAATATGTATTTTGAATAGCTAAAATTAAATCAAGATTATACAACATATTTGAATGTATTAATTATTATTTCAGGTGAAAGTACTGACTGTGACAGGTCAAAAAGTCTCGCTGTCTATGAAAGATGTTTGCCAAATGACCGGTAAAGATTTGAACCCTCACTCTCATGCTCCTTTGGAGCGTGAAGATAAAGATAGAAACCCAGATAGACCTGCATACAGTAGCACATCAGTGCTGAGACTTCCCGTAAGCATCGATGAAGGCGAGGAGGATTCAAGAAAAAGAGTTACGAGGATTTCTAGCCCTGAACGATGGGAAATCAATCAGATGATATCATCCGGATGTATTGACAAGAGTGAGTTGCCTGAGTTCGATGAAGATACAGGACTGTTACCCAAAGATGAGGATGGAGGCGAAGCAGATATAGAAATTGAGTTAGTTGAAGATGAACCGCCATTTTTACAAGGTAAGAATGTTTAACTGAAAATTCATATAAATATTACAATATAAGAAAATATTACAATTAAATTAATCTATTAAGTGTGGATTACGATAGAATGATAAAAATGTATTACAAAAAATTTGTATATTTCTATTAAAACTTTGCACATTAAAACGCTTCATTAAAAATGAATAAAAGTACTGCAATCAAACTTTTGAGGTTAATATTAACTGACGTAGTTTAAACAATTTTTTACCGATGAAAGTAAACACAGGATAATAGAGTAATATTGTTGAATAGAATAAATAATGTATAATGAAATATAATATCTTTAAAAGGAAATTTTATGCAAATGAACTAATATCACAAATTTTCAGGTCATGGTCGAGCTGTGCATGATCTGAGTCCAGTACGAATAGTTAAAAATCCAGACGGATCTCTAGCGCAGGCTGCTATGATGCAATCTGCTTTAGCTAAGGAAAGGCGGGAACAGAAGATGCTGCAACGAGAACAGGAAGTCGATTCTCAGCCATCAGGAAAAAATAAGAATTGGATAGACCCTCTTCCAGAAGAAGAATCCAAGGCTACAACTGTCCGAGGGATTGGCTTGCAATCACAAGACTTACCAGAGTGGAAAAAACATGTGATAGGTTTGTTGAGACTACATTAAGTTTTGGTTCTGTTTCACAAATTTGATTTTTTCAGGTGGCAAAAAATCTTCATTTGGAAAGAAAACAAATCTATCAATAATTGAACAACGTCAATCACTTCCAATTTATAAACTGAAAGAAGAACTAAGAAAAGCAGTCACTGATAATCAGATCCTCATTGTAATAGGAGAAACAGGATCAGGAAAAACTACGCAGATCACCCAGTACCTGGCCGAAGCGGGACTAACTGCTCGGGGAAAAATTGGATGTACTCAGCCAAGGCGTGTGGCAGCCATGTCTGTGGCAAAACGAGTTGCTGAAGAATTCGGTTGCAGATTGGGGCAAGAAGTTGGATATACCATACGGTTTGAGGATTGCACGAGCCCAGAAACAATGATCAAGTACATGACAGACGGTATGTTATTGCGAGAATGTCTCATGGACTTGGACTTGAAACAGTACTCGGTTATTATGCTGGATGAAGCTCACGAAAGGACAATCCATACTGATGTACTGTTTGGGCTACTGAAGCAGGCTGTTCTGAAACGAAAGGAGTTAAAACTGATTGTCACTTCTGCTACACTGGATGCAGTCAAGTTTTCAGAGTATTTTTTCAAAGCTCCTATTTTTACCATTCCTGGTAGGACTTTTCCGGTTGAAGTTTTATATACAAAAGAGCCAGAGACTGATTATTTGGACGCTAGTTTGGTGACTGTTATGCAGATTCATTTGAGGGAGCCGCCTGGTGATATTCTTTTGTTTTTGACTGGACAAGAAGAAATTGACACTGCTTGTGAGATTTTATACGAGCGAATGAAATCTTTAGGTAAGAATTTATACTGATTTGAATTATTCTTTCATTCATTCATTTCATTTCATTCATACTCAAAATTTTTGTAGTGTATTTCTTTTTATTTCATCACGTTATGAATATACATTTGTGTCATAAACAGTTGGTACAAATTAGTGTGCAAATAGAGTGAACAATATAAAAGAAGCATTAAATTGACATTGACATAATTTCATATTTCAAAATTCCTTTGACATCTGTCAAAGAAGTTAAGAAATAAATAATCAAAAAGGAATAACTGCAAATATCTTAGAATTTTTTTGTCCATTTCTGAAGACGGAGGCAGATTTTAGCCTCTGAAACGTAGAGATAAGTATTGTATTATTTCTTAGCAATTTTTTTGATAGGCAAAATTATTAAATATAACAAGTTACTGATAGAACATTTTTCTTTGTGAAAAATACTTTGATTTTACGCAGTAACTTATCGGGGTAATCTAAAAAGTTTGCCCTTCTACACTTGTATAAAGTTCTCCATTATAATTTTTATATTTTTTCAGATTGTGGAAGGTAACAAATACCTCAAAAAAGGTTGATGAAAAACTGATTTTCCCCCACAGAAAATAACTTTCTTTGAATAGAATAAAACAATTTCGTATAAGATACTCTTTGATTTTCCTTTTGAACAAATTAAAATTCAATTCAGTCAGTAGTGAAACGTGTATTGGAAATGAAGTCTCTTTTGTGAAGATTTGTAATTATTATCATGAATATGCATATTTTATTGATGATTTATGCATATTCTTAAATCGTATCTTCAGTATAAATTTTTTTTTGAGGATCAATAACTTTATTTGTGAAATTATAAAACAACAATAAAAATTAATAGGCGCTCCTGGGCGACTTCATTGATTCCGGTGATGCATTTGCTTTTTCAGCTCCAGGAAAACTCGAAAAAACCTGCATCATCTGAAACAGTGTTAATATTGGCACATTTACTTTCTCTGCTTCTATCCTTTGTAAAACCTTCTGCTTGAATCTGTCAGAAATGTAGAGGATGATCATTTTATTTTTGTTTGAAAAAGAGCATGTTGCAATTTTTTCATGCTAAATTTTATTTTCAGGTCCTGATGTTCCTGATCTAATCATTCTTCCTGTTTACTCTGCACTTCCTTCTGAAATGCAGACACGAATTTTTGAACCTGCACCACCAGGCAGCAGGAAGGTTGTAATTGCTACTAACATTGCAGAAACATCACTTACCATAGATGGAATTTTCTACGTTGTAGACCCCGGATTCGTGAAGCAAAAAGTTTATAATTCTAAAACTGGAATGGATTCTTTAGTCGTGACACCCATATCTCAGGTAAGAACTTTTTATCAAATGGTTGAGGTTTTCATGGGTAGTAAACAAATACACTTTCTTAATAATAATTATACTATTGAAGAGAACAAAATCCTAGCTTGTAGGTCGTAGTCGACTGAAACAAAACGATTTTTCTGCTACTGCAGTAGATATCATCAGTGGTGTACGTGTTAACTAAGATATAACTTTCATCAACACATATACCACTGGTGATATATGAACTGTTATATAGTGTGAAAACCTATGAAGGAATGAAACCTGTATCTCCATGATAGAAATATATTTTTTTAAATCCTTGGACATGTCGATATTTTGAAAATCTATTTTTTTCAAATAAAAAGTTTCTTCCTCCTGAGGGAGGACACAACAATCCATTCCTTTTTTAATTTTTCCTATGCTAACAGAGATGAAAACATTTTAAACATTGAGAGTGTATTGTAAAATTAATTTGAAAACTGACAAGTTTTATTTCCCATAAGCGATTTTATTCATTTCGACACTTTTGACACTTGACATACTGAATATTACTGGAGTTTTATCTCAACGCCTTGGTGATTGAAACACATGTCGAGGTGTTAAAAATAACGATTTGGCGTTGGGATAATATACACCAATAATATACACCAGTAATATACACCAAAGATTCCAAACAGTACATCACACAAGTATTTGACATACTAATTAATAAAATGTTTAAAAATTGCTCTTTCTAATTTTCTATCGACTTTTTTGGGGTATTTTCATCTCACACAATCTCAAAAATATAAAAACTCCTTTGTTATCTATTGAGTACGTTTAAAAGTAAAGCAGACCAAAGAAAAAATTGCAGGTATCATTAGATTTTTGCCAATTCTGATGATGGAGGCAGATTTTAGCCTTTGAATTGTTATGATAAGTATCTGTATAACTTCTTAGTCCTTTTTTTGATGGTAACATGTCGTTTTCAATAATTTGGACAAAAATGGGCATTTCTTTGTGAAAAATACTTTAAATTCATGCAGTAATTTAAACGGGGTGAACTGAAAAGTTGCCATTTCCACACCTGTACGAAGTTCTTCATTACAGGTGCAATTTCGAGTTGTAATTTTATTATAAAATATAGTTCAAGTCCACTACTTATGAATTCAACAAATTGAGGTATTTTTGATTGTCACTTTATTATAATGGCAGTTATTACAGACTTTCATTGTGTACGATAGTTTTTGCCTGCAATTTCGTATGTCCCAAGTAGATTCCAATCCAATTTCAATAGGTTTATTATCCAGAAGAGAGAGGCCACTTTTTATCCAGGTATACCCATGGGCCATGGGTTCTGGATGTATGAGAGTATATTAGTTATATTCTGTAGTTTATGCCAAAGAAGTCACTGGCGGAAGCCATTGTATATAAATGAATTTTGTAATTACTGCAGTTGAATTTATAAGCATTGGACTTGAACTATATTTCAACTCTAAATTACACCTGTGCTAAACTGGGGCATGTCGCTATTTTTGAATGAAATTCAATAATAATATGTGTTATAGTGATGAATATCCTAATTATAGACAACATAGTCTTGGAAATTTGCATATGCACAGACTATTATCACTCGCTTTTACAAATATATGTTTTGTTAAGGTCACATTCATTTTTGCTACATTTTTTTATGTTATCAACGAAAATAAATGAGTTTCTTCATCTTTAATTTTAAAATGTCTCCGAGAACTTAAACAAAAAATCATTAGGAAAACCTAGACCAAAATCATTAGAAATACATATTTTCAAAAGTAACATTTGACCTGCCGATAATTTTGTGATATATTTTTCTAGTATGGAGGTATGGATTTCATTCCATACATGTGTTTATTTGATTTTGTAAAACGTTAATCTCTTGTACTCATACTGCTAGCATTTAGTTCAATTTAATGTGCTCTAACATTCAAAAGTCAAATGCAGATTGAAAGAGGTACCGAACAAGTAATTTGTTTATTTAGGCACAAGCCAAGCAAAGGGCAGGACGAGCTGGACGAACCGGCCCTGGAAAATGTTACAGGCTTTATACAGAACGGGCATATAGGGACGAAATGTTGCCAACCCCGGTTCCAGAAATTCAGCGAACGAATCTAACAACCACCGTACTCCAACTCAAAACAATGGGTATCAATGACTTGCTGAATTTTGATTTCATGGATGCACCACCAGTTGAATCACTAATCATGGCTTTGGAACAGCTTCATTCGTTATCAGCTTTGGACGATGAAGGATTGCTAACAAGGCTAGGTAGAAGGGTAAGTTAGTTTGAATATAGTTGACTTCATGTTTCTTCAGTAGTGGAAGTTAAAAGTTTTGTGTTTAGTTCATTATTCCATAAAATGCTAACATTGTAAGAATAATGTATATGCATATAAGTACTTCAAACAGTTTGATCTAGCAGATGTATTTACTTATCAAAATCGTCTCAAGCAAGCATGATCATGTCAGTATATTTTTAAATAGAATATTGGATTGGGATTTTATATTAGAAAAATTAACATTGAAAAACATCGTAAAATTGAGAGAAATTACTCAGGATCCCATTGTTCTTTTCTGTTTCAACTGTAATTAATCAGAAAGTTTCTTTTCGACTAAACAAATCTCTTCAAACATGTTTGCCGATAGAACAAATAAAACCAGGTAGAAGCAAATTTCTCATCTACAAATACCAAAATATTCAATGTAGTTTGTATGAAGCACACAAGTTATAATTTTATTGTTACTTCATTTTAGCCCTCAATAGTAGAAAGGAATAAGTTGATGGACATGTTGATATCAAAAAAATATGAAATTATCATATATTATGTATATTATACGAAATATTTGACCTTTTTTGTTTGAATCTAATATGTTTTTGATAAAGTATTGTGTATCTGTACTATGCAAGCAATATCTGATATTCATTAAATCTAAAGAAATTAACTTTAAATGTTCATTAGTTCGAACTCCTATTGTCTAATATGATATAATATGATTTCAAATCCCTGAGAAAACAAATAAAATTGAAAATTAAAATGAATAGCTGAAAATAACAATTATATTAAGCAAAAAAAAACCTGAGATGAAATAACAATAAAATAAATATAAGCTAAAAATTGAAAATAGTAAAATGAAATGAAAATTAAAAAATTTCAAAACAGATTACTTCACGGCGTTTTGATTGTTAGTATCCATAATCGTCTTCAGGTGATGACTGTGGAAGTCCAAACTAATGAAATTCACCGTGAAACATTGTCAGCCACCTTCAAACAAGCAATATCTGTTTCAATTGACAATTTGGAGCTATCAAATATTCAATTAGTGCCTTGAATTGGTTAGGTTTGCGAAAAAATATCAGAGTCTTTCATTCAGTAATCGAAATTAATATCAACCTTTTATTTACAGATGGCAGAGTTTCCTCTAGAACCCAATCTTTCCAAGATGCTCATAATGTCAGTTGATCTACTATGCTCTGATGAAATTTTAACAATTGTCAGCATGCTTTCCGTGCAGAACGTCTTCTATCGACCCAAAGATAAACAAGCTTTGGCTGACCAAAAGAAAGCAAAGTTCAATCAGCCTGAAGGCGACCATCTCACCCTTCTCGCTGTGTATAATAGTTGGAAAAACAACAAATTTTCCAATGCTTGGTGTTATGAGAATTTCGTCCAAGTAAGGACTTTGAAGCGTGCCCAAGATGTTAGAAAACAATTGTTGGGTATTATGGATCGGCATAAACTGGACGTTGTATCAGCAGGAAGAAATACCGTGAGGATACAAAAGGCTATATGTTCAGGGTTTTTCAGAAATGCCAGCAAGAAGGATCCTCAAGAAGGATATAGGACCCTGGTGGATGGTCAAGTGGTTTACATACATCCTTCAAGTGCTCTGTTCAACAGACAGCCTGAGTGGTGAGTACTATTCAAAGTTTCATGTATATATAGAAAACAGTATCACAGATAAACTGAAAGGTATCACAGATTTGTGCATTTTTTCAGATCACCAGTGTTGCATAGAGTTATTTTAACTTTGTAAAGTTCAGAGATCAATCTTTTTTTTTTTGAAAGCTTTTCATATTCAATACTAGCACACCTCCAAAATAAACTGTATACTTTATTATTCACTAAGGAAACAGTTATCTCTTCTTTTAGATATCTTCTTAGACTACTAACTGTAAGAAATTTCTATTTTTTCCTCATTAGGCCTCGTTTATAGCCCCTGAATTTCTTTTTGATAAAGATTAATTCTTAATAGCAAAACAAGGCATTCAATCCTTACGATCTCTTGGCATAATGAAACATCAGCTTTTTGTATTTTTTGTTAAATTGAATATCAAAAATTCAGATCGCTTGGCTGTTATAATTTGAAACAATACATAAATAAGCATCTGACAAGTTTTCAGCTAAAAAAATCACTGAAAATATTTTTTCATATGTTCTTTTTAGCATCTAAACTGTAACCTGATAGCCAACTGCCCTTTGTTCTATTTCTGTAATATGTCCAATATTATCTGACAAATGTTCAACACATTACTTTTATTTATCTCGTGAGTGGGAGGCAACCAATACCCCATCCAACCTTATGGTTCAGACCTACACCACCTTTCATAACAATTGACTGAGGCATTTCCAGAATTATCGATTGGGAATAAATTATTACTATTATTATCATCATATATCAGAAATATCAATTGACGCTACATAATCCTTTACTTGAGTTTCTGAAGGAATACATTATATTATGACATAATATATATTTTTCGAGACATCCAACATAGAAAAAGAAACCAGTGTTTTCAAAAACTGTTAATTAGTTTGAAAAAGGATTTTCCAAGAAATCATTTGTGTTTGAAGTGAGTAATTCTCCACATGACATGTTGAATTCAATTTACATTTTTTCTCAAATTTTTTGCTGTTTGACTCAGCATGTTCCTGTGAAAACTTAAATTTGTCACTATATTCAAACTTCATCACTCACATGAAAATGTGGTGCAATCTTTTCATTCAATGCTAATAATTATTTATGTCATTTAATTTATTACAACTTTCACAGAATGCATCCTTTTATAACCTTCAATGTTCAGGTTTTTTTTCACCATACAAAAAGCAGGTTCTTTTGTACTTGTACATAATCAATAATATTCTCAACACGACGTAATCTTGCTATTCTAGAGAATCGATAATGCAGAAAAGACACGTCTGAAGAAGCTATTGATTAGGAAAATATGTGTTGCATTTTTTAAAAGTGATCAGTGAAAATCTCACAATAAAGTATCTCTTGAATATATTATGGATTTTCATCACATAAGAATTCCATGCAACACATTTTCGCATTTGTTATCTTTTGAGTGTTTCGCACCATTTGGCTCAGAAATTCATGCAGATAACTATTATAAGGCACTAACACGTCTTGAATAAGAATGATCTAAAGCAGGGGTCTCGATACTTTGAAGCCTTCGGGCCATAATGATTTTTTCAGTTTGTTCCAAGGGCCAATTTCTGCCCTTAAGTATATTTCTAGACTAGAATAGTCGCAAAGTGCGTGACCTAAGCAAACTTACGCTTTTTTTGCATTTCAATTATTATTGTGTATTGTGACACTTAACGACATCTAGTGGCGAGTAGTGGTACTATGTACTATCTTTTTCAGCTACCCGCTAGATGGCATTAGGCGTAAATAAATATTTGAAATTACCGCGTTGGTTCGAGAAAGTTCTGGTTCTAGCTAGTGTATTCCGATCACCTCGAGATGGCAGTAATAATTGCTTATAAAAAGGCTAGCGGCGCAACTGCGAGTTAGTCTGCGTAGGAAAGACGAAGGAAGCGAAAGTGTCTATTGTGAAATAAAGTAACACCCGTCAATAAAAGTATTTTGATTTGACTTATTGTTTTTATGTGTGATTTGTTAGTATGGAAAAGAAGCGAAAAATCGACATTGAATGCAGAACGAATGGAACTTTCAGTATTTTGTGATTGAGTCCAGTAATAAGGCGCTATGTTTAATTTGTAATGAAACCATAGCTGTTCTCAAAGACTATAAAATTAAACGACACTATGAATCGAAACATCTTCAAAGTTACTCCAAGTATACAGGAAGTTTGCGGAAGGAAAAATTTTAAGCTTTGAAACGCGGACTCAAATCGCAGCAATCTTTGTTTACCAAAGCGAATACTGAACAAGAGTCTGCAACTCGCGCCATCTTTCGTGTGGCTCTTGAAATCAGAAAATGTGGCAAACCATTCACCGATGGAGAAATGATAAAAGAATGCTTGATTGCAGTAGCCGAAGAAATATGCTCCGAAAAGGTAAATTTATTTAAAAGTGTCAGAGGGTACAAGACATCGCAGAAAATATATCATCTCAACTGTCTGACAAAAATGGGCATCATGAGTGGTTTTCTCTACAATTGGATGAGTCAACGGATGTGTCAGATACTGCTCAGGTGTTGATTTTTATTCGAGGCGTAGATAAAAGCTATGAAGTGTATGAAGAACTTTTTGATATTGATAGTATTCACGGCACGACAACTAGGGCAGATATTTTTAAGGGAGTTGAAAATGCCATAAATAAAAAGAACCTTCGATGGAGAAATTTGAAATCTATAACAACTGATGGAGGCAAAAATATGTATGGTAAAAATAAAGGAGTTTTTGCACTTGTGTCAAAGACTGTAGAAAATGATGGTGGTTCAAAACCATTAGTCTTACATTGTATCATTCATCAACAGTCCTTGTGCGGAAAATGTTTGGATATATCTGAAGTTCTAAAACCAGTCATATCAGTTGTTAACTTCATCAGATCCACTACTGGGCTGAATCACCGACAATTCCGAGAGTTTATTCAACAGATTGGAGAAAATGATTTACCATATCATACTGCCGTACGCTGGCTTAGTTGCGGAAAAGTCCTAAAGCGCTTTTTTGAACTTCGAGCAGAGATCGAAATTTTTTTAAATGAGAAGCAGCGCCCTTTTGCCGATTTAGAAAATAGTGAATGGATGTGGAAGTTAGCCTTCTATGTCGATTTGACAAATCATATGAACGAACTGAATTTGAGATTGCAAGGAGAAAATCAGCTTCTCCCTGATTTATACACCAATATCAAATCCTTCAGGCAGAAAATAATACTATTTCAATCGCAATTACGTAAAAAATGTTTCACACATTTTGAAACATGTGAAATATTCAGCCACACTACAGAGACTGAATTTCCCGTCAATTTTGCAATCGAAACTTTGAGTGCTGTGAAGATAAATTTTGATACTCGTTTTTCATATTTTGATGTCATTGCGAATGAAATTAAGCTTTTTCAAAATCCTTTTGATTCTGACATTGAAACCCTGGCTCCGGAAGTCCAAATGGAAATTATTGATTTACGGTGCAGTGATATGCTTAAGAACAAATATCAAAATTCATCTTTATTGGAATTTTATAAGTCTTCCACTGGAACAATTTGATAATTTGCATAAATTTGTTCGTGGGTTGTTTTCTGTTTTTGGTACTACTTACTTGTGTGAGAAAACGTTTTCCAAGATGAAGTACACAAAGAATGTTTACAGATCTCAATTAACCGATGAACATCTTAAATCTCATTTGATAATTGGTACAAGTAAAATTGATCCACAACTACAAAGTATTGTCGGTGGAAAATCACAATTACATAAATCTCATTAGTGTTTTTGTTTTACTGTGATCCATTTCAATTATTTGTTAGTTATTAAAATGCTTAAACTTAGATACTTAAGTTAAGTTTACTTTGTCATCATTTCTGTCGTTAAGTTTCACCTTGCAAGTAAATAAAACCGAGTAATTATCATTCTGTGTTTTCTTCTTCAACTTATCACAGCAATAGTGACAACAATTAGGTAATCATTGGCTGTCACGGGCCAGATTGATGACAGTAAATCATTGGCTGTCGCGGGCCGTAGTTTAGAGACCCCTGATCTAAAAGATACTTTAGTTGTCCACTCATTTTCAAAATTAAGTTGAATAGATTTTTACTTCTATTTGCCTTTGAATTCATATGTTCAGTGTTCCTTTGATAAAAATAAGAGATTTTATTGTTGCAAAACTAATATACATATATTTTCAGGGTGATATATCACGAGCTAGTACAAACAACAAAAGAATATATGAGAGAAGTAACTACCATCGATCCAAAATGGTTAGTTGAATATGCCCCTGCATTCTTTAAATTCTCGGATCCAACAAAGCTGTCCAAATTCAAGAAAAACCAGAGGCTGGAGCCATTGTACAATAAGTACGAAGAAGCCAATGCTTGGAGAATATCAAGAGTGAGAAGAAGAAGAAACTAATTTTTATCAATTCATTTTTTTATTGTGTGTGTGTTAATGAAAGGTTTGTGAATTTTGTGTATATAGATATTATTTATTTTAAATATATATTAAGAAATATCAATGTTGAACAAAATTTATATAATAAGACATAATTTTCAGTTCTGACAATTAGAAAAACAAAAGTCTAGCATCATTTTTTTCGCTGAGAGGGTACTATCGACTTTTTTCAAATGTATCACTCGCCAAGTTCAAATGATGCTGTATTTATTGATTGTTTGGAGGAACTATTTTCTTAAAGATAATTTCATACTGTTGGGTAATGTTAATATTGATTATGCAGATAACAATTTTTTTTTATAGCAGAAAAATCAAAAATTTGTTAAATATGTATGGTTTTGCTCAAATAGTGACGCAGTATACTAGAATTACAATATATGCAAAAAACCCTAATAGATTATGTTGTAACTAACGATGTTCAAGTATCTGTCTTCGTACGCGTAAGATAACTGATCATTCATTGATATCTGTCAGTGTTTCAAATCTAATATAACTATTCCTGAAAAAAATCTGTTAGATATATCACTTCTGAGGCATATTCAAACATAAGTATTGAACTGATTGATCAAACATGGCTATTGAATTCAATTGATGTTAACGAAATCCTGAATGAAATATTTGATAAAACTAAAATAATTATGGATAATCTTGCATCTTAACACACTGTCTCAAAGTAACATGAAACGTTACCTTACTATGACGTGGATTAGAAAAAAGCTAAGGAACTAAACACAATTTATAAAACATTCAAAAATAATTACAACTCACCTCAGCGAAATCAATTCCGGGAAAACTATAAAATTGTTAGAAATCAGTATGTCAAAAAATAAGAAAACACTTTGTTATGAACAACAAATTGACTCGAATCGTAATAATCCAAGACAAATGTGGAAACATCTTATATGAGTAATAAATCCGGTTAACAATAATAAAATGAATAAAATCATCTTTCGTGAAAACAGATCAATAATAATTATTGGAAATGAGCATGGGATAGTTGAGAACTTCAATAATTACTTTGTTAATAGTATCCCGCAATCTGAGGAATGGTCATGCACAAATTATAAAGTTATAAACAGTTTTTTTTCTAAACTTAAACTTAACCATGACTGAACTGCAAAAGATTATTATTTCCTTAGACAATAAAAACTAGTCTGAAGTACTTAATAGCAAATTTTTAAAAGAAACATAAGAGGTATTTGGGTATGTGATATTAAACTTTGTAAATACATCTCTGGATAAAGGAATATTTCTGAATCAACTGAAAATAACTTCTGTTATTCCTACACCAAAGGTTAGTAATACAATTGAAGCAAGCAAATTTCGCCCAATAAATAATTGGTCAACTTTGGAGAAAGTCCCCAAACTAGCAGTTTATGAACAATTAGTTGCATACTTTGATAATAATCAATTATTCTTAGGTCAACAGTCAGGATTCACAAAAATCATTCCTGCGAATCAGCTAATCAAAAAACTTACTCTAGATGGATATACTATCTCTAGCTGGAAAAATGCGTATGATGAGAATAAATACACTGTAGCTGTCTTTCTTGACTTCAAGTGAGCATTTGAATCAATCGACAGAAATATCTTGATAAAAAAGTTGAATCGTTATGGGTTAACATGCTCTGTGCTGGCTTGGTAACTGGTAACACTACCTTGGAATATGTGTCTGAAATGAAGTATCTGGGAGTTATTGTAGACAACACAGTCATGCTGAATATGTTAAAAAAATATATATATTTTCTAGAACAGTAAATAATTTGACTGTTAACTCCAGAATATTAATATATGATTGTATATTTATTTATATATTTAAAATTTTATATATTATACATATATTTATATATGTATTTAAACCTCATCTTGAGTACTGTCCAACTTTAATGCATTTAATAAACCAAAATAGGGCTTCCCAACTCCAAAATAGGGGCATGAGAATTATCTTAAGATGCAGTCGTTATACTTTAATTGATCACGTGTTAAATATGCTGCAATGGCTTATCGATTATCCTTTTTAACAATGGTTTTTATATTTAAAATAACCAAAGGTCTCCAACCAACTTATTTTAATGAATTTTTTGTTTTGAATAAAATACATGAACACGAGATTCGGTGTTATGCTAATTTTCATATAAATAGAACTCACACAGGTGGCGGTATGAAAAAGTTATTCTATAAGGGACTACGGGAATTTAACAATTTAGTAAATGCCATTAAAGAGGCATATAAGGGGGTTTAAAAGTAAATTATTGGAATACTTAGAGCGTTAGTTGGTTGTAAAATATGTATATAGTGTGTGTTACTATATCAATATTTGTTTTCAACATTGGTTCTTATAAATTGTGTATCTTTTTTATTATTATCTTTTTACCTATTTTATCTTCATTATCTATATACCGATTTGAATGTTATTAATATTTTTGGCACTGTATGGAAATTTAAATTTGAATTATTAGTTATTATATCTTGTAAGATTAGGATATATCTATAATAAAGATTACTACTAACAATGAATGGAAGATCTTGTGATATCTCAGGGTTCAGTATCTGTTTTCTTCTGTTCTTCATGTACATGAATGATCTATCAACATGAAAGGCAAATTCACTATGTTCGCAGATGATAACACATTGGCAAAAAAGTGAATCAAGCAACATTTCAGAGAACATAACTGAAGTTTGAAGTTTGAGATTAAACATTTTTGGGGAAGAAACTTTTTAGCTTTCTACTTCTCCATCATTGAAAAAAAATGAGGAAAACTGAAGAAAAATTCTTTTTGATTTCCATTTTAAAAAGCATTGAGAATCTTGATCTTCTCGCCTCATTCAAGTTTGGCGAGACATGTCACTGGAGAATGCTACCTTTCTTTTCCTGAATCTCATTAGCATTGCCACTAGAGATTGATGAAAATCAAATCCTGTTAGAAAGGGCCTCTTTGAGAGAAAATTCCTTCGAAAGTAGCGATTCACATTGGATTTGAATCACTGTTCTCAGGAACTTTATTCCACATAAACGCAGTTGTTCAAATGAATGAGTTCTTAAACAGTGAAGTTCGAGGAGTACTGAGTTGAACCTCAGAATGATGAGCAGCCACAGTTCATCGCGTAATCTTTGACTTGCTTTTTAGTAACTTGATATTGTCTTGTCTTTCAAAGTAGTCCAACTTTATATTTATTTCCAAGTTTTTCACTGTGTTTCCCATAATTTTTATCTATCTGTCATTAAATAAGAAAAAAATCTCTTTCTATAAGTGTCTCGTGAATAATATCTGGAAATTGAGTAATGGAACTTTTGAAGTACATGGCACAGGATTTGGATAATTGCTTCCGGATACAAATTTGGAAATTTCACAATTTTGAAATGTTTCTGAAATAGTTTGCAGGTCAAACATTCAAATTTTTCTATTCTTATCTTCTTATTTTAAATTTTTTGTCGTTCTTTTGCTTCAAGGGCAACTCTAATTCTTTGACTGTTGGCACTGTTTCTAGAAAGTTTAGATTTATATGACTTCGATCTGCCGATGGAATTTGTCTCTTGATGAGAAGGTTTCATAGTCTTGGACAATATCATCAACTTTGTCGGTATCTGTCCTTGTTAGGACAGGTTTCTAGGTTTGGCTCAAGACTAGAAGAACGATGCCCAAGTGCATGAAGTGAGCCCCAAACAGCTAAGCATGTAATAGATTGATGTTTGGACGGAGAGTTGACTGGAGAGAATGGAAAGAGAGAGAGATGTGTAGGCTGCGAGGACAAAATGGAATAGAGAACGAATGGATTGCATTCGTTAATGAATGGGCAGACCAAATGGTGAGGGATGAAAGAGTAGATTAGAGGTACCAGGAAAGTAATCGACGATGACGCTTACAGTCTCCTTGACCGAGATTGAGGAATCAACAAGATTGTAAACATATTATTTGTTCTAGTCATAAAATTCGGGTTACCAAAAGAGTAGGAGTATTTCTTTTATGTAATTTAATAAACTTCAAAATCAACGGTAACAGTGGTTATGTTAGTTATTACATAGATGTTAAAATACTGCCACGCCAATAATTGGTTTTTATGTATGATATATCACGTAACATTGAGAGTGATGCAAAATAGTTCAAGATTATTGTTCTACTTCATTTGAAAATGCAAGATAGACATAGTTTTATCCAACATGCTACATGTTTATATGAAATGAAATTAATTGAAGGAAAGCTTTCATTAAATGATATAATTTATTCAGATAACTTATATGGCTGGCCAGGACTGCGCTTCACAACAATAAGTTAGTAGAGTAGGTACCTCCCACAGTGAGGTGAATGTATATTTTTTCATTTGATGTTGATAGCCTTTTATTTTATTTTTTCCGAATAATATACTCGATTTTTGTTTTTGATTATTAATTTTGCTCACTGGTTGAAGGACTTCATCCACATGGGCATCGTTCTTCGAGTCTTGAGCCAAACCTAGAAACCTTAATGTCCTAACAAGGACAGATATCGACAAAGTTGATGATATTGTCCAAGACTATGAAACCTTCTCATCAAGAGACAAATTCCATCGGCAGATCGCGGATGGGTCGTGGTTTGGCGAAGCAGAGTTGAAGGGGTTTTGGTGGCAGTGGTAGCGTTAGTTAGGGGGGTTGTTCTTCGCTCAGTTAAGGATCTTTGGGCTAGATAAGGCACTTGCACTATGGTGTTTACTCTTCTGATTAAGTGAACATAGCCTAACCCTAATATATCTATTGTGTGTTAACAGATTTGAAATCTAAGGAAGAACAAATAAAATGAAAATGAGTGAAATGTTGGATTTATTTAAAATATTGAATTACTGGAACGAAATACTTGAAAGTGGAGTATATCAATTCAAAGAAAGTAAGAACACCAAGTTTTGTAAAGTAAACGAATTATTGTGACCTGAAATGAAAATGAATTAATAAATAAGTTAAATGTCAAATATATATCAACAAAAATTTTTCGATATTTATAGCAGGGGAGCCCACGATGCAAAATGGGGATTTACTCGAGCGTCATTGAGACATATTAGGTTGCAAAGTTTAGATGATAAGAAGAAAAAAATGTTATATAATATATACCTTTTCATCGGTGGGGGAAGCGGCCTATAGATTTTTAAATATGTAAAAAAATACTGTTGCATGGACATACTCGAGCGCGTCAGATATTGATAGCATCAATGTCCTATGTATTTTTAATAATGTTGGTATGTTAATCTGATCGTTTGATGATGTGGGTGGTTGTACGTAAGGAATAAAAGTGAAAAGAAAAAAAAATTGAGCGCGTCAGATTTTCCAAGGGGGTGTTAAGTGCAACAAAAAAAAAGCTCTCATTCAATAATCTGACGATTTCGATCTGACTCAAACTCGCGGCCATTATTATAATGTGCAAAAAAAATTCGCCATTTTGAAATACTCAGGCGCGTCAGATTAAGATATATATGGTTCATCTTTATGTTTTAGACTTGCCTTCTCATAATCTGACGATTATCTAGAGGGATTCGCTTAATCTGAGAAAAACAATATTTTTTAATTTTTTTTTTCAATTCATTGAACTTAATTATTTGAAAAGCTCAGGAAATAGCATGCAAATAAATAAGTGTATGTTTTTTAAGTAGAATACTTGTATTTATAAGATAATAATTTAAAAAAATTCTCAAAAAAATTTAATTTGTTATAATCAATTGATTAATTAATGAAGAAAAGAGAAATGAAATTTTCTATGTTTTATACCACTTTTATTTGTAACTAACGTTACTGCAGTTTTGTCCTATAAGGACATTTTCAAACTTATATATTGTATAAGTTTGAAAATGTTTTCAAACTATAAGTATGTATCAGTTTGAAAATGTCCTTATAGGACGAAACTGCAGTAACGTTAGTTACAAATAATAATATACTGTATAAGTTTGAAAATGTCCTTATATATTGTACGAGTTTGAAAATGTCCTTATAGGACGAAACTGCAGTAACGTTAGTTATAAATAAAAGTGGTAAAAAACATAGGAAGTTTAATTTCTCTTTTGTTCATTATGATTTCCTACCACGTAGTAACGACTACATCCATCAATTAATTGATTAATTAATCATCATCTTCATCACGAACGAGTCTCTGTGATCAGCTGTGATGGCGTCATGGCAACAGAATTCACAGTGGGGACGGAGTGAGAGAGTAATAGATAGAGAAAAAGTGAATAGAGAATAGAAACTCAGAGAGGGAAATCACATAGAGGGAGGTATCCCACAGCTGCACGCATTAAACTTTATCGTCGAATTTTTGTTATTTCGGCTTGCGGAAAACGTCAGATTATATATTTTTCGTTATCCTTGAATTATTTTCTTCAAAATGAAAAAAAAATTAGCTACGTTCGAGAATATCGAAATGTTATTTTTTTACAATTTTGCTGCCCTCCCCTTTCTCTACGTCACTCTCAAATTGTCAGATTACTGGAATATATACTTTTTAGCAGGTAATTAACTCACCCTACCTTAATCTGACACACTAGACAATTTTTTTTTAAATAATCTGATCCTTTATCCCTCACAGGTGGCCTTATATATGGGGCTCATATTTGGTGGAGGTACTTAACCGGGTACAAGGTATCCCCCTGTATATTAATCAGCAGCCCGAAATCCCTGCTTAGGCTCCCTTATTATTAGTATCCACAATTATCTTCGGATTAGTGCGGCTGAGTTTTTTTTTACATTCACGAACAAAAACACACCAAGAAACTAAATCATATGATGGAAAACGAACTGCTGCCAAAAAATTATTATTTCAAGAGGATATAGATGGTTAATATGACAACTATTAAAATCAAAATTTCCATACTTATTTCAACAAGTTATTGTCTCCTAGTAATACATACAGGGTTAATAAAGGCAAGAACTATTATGTTACAAGTTCTTCCCATAGATTGAGGAGGATATTCATTTTTCTTCAGTATTCTTGAGTAATAATTATTAATAAGCTGAAAACAATCGAATATCACCACATTACTATATGTATATTAATTCAAACAATATTCAGAGAAGTTCTTTATTTTTTCAACATCTGTTAACATACCTAATAAATATATTTCTCAAAAACGTACAAAAAATATTATGAGCAATATTCAAATGAATGATATGAACTAACAATATTATTTATTCCCTGACTGTCAAATTCCCGTATCAAATACTAAACTACTTGGTCTCTAATAAAAATATGGAATGTTTGTGGAATATCTTGCTTAGGATAGATCACAGACCTGACTACCTGCTGAATAATCTGGAAACACTTTTTTAGCTGCCATAGTATTGCATACTATGCTGCGGTAGAATATTTTCATTCATTTAAATCAATGAATTAAATATTATATTATACAACCTCTTGTCCATCACTTGAAAATGACAATATTTAAAATATCTTTCAAGTTAGTTATGAATTATAATCCACTATCAAAAATGACATTTAACTGGAAAATTTTAAACTATTATTTATAATTTTGATCACATTAAAGTTTAGTCAACCTCTGGAAAGCCTTGTTGATATAACACAACTTAAGCTAAATAGTTATTAATAAATGTAATACTGTGAAATGGATATTGTGATTTCTTCAAATAATAAAATTTGTGCTCCAGACTATTGAGAGTACTTGAACTTGAGTCAATTTGATTATCTGCGATTCCTCGATTTTGGAGATTCCTTGGCTGGAGCAGATTGCTTTGAAGATGGAGCCTGAGTGGTAGTCTGCATCTTAGGAGTACTTTGTTGTGGGGGAGGAGGAGCTTGTTTCAAAGGAGGGGCCTGTTGTTGGGGAGAAGCTTGTCTTGGAGGAGGCGTTTGCTGTTGGGGCGTGGCTTTCTTTGGAGGAATTTGCTGTTGGGGCGGGGCGTTCTTTGGAGGAGTTTGCTGTTGGGGCGGGACTTTATTTGGAGAATTTTGAGGTGGGGTTTGTTTTGGAGAATTTTGGGGTGGGGTTTGTTTTGAAAGAGGTGTTTGCTGTTGAGGCGGGGCTTGTTTGGGAGTTGGTGATTGTTGTTGGGGTGTGGCTTGTTTTGGAGGCGTCTGTTGTTGGGGCGGTGCTTGTTTTGGAGGAGGCGTCTGTTGTTGGGGCGGTGCTTGTTTTGGAGGAGGCGTCTGTTGTTGGGGCGGTGCTTGTTTTGGAGGAGACGTTTTCTGTTGGGCTGAGGCTTGTTTTGGAGGAGGATTTTGTTTTTGAGGTGAATCTTGTTTTGGTGGAGTTTCAGGAGAAGCATGTTTTGGAGAAGGAGCTTGTTTTGTAGAGGCTAGTTTTTCTGGAGGAGCAGTTTGTTTAGTGGCAGGAGAACTATTTTCTTGGGAAGGTTGTTTCATTCCTTGCTTAGGAGGTGGTGGTTGATGGGGAGGAGGAGGAGGGGGTTGTTTAGTAGGAGTTGGTGTGTTTTGTCGAGAAGGAGGTTGTTTGGTAGGAGTTGGGGTGGTTTGTCGCGCAGGAGCAGACGTGGTTTGCTGTTTTGAAGGAGGTGCTTGTTGCTGCTTAACTGACTGTGCTGTCATGGTAGGTTTTGTGGTAGTTGACACAGTTTCTGTTTTCGGTTGAATTACTGGAACCTCCCTTTTAACCCTTTCTGGACTGAGATGTTCCCATCCGATTTCAGACAAAGGAATCCGACCAATAAAATCGTTGAACGGTGAAGCAAGATAGAGATAATTGTTGAAAAAGTGGGCTTCACAAAAGTTTTTCAATCTTTTGTTAGTGGAAGAGAGATTTTCGATTATATCGCCACTTTTTGTTGCTCTAATTACCATTGTTCGACTGGGTTCAAAAATATCAGGTAGTGTAGTGAAGTGTCCAATCTGAAATGACATTTTATTGTGTTAATAATTTTGCATATACAATTTTTTTTAAATAATTTCTCACCTTATGAACAGCTTTCTGTGCAAATTCTGAAGGGTAAAATTTGTTTAAAGTCTCGAACCCAAGTTCGAAAATACCAAGGACTCTGGCCACAAATTTCCGAATTAGTGGGAACGGTAATAAAATATGAGCAGGACTAGGATTCTCTGAATCAACTGGTTTGATGAGCGTTATCAAAACTCCACCTTGTCCGTCTGATTTTAAATTATCTGGTAAACCCGGCAAGCCGTCAATGAAAACATCACGGGTTCCTTTTTTTGGTCCTTTCAAATAGTAACGAAATATTCGGTTTCCAACTGTTTCGGCTACTATAACAAATTCTTCATCGTCAGAAAGCAGAACACCATTGGCAAAGTGAATGTTGTCGATGAGGACCCGGTTTGTTTTTGATTTAGCATCATAGTGAATGAGTCTGAAATATACAAGAATATTCTTAATAGTACTCTATGTAAACATGTATGTCTGATAATACAAATTAAAGACTAACACAGAGCTTTCCTTCAACGGTACTAGTCATGTTTTTGATAACAATTGAATGATGGTTGTCTTGAAGGTTCAGGTTCCAACATTAGAAGTTAGAAGCAATTGGCAAATGGCCAATTTCAAGAACATCTATAATATACGTATATGTCTTATTGTTCGGTAACTACCTTTCAACTTCACTGATATTTAAAATTAATTTTGCCATTACACGGTAAAGAAATATTGGTTTGTGTCAAAAATGAAATAATTGTTTGATAATTGGTGAAATTTCTTCTCGAAAATCTGGAATGAGTCATAGGGAGTTTCAGCCTCTCTGGTCCACAACCTGTATACCTATAAAGACATTAGCTGACAGAATGCTAATCCAATCGAACCATGGAATGCTTCCCGTGAAGTGAAATTTGGTACCAAAGAAAGGACTTAGATATCAGCATCCTCATTTCCGTTGATTACTTTGTAACTTAGATAACTTTAGAGCTGTAGTAACTGATTGGAGTAGGTATCCAATCTATTTGAAAAATTAAAACTTATCCTCTTTGATGTTGGGACTATAAGTTCATACTTGTCTTGGTGGAACAAGTTATAACATTACTAATAAATTCCATCTGATATATTTCACCAGACGATGTATGGAAAATATCGAAACAAGGAGAACTACCACAGGGAAGTATAATTTGTGCAACAAGCAACAGACCGGGGGCAATACATAAACATTGAATATGAAAGTGCCTTCACAGTAAGACAAGCGAATTAAAATTATTAATTTCCCGTCTCAGGATAACTGATATACAGTGTATAACATAAGTACGTTAAAATATTCAAGTGACGTATTCCTGAGACAATTTTAAGAAAAAAAGTCTATATTAACTTGTGTCCGAAAATGCTTTGTTTCGGAGATATGAGGTGTTGAAATTGAATTTGTTTGTTCGCTTTTTGAAAATAACTCTTGCAAAAAATAAGTTATAAGTTTTTTTTTGAAGTGGAAATCATAATTTCGTATTAATTTTCATGTAACATCTAGAGGGCGCTGCGTACGCTGTCATTATTTATTTCAAATTGCCCTAAGTTTTTTGACAGTAAACTTTTGCTACTTTTCAGTAAAAAACCTAATTCCCACACCTTTTCCAAGTAAAAAAGGTACACCTCCCCAACAACGCTGGAGGTGATCGTTTTCGAGATATTTACAATTTTCTATATTGATGCATATTATTTAGCTCCTAGAGCACTAAGTGAAGTTGCTGAGAACATTACAAAAACTAAGTATGTGGTGGATTTCGTCAAAATAAACAACTTTTTCCTATAAAATGTTTAACGAAGAATGATTCGTTTTCGAAATACAGATTGTTGAAATTTTTCAAAACATGGTAGGTTTTGTTCATAAGTTTTTTGCAATTTTAGTTATTTTCATCAGACTTTATACGCAGTATACCCGTAACAGACTTCTTCTAAACTGAGCATTATCGAACTGCTTATTCAATCCAAATTAAAAAAAATATTGTCAGGTTTAATTATTCAATTAGAAAGTGCTACATTTCGGAGTTTGTAAAAAAAACAATTCAGAGAAGTACTCTGTTATTTATTAGGAAAATAAACATATAAAAATTGAACGAAACATCTATTACAACAAGTGTTCAAGGTGATGACCCCCAACAGTAATACAAGCTTCTGCTCTCCTCATCAAAGATTTTCGCACCCATTGAAAAATGCCCAGAGTGTTTCTTATCGTTTCGCAGAAAGCTATGATGCGATCCCTCAACATTTCCTCGTTTTCAATGGGGCTAGCATAAACTAGTGATTTTAGGTGTCCCCAAAAGAAAAAATCGACGGGATTGAGGTCCGGTGATCTTGGGGGCCAATGCTCAGTGCCTCCTCTTCCTATCCATCGTTGGGGATATGCTACGTCTAAAAAATTTCTTGCTATCACACTAAAATGAGCAGGAGCTCCATCGTGAATAAACCAAGAATGATTTCGGAGACCATTGGGGGAAAATCTTTCATAAGTTGGGGAAGCTCGTGTCCAAAAAAAATTGTAGGTAAGCATCTCCATTCAAACGTACATTAAAAGAGAATCTGTCTTGGAAATGAGTTTGCGTTATCGCATGTTGGTTACCTTCCGTTCAAATGGGGTTGTTATGGAAGTTCATGATACCATTTCTTAAAAATTTGCCTCATCTGTGAAGAGGATTTTCGATAAAATTTGCGGATGTTGTTCGACTTTTCTTTGAAACCATTGAGCAAATTTGATACGTGGTTGGAAATCACGTAGCGTAAGTGCCTGGACATGCTGAATATGATAAGGATATAATTGCTGTTCCTTTAAAATTCTGTAAACTGTCATGTGACTCACATTTAAAGTTTGACTGATTTTTCTTTGTACTTGTCTCTGGATGTTCACTAATTTCTTTGAGAACCGCGTCCTCCAATTCTCCAGTTCTTGTAGTCCGTGGCTGTCCTACTGCAGAATTTGTTTCAAAGCTTCCAAATTCGGATAGTCGCCGGAAAAGATTCGCAAATGTCGCTGCACAAGGAGTCACGCGTTGGGGATACCTTTCCTGATAGATGCGTCTGGCCTCGCTTAAATTTCCGTCAGCCAAGCCGTATGCAAAAACCATATCAGCCATTTCAGCATTCGTAAAGTCGGGCATGGTACCAAAAAATCACTTTATAAACTCCGAACTGTGAATTTGTCAATTAATAGTTAAAAATGTGACAGTGAACTTCTATTTTTTTAAACAAACTTTCATAGCCTACTCGATTTAATTAACTTAATTTGCAAGCGGAGAGTGACAAAAATTATTGAAATCAAATTTGGCTATAAAGTAATATTATTAATAATAGAAAATTTTAAATACCTCGAAAATGATCACCTCCAGCGTTGTTGAGGAGGTGTACCTTTTTTACTTGGAAAAGGTGTAGGAATTAGTTTTTTTCATGAAAAGTACCAAAAGTTTACTGTCAAAAAAGTTAGGGCAATTTGAAATAAATAATGACAGCGTACGCAGCGCTCTCTAGATGTTACATGATTATTAATACAAAATTATGATTTCCTACGTCAAAAAAACCCCGGGTACCCGATTTCGTGCAAATAACTTATTTTTTGCAAGAGTTATTTTTAAAAAGCGAACAAAAAAATTCAATTTCAACACCCCGTATCTTCGAAACGAAGCATTTTCGGACACAAGTTCATATATACTTTTTTTCTTAAAATTGTTTCAGAAATACGTCACTTGAATATTTTAACGTACTTATGTTACACCCTGTATAATTTCAAAGGCTTGTGAACTTTCATTGAATACATTTAGTTATAAAATAAGATAATTTGTCCTGGGAAGATCCATGGAATATGTATTTTGCGCAATATTTCAACATTAACCAGGATAAGATATAAAAGGCCACAAAACTACGATGATTATTCAAACTTGTTCTATACCAAAAAGCATTCAACAGATTTCACTAATGCAGAAATGTCATTTATTTATTAATGAATTTAAATTATGTTTACATTGACTCCATTATCTTCAATTCCATTTGTTTGATTTTCTATTCAAATATTCGTGTATGATACATTTAAATTCATAGTATAGGTATACATTTAGAATGGATTTTACATTAAAACACGAGCAATGGGGAATGTTCCTCAATTTGGGTTGTTACAGCAAATGCAAGTTTGAACAAAATAAAGTTGAGTTTAATTCATGAGTTTTACAAATTCACTTTGGAAAGTATTCAAATTGATGTTTCAAATGTTGGGTTTTAATTTTTAAAGAGATTTGTTTCTAATTCACATATTGGCAAGAGCGCCTATATAAAGTTGAAATAATTTATACGTACCCAGATATTCTACTTTAAAAAAGGAAAATTATCTTGATAAATCAACAATTAGGGCAAAATATAAATTATAGTTCAATACCACCTCCACAAGCCACATAAACAACAGTTGTTTCGATATTCCTTTATATAGAAGAAGATAGGTTAGGTGCACAAAATGTCATATGTAACAGAATGTCTCGGAACTCGGAACATAAGTAAACAGAACAGCACGCCTCTGAAATATGTCATCTTTGTTTGTCTCTCACAGGTAACAGATTCATTGTCCTTTATTAGCTATAACCGATGTTGCCAAATGGTGAAATAGAAACGAATCCCTTTGAATGTTGAATGCATTATTTCATTCCTCCTTTTTAAGTATTTAAATAATTTTTAAAAGAAAAAGGTTGAAAATGATAAGTTTAAAATGCGTTGTTTTAGAGCTCTTTTATGAAAACTACTTGATTTTCATCAGGAGGAACATTCCCCGTAGATTATCAAGTCAAGTAAAGGACTGGTCAACTGCATTCAAACATAGTTAAACTAAAATTCCATAAAAGTAGGCACTAAATTCTCTGAAATATTTCTGCATTAAAACGAAAACATTGTTTCAGTTTGTGATTCTTCATTTTTCATCATCTTCTATTTAAAGCATACACACGCAGCTAAATGGTCATAGAATAACGGACAACGTGTTTTATTCATTAAAGAAACTTCCTGCTAATGAAATGTATTCAACATCAATGTTTATTAAATTAGTATAAAAAATTTTAATTATATTCTACGATTAAAATTTATAAATGGCAACGTTGCGTACGCAGAGATGTTTGTGGAGCGGAAAAAAAACAGCAGAATAAATTTGCCCATCAGCTGAGTACGGTTAGGTTAACATTCATGAGAGTTATATTCGTTGAATAATAGAGTAAATATTATTTTATTTATTTTATTATAATTTAGTTATAAAGATTTGGGTCTCTTTCAACACTAATGAGAGTTTTGGAATTTCTACCCTAGATAAACATAAAAGAGGAATATTACACTTTCTATAAATTTAATCTATTCCTAAGAAGTTATAATGTAGTCGACGTCACAATATTAGGTACCTACATTTCTAAGAAAAGGATTAATAGTAAATAAAAAAGAAATTTTATATCAGGAAAAAAATCAGGGGAATTGTTCAATGACTGAAACAAGGAAAATATCATAAATCAGTTTGATGTTGTGCTGTGAACTGTCAACAATACGGAAAGTGAAAGCAGTCAAAGCAAACGCAGACGTTCGAATTTATCTGAAGGAGAAAAAACTATTAGGTACCTATATACAATGTGTATCGTGGGCTCCGTGAACGTAATGAAAATATGTTGTATAACGACGTAGTTAATCTGTGTAGTGATTCAACTGAAGTGTCGACGAGAAGTGTTCACATAATTCTTAAAACCTTTAAAGAAAATAAAGGCAAATGTATCTAAAGACATTGAAACTAGAAGGAGAAAAAAAATTCAGCATGATTATTGCACAAATATGCTATTCGTACGAAATTCCATTTGTTCTTTTTCCGAAATGAAATCCCAACCTTAAAAAAAGTCGCAGCCGAAATAAGTTCCGATGAATCGATGCCCAAAATATCGCGACTTATCGTCTTGAAGATAGATAGAAGATTTATTATTTAGACAAGACTTGCTTCATTGACCTAAATACAGTTATATGTTAAGTACTATCTTCCTTTCTTGAGAATTAGGAAACCAAAAAGCTTTTTTCTAATAATACCTGTTTGGAGATTTTCAATAGCTATGTCGTTAATAGGACTGCTGAATGAAGCGTTCAATTAATGAAATCCCATAACCGGATTCAATATTCCTTGCAAAATCAAAAGTCTATCATAGAATTATGAAACACATCAGAAATATAGAAAAGAGTTTTTTTTTTTTATTTCTACTATATGTTGTACTGCATTTTGTCAATAAAAGCAATTATTATTATTATTATAATTATTATTATTAAAAATGTTAACTGGCTATCCTCATTTAAAGCCAAACACCTCCGTAAGTATGTACCCAAGGTAATCCAATACTTCAAGTCCGCTATTTCCAAAAGGTTCAAAGATCGATGTTAGTTATCAAAGGTCAGATGTATAAAAGCAGTCGTTAGTTCCGAATAATAATTTTAAACTGATTTTATAATTAACAAGTTGACGTGATGTTGCCATGCAACTTCTCAAATACATTTTCGACAACACTATGGGTTATACAGGAAGTAATTATTTCGCTAAAGTTCTTCAAACTTATTTTTTCTTCATATGCTCCTTTTAAGAATAATACATCTTATCAGTACTTATTATGAAATGAAGTCATCTCACCGCGTCTGTCGATCTACAGGAAATAAATTCAGAAACTTCCGAATATATTTTCACATGGTTTTCACCAATAGACAGAATAATTGAAGATGAAGTTTAATGATTATTTGTTAATGTTTTGTGTGAATTTTTTGAAGTGAGAAACATTCACTTCATAGGGGTCGGCAAGACAAGAATTCTCGTCTTGATAACATCTTGTCTTGAGAAAAAATCAAGAAATTTGAAAAAATCTTGTCTTGACGTTTTCTTAACGTCTTATATCTTGTCTTGACCCAAGAAAGTTCAAGATTTTGAAATTTCGTGATTACCCGGTCCGGTGATTTCCAGAACGCAAAATTGATGTGCAGTTACATGCTTTATCCCGTTTAGTTGGTTAATATTACAAAGTGGTAGTCCGTACCGGTTTCGTTATATTTCTGAGGCGGGTTTGTGAATTTTGGTGATAAAAATACATTATATTAACACAATCTTAAATTAGTTTCAAATAATTTTTGAATTTTTAGTTTGTGTTGCTATTGAAGCGTGCTTTTTTAGTTTTTTGAACTATTACACTGGTAATCACACAGATTGCTGCCGGATTTTTTTTACTGTTTCTAGGTAGTTTGGGTCTGCTGAATCAAAAAATGCCACCAGATTTGTTCCATCAGAACATTGAAGATTAGTGACTGAATATTGCATAGATATTCAATTGGAAATAATTTGTCATACTTTCTTGATTATTGTCCAAGTCAATTAATTGATGATGAAACATCAGGCATAGGAACCTGCAGACCACAGTCAATAAATACGAAAAAAAAAAACTTTGCCACCGTTATCTCGGAGAAAATTTGCGGCAAGAAGTAGCTTACCCAAATTAAAAGAGATTGTTAAACTTGTTTCAGAGAGCACAGAGTTCATATCTGATTGTGACCCACTCCTACTTTCAAACAGAGTGATGTCAAAACTCTGAACATCAACAGTTTCTATTGCACAATTTTTTTGTAAGTCTGTCTTCAAAATTAATGGAAAAGTGATCAGTACACTGATGACGTCAACTTCTTAGTGGAATATGTGTGTTGTTTCTGGGTATCTATTTTTGACTGTCCACATTGGAAAAATATTTTTTTTTAGGCCAATATTCATATGTTTAAAAGTAGTTGTTTCAAACGGGCTTTTTCTTCCATTCTGTATCTGAAACTTAACTGCTTTTTCCTTCCTTCAAAAGTTTCGCAATTTTTATGTACTACTCATAAAATGGAGAAGTGAACAGGGAAAAAGCGTTTTTCTGGTGACGAAGACGTTTCACTACATTTAAAGTGAAGGCTAGTAAACAACTGACGATATTTGCACATTTTTCCAAATGTTTGCAGTTTAATTTCACTGTACTTAATGAAACAAGAATTCGTGCAAGAAAACGCACGATAAAAAGTAAGACCGCGTTAATACCTAGCTAGCATCGACATATGAGGGTTTCCTTTTGTATGAAGACTAGAGCTGATTGATGAAAAATACTCATTTTAAAAACCTATTTTTTCAAGTTATGAAAAAACTGGTAAGGTAATTGTGCAACCTCACATACAAAACTCGATATCCTAATGGGACCGGTTATGCACATGTTGTTTTTCAAATGGAAAAAATTTATTTATACATAATTATCAACAAATATTTATGAAACCACCGCAGCATTATTTGAGAAATGTCACGTATTTTCTTTAATTGTAATTCAAACTGCTGTTGAAGTAGAGCTCTTATCAGGAATGTCTGCTATCTACCCATAAATAAAAAAGTAATTAATTTCAAGTGACGAAAATGGATTTCATTTAAAATATAGATTTATAAAACAGGTTTTTCAATATCCAAACAAATGAATTACTCATATTATTATTTGATAATAGATAGTAAAAATTAGTAAATTAATTAATTACTCTTATCAACCTTTGATAATACATATCAAAAATTACTGATGTCAATGTTTGCATTCTACTAAGCTGTGAAGTATATGAAAAGTCTCTAAGCCTCATGCTACTATACATATTTCCAAATAAAACAAAAATTATGTTCTTGTAAAATCTTTCTATACCTACCGGATGAAAACAAAATTTTACATGCCGCAATTCAGTTCTTTATGAAGAAAGAACTTTGAAATTCGGAATAAGAATATAGTCTTTTGAAACAAATATTTTCAATGATAAAACACTTGGAAATATATACAGGGTTATCCGGTAATCAAGCCAAGTCAAAAGTTTCAAATGGAACCCTGTATAATTTTTTTGATATTTCCTCGGATATGATATTCTCTTTACAACAATATAACACGTGACTATTTCCATTTAAAATGGCGTGGTAGGATCCTGAGACTTTGTTTCATCTTCTTGGTGGGTTTAAAAACTGTTTTTATGTAGTGTTTCAGCAATAGTTTTCCAATTCTGTCTGTGCATGTTAGATACGCGTATGCAACCATCTGGGCCTTGTTCCGTTTTGAACCGCAGAATTTTCCAGTTTCATGGATGAAAACCTCAGCCGTGAGAGCCTCAACTATAGAAATGTTGTCAAACAACTTGATGTAGGGAGAAACATACGCAGAAATTTGCTATGTATTTGAATGAATATTCCACACATCACACAAGTAGTAGTTTCAGTGCTGACATGAACAAATTTTTGAAATTACAAAATTTTGTTCAGCAATTTATAGAAGTTTTTAATTTGAAATAACCGACAATTAATTCTATCTTCATCTCTTATCCATTATAACTATATTTTGTTTGATGGGTCCTAACTCAGTGGCACATCCTATATTGTGCAGCCAGGAAGCAACTTATCAATTCCTCAGGAGCAGGACATATGAATCTGCCTTGGACACCAAATTCTTGGACAGCAGAAGAATCTGCATTAGGGGAGGAAAAAAAACTACCTCTGATCAGGTCATCAAACACGCAAACAGTTATTCCTCTGAACAAGAAGCAAAAAAGCCCTGCATGGCTGAATATAATGTATTGCCAAGTATAACTTGACTTGAAGATATTGGAAGATTGCTGAGGTCATCAGGTTGGGAATCTTGCACCTTGACCATCTGACAACCTCAATATTGAGCAATGAACTGGTATCTCTTCTGTATTTACTTATGGCAGCCATATAGGATTTTCCAGAGGATGGTCATGGTCCATGTGTAAGATTTTAGAGCTGCACATTCTGGCCTGGATAACTACAGAAAGTCTCTTGGTTGGTGAGTGCAGTTAGTACCCTGCAGTAATGAAAAAGGTATCTCCTTGAAATGTGTGACTGGAGACCTATTCCCAAGCCACATATTTGTGTTGCTCATCTACCTAATGATAGCAGACTGAACGCTGATTAGACCTTACTAGATTGATAAAAATGTACCATGGTCTGTCAAGCTTGAAGTGGATTCACAAGGATATTCAGGTCCTGGCATGAGCAGATCACATACATCGTGCCTACATGCTGTAGACCGGATCAGATTTTCAATTAATGACAAAATCCCACTCATACCAGCTAACTTGAAAGAAAACTTTACAGATGAATTATTACACCTTGTTAAAGAGCTGGATGGTCTAATAGACCCACTCACTTTGGAACTACCTTCCCACCTATACATCTTTCCCTGTTTCACTAAATGAAATTAATGTAAAAAATAGCCACCATTACATACATACAATACATTGTATTATTCGAGCACTTGTGCTTCAATAAACTAAATTTTTAAATATAGAATAAAGAAAATATTTTTGTCTAGTTTCTATTCGTTACGACCGGTTTCGGCTTATAAGACCATTTTCAAGTTACTTGAAAATGGCCTTATAAGCCGAAACCGGTCGTAACGAATAAATAAACACAGTAGAAACTAGACAAAAGTATTTTTTTTATTCTAAATTCAAAATGAATTTCTACAAAATAAATAAGTCATCAATTGAACGAGGTAAATTTTTAAACAATATCAGTGAACTTACCTGCCAGACGGATCCGCTAGCAATGAAAAAATACCATCTTCTAAACTAAACTCAGAAGAATCAGTCCAATAAATATCTCCATTCTCAGCTAGAGCAATACTGTTGAATAACTTTACTCTCCTACCACCAATATCTTGGTCAGGGCTTATGATTACTTCCTTATGACCTAGAAAATTGAGTACAAATGAAACACTAATTCACATCTATGGAATATATCAACCTGTTTTAACATTCACTTTCATGATTCCATAGTAAGCATCGGCAACAAAGAGATCCCCGTTTTTATTGAATCTGATACCTAGCGGTCTGCCACATACGCTTTCTTCGTGTAAAGATTTGCAAGGTTTACCCGTTTTAGCAACTGGTTTGATATCATTTCCCACCAACTTCACAATGTCTCCACCAACTATTGAAGTGTACAATTCACCATTGAAATCTGCAAATGCCTCAGGACCCAAAAGATCTCCTTCATGCCAAATTTCGACACCGTTCAGTTTCTCATTCAAAGCTAATTTGCCTTCCAAAGGTTTTGTGGGTGGTAATCTGAAAGACAAGAGTTAGTTATTCCCAAGCAATATCATGCAAAATGGCATCTTACCTAATTGAATTAGAAAAATTAGAATAAGGTGGTAAATTCGGCAATAATAATATCAAACCAATAACTATGGCAGCTTCAAACAATCGACGAAAAATGAATCTACATACACTTTTAACGCCCATGGCTATTATCTGAAAATAATTGGAACTTGAAGATATAAAAATGAAGTGATAATTTGTTGTAATTTTCTATCTCAAAAGTTTTAATAATGTATAAAATAAAAACTGGTATAATGCTGAGACGTAGGTGATAAAAGGAAAAGTATTTGTTATACTAAACAAATATTTGAGGGATTTTCTTATTTGGTTTTCAAACATTGAGAAGTATTCTCAACATGACTGCTACAATATTGAATATTCTTTTTCTACTAGTTCAAAAGAAATATATTCACAAAATAATAATTTTTTTGAATTGAGGCATTGATGTATGGGATTTCAATATAACAAGAAAAATCTTAGATAATAGTAATTATATGGGTGAAATCCCTGTTTGAAAACTATTCAATATTCAGAGAAAAATTGACATATGGAAAATGTACATTTCTCACTAGAATAATATTCCGATAATACCTGGGATGATAACTTCCAACTTCGATCCTAGTACTTCTTCATTACGTTGAAATTTAATTATAAAAATACCTTCCAAGAAAACTTCACATCAACAACTGAAAACTGGAACACGGTAAACTCCACGAATCACAGAACGAAATCCTTCTTTCCAATCGTGCGTTCCACTCACAACCATAGAAATTATAATTTATAGTATACATCTATAAGTGGAACGTACCCTAATTATGTCTGTCATCACCACAAAATAAAGATTGAAAGAAGTAATACCACCATAGTGTCAAAAGCCAAATTGTCAAAAATACTAATTTCTTAAAATATTAAATTTTCAAAATTGCGGTGCCTCAGCGCACCGCACTGTAAGGGTCGGTCTAGTAAAAGTTCATTTACCTAAATGAAGTTATGCTATTCGGCAATTAGCGATAATGCTGATTGGCAATATTAGACTTCGACCTAAAATCGGGGAGAAGAGTGTGTGGACATGGAGCATTCGGTTGCCATCTTCTGAAAATAACACATCCGTCACCCATGAAAATGTACCTTCGGTAAGTGTATCTTTTGATTTACATTATTGGCTTGTTGAACCATATTTTTGAAACAGCGTAACATCGTTGAGGGCTATGTTGCAAATTTATTTTAATAAACTTCAGTATTTTCTATTTACGATTATTATTTTTATATAAATCCTACCATCTGAGTTAACCCTCAACTCCCGAGCCATTTGGGCCGCGACAATAACGCTTCAAGAAACAGAATGACTCAAGTCACTAACACCGACAGTTTTTCTGTCAACTCATGGAAAACAAAATACTTGATTGGCGCTAGACTGCATCCAGGATAAAAAAGCAGACAGTGCTGCGTTAAATCCAGCGTAAAACACTTTTTGAAACAAACTCTGTCCATTTAAGCAACATAGTTCTCCAAAACTTATCATGCATAGTGCACGTGATCTCTCAGACAAAGCTGCTTCTACGAGTCGCACTATGGAACGACCTAAATTTCATTTTTTTAATATGCGGCTGAGTATAAAAAAAACTTTTAAGTGGAAAGGCCACAAATTAGCCGTTTCATCAGCCGTATCAGTACTTGACATTTCAAAATCTTAAACTTTAAAATACCTTGTGTGCCGTACACAAGCACTAAAACGTAACTGACACTAACTGACAGTGATGTTTTTCGGAAACGAAAAATTGTGCCAATACAAAAATGAAAATTGTACTAAATTACGTTTAATTGTACTGCACTATGTAATATCATGGAACATCATAATAATATAAGTGTTCTGTGAATTTATGATCATATTATGAATATATGAATCATAATACAGGGGTGGGTGGAATTTTCATATCAAAACATGTACATAACACTTTTTTCAATTCGTCCTTTTTCTTGCATAATTTATTTTTCACATGATCTGAAAATAAGGCATCCAGAAACAGTGCATAATCAAAAAATAAAATGGAGATATTGCACAAATTATGCCAGGCAAAAGTGAATGAAAGACAAAAACCCTCAACGTTGTTAAGTTGACACTTGATACTGTTGACAGTGTCAACAAAACATCATTTTATTATGTTCATGGGTCATGGCCCATGGGGTCTGTTGTCGAGATCGTGCGTTTGACAAAGTATCGACAGAATGAAATACAGCGATATAAAATACGTATGCTGGACTGCGATACATCATCTGCATATTAATTCATAACTCGAGACTATTGTCTGTCTGTCTGTCAAATGTCGAATAAAAATTTTATTTTTTAGAAAAAGAAAGCAAAATTGTACTAAAATGGCGAAAGAGGTACTGCCGTACTGCATTTAGTTCGATTGTACTAGATTCAGTACAATTGTACTGCACGTAACATCACTGCTAACTGACCACTCGGAAACTGTGACAATAGACTCCGCCAACCGATTGTAGTTAAATCTGATTTGCCAGTATAAGGAGGCTTGTTTATTTTACCCAATCGATGCAAATGTGCTTGGTGATCATGCTTTGTTCACGCATCTATTTTTGTTTAGGTTGATTCTTTTGTTGGCTTTAGACGGAATGTTACGAGTCAAATAATGTCGACATATTTAAAAAAAATGTATGAAATATATTCTCAAACCATTTTAGAGAACATTTTTTTTCTTTTTCCTTTGATTGTGATTTCTTTATATTCTTTCCTAACGAAATGTTCAATACATAATCTACAAGAGTCTAATGAAGGGTTCACCCTGAAAAGTTGGGTACTGCATAATATAAACATATAAACCACTGAACAGTTCACATAGTCAGCAACTTATCTTATTCACAAATGTTGCCAACAGACGAATTAAAGTATGGGAAAAATATATATCTGTTTAAAATCTGTTTTTCCATTAATTAGCTGTCGCCCCCATACGAACGACAACTCTCAGAAGTTGAGAAACTTGTGCGAACTAAGGACTAACGAGGTCTTACCTTTTAACGTGTGATTCCTAACACTTAGGTTTTTTTGGTGAAATTTCGGAAAGTAATCCCTTTCCTTTCTCCAGTTCCAAAATTCACTTGTAAAAACACCTCAGGCGAAACAGGTATATTTTCTTTGATTAACGTCAAACGTATTCTAAAAACACTTCAATAAAGAGATTTCCTCTTGAAAGTTTACAAAACCGCGACACATGTTTTGCTATACAACAGTATCTTCGGGCGTCACAATACTGTGTCGTGCTTTTATAGTAATTTGAATCATTATGACTATTACTACTTAACAAACTTCTTCATGATGAATTCATCACCTTAACTCATAAAACTGGGGAATAATGAATACAATTTTTACCTGAGCCATCACTTCACCTACTTTTGAAATATATCCTGATTACCAACTTCCTCGCTGCAAACTGAATTCAGTAAAGGGGAACAATTCAAATCTATTTGATCATTGAGCAATAACCTCGAATTTTTCATTTATCGACTTCTGAACATTCCAGAAGGTTGACTTTTGAACCTTTCTCCTGTTAAAAAAACTACTTCTATGCTCTGTTATTCTTTTGAAAAGAGTTCCTACTGTTTACAAGCTGGCCCCCAGTCAGCGAGATCAAAAGTAGATTAAATGATGGCTCAGGTAAAAAGTGTATTCATTATTCTCCAGTTTTATGAGTTGTTCCTGGAAATGTAAATAGTTTAGGTGATAAATTCATCATGTAGATGTCAAGTAGTAATAGTCATAATGTTTCTACTATTAAAGCACGACACAGATTTGGTTCAAACAGTATTGTGATGCCTGAAGATGTTATTGTATATCGAAACACATGTTGCGGTTTTGTAAACTTTCGAGTGGACATCTCACATAAAAGTGTGTTCTTTGAATACGTCACAATGGATTTCCATCAAGTATCGTTCAGTTAGGTCAGAAAGGGGTAAATTATTTCAGTAAATTTTTTTCTTGAATTGAAATCTTTAAAACATCCAACTAGATACTGATTTGAATAGGTCTTACAATGGTATACATATAGATAAGGAATTGTACTAGCCTTTCCAAATTTGTACTTGATTTCTCCTAAGACTGAAACCCCAATATGATGCCATGATAAGCAACAAATCAGATGTTCATTCAGGTTTTTTGTCATTTCAAGATATTATGAATTTTCATCTGGTCTTCCTAATTAGAAGTTGTTTTGATTATATTAGCCATTGAAATTAAAATTTCAGATTCAAAAAATTGAAAGGTAGTATATAATCAGACTTCAAGATTCACCTCCGGAGACTTAGAATTGGTTTTGATTATTTAATGTCTTGTTCCAATCTATAAGTATTGTTATCACTTTTAATAACTTCAACATGAGGTCCATAGTATGGAATGACATAAGCAGATCCATCGGCAGGAGTGAGAGTTTGGGTTGAAATCAATATAATATCAATCAATTGTCCAATAAACATAAATCCCAAAGTGCAAAATTTTGCTAAACCAATTGCAGGATATCCCAAGTAAAATCTATCAATTCCGAACATTCCTAAAAATATTGAAAGCAATAGTGCCATTTCAAAAGAGTAACCATTCCTAGAATAAGAAAATATGTTAATACCTATCTTTCAACATAATATTTGCATGATTCACTTACGTCCATTTGCAGGACATTTCTTTGAAAAAGGTTGCATTTCCTGTTTCATTACAAATGAGGCCTTCCACTGCAATACACCTCACTGAAATGTAAGGTTCTATTAAAATTTTGAAATGAAAAATTACAGCTATACCTTTGGCCTTATTAGTTTTTGTACAGCCACGAAGTTGTTGTGTTTTTGGATCTATTGAATCATTAACATATACTGGATCCGGGCACAAATACTGTCCCATACGTAATGATTCACAGTTAACTTTATAGTGTTCACACTTTGTCTCAATAAGTACAATTGTAATTAAAATAAATGAATTCAAAAATATATTCATTGAGATTCGAATTTCGAATACTCTGCCTTTAATTTTTATTCTAATTATGTGCTCTGTGTATTTAATTTTTTTGACACAAAAAAGTAGGGTTATGTTTTTGTTGTTATTCGTTTATTCGGTGACAACAATAATGCGTCCTGAGCACAGAACTATAACTTAGTCTAAGTTATAGTTCTATGGTCATGAGATATGTACCCAGCCACTACACTAATTCCATAATCTTCACTCATAGGAGATAATGTATCTTTGGATACATCTGGGAAAGTCATGGATATTATAATATATATTTTTACTCATATATACATGCTTCACATCTACGTTGAACCTAAAGGCCTCAGTTTCATAATCGTTTGAGCTGGATGAAGGTATAGTAACCAAACCCAGAAAAAAGAAGACAGAGTGGCAAAATGAAATATATGACCAGGAAGAAGAATATTTTATTACTTAATTTGTATATTTTGACATTTGGGTTTGAAGGAAAATAATCCTGACCTAAAAATGATTATTAGATATGACTTTATGGAACTCTACTTTTGAATAATCTCAAGAATGGCTCTTTCCTCAGTTTTTAATAGAAGTGTTCGTCAATGCACCAGGCTTATTTGCACCTCCCCTATCAGTAAAGTCCAGAAGAATGAACCCAACAAAGCTCTCACTGCTGAGTTTAATTCCATAGACGATTTCACTACTCAGTTAATACAAAGTAAAGTGAATAAATGGACTGCTCAAAACCCCATTCAGCCTGCAGCTAAAAAAGTATTTATAGGTCAAAGTGCTTGTGAGAATGAGTTGGAAGACATAGCTTCCTTGAACAAAGAAGAATTAAACCAACTTTTTCAAAACACTGCAGATTCTTTTGATAATGAAAAATTACTTAGGTTAATGAAACAGTGTATCAAATTGAAACGATGTCCCTCTTTGCATCATATTTTTTACACGTTGAGTGTGAGTTCTAAAATTGGTGACAAATCAACTATAGAAGATATTAGACAATTGTGTGAGTATATCTGCCCAGAAGTTTTGAGAACGAATGCTAATTTTCAGCATTATGTTGCTGAAGCCGTTTGGATAAAAGGCAATATAAATGAGTCTTTGAGAATATTTAGAAATATTTACTCAAATACAACTCATTTGCGACGTAATATAAGAGAAATGTTGAAGTTTTTGATACTGAATACAGTTTCAAGGAGGAGCGAAGTTGCGCTAGTGAGTATAATCAAATTTTCAGAAGATTAAAAAATGAATATGCAGATTTCTTTCCCTTAACATATGTGTGGCAGACATGTTTTCTGAGCGAATGGTTCTCAGACCAATGTATAGCTTTTGATTTGCTGACTAAACATGATGGACTTTGTGGAGCTGTGACAAGTAGAATTCCTTATGTGGTTGCTGTTTCATTAAAGAATCATAATACAGAACTAGTTCACAGATTGTTTGAAGTTTTACTTCATTTTGATATGAAGTCGCAGTATGAAGGAGTACTTCTAGCATTATTAGATTATCAAAGTGAGTATCAGTTTTCCATAATCGGTAAACATTTCTGTTTTAAATTTTCAAAAAGAACGTCCTCAACCCTTTCAAGTATGCCAAACAATATGTATATATGAAATGACCTAAATTATCCCATAGCAGAGTGTTATAATGAACTGTCCAAGGTTCTCGTTGACATACATATCTGGGTTTTATCCGATAAATTTTAGAAAGTCCAAAATCATTCAGAAACTTTGGACAACAGACGAGCATTATTGTATTATTTAATTTGTTTTTACTGTTTTTACATATATTATGATTTAGTACTCTTTGTAGTAACCTCAAAGAGAGTTACTGGCTTGTCGAAGCTTAAAAATAGCTTACACTTTCATTTACATTTCATATATCATTGAGGTTTTCATTGTTTTTTATTACAAATAAGACCATCTGGGGGACAGTTTGCTACACGACTATGGTCAGCTCAAAAGTATTAGGAATTCTATTCAAGTGTGTATATATTTGAGATTTTGTGAATGTGTAAAGTGTGAAAACTATGACTTAGCCAGCTTTTCCCAAGGTGGTAATTGCCCGAAGAGTTAGTGAGATTTTTTTGAAATTCTCCATAAGGAAAAACAAATAATTATGAGAAATATTGCATTCAAAACCAAAAACAAATTAATTTTTTTTCTGAAATTTTCATAAGCAAGTAACTACTTTTTCGACACCAACGTCTAGCTGTCTAGGGTCAAAATTCATACCTTATCAAAAAAAACCAAAAAAAAAAAACAAAAATTTTATCTATATTCTTATAGCTTCTTCTTCTTTTTATTACCAGTATTTCGACAATGATGGGTTCATCATTATGTAAGAATATGATGAACTGTTAGAAGTACGTGACATTATTGGTAAAAAGGTTGGCCTTCTCCAATGAAAAGGTGGACTATAAGTGACTTCTATATGTCCAATTCATAAGTAATTGAGTACAACTTCTTCTAATCTCATTAATTTTATACAGAATTCCCATTTTTCAAATTTCGGCTTGATTTTTTCCATTTTTGTTGTAATAAACCGTTTAATTTTGATTAGTAGATTGTTTCAGATCATAAACTGTAACTTTTTATATGGCAAATTTGCTGCTAATCTAGTTGTCAGGTCGACTGAATCATTTTAACTTATTCCACAATGAATAAGAATCCATAACAATTCTTCAGTTTTTCAAGTTCCTTTGGTAAGTTACATTCGGGAAATTATAGTGGTTACTTGGGCTAAGAACAGAAATTTAGTTAAAAAAAAGTCAGCGAGAACTGAATGGATTTGAAGGCTTTTTTTTACTGAGATTGCTCAAAAAATAATTGTATAAACAAAATGGGGTGTAACTTATTATCCTTCTTAATGAAATAGTGTAGTGATCAACTTCCAAATGTTTTTTTCCAGTACGCCAAGGAAATACTCAACGATGTTTGGAAATTGTTCAGTGGTCATTACAAAATGATGTGCAGTTACCGCCAGTTTATCACAAAAACTTTGTCAGTCTCCTACTAGGTTCTGGGCCAGATTTTTACTTGAAATCTACAAAAAATATGCCAAAAATAGAAACACATTTCAAGTTTTAGTTATATTTTTTAGAATTATCATAGGCATAAAAATAATTTATTGTAAAAATAAATATCACAAGTGTACAGTTTCAATGATGTTGTCATCATAATCACTCTTTTTATTCATTATTACTCCCATTCCTTTTTCCTCGCAGCCCCTTTTCACTAAACAGGTCATCAGTCTGAAAAAATTCAAATCAGTATCATATGTGGTTACTTTATTCTTCTGGTGTATTTTGGACAGAAAAAAATGGGTGTTATATAGAATGATTATGAATACCAAGATTCGTTTTTGGGAATGAGTAGTTAAAACAGAAGTAATTACCATATATCCACCAAGTGTAATATGAATAAAAGATAGGTATTGACCCAGCGGCGGCCCTATATCATTTTTCAGATGGTGCGAGATCTTCTGGTTGCGCCAAAAGTACAGATTATTTTTTTATCAGCTATTCTTCAAACTATGAGAATACTTTCAGAATATATGTTCCCAAATAGATGACTTCAACACAGAAAAATATAAAAGGACTTTCTGCCCTTGCTGCAACTTTCAATAATCAAACAGACATGAAAAATATTGAATAATTTCTTCAGGAAACTGTACATTACTTTGTCACTCCCTCACTTATTATGCCTAGTCTACCGTCTGTTTCTCTTTTATTTGCAGCTGTCAATTAATACTTATAATTTTGTTTTTTTTTGTTTCCCAACCAATCGAAAAAACCGCATTTATAATTTTGTATTCACATTTATGATTTCTGCGCCCTCCTTCGGTCGGCGCCCGGTGCAGTCGCAACGCTCGCCCATTTCCTAGGACCACCGCCGAATTGGCCCCTAATGATGTTATATTTTGTCATTCCAATATTTTTCAGTTGAAATAATTGGTCAAGACATAACATTCCAGATCTCAACGAAATCAGTACTTTTTCCAACTCCTTGGAAACATCTGAATTACACACTGATATTTGGTATTATTGGTGAATAAATGGTATAGTCGAAGTAACCTGTATTGTGAATAGTTAAAGCTATCTTAAAGGTCAAAAAAACCAATACAGAGGAATAATGCCGCTGCCTGCCAGTCCACGTGGACTGAAGAATTGGCGGTTCGTTTTGGATAATTTTTAGTAATCGAGTTTTATGATTGGCTGCAGTTATAATCACTCAAAATGTTTGTTATCTGTTTAAAATGTGGCGTCCTTGGACAAGTACTAATAGTAATAACGAGTGTGATAAAAACGCAGACTTTTTCCTGTGTAGTGATTCCAATAGCGATGGTGAGCAATGCGAAAAAGAGATACCGGTGAATAAGATTCGGATGCATTTGAATATTGAAACACAGAGAGTATGTTTCAATGTATATAAGAATCTACATCTAAGTTTGGTTTTGGGGAAAAAAAAATATTACAAGCAACATCAGATTTGACTGAAATTCCTTTCTCAACTGAACGTAAAATAGTCAAAAACAACCTTATGAACGCAAGAAGGGACGTGATACGGGATTACCAAAACCTTTAGATGTTCATGTAATGAAATCCATTGAAAAAACAATATACGACTAATACAAAAGCAATGAGATTCCTATCACTGAAATCATAAGGAAGAAATTGAATTTCCGGCCATAACGTGAGCTGCTGTAACAAAACTCTACAGAATTGGATAAAGAAACTAGGATTTAGATTTAAAATAATAAACAACCGTCAAGCAGTTACGGAAAGCAGAAGAATGGTGGAATTGCGTAACAAATTCTTAGAACAAATAACTGAATATAGGCAAGAACAACGGCAAATTTTCTATCTGGACGAAACTGGGTTCCGAATTCTTTAAAATTATGTGGAAAAAAACTGCAATGTTGACTATCATAAGAACATAGAAGCTATTATTTTTGAGGAATGGTTTGAAAACATATTGATCCCAAATTTGGATGCGAATAGTGTAATAGTTCTTGACAACGCTTCCTATCATTCGCGACAGCTCATCAAAGTACCGAATAAAAATTCGAGGAAAGATGAAATACAAAGTTTTAAAATGGATTACAAATTGTATTTTGAAGAAAACTATACCAAAAACCAACTACTTGAAGTTTTACAGACACAAACATTTGAAAAAGTGTATGCCCTTGAGAGTATTGCTGAAAAGTAAGGACTCACCATACTGAGACTTCCCCCCTATTTTTGTGTTTTCAATCCCATCGAGTTGATTTGGGGAAAATTGAAACAAATCATCAGGCGTAAAAATAATTTTCCAAGATTTGATAAAGGTAATAGTGCTAGTTAAAGAAGAAGTATCTAATATTACAGAAGAAGACTGGCAGAAAAGTATTAAAAAAGTAATTTCAGTTGAAAAGACTATATGGAGATTGGATACTTCCATATTAATGGTGGAAATAAATTCATTATTGTTTAAATGACGACAGTGATAGTGAAACAGATAATATGGAAAAGGAATTATCAGAAGTTTTCGAAAAAAGTTAGTGAAGTGTTTTTGAAGCAATCGAAGTATTTTCAATCATAACTCTGTTATTTGAATCCCTACTTTCCCACTCATCTATAGAAACGAAATATTTATTATATATATATATATATATATATATATATATATATATATATATATATATATATATATATATATATATATATATATATTACAATGTAGGTTTTCACGGATGGTAGAATATGATGTGTTGTTTTTCCGGGTGTTCATCCGTTGTGTACTATTCGATAGTCGACGTTTCGCCATCATCTCAGATGGCATTATCAAGACGAGTTACTGCTTCGCTACGAGAGGTGTAACTAGTTACACCTCTCGAAGCGTCGACTATCGAATAGTACACAACGGATGAACACCCGGAAAAACAACTATATTATTGAAGGAGAACTCTTGGAAGGTAGGTTGTACTATATCGTTTACTTGAACTATACCTAAAACCCACCATATATACTTCAAATGTCGAGTATAACCTCAACTACAACTGAATGATACTATATAATGATTTCGTTGTTATCAGGTACCACTGCCTCATAAAATTCAAAGGTATGCGCAGAAATAACATGTTGCTAGAATATGAATTTGAGGTAATATTTCTTACAGAACCAGGACACTGCAGACGGCATACAATAATATACTGAAGAAAAAAACTGCAGCCGGAAATGTATCTAATGTTTGTATATAAATACTATTATATACTGGTACAGCAAGCGCAGGTGCTATTGCTTCACATATTCCAATTACTGACTGGAATTTTCCAATGTCTTTTTCTGCAACTATTTTCGTCGAAAGAGATTTTTTCGCTACCCTGTACATTCTCGTAATAACGCTAACTGAGGAACCTGAAAAATGTTAATGAATAGTTTTATTATTCTTTCTCATTAGAATGAAATATTACCTATATAAAAAGTCAGTGAAGTGGTCGCCAGTCCAAAAGCTACGTTCGAGAATATTTTTGTCAAGATACAAACGAATAGTATCATATGGTCACTTATTCGTAGGATTTTTGTGAATAGGGGCAGAGCCAAGGAGTTGCCTATGGTAGAGGATATTTTGAGAGATTTATCCTTTTTGATGAAAAAATCTTACCAATTAGGAGGACCAAGCCATTAACGGTTATAAAGAAACTGAATTCCACTGGAGTCCATTGAAATACGTTTTGAACGTATAGATATAATAAACTAGTCTCACCTAAAAAAAAACTTTGAATTACTCCCGCAAATCAATGCTGGTAACATATATGTAGTCTGAGACTCTGAAATTAAATGGTTATTGGATATTTTCAGCAAATTTTGAGATGGATATTATGATTTTCTTCTAAGTATCGTAGCGTTCCAGGAAAACCTGAACCCATTTGTCAATCAAGCAAAAATCTTTTTTATTAAAATAAACTATTTACATGCCTAGATTTCATGAGTGCCTCTAACTTGAGGGTAGAGTAGCAAGGTGACTCCAGACAGGCGCGTCCCCGCCGAGAGGAGGCGGTGGGGAACGCCCCCCGCGATGTTAGCGGGTTCACGCTCACCCAGAAACATAGACTTTATTAAAAAAACGACTAGGTAATGTGCCTCCTGCCGCCAAGGCTTATGCATATCATTACATGGTTTTGATATTCAGGTCATTCAAATGAAAACATAACTGTCGATGTGTTGGTTAGCTAGATACTCCTGGAGTTCATAAAAAAACCAGGACAAATTGTCAATCGGTTGCGAGTTGAATATAGACGTTACCTGTCGAGTTACAGTGAGTGTGAACCAAATAGTGGATCTGACTCTAGCTTAATTTCTCTTTTAGTTTTTTAGGCACGCATGGTGAATAGATAGTTGTTTCCCGAATATTAAATGATAATCAGGGAAAAATACTGGAACTAGCATGCCACAATCATTTTGATTGCCTGAAACGAACATAGACAGGTTCTTGCCTTATTTTTTCATAATTCCATATGATTGGAATGCGGTTCTGGGGGAACTCCATATTTGATGTCTACTGTAACGAGAAATATGCTGTTCCAGTTTTCATTTGGTATAGGAATAATTTCAGGACTTTTACAACAATATTCCATTACCATCATCAGGTTCGGCAAAGGGTTTGACGAAATTTCCTGGTACTCTGTCGAAGGATGTTCTAAGCAGATACTGTGCAATTTTTTCTTGTACTTTTGATGCCAAAGGGCCCTCCTGGTCGACTAATGAGATGCTGTTTCAACACAATTTTGATTTGTTCTCTTGATAAGATCAAAATTTGGTGTACTACTACCTCTAATAGGTCATCACAATTTGCAGACTTGCCGCCATTCTGGCATTACTAAACCAACTAATTTCAGAACGATAATCTTTCTATGGGCTTCTCATTTTAGCCATCATAGATCGCATTCTGTAGAACAGAAACTGAATTCTACTAATACCTAGTTCCTTGCGGTGCATTTTGTCTTGAACGGTGCCTTCCTTCTTTCAAGCAACTTGTCACCTGATATGCATAATAGTCGAGAATGCCAAAAGATGTGCTATCACACTGAAGATTAGTGGAATCCATGACTATGACTCCAAATGAAATGTGTGTTTAACAGGGTATTTGCCGATTCGTTCAAAGACTTTGGTAGTACGTACATATTCCCAAGAAGCTATGCTCCCCTTCAAGTTTTTTTGAGCCAGTTTCATAAAACCTTGATCTTTGCTGGATCGGTCGGTCATCAAATATTTTTTTCTCTCTATTACGTATGTTATTCACGTAGACCTTTCTGTGAGTCCTCTCAGAACCAGTACCATCAACCTTTTACATTACACAACCCAAATGAAAGAATTTGATCTAACTTGATCGGTAAGAGTGGTAGGCAATGGATAATTATCTATCCATGATAATGATAACAAGCTTTCCCAATATAGACTTTATGCACGTTTCAAAAAAGTTTCGACCTAACAAAGACGCAGGGCACTTTTTTAGATTTTTTTTGTTTTAACATCGCTCCTTTCAACTCTACACACTTCTACCAGCGATGCTCCTATTTCTGTAACCTGTCCAAATAGTACTCGGCGTTTTTCTCTGCAAAATATTTGGTCACGAAGGTGATTGCCTCTTCATTTGACGAAAATCTCCGTCCTCCGAGCGCAATTTTTATATGAGGTAATAAAAAGGAGTCGCTTGGGGCTAGATCTGGTAAGTAAGGCGGATGGTCAAACAGTTCAAACTGTAACGACTGAAGTGCGAGACGGTGCGTTGTCTTGGTGGAAAAGAATTTTTTTCCTGAAAATGTGTCCGTTTTTCCCCAAATTCAGTGTTTAGATTGTTAAGTATCTATATCTGTAGAATAGGGAGGGTGAGTGTAGGCCCACAGCACTTAGGCCACATGTGACCCATTGTACATCCTCCCGAGGAGTTGTTCTCTTAGGTCATCGTCCATCCTGTTCTTTCCAGGAAGGTGGACAGGTGACTGGGATACATCTCCTTTATATCGGCAGGTGTAGGCCAATACTCGCCGAACACACACTTTCTTATTGACGATAACTCCGGGCACTCGCATACGACATGCCTGACAGACTCCTGCCAGACAGATCTTCCTGTTCACACATCCTGCATAAAGGTGTGTCCACTAATTCCATATTATGGAGGTTTTTCCCTAGTTGACAGTGGCCAGTCAGAACTCCTACTATTAAGCGTAGATGTTTCCTGGTCATCGCCAGATATTTCTTTGGCACCAGTTTCTTAGAGTCGCCAAGGGCGATCCTGGCAAGATTGCATCTTTTGATTCCATCCCACCTCTTTAGGGATTGAGCATGGGTGTAACAGTTGGCTATAGTTCCGCAATTGTCAAAGTCATCAGGCCGTACGTGCCACTGGGTCCTAAAATTCTTAGTCCAGCCATTTCCTTGGCTAAAGAGTCGACAATGCGATTACCTTTACTCCTGTCGTGCCCTTTAACCCACCTCAGGATAATGTTATTATCTACCGAGGCTTTGGCTAAATCTTGGTGGCACTCTAGTACTAGCCCTGAGGTAACACGTTGTCTGTTCAAGGCTAATAGAGCTTGTCTGCTGTCAGTGCAGATTGTTTTTATCAGAAATTCCATTTCCTGCTTATTTCTATTGTGGCGATTGACCACGTTTCTGTTTGGACCACGTTTGTATTTTTTCCCATTGCCCACTTAATCCTTAGGCTTAGTGATCTGCAGTAGTTACACTCCACATCCTGAGCCTTTAGACTGTTAAGTAATGATGCGTAGTATGCTCCTGTAATGGTATTTCCTTTTTGAAGATAATCGATTGAAATAACTCCATGACTATCCCAAAAAACAGTCGCTAATCACTTTCCCGGCCGAAAAAAACAGTTTTTGCTTTCTTTAAAGCAAGCTTTCCCTTTGCAGTCCAATGTTCGGACTGTATTTTTGTTACGGGCGTATACTGGTGTATCCAAATTTCATCTACAGTAATTCATCGGCGCCAAAACTCGAATTTATTGCGCCTAAACTGCGCCAACAGAGCGTTGGAAATGTTTATTCGAACACGTTATTGGTCTAACGTGAGCAAACGCGGCACCCAACGTGCGGATAGCTTTCTCATACCTAAATGTTGATTTAATATGTGACATGTTCTTTTGACGTGATACACAGACGTATTGCCTTTCAAAAAAAAATATTCAATGACAGCTCGATACTCAATTTTGTTCATTTTCATAAAAATGTTCACATCAACTCATTCAAACGACTGTTCCATAACAACTGCGCGTCTAAAATGGTTGAAACTTTGGTGAATAACTGTCAACAGATGAACAACGAAATTCACTAGCTTTTATTTACGATTGCTGCTATCTTCATGTTGAGGTCGGAACTTTTCAATCCACCCTCGTAATGTACACAATCAAAGCAAGTCAACTTGGATTATTTTTTATTCAACCGAGACTCTCTCAACCACATTCACTAAGCTCCTGAGTGCACTATTGTAGCTCATGTTGGGCTGTATTAGGTATCATGATCTCATTCGTTATCTTCTATGTTGTAATTTTGGTCAATTTTTGTGTCTTCAATTAGATTCTAGTTTATATTTGAGGTACCTACTATAATTTGTTAAAAAATATAAGATTAACTTAAAAAAAATAAGTGTGTAACTTCTGTAAGGTATTGTTATGAAAAATTTTATAATTTGACTCGAAATATTCATTTTCTTATTATCTTTCGTTGAAACCAGAACCCGAAAACACAGTATTTGTGATTCGCGGACACTGGTTTCAACTGGTTGCTCTCAGTGGAAGCTGCAGTTAATACAGAGGACGAATATCATTTGGAGGGCGATGTCGAAGATTGACTGTGCTACGAACCCCCTAGGAGGGACTCATTTATGTGTGATATTCGTGAATTGAGTCTTCTATTCTGTCGACCCCATATATGGCATGGCGTCTTCGTACTTATCGGATTTCCTTCAATTTGTTAATGTTTAATTTGTATATTGGGTTCGCTCGTTGTCATTAAAATACACAGAAATGGGTCGGTATGTCCTCAGTACAACTGAAGGAAAAATGATAACCAACGTGCTGTTGATTCTTCAATAAATACTTTTTTTGTTTTGCCACTCTTATCGTTTTATTTTAATTTTTTATTGATCTAGTTGTCTCGAAAACCTCATTTGTTCTTTTTCTTTTCGTTCTTGTGCATCCGCACAAGTATATTAATTTTTTTTTACTACATAAGGGTTTTGCATTCTTGTAGTTCCTATTTAATTAAAACACGCTAACTTGAAAGTGGTGAGGGTGTTTTAAAATTTTTCGTATATTTGTTTGGAGAAATTTTACATGGGTGATAGGTAAATAATATTTACGGATTCTGTTAATATGCAAATAACAAACTTCATGGGTTTGCACAGATTGTCATGTTTGCTTTCTGGTCAATTCTGAAAGGACACAGACAGGCGTATAATAGTGGAAGTAGAGATGCAATGGAGCACAAATGAATTCCCAAAGAGCGAGTCGTTGCAATTTCTACAAGTTGATACTGATGTCTGTTTGTCACCATATTAATAAGACACAAGACTGGTGTTTCTTTCCTTTTATAGGTATAGGTTTGGATTAGTTGGATTATATCCGACAGGAAATAACACCTAGAGTAAAGGTTGGACAAGTTTCAAAAACTGGACGCAGGATACAAATCGATAAATTAATCAAGACAGGTTCAAATGGAAGCTTATAAATTATAAATTCCGAAAGGAAGTAGATACTTTACCATCGTAAGCACTTCGTTGTAAGAACGTCACGAGGATCATCAAGAGTATATGCATTTGGTTAACGTCAGGGGATTTTTTGAATATCACTTGGAAGGTGTCTATAGCATGTTTCGGACTGAATATGTCTGCTATTACGGAAACTGCCTGTTTGTTACCAGACGAAGTTTTTTCTACAATCCAAAATTGGCTGAATGTTAATGCTATTAGGAACAAAAAACTTGAGATGCTTAAAATAGGAATATATCCAATTTTCGAATATAAAATACCGCAAAATGAGTTAACCAGCGGTCCAGCTACGCTTATCACTATTTGTAGGATTCCTAACCTAATAGTTCGCATCTCTATAGAGCTTATATCGGCAATATAGGCTGTCGTAGCCATATTCAACATAGTTTGTCCTCCAAATAAGGACGGAATTACTTTTTGTAAAACACCTTGTACTTCTAACGACCAAGTTTTCATGTTGAACACACATAATAAACACCCCACCGTACCCAACACTTCTCCCACTATTGGAAGTATTATGAATGGTTTTCTCCACTTGTGGCGATCACTGTATGATCCAAGGAAAAGAATCAATATCAGTGGCATGACACTTTGAACAGGTTGCTGCCACGAATGCATTTCACTTATCGTTACTTGAATTTCGTGGTTGAATGCAGAGTAGTTTTTATGCTGGCCTTCAACAATGGTATCACAGATGGAGTCGTTGTACTGCAAATTCACCCTACACGCTTTTTCAATTTCTAAGTTGGCCAAGGTCGGCTTGCACAGGTATACTGCCATATAGTAGAAACCTACGACTGGTTCCACTGTCACTGCTTTTTTAATGGTCACTAGCTTTTGTTTCAAGGAACGCGCAGGTAGTGAGTCATTTTGGTGGGCTTCTTTTTCTTTGGTGGGTGCTTCATTGTCGCTACCATTTTGTGGCATAATACTTCACTGAGAGATCTGAAAGAGAATTAAAAAACGTTATAGAAGTGATATGCTACGACTTGAAACAGACGTATATTGAATTAGTAAGTACTTTTTACACGATTGTGACAATGGGGAATGTTCCTCAATTTGGGTTATTACAGCAAATGCAAGTTTGAACAAAATAAAGTTGAGTTCAATTCATGAGTTTTTCAAATTCACTTCGAAAAGTATACAAATTGATGTTTCAAATGTTGGATTTTAATTTTAAAAGGGATTTGTTTCTAATTCACATATTGGCAACAGCGCCTATATCAAGTTAAAATAATTTATACGTACCTAGATACTCTACTTTAAAAAAAGGAAAATTATCTTCATAAATCAACAATTAAGACAAAATATAAATTATAGTTCAATACCATGCACCTCCACAAGCCACATAAATAACAGTTGTTGTGTTATTTATTTATATAGAGGAACATAGGTTAGGTGCACAAAATGTCATATGTCACAGAATGTCTCGGAACTCAGAACATAAGTAATCAGAACAGCACGCCTCTGAAATATGTCATCTTTGTTTGTCTCATACAGGTAACATATTCATTGTCCTTTATTAGCTATAACCGATGTTGCCAAATGGTGAAATAGAAACGAATTCCTTCAAATGTTGAATGCATTATTTCTTTTTTAAGTATCTAAATAATTTTTTAAAGAAAAAGGTTGAAATGATAAGTTCGAAACGCATTGTTTTAGATCTCTTTTATGAAAACTACTTGATTTTCGCAGGAGGAACATTCCCCATTTGTTATGTGACACAGATCAATCATATGAACGTGAGAAATGCTTTTGAAACGAGTTATACACTAAACTTTTCCAAGACTGTACTGTTCTAGTACTTCAGTGTACCATTAAAGTAAATTGTTTACTGTACCTTAAATCGGAATTGTACATTATTTTGATATTTCTTTTTAATTTTTCACTAACCTCAACTACTTTTCATTTGAAAAGGATGAAATACCAACTAATTAGTTATTCCAAAATAAAGTAATAAAGCGATAGTTCCAAAGTGAGCACTTTTCACAATCACAAGAAATGCAATACTCTTTTCGACGCGCGATTCACCAACCAAGTTGGCGTCTTTAGAAAATGAAGGGATAGTTGATGGACATAAAAAGTAGGTATTTGTCATATTATAGTTCTGAAAATGGTTAGGTTTTATTTCTTTACTATTAATTGTTTCTCTTTTTTCATCAGGATTACCTTTCGGAATTTCTCATCTGGCACTGTATTCAGGAACTTTCTTTGGCGTATAATTTTCGCTTTAGGAAATATTGCAGTTTCTTTCAGTAGACCATATTAATATTGTATCGCAAATTGTGATCAGAGTTATGGATGCTTTATATTTCTTAGATACTTCCTCAAATTAAAGTGACAACGTTTTTAGAGGATGCTCCAACAACGCTATTTGTATTTCACTACTGCTGAATCTTCTTAGGTAGGTATATACTGCCTGATATCTATATTTCTATGTCTGTGTTATAAAATCTAACATATTTTTTTCAGCTTTTTCTTCAATTTTGGGGGTATATCATTAACAGTTTTAATTTTCTACACGATACAGTGGTAATAACTTCCGACGACGGATATCTCTCAAATACTTTTACCATCAACGCTGGTGTTCCCCAGGGATCTATATTGTCTCCAATTTTCTTTCTATTGTATATCAACAATTTATTGGAAGAAACCAAGACTCCAATATATTGCTTTGCTGACGGCAGCACATTTGTTTCGTCATTCCATTTGGATTCCAGAACATCGGCGGTGGATGCAGACCTTCACCGGCAGCAGGATGTTGTATATCTTAATGAGGATCTAGAGTAATTTCGAATTGGGGTGAAAGTAACCAGGTTCAATTCAATGCCACAATATCCCAGGCATCGGTTTTCTTCAAAAAGATAAATGTCTCCGAACTAGACATAATAATGTCAGGTCAGACAATTTCACTTTCTGTTTCGATAAGTATGTTGGAGGTTAAAATGGACACCAATATGTTTTGGCACAATCATGTCGCTGGAATTGCAAATGCCACTTCTCAAAAGCTTGGAACACTGTTCCGAATCAGAAAACTGTACACATCTCAGCAACTTTTGATGCCTTATAAAGCTCAGATCATATCTTCTTTGGAGTATTGTTCACATGTATGAGGCTCTGCCCATAAGCATACCCTGAAGCTGCTGGATTCCATCCAGAATATAGCCATCCGCCTGATTGCAGACGCGAACATCACTTGCAACCTTGATAGTCTGGAACATCGAAGAAAGGTTGGAGATTCGTCTTTCTTCTATAGATACTTTCACGGAAAGTGTTCAAATGACTTGGCACATTTGATCCTACCAAGAGCGGTACATATCAGAAATGGCTGCTCATCGTTTTGAGGTTCAACTCACTACACCTCGAAGTTCACTGTTCAAGAACTCTCTCATTTGGAGAACTGCGTTTATGTGGAATGAACTTCCAAAGTGAATCGCTACTTTCGTACAGGCACCGATCTTAGAGCGCCTTAAGGATTTTCCTGTAGTGCTTGTGTTTTGTCCTTAAAAAAACTCAGACATACTTTTGAAAGACTCCTCTATCCAGGTTTATTGAACGTTTGTTGGCACTTTGAAGTTTTGTTTTATGTACCTATGAATAAAATCAAAGAGGCTATATTTTCACACAGTTTAAACCCCACAAAAAAATTCAATACATGTTTATGAAATTAGTCACTTTTCGGACTTGTTTCCAGGTTGATTGATGTTTTATAGCAGTCGTAGAAAAATATGTTTTTAATATCAATGAAGATATCTCTGAATGATGTGAATAGACTTGTATAAGCAAGATTGTGACAAGGAAAAAACTGCTCATTTTCACCTTTTACAAAATAATTCAATATTTGACATTGGTGTTAATAATAAAATTTAAGAAACATATTTTATTGTTTGTAAATGCTCATATAGGTACTAATGAAGTGTAATTTGTGTTATATCATGAATAGTTGGTGACATTAGAGAGAAAAACTGTTTCTTAGTGGCAAGATACACGAAACCCTGACACAATCAAGAAGTTTTAATATGCATGATAATAAAATGACTTTTGTATGACAAAGCCATCATGATTGTTGAGTTCATTATAATAGGTGCACTAGATAAAAAACAGATGTTCAAATTTCTAACCGCGGAAACATATTCTAGTTGTATACTTATCTGGTGACGTTTTGAAGACTGTATCCATCTTCATTAACAAACCTACGACCAATTTGATATTATCAGTGTCAATAATAATAATAATATGTTTAATGTTTTGATCTAAATAGCTTGGATAAAGAAAATGGATATTCTTTAAAACGTCACTACATGAGGAACTGCAGCAAATTTGGAATACTGCAGGTAAGTTGGAATACCGTGGATACCTTATTATAATAAGTGTTATCCGTGTTTTCTTCTTGTAAACTTATCGTTACACGCCATACGGAGCTAATGAGCTCTAAAAAACGACCGCCATCTTGACATTCCGGCTGCCAGCCTCATAGAAGCGAAACGTCAAATTTCAAACTTCTTTCGGTAAGAAAGCAATCACTGATAATCATTTACTATGATACATAAAATCTTAATTGTAATTATTTAAAGTAATAAGCGACCTTTTTAGTTAACGGTTTTACTATTATTTTCTTAATATTTCTGAAATTAAAAAGGTGATATGAAATTTTAGGTTAGGATGTCATGTTGTTAATTTGGAATACCGAAAGTGAATATAATTTGAGATATTCCATCTGTGATTATTTTAACTGATTATCACTTAATAATTATATTAGCGTAAGCTATTTTGTTATAAAAATTATTACCAAGAGAACTGAAAACTATGAAAATGTTAGAAATATAAGAAATTTATTAGATAGTAAGGAAAAGTGTTAGCAAAGTCAAAGAGAAAAGGGTGATCATAATTTGGAATAATATATTCCAAATTATCTGCACCATAAGTCGAATGAAGCTTTTGGAGTTTTTTAGGTCGATTAAAATTTTGATAATGTTCTTAATTTTCTTTTTGTTTTATTCTTTCTATTATTAAAGTTCAATAATTTTCTAACCATTTGATGTATTTTCTATTGGGCTAAGCCATTTTCTTCTCTACTTATTCCCAAAAATCAAAGCAGTATTCCAAATTTGCTGCAGTTCCTCTACATATTTATTTTTATAAGTAACATTTTTTAAATTTCAAGTTACTGACAAATTAGCCTTCTTTTTTCAGAAAGCAAATTTAAATTTAATATTTATTTAATAGGAATCACACATTAAAAGGTAAGACCTCGTTAGTCCTTAGCTCGCACAAGTTTCGACTTCTGAGAGTTGTCGTTCGTAGGGGTGCGACAACTGGTTAACGGAAAAACATATTTTTTTCTCAAAATGAAATATTTAAACAGAATTAGTTTTCAGGATATCCCAATTATCTTCGCATCATACAGAATATATCATTGGAAAATTTATATTAATATCCCCTGTTCGATGTCTATTAATACTATATTTAACGCAATATGATAATCAGCGTCGGCCGCCTCTTTTGCAGTTATTTGTCGCAGTCACTATTTTGATGGCTCCTTAGCTGCGTTCGTAAGGGACATACCGGGTAGAAATATCTCAGTGACTTCGTGGTTGAATTATAGTGCCACTTGCTTGAGACGACTATGTTGCTTCCTTCGATTTATCGGCATGTTTGCATTCTTGATATTCTTTCACTCTCACAAATCACCGAATGTACTATGGTAGTTATTACTGGTCTAACAGATTCGTTGCACCCGGTATGTAGAACGTCTTGAGTATCTATCGCTATGTGAAGACATATCATGTAGATAACAAAGTGTACCTTTCAACGAATGTATTTCTTTTCTTAGTCCCGACACCCTCATCATAATTCTTTTGTCTAGTTACAAACATTGTTACACTTTAATTAAATAGGTCTTATTGACTTCATAGGCGTTGGATAAAACCATCGAAGGGAAAGTGTTCACAGATAGCAGACATTCATGATTATCACTGAATTTCATATGAGTTTTTTTTCTGATTCGAATCTGAAAAAAACATCTGTGAACATTTCATTATTATTGTCTTTGGAAAATTATATTTTTCTTTCACTTCTTCTGAAATAGGTACTCCACCATGGTTAATATGGGTTTGACGGGGTGACAAGTTAGTGAACGTTTCTTTAAAGTTAGAATCGTCAAGATTTTCAGAACGTATAAACAATTTTGAATCGAATAGTTTTTCGGTTGGAATTTCCTTGAAAATATCTATCGAAAACTTCCCGTACTTTATGCTGCGTAACTTTTAAAACAGCAATGTGGAAAGACTGTTAGGTATACGGCCTGATGATTCACGACGAAGTGAAGGTTGTTGGTTTGATAAACGACTATTCTATCAGGCCGTCAGAGGATAGTTAAAGAAAAGCGCAAACAGGTGTCTCTTTCACTCCCGTTGTCCATCGTACAACGAAGAAACTTAAGCAGGAAGTTTATGTTACAAAGATGATTTTTTTAAAAAGGTTAGGTTAGGTTAAAAAAAGTTATACGCTATTCTAATTGAAAAACATTAAAACAACAAAAATTGAAACTAAACAGTATTCTTCGATTACATTTTGTAATTATCACATTTACTTCACTTTACTCACTCTGAACTAGTTCCGAACTGATTGAACCTGTCTCTTAGTTCGTTACTGGCAGCTGTGTGAATTGGACGCTATCATCTGTGTGTTATAAGAAGTGTTTGCGCTTTTTTCCCGATTATCTTATCATTGGTACATTTGAATATTAATCTCGTGAAAGTGACCCACTTGAAAAAGTCTGGAATCTTATCTACTGAAGGAGATTTTTTTTGAGTAAATTAAACATTTCTGGACAGAATGAGAACTTGAAATCTGATTCCAAGTCTGTTTTAAAAAGACTTTCTACATTCTTTCCTTTGATGGAAATCCAGCTAAATCAGGAACTCGTGGAGAAAACAACTCCGGGAGAGGGAGAAGGCGTCCGCCTGAGCATCCTGGCAAGAAAGAAAGGCCAATGAGACTCTAAAGCCAAACACACCCAAGGAGTAGAATACCGCCGAAATTCTGATGAAGACGAAGTCCAAACTTCTGATTGAAAGAGGAAATTACCCTTCCCCATCAGGAAGGAGTTATCCTCTAGCGAGGAGAATGAGCGAACTCCACGAAAGCGCGAAAGGAAGAAGGTCAGGAAGACGTCCAACTCCCCTACCCTTGACCCGGAGAAGAGGAAGAAAACTGGAAGTGGGAGTCGTAAGAGCTCGGAAATCCGTAAGATGTCCATAATAAAATAGATGATATAAAAAACTATGGATAAGATTAATAAGAAGGTTAACCTCTTCTGTAACAGCAAAACAGAGATTGATCCTGCTCTTAAATTACCCATTAATGGCAATGAGATAAAGTCAGATTGACGCCATAAGGAACCACTATAAAAAACTCTACTAAAGAGTGAAAACTATAGTTTTCACTCTTTCGACGTTTCGGTTTCGACTTTGAAGCCATTTTCAAGTAAGTATGACTACAATGAAGTATTAATCTGCCTGCATCCTAGGTCTCGGCACTGGTCTCTTTACTGCCAAAAACTCCCAAGCATCGACTGATGCCTACCCCAGCAGCCTATGCTTGGGAGGTGTTTTTGTGAAGTGAGTGAAGTGAGTGAAGTTACCTTTCTGGAAATAAAAAAATTAGAAAGAAGTCCAATAGGTCCCATACAGTTGAGTGATCCTCCACTTTGGCTTTATTGTTCTGCTTTCTCTCACCAAAGTAAATAATAAAATTCAAGGCCGCTAATATCTTCCCATTTAACTCATACTGTTAACTTTTAGAGATAACTGGACATAGATTACTTCAAGGTTTGAAATTTACTCTAATAGTATAATTACCTTTCACATTCTCTGTCGAGGAATTCCTCCTGCCGAACTCAGCACTAAAACAAACACTGCCACAGATCCGAAATGAGAAATCTAGACAAATACTGTTATTGGTGATTAAAAGCCGATAAGTTATTGGTTGGTACTCGTTGGAATTCGTTATTTACAACAAAAGAATTACTAGATTAGTGTAATAAAGTCGTGGACAAGATAACATTTCTCTTTTAAAACTGTAAAACTGTGTTAACAATCGCACATTTCAGGGACGGATATTGACTCGGGGAACCTGCAAAATCCCGAGTATTGGTGTCTTTGATTTGAACTGAAAACCGGATGAAAGATGTTCATGTTTTGTACAGGGGCGGAGTAGAAAAAAAGTCGTCATCCGTTATTTCAAACTGTCAAAAACATTACTTTTCACGAGAGCAATGCACTTTTACTACGTGTATAATATTAAGATGTTTCAAAAATTTTGTCGTTTCAATGATGTGTTTTTGTAGCTTCATGTCTCAATAAATATTTATTCAACTGTAATAAATCCTATTATAGGTAGATCCTATTATGTCAACAGTGTAACATCTACGGGTTTATATATATATATATATATATATATATATATATATATATATATAATATATATATATATATATATATATATATATACATATATATATATATATATACAGGGTGTCCCTGGACTTCCTCTTTTCCTCTCGGGAATGTATAGATGGGGTCAAAATATCACCAGTACTTCATATAACTTTTTTCCTAAAAGTCTTCGTAACCAAGTTACGGGCCCTCGAAGTTACAAAATGAAAAATGTTTTTCTTTGATAACTTTTCAAGTGAATATTCAAAATCATCCAAATTTTGGTAATTGACTAAACAAATGAATTCCGTCGATGAGCTTTCATGCAGGAGTCAGTTGTTTTGCTACAAAGTCAGGAACGGACTACCCCCGATGGTCCACACCCCAAAACTCTGAAATGACAGATATTTTTCAATATTTTTCAACAAAATAAGGTTACTTGGACAATTTTATGAATAAAAGTACTCGTGTGGAAAGTCGATCGGAGCAACGAGTCTTGATAAAAATGTAGTTCTACTCGACGACATCAAACCCGCTCGTCCACCATTATTTGAAATGAATAATTATCAAAGCAGAAATAATAATGATAACGTTAATTCAACAACATTTATAACTGGAATAATACAAAGTATGCTAAAATGAAGTCGTAAACAAAAAGTACAGTACCTATATGGAAGTTTAAGTCACAATTGTGATAGCAGATATTTATTCAAAAGAAATATCAAGTTCTGTAGATTCGTGGTATTTTTAAACTAACAAGCTACTCTACTATGGAATATCGAATTCATTCCATATTTTGTATGTACATAATAAGTGTGGAATAATCACGTTTCGTGTTGATCAGTTATCTGAATCTCATGAAACTCAACATTCGAATGTTTCAAATTCTTCTTCACAGCTAAACTGTTGGGGAGTTTCACTGATAATTATAATTTTATGGGAGAAATTCTTTAACACGAATCTAAATTTAGCTGAAAAAACGCACATCGGAAAAAATATTTACTATACTAATAAAAAGCAAACGAATGAACTACAAAAACGGCTGCACATGATCAGGTGAAAAATATCCAGGGAATAATTATGTTCCATTTCTTTCACAGATGTTGACAAAAAAACCTTTTAGAAAGTTTTGATAAAAAATGAGAAACTGGAATGCGATTTTGTTTTGTTGAGTGGTGCGTTGTCATATGACTATCATTGTATTGTCAATATTCTATAGGATATTTTGAATTTTTTTGATATGGCCGAACAGTTTACATTCAATGAATATGCAGATATACATATATTTTATGGACGAGCATTTTGTAATGCTGCAGAAGCTCGTCGTCTGTATTCCGAGCATTTTCCCAATCGAACGGTACCGTCAAGAGAAACATTCGAGCGTGTCGATCGCAGCTTGAGGGAGACAGGTATGTAATAATTGATATAATTAATTTGAGCACGTTGTTTTATTTCGATATTATTGTAGGTACAGTTTTGCCAAAACGAGGTGGTGAGGGCGCTCCTAGGACTGTACGTACCGTTGTATTGGAGGAAAATATTTTGGAAGACGTCGCTGATGATCCTTCAATGAGCATCAGAAATCTATCAGAACAGTTCCATACATCCAAGTCCACTATTCATAGAATAATTAGGGAACAACTGCTCCACCCATTTCACATCCAGAAGGTACATGCCATGACACCTCAAGATTTTCCAGCACGACTGGAATATGCCAATTGGTTCATGGATAGGCAAAGAGAGGATATGACTTTTATTAATCGAGTTTTATTCACTGATGAAGCAGGTTTCAGTAGAGATGGAGTTATCAACTCTCATAATCTCCATATATGGGCCGAAGAAAATCCCCATGGGATATTGCAAACCAAACACCAACGGAAATTCAACGTGAATGTTTGGGCTGGTATCATAGGAAACCATCTTATAGGACCATTCGTTCTACAGAACCGATTGAATGGAGAACGTTATTTGGAGATCATTCAGAACGATTTGAATGGACTTTTGGAACATGTTCCATTGCAAACCCGAAGAGATATGTGGTTTATGCATGATGGCGCTCCTCCTCATTTTAGTTTGATTGTGCGTGACCATCTGAACCATATTTTCCACAATAGATGGATTGGTAGAGGTGGGCCATATTCATGGCCATCGCGGTCTCCGGATTTAAATCCATTGGATTTCTTTCTGTGGAGGCATCTAAAAAGCCTTGTTTACGCTACACCTATTCACACAAGAGATGCATTGTTGAATAGAATAACATTACATTGTGAAACCATACGAAACGACCCTGGAATGCTATTTCAAGTACAGAGAGGGTGTCTTCGCAGACTAAGAAAATGTATAGAGAGAGAAGGTGGTCATATCGAGCAGTTTCTGTAGCGGATTTTTCATTTCTGTTTGCTCTTGAGGCTCTTGAGTTTCGTTAGTTAAACGAGTTTGCATTATAAAAATTCGTTATGAACATTTTACCTATCATTTCCATTTTCCTTAAAAACTAATATTTTCGAATAATGGTAGACATCTCAGGATAAATGTTGTTGAATTAACGTTATCATTATTATTTCAGCTTTGATAATTATTCATTTCAAATAATGGTGGACGAGCGGGTTTGATGTCGTCGAGTGAAACTACATTTTTATCAAGACTCGTTGCTCCGATTGACTTTCCACACGAGTACTTTTATTCATAAAATTGTCCAAGTAACCTTAATTTGTTGAAAAATATTGAAAAATATCTGTCATTTCAAAGTTTTGGGGTGTGGACCATCGGGGGTAGTCCGTTCCTGACTTTGTAGCAAAACAACTGACTCCTGCATGAAAGCTCATCGAAGGAATTCATTTGTTTAGTCAATTACCAAAATTTGGATGATTTTGAATATTCACTTGAAAAGTTATCAAAGAAAAACATTTTTCATTTTGTAACTTCGAGGGCCCGTTACTTGGTAACGAAGGATTTTAGGAAAAAAAGTTATATGAAGTACTGGTGATATTTTGACCCCATCTATCCATTCCCGAGAGGAAAAGAGGAAGTCCAGGGACACCCTGTATATATATATATATATATATATATATATATATATATATATATATATATATATATATATATATATATATATATATATATATGGAAAATGGAAAATAATTATATTGATTTCAATCTAAGAGCCACCGGTAGACAGCTGTTGTCCTTGAGTTCGGGTTGAACCGCGTCTCGAGTTTTGTGTTCGACGTTTCGGCTCCCATTTTGGAGCCATTTTCTAGAATTTGTGGCTTGACGCCGGGGCCTCAATCTACCTACTCCCCAGGTCTCGTCACGAGTTCTCTTTAAGGTCTCAATCTGCCTACTCCTTAATTAGATTTAAATTTGCGTCTTTTTCTGTAATTGTAATGTGAATTCTAGTTAAACAACCCTCACTTGGAACCCAACAATATATAACCTTTTTGCAAATAGGAAGTAAACTCAGATAAAATAATATGTGAACTCTTTCATAGTATCAACTGGTTAGTAAAAAAACACACACTCACATAACGCCTCTTTGATGGTTCATGGTCAACCATAGGTTCTGTTGAACCGGTGTGTCTTCAACAGCAACACTTTTATTTTAAACTCCCCTGTACCCAATACCGGCTTACGATTTCACTACCGATTTTCCTTGAATTTCGCACTACGTTCTTAGACAAAATAACTCCCCTATTTAGGCCACCTTTGTCAGCCTCGAAGGCTGAGGGATGAGACCCCCGATCTCGTCTCGACGGGCTCCAGTAACCGACTTTTTTTGCCTCCCAAAAGAATCCCAAGCCCTCGCGTCAGCAACGCATCCACAAAAACCTCATCTCAGCGTTTTTAACCCTCCCAATCATATGTTCATCTGCAGGATGTAATATATTCATTTGTTTAGTCTAGCCCCACTTGAACATGACCATAACGCCGCTCCAAGGTCCGACAGATATAAAGTTGTTCAAGCACTTCTTCAACTGGAAAATATCGACACCGAAGAACCGGGTGATCGACCTCGATCTCTATTAATAAAATAATATTTTTCGTTAACTATCGCAATGGCAGTTATTACAATACTGATCGATAGAGAATTTTATACTTTGCTGTTCATTTTTTTTTTAATTTTAACGTTTTGTCTTCTTTCAGCTTATCTATATGATGTCGTTAAGCAATTTTTCTCTACGAATTCAAGTTGAAACAAAGCGCTGCCGAAACACCTCGTAAAATGTACCAGGCATTTGTCAATGATAGTGTTAATGAACGCACTGTTCGACGTTGGTTTGCGAAATTTAATTCCGGAGATATTCGTCTTAAACATGCGCCCCAAAATGGTCGACCTATAGTATTTTATGACGAGGATTTGAGGACCCTGGTTGGGACTGACTCATCACAAACGGTACGTGGGATGGCGGAAGAACTGGGAGACAGCTCCCATGCGGTTTTTGATGGTTTAAAACGCACTGCAATGGTCATTGGGTGCCACACGATTTGAAAAATCGACAGAAATTGTCACGTCTCCAGGTCTGTTCTTCTTTGCTTTTGCAAAACCACAAAGATACTTTTTTCCATCCGATCGTCACGTATGATGAAAACTGGACCCTCTACGACCATAGGAGACGTTCAGGACAGTGGTTGGACACCAATAAACCACCCAGGCACTCAAGGCGAAAACCCAAAAAAGACCATGGTTACTGTACGGTGGTCAGCGGCTCTAACTTTCTGCAACCGGGCCAAACCATCACAATAGAGTCCGCAGCAGCCGACACTGGTCAACTTTTGAAACAACCAACATCACTGAGTAATGTGTTCTGCAATAAGTAATGAGAAAAGAAACTAAATTGAAAGGGTAGGTATATCTTTAGAAGAGATTAATTTTTGGAAGATTTCCACATTTTTTGTATAAAGATGGAGAAGTAGGAAACCAAAACCTTTCCTTCTCAAAACTAGTTATTCAGAACAGACAAAAAATTAAAAGGCAGGAACAGAAACCTGAAGCAAACGACTATTCAGGCAGATATCATTTTGTACTGCGATCAACAAGAGTGTATGGAATGAGTGAACAAGAATGTGAGAATAGAGAAGGGGCTAGTGGAAAAATATTCTGGATATACTAAAAAATGGATTCCGACCTACTCGCCATGTACAAATATAAATTAATTAAAGAAAGTTGATGCTGAAATATTGTTTTGCAGGTATCACCATGAAGTTATTCCCATAATGTTGGTACTCTAATGAAGGTGAGAAGTAAGTCGTCTGCTGATTCTATAATTTTTTACAAACCGTTGGCTCATCCGTCCCTGGAAATTATTTTAATAGTATTCATCTGAATTTTTATATATAATTATGAGCCGCATAATTGTTTCAAAAATAAAATGATATTCCTTTGTAATTGATAGTTGTCACGATGTTGGTTGAGTGATTTTATGTAAGAGTAGAAGGTCATACGAAAGAAACTGATGTTCCGTTTATATTAAACGCGGAATTTTGTATACAGGGGCTTGTTGGAAGTATGCAGAAATAAAAACTGGTAATTCATTAAGGATTTCAAAGGTGATCTCTATGTTTACTTTTGGATTACATCAAAATTTACCGCTTTTTATAGTTTATTGATTGTTTTGAAGTGTAGTTTGGTGTTTATTCCGCAAGCGTACTGCAGTCTCTAACAAGGCCGTAGCCAGAAAACAATTTCGGGGGTGGGGGTTGGTTTGGTGGAACAATAGAAAACCATAAAATATAAAAATAACGAAAGAAAGAAAATGGTGTTACATAATCATATATATTTCTTAGAAAACCATTACAGAAATATTAACATCTTTTTACAAAATCAAATTTATTTTTTCTTTGCAGCAAACAAATCAATAACCTCCTCGGTGTCGATGTCAATTCTACGGTGGATTGACATTAACGCCAAACCGTTTAGTAGTTCCTAGCTTGTGGAGTTTCTTAAATATAAGTTTTGAGACGTTTCAGATGCGAGAAAGTCCTTTCAGGGGTACATGTGGAAACAGGGAGTGTCGCCAAGATCTTTAAAAGTTTGTACGCACATTGCCGTAAGGTTTTCCCATTGTGTTTCGGGGAAGTTTTTTTCAATATTCTCTTTAAGGCACTTGGTTTGTTTTGCCAAGGATTTGATAACATTTTCAACGGATTTTATAATTCCAATAGTATCTGTATCTGTAGAGTTGAGAGGGTGAGTGTAGGCCAACAGCACTTAGGCCACACGTGATCCATTGTACATCCTTCCGAGAAGTTGTCCTCTTGGTCATCGTCCGTCCTGTCCTTTCCAGGAAGGTGGACAGATTACTAGGAGACATCTCCTTTATATCGGCAGATGTAGGCCAAGACTCGCCGAACACTGTTATTGACAATAACTCCGGACACTCGCATAGGACACCTGCATAGAGGTGTGTCCACTAGTCCCATATTATGGAGGTGTTTTCTTAGTTGACAGTGACCAGTCAGAATCCTACTGTTAAGGGTATATTTTTCCTGGTCATCGCCAGATATTTCTTTAGCGCCAGCTTCCCAGGGTGATCCTGACAAGATTGCATCCTTTGATTTCATCCCATCTCTTTAGGGATTGAGCATGGGTGTAACGTTTGACTAGTTCCGTAATTGTCGAAGTCATCAGGCCGTAGGTGCCACTGGGTCCTAAAATTCTTAGTCCAGCCGCTTCCTCGGCTAAAGAGTTGGCAATGCGATTACCTTTACTCCTGTCGTTCCCTTTAATCGACTTCAGGATAATGTTATTATCTACCGAGGCTTTGGCTAAATCTTGGTGGCACTCTAGTACTAGCCCTGAAGTAACACGTTGTCTGTTTGAGGCTAATAGGGCTTGTCTGCTATCAGTGCAGATTGATAAGATTTTGCCAGAAATTCCTTTCCTGGTTATTTCTTTAGTGGCGATTGAGACACCAGCCACAGTTCTGTTTGAACCACGCTGGTATTTTCCCATTCCCCACCCAATCCTTAGGCTTAGTGATCTGGAGTGCACCCCACATCCTGAGCCTTCTTTGGTTTTTGAGCCGTCTGTATATATGCGTATTGCATTTGTAGCATCTGACTCTGTGTTCTATTTTATTTGTATTTTGTAGGGTTTATTAAATACAAACCTGGGTTCAGTTGCATCACTGGTTGCATGCAGCAGAGGTTGCGCAGTGAGCTTCTCGCCATAGGCTCAGCCTCAATTGACCCATTCCTACTTCGCGGTTTACACCAGTCGTGCGCAATCGTAACATGGCCATTAACGCAACCTCCTGTGATGTTTGAACAAGCCAATCGTTGTATTTGATATAATTTTTGGATGGCCGTTGCTTGTAGAACTTTCGAGGAAGGAAATCAATCCCCCTTGATCCCCCCCTGGCTACGGTCTTGGTCTCTTAGTTTTTTGTACTTCCCTTTCTCGAATGCATTCCTTCAAGTTTGCATATCGTGTTTCGAAAATGTACTGGATGCAACGATTAAAGATGGTAAGACCTCTTCAATCTTTAGCTCCTACAAGTTTCGACTTTCGAGGAGTTCATCTGTTTTCAAACCCAACCTCGTGATTTCTTGAAATGCTATATACTACATGATGAATAATATTGATGATCAACTCTGGAATAATGAAATTATTATATAGTTAAAATAGAATGGTGGAAAGAAATATATTTATTCAAGCGAATAAGCCGAATAAGCCGAAAAGTGAGATGTTTTCTCATATTTGCTTCATGAGCAACTAGCCATAATCTTTGAAAGATTGATTAATGTGATCATATTTGCGGATGCCGTACGCGAATCTGATGCAAATATTTTGTATTCTTTGGAAATATTACTCATCAGCTTGCAGTAAATCACTTGAAATATTCAACATGGTCTGGAGATTCACGTTCAGCAGTTGTAATGTCACTGAAACGGAAAGACAGGTATAATTGCATATCGTCAGCTCAATGATATACATATACTAATAGCTCTGATAAAATTCATGGATATTGCTTATACAGGTCGTTTTTTAACAGATTTCACTATTACTATATCGGAAACGGTAAGACCTACTAGGGCGGGTAAACTGGGTATTTTGGGAAACTGAAATAATCTTTTTTCGGATCGAGAAATGATTTAAAAAAAGGCGAAGGAACTTTCAATACTGTTATATGGTATAAACCAATTTGCAATGCGACATTTCGTTCTTTAGATTTCATCATCAACTTTTTTTTGAATATTGACCTCTAGTTTTTTCATCGATTTTTGTAACCACTGTAATAAAAAACTCGGCTAAGGAATACAATACATGTGTTTCCCAGTGTTCTTCATGGAAGACAAGGTATTCGGCTCAACTTTTGGCAAAATAACGAATTGACAAAAACAATGAGAAGGGCTTGCATGGCATAACCTCACGAATGTTTGGAAAAGTTCCATAAATCTAATGGAGCGATTTTTTTTCTGTGTAATACTTGTTTTATTATGCTGTATGTTATTCCGATTTGTGGAGATTATACAGTGTCACCTTTAAAGTGCGCACCATATGGGAAACTTTTTTTTCGAAAAGTTTCAGTGAAGTTTAACTTCGGCACATGTTTGTGCTTTAAATTTAACTTAAAATGATGCGGCCAACTGCGACCCACTGACGTTCTGTGTTTGTCTAATTCAACATTTTTTTTTGAAAAAAATTGAAAAATTGCATTTCTAGATCGAATTTAACAAAAAGTTACTTGAAAAAGTTGTGTCTACGGCAATTTTATATCCATATGCCAAATTTTATGTAACTAGGATAAAGTTACGTTTGGCTTATTTTCGACAGATATCCCCTTTATTTTAAAAACAAGTTCAGTTAATTGTCATCATTTCATGTATACATAACAAACTCATCATGGAGTTTAACTTTTCTGATACATTTTTACTTATACGAACATTTTCAGAGAAGCATTGAAAATTTGCTATAAAAATTTTAACATGACTGGTGCAAAATTTCAATCACTTGGCTATTTCCTTAAACAAACCTTTGATTTCGAAAAAGCAGAGGCAACTAAAAAAAATGCAAATAATTTCGATAGAACTATTATTGTTATTATAAATTTTGAATAACAATAATATTATTGAAAATACAAATGGGTACAAAAAATTACTTATTGATCTAAATGAAGTTGTCAAACACTTATAGCCTACATTTCATTATGTCGTCCTCCACGTTCAATACAAATTATGTTCCTTGTACTGACATCTGTAACTGCATTTTTAATAAATCGGGGATTTATATTTGCACAGTACTCGCGAATGGTATTTTCCAGATGTTGTATGTCAGTAAATGGTCTACTTCGGTACAATTTTTGTTTCAGGTAACCTCACGAGAAAAAGTCTAAAGGCGTCAAATCGGGTGATCTAGGTGGCCAATAATGTTCCCTGTTACGTCCAATAACTTTGACTCTGAACATTTGTTGGAGGGACTATTTTACAGCAACCGTGTGATGTATTGGTGCGCGATCAAGTTGATACCATAGGTCGTATTTAATATTTAAAGGCATATTATCTAAAACTTCACTAACCTCATCATTTAAAAAGTTGAGATAACCGACGGATGATAAATTTTCCCTAAAGAAAAATGTCCCAATTATTTGGTCGTTAAGTATCCCACACCATATATTAATTTTAAAGGAATACTGATCACCACATTCAACTGTGAAATTGGGATTTTTCTTGGGCCCACTATCGGCAATTTTGAGAACTTACCGTTCCATTTGAGGAGAACGTTGCCTCATCTGTCCATAAAATTTTATACGGAAACTTTACATTTTCTTCTCTCTCTCCTTGAAATCAGAATGAAAACCCCAAGCGGACATCAAAATCTCGTTCTTTTAATGTGTTGATAAATTTTGGCTTGTAAGGCCAAAATTTATTCTTTAATAAAAATTTTCTAACACTTTTTCTCTTGTAATCGGTATTTTTTATAATATCGGTTATGCTCGTTTGCCCGTGTTCAAAACTTTTAAGCAAATGTTAAGTTGGGCCTCCTCATCATATTTACTTGGAGTGTGCTTTTTTTTAAATTGATTTGCTACGGATCCTGTTTCTCTGAATTTCGACATTATTCTTGACAAAGTAGTATGTTGAACATTTATTCCTGGATGCCGTTCATTAAAAATGTTAGCTACTTGCCGGTATGGTGTATTCTCACCACATAAATATTAAAACTATTTCTATTCTTTCCTGAAGAGACAACATTATTACAATAATAACTGTTAAAAATTTGACCAGTAAATCAACAACTTGACACTACCATAGCATGCATTTTGTTTGTCAAGACCTACTTAAAAATTTTATTCAACGTGATTAAGCATCCTTACCGCCCTAGTTAGTGTTTATAAATAATCTGTAAATACTGAATATTGAAATTTTGATGTAATTTCAACTCTAGTAATTTTATTAATACTTATTGCAGTTTTTGAGTTGTGTCTGCTTTTTCAAAATTGAAGGTACTGACGTTTGTTTAAGAAAATAGCCAAGTGATTGAAACTTTGCAACAGTCATGTTAAAATTTGTATAGCACATTTTTAATTTCTCTCTAAAAATGTCCGTATAAGTAAAAATTTATCAGAAAAGTTAAACTCCATGATTAGTTTGCTATGTATACATGAATTGATGACAATTAACCGAACTTGTTTTTTAAAATAAAGGGGATATCTGTCAAAAATAAGCAAAACGTTAACTTTCTTCTAGTTATGGCATATGAATATAAAATTGCCGTAGACACAACTTTTTCAAGTAACTTTTTGTTAAATTCGATCTAAAAATGCAGTTTTTCAAATTTTTTCAAAAAAAAAGTAGAATTTAACAAACACTGAACGTCAGTGGGTCGCAGTTGGCCGCATCATTTTAAGTTAAATATAAAGCACAAACAAAGCACAAATGGTGACACTGTATATAGGTTTGAGTTCTAGACCCAGAAAATATTGATCCCTATTTTTTTTGAGGTAGCCCCAACCGGGAATTGTATAACCATGCAGTGATGATGAGAAAAACGCAGGGAAAAGAGATTATTTTAGTTCCTCGTAATAGAACATTTTTGTCCGATTCAACCCACCTTGTGGGTCTTACCGTTTCCGAGATAGCATAGTGGGATCAGCTAAAAAGCGGCCTGTATATAGAGCAGAGTAGTGGAAACCAAACTTAGCCTTGTGGAACTACGTACTTTTACTCTACGATAACAAATTGAGTTCGATCAGTCGTATAACTTTTTAATAAATTGGTATTTATGGTGTCGAACGTCGTGAAGTACGACAGTGGTACCATTACCTTAATCCAGACACGCAAAGATGTCATCCGTAATTAGGGACAGTTCTTTTGTAGTGATGTACTGTAGACAGAACCTATATTTGATATTTGTACATTAGTAATGATACTAAATTGCAATGCATAGCTTAAAATATGTTATTTAATCAATATTCCAAAACATCAGAGAAGAAAAGTTAAATATTTGGTCTCAAATCAGAGAGTTTTGCTGGATCATTTAGGTACACGCATCAAGTATTATGAGAAAGTGTTAATTTTGATGAATAAACAGAAATGTTGCTTGAAGATTGAATAAATCTCATTTTATGTTCCAAAGGTTGAAAATATCCAAAATTACATAAGAATAATTTTTGTGAAAATGGTCAACATGAATCTCATTAAGTTAATAGTTCAGGAATTATTTCCTTGAAGGCGTGGTCGTAGAATACTATAGGTAATTGACAATTGATTTCCATTTATACTATAAATAATCCAATAATCAAAATTTTACAATCGATTTTTAGAATATAATAAATGAGAAGTGCAGCGTATCTACACATTTATCTAATAATCTATCATATATCATACGCCACAATACAGATATGTGTTATATTTCACTTGGGCATACCTATAACAAATATGAACATTAGATATTGTTACCTCAAAAAAGGATTTAATGTATTCATTAACAGTAGCTGACCAATGTATTAAACAATAGGACTTTCTTGAAACGTTTTGTTATTATGCTACCTAAGGAGGTAACATTGAAGAATAAAAAAAAATCTCCTCGGCGGGGAATCGAACCCCGGTCTCCCGCGTGACAGGCGGGGATACTGACCACTATACTACCGGGGACTTACAAGCTTACAGTAAATGTCTTATATTTATAGTAACATATCATGACAGTATATCAACAAATCTTATCTTTTTTACTCAACATAAACCTTTGAATAATATTGAAAAAATTTCTTGAAGTAATACCTATATCGTATCAATACTTTTTCATTTACGATGTGAAACGTTTCTCATAATCTTTGTTTGACTTTCAGTTATGAATAATTCACAGCGGCGGACTGACTCTTGCAGGTGACCTTCAAAACTTTATTGTATTCTTATTCATAGTTTTATAATTTTTATTTATTTATAGATAAATCATTAAGAAAGTTAAGATTGAATTAAAAATATGTAATCGTACCAAAATACTGAAACGTACCTACTTTTCAAACACTAAAACTGAACAAATAATTCAGTTAATTTCAATTCCGCTACTCACACACTATAACTTCGTTTTATTAAAAGCGTTAACTGAATAGGTAAGTAGTTATTTCGAAAGTATTTAGTACACAAATATATATAAATTCAGAATATACCTTTAGAAAATACTGTCAATTTCTTTTCTATTCTATTCACTTTCTATTTATTTTTCAATCTTCTAGAAACAGCGACTGAGTTCACCAACTATCCTTAAATGTGTGTTGTCTCAGCGTAACCCTCTATTGGTATTTCTTTTGCACCTTTTCCGTTCATTTCTTTCACATTTGCTGAGAGGACAAGACTAGGTTTCTTCTTTTCGCTAAGATACATCCGCCTAGAAAAAAAAAATCAGTTTGGTGCGCCAAATTTTGTTCTTACTGACTTGAGAATATAAGAATAAAAAATAATCCATGGCTTTCCAATAAAAGTAGCACCTTTCCTGACCCTTTTGGATTCTTATTTATTGTTGTCAAAGTGCCAAATTATATTATGGCTTTTAGACATAATTCTAAAAATATTTTGTTTTCTGCTGGATTTAACAAGGAACAAATTTAACATGATGCAAATATTTTCTTAGCCGGTAATTTATATTTGGTTTTCGTTTTCCAATTTTGCATAAAGTAAACTTTTAGCATGCATCAGACTCTTCCCCTCTACTTATCGATGAAGTACACAAGGTATATACCTACTGAAAGCAAGAGTATTTTCCACAGGAAATTTTTGCCATGACTCCAAAAGTGACCAAGCTCTGACCACCGAGAACTAGTACGTTTAGATTTGCCGTAGGCGAAACCCATCAAACTCAAGTCTTTCATTCTCTTTCATTTCAAAGAAGAAAATGACTCTCTCATAAACTTTGTAGGCCACTGATGAACGCAAAAGTGGCATCGACAGACAGGAGCAGATTGTCTTTATGCTGGGTGCCAGGAGACTCAGGCATCACAGGTAACGAAGAAGCTGACGAGTCTGTCAGACACGGATCATCAACTCCATATATATGTGAACCAGTTGAGGGGGTACCAAAGTTTATAGATTGTAAAGTGGGTATATGAGAAACATAGAGAATATTGGAAAAATACCCTGTAATTTATGCGAATGTGAAGAACTGAATCACAGGAGGCTATCAAATTCAAAGACAACTCAAATTATGTCCAGAAGAATACGACAAATATCCAGCAAGGTACCTACATATACAAACTAATACAGGGCACAATGTTGAAATGGAATGGGAGAATATCGCAATGTGCCCATGAGGCTGAAGTGTTTTCGTAGACTTGGAAGAAATGAAGAAGTCAGGTGGTGGGAAATTGTGGTACCGAAAACATTCATATGAAAAAGGCCAATAAGAAAAATAATAGAACAATTTACATGGGAACACAAACAGGAAAGCTGTCTGAGGAAAGAACTGAAGAACTGCGTCAACAGAGTAAGGATCGGCTCTGAATAATTGCAGGATTATTCATCGGATGCTGTTCATTTGGACAGTGAACACCCGAGCAAAATACGGTTGTATAACGAAAACATTGGCTGCAGATAACGCAACAAAGAGGCAGGGAAGGTCTGTCGTGTCTTATGGAAACGTGCTGCAGTGGATTACAGGAGGTATCACCAGAGTGATCCAGTGCTATAAGTCAGGAGAATATCCAACAAAGGACCTGCACAAATTAATACAAGTGACACGACTGTTGGAATAGGTGTGCCACATCATGAGAATTACGGGGCCGATGTTTTTGTTATTTTACATCTCGATCGAAGCAGAAATTGATGCCAAAGTCAAATTTCGAAAAAAGCTGTTGATAAAATAAATATGAATTTCACCCAAAATTTCAGAAATATAAAAACCTTTATTGAAAGATTAGGTTGTTCGGATCAGAAACTACATCGGTTCATTTTCGTTACTTCGTCGTTACTAACGAATGCACAATTTGACGCATGTGTATTCTTTCATTGACCCAACATGTTTCTTGGGTGTCTGTAAAGTTTTATATCAAGTGTACTTACAATATTGCAACGCTACATGAAGCGAACAGCAGAATCCCAAGGATGAAAAATGCTGAGGGATACGTTTCCAGCGTATTGTTGTAAATCACTTTATTGTAAATAGGGGTCGAGATGGCGGGAGCGAGAGCTTCGCAGATTCCGAATAGCGATTGCGCCTTTCCTAAGTCGCTTTCCGATACAACTTTCGTCGCAAGTGATCGTATTCCAATTGGTGTTACTCCAGTCACAATGCTAACAACGGCAGCTAGAAGTTTAATTAAATTAATTTCTATATTAGTCAGTTCGATAGTTCTTAGAAATTTGTGTGTGGAACGAGGACAATCTGATTACTTTTTTGAGAACATGAAAATGATACTGATGTGTAATATATTGGTGTGAATTTTTCCCTGAAAAAAATAACGCCGGCCGCTGCTGGTCTTTGTCAATCGATTGTGGCTTGGCCAAGGTCGCGCTCAACTCAACTTGCGCTTCTCTATCGTCGCGTCGCTTCGAGAGACTTCCATTATGAAATATAACAATTTCAGTACCGGGTGGCATAATCAATCATATCGTTTGTGCACCTATTTAAACACAACGAATACTCTTTTCAATCCTTCGAGATTCCGAATAGTCAACTCCATATTTTCCATAAAGCCTTAAATTTGTATTTGCTTTTTTGACGTTCTGCGAATTAAAATGCATATTTGCAGTCAACGCATATACCATCAATGATGATTTACAGGTTTTAGGTTCACAGTTTCCTAAACTGTTTGCCCACTTTAACAACTGCTAGGTATAGTTATACATATATATATATATATATATATATATATATATATATATATATATATATATATATATATATATATATATATATATGATCTTTTTAAAATCACTTTACTAACTTTCTTCGTAAGCTTCAGATAATTCCTCTTTCATATTCTCTATTTCACTATCACTGTCGTCATTTAAATCAATAATGAATTTATTTCTGTCATGAATATGGAAGTGTCCAATCTCCATATAGTCTTTCTCAACTAAAATTACTGTTTAAATTCTTTTCTGTCAGGTAATATCAGATACTTCTTTAATTAGCTCTATTAGATGAACATCTAAAGGTTTTGGTAATCCTGTATCATATCGCATCTTGCATTCATAAGGTTTGTTTTTGACTATTTTACGTACAGTTGAGAAAGCAATTTCGGTCAAATATGATGTTGATTGTAATAGTTTGTTTCCCTGGAAACAAAACTTGAGATGAAGATTCTTATATACATTGAAACATACTCTGTGTCTTTCAATATTTAAATGCATCCAAATCTTATTCCCTGGAATCTCTTTTTCGCATTGTTCACCATCGCTATTGGAATCACTACATCACACTCGTTATTACTATCAGTACTTGTCCGAGGAAACCACAACTTTAAGTATACACAATATCGTTTACTTCGACTATAACATTGGAGGCAGGAAAATAAACATTGAGAAGATTAGGGTTTCTAAAATCAGCTCTGAGCTATCAACACGTCTTTGAAATGAGCTATTAAAATTCATTTAAAAAAATACGCGGATTTCGTAAACCAGAATAGTATCCATGATTTGGAGAACGGCCTTATATATTGAGGCTGGTACTTGACACTAGACTTTTAGGTGCTTTCAAAAGTCAAGTGTCATATCCATTGTTTACGCTTTTATGGTGTGGGAGATATGTTTTCGTTGGATTGATTCATTCTATGCCTGTGAATTTTGAGCGTATTTTGTAGTTTTGAAAGTTGAAGAGAATTTTTTATAGATCAAAATATCTTTGTAACAATGGACGTAGAAAAATAAAACATCCATGTTTGTAACCTTGTCCTTTAAAATGGCATTCTTACCTGCGTAAAGAAGAGTACTTGTGTTAGCAAACAGGAATACAAAATTACTCACAATTTTATCAATTATTGTTATGAGTAAAATTGTCATATCACTAAAGTTGAGCACCTTCGTGAAGAGAGGAACAGCTAGAGCAGTACCTGGAAGAAATAACATGCAGTTAAGTATCTTCTATTGTAATTTCCAAGTTATGTTGGTCATTATTTTAATAAGACAAAAATAGTTAATTTGAGGATGTTAACAAATACTTTGAACTGACAAGCGTACTACTCAAAAACTGAAAGGCTCATTAATTTTGATGAGGGGAAATTTATGGGGTAGGAGAGATAATTCCACTCTGCGATTTCAAGATTATTTTTTAAATACAATAATATCCGTTATCATTTAAAAGCTAGAACACTCACAACTGTGAATTATTCAGTATGAAATTCCGCTGTGCTGATAAAACTCATTTGTTCTTTGTACAAATCTAACACATCGCAATTTCTACGTTACGTCCAATTATAGGTATCAAAGTTTTGAGTAAATGACGAGTGTATTTTATTCTTTATTGTCCTAATTTTATGTTGTGTTTTTATTTATACAAAAATTTCAAATTATAAATGTTTATTTATTTCTATTTTATATCTGAATCAAAATATTTTGAACCTTATTGTTTTCAATTGTCATAATTGTTCTGTTTTTTAATATTTAATTGTTCTCTAATTGTTCCTTATACCCACACACAGGTTTCTACCCTCAGTGGAAGTATCAGTTTATTCGTCAAACTATAATGTACCCCACATACTTCACTTCATATTTATGTGTTTTGATTTACTGATGAATAAATCATTATTATTTTTTACCGAAGTATGCAGTATTATCAACCAACGACCACTCCCCATACCGTAGGGTAAGTGATCATTGGGTCCGAGAATCATGTGCCATGTGCAAGCGCAGTGAGCTAAGAATGACAGCCTTCTGCATCTGTCCGGCTAAAATTTCTGCCTTACTGCGGCAAGCCGGTATGATTTCAAGATTCGAGACTAGAGAGGGCATCATTCCACCAAGACTCCAATAATGAGAACAACCATCTTGACAGAGTCTGCGGAGTTTGAAGATAAATTCTCGATATTTTATCCGTTTTTCCTCCTCTTTTCTGGTTTCGCCAGGAGCTGAAAACTCCACGACAAATATCGTTTTGCTCTGGTGGTCGAGAACGACTACATCAGGCTTATTAGCTTGTAGGAGCCTGAAGATGGGGAACGAATAGTTCCAATAAATTCGAAACTTCTCGTTCCCCACAACGGATTCAATATCCCTCTGAGCGTAGGGCAACACCGGTGTCTAGTCGATACCGTAATAGTGGCGTAGATGGTAATATAGAACTCTTAGGGCAGCGTTATGTCGATGGGTATAGGTCGAGACCGCATATGCTGGACATGCTGATAGCAAGTGCATTACGGTCTAGGGCGCCTCACGGCAGGCCTTGCACCTTGTGTCAGGAACCTCTATACCAATCACGCGACTGCGGTTGACTAAGATGTTGAAGACACCATCCTGGCAAGCCATGATGAACCCCTCAGTTTCCGACTTCAGCCGACTCAGCCTGAGAAAAGCGAACGTCAGGCGTTTTGATAAGCCAAGGTCTCCAATGTTATTGAAGAAGACCCCCATGCATTGGCTCATCCTTGTGTTTCCGCAGAAGTGAGGTGATATCTGCGGCTTTTATCTGAGCTTTTTGCTGAACGGGTTCCATTAGGGTCTCGGCGCCTTGCGGCAGGCCTCCCTGTTGTCGGAGGAAGTACAACCGTAGAACGGACGACGATGCATCATTTTTTGGGTCTTTACGTCAAGTTGATACAGCTCCTCCCGAGTCCACTTCATTACTCCAAACGAGTAGAGTAAGATTGGAACGGCAAGCATATTTTTTGCAGCAACTTTGTTCTTCCCCGACAGTTCCGATGACCAGATCTGTCGAAGTTTGTGCTGATACTTGCCGCGGAGAGAGTTTTTCACTGCTGTTACCTCTTGCGAGTGGCGTTGTTCCACCTCGAGGTAAGTATACGTCTATCCGGCATTCAAATGTTGTAGGATGCTTCCATATTATTATTATTATTATAAACCACAAATATCCAACCCCACACAAATAATCCCAAAAATTGTAACTGAGAATTCATATGTCTAGGAAATACCTGTTCTAAATTGAAAAATGAAAGTTTAATGCCGTCACCATAAAATTTGGTAAATTGCAGACTGTGTTGGAATATTTTTTCTAAAGATGCTCTCTGGAAATAGGGCACCACTTCATCAGCCGATGAATACAAAAAAATCATTTCTTCCATTCCCAAATAACTGCAAAAGGCCCCAGAAACATTCTAAGATATATGACACGAATTTGTATACGGAATTCATTATTCTGACGAAAACTATTAAACCAGTGAGCGGTGAAGATTTGAGATTTGTTCTACTAACAGTTTGAAGTTCAACACAAACTATGAAGACGATGAAATATGATAATGATTGACTTTGGAATAACCAGGAAACAAAATAAATTGGATAGTAATTGTGGGTATTGAAATTCATGAACAATCATAAAAATTACTCGTTATTAAGTCTTCTAATGTTTCATTATATATGTATGAGTTGTCTTGACTTTCCGCTGCAATCTTTATGTGACAATGATGTTACTCTGATCGTTAACTGATTCTTTAGAATGAGGCCAATGCACTCGTAAGACCTCTAATTCATGTGAAACAAACTCTTACTGGACATAATTGAAACAACTCAAAAAATCCCAGTCGAAACCATCGACAGCTATATAAATGAAATAATGACAAAGCGGATTTTTGGAGCCTCAAGTGATCAATTTGAATATTTCAATAACTTACGTCATACCTTCCTTAATTTTTATATTCTGGAAGTATATGATCTTATGTTGGAAGTTTCAACATACATTGTTACATGCATGCAATGTTATTGCAATATCATTGCTATTGCAATGGCCTTGCTGGCTCACCATTGCAATAGTCATTGCAGGTGCTAAATGAAAACATTGCCTCATTTGAAACAGTATTCAGTATGATATATTTCAAAATGTATAACACTTCCACAATACAAATCATTAAATTATAAAACAACAACAAAAATTAATTGGCGCTCCGGGGCGACTTCATTGATTTCAGTGGCGCATTTGTTTTTACAGCTGCAGGAAAACCCGGAAAAACCTGCAGCACCACATCATCTGCTAATGTCCTCTCTCTCATAAAACAAAATGTAGGGTGTCCTCAGAGGCTCCAAAAAATTCAATGCATCGCCAGAACACTTCGTGACACGAATATCGTCAAACTTAAACCAGTCCGTTTCGTCTTTGATCAAAGTGTAATAATGACCAAATTCAACGCCAGAGCCACAGTAAACAATGACTGCATAAATATTATAATAGTGGTCTGCTAGATTGAAATGTTCATCTATTTCGAACCTTCGTAAGAGTTTGGTGCTTACGTCAGAGGTTGACCCATATTTGAAGATCATCAGTGTTATTATTAGATTGACTGGTGCCTCAGTTATACTTGTTTCCTTATAACAGTCAGTTAGTTTGGCGCTGTTTGCTAATACAGTCGATCATCAACTGTTAAAAGTTCCATTTTCAGATGATTTAACAATAAGCTTTGCAAGGACTGGTTATTAGTCATATTAGGAAACGCTAGTTGAAGTTCCAGAAATTCACATTCGTTTTTGCTACCTCTTGAACATTTACTACAAAGACAAAGTGAATAAGTGGGGAGATCGACTGTACGGAATCATTCAATCCAGAGCGGTCAGGAGTATTGATTATGCTATTCTTTTGCTCACGAAGAGTATTCAACAAAAACCAAAGAATTCGGAACAATCCTCTTATTGTCCTAACGAGTATCTAGCGGACTTCAAAGACTCCAGGAAATCGGTTGGAGGGAAAGATGATACAACATCTGCATTTGCATGAACAGGTATTTGAGTTTGATGAATAAGTAGGAAGCATTTTCGTTCTCGTTCATCATTTAAACCTCGTTCTTGAAATTCTCGTAAAATGCTATTCATGTAGCAAATGTTTCCTAAATTATCTAATCCAATTTTCTTCTTAAGATTTTCAGGACAACTCTTTACTGATTCGTAAGGAAGAACATGTTTCACAGAATTTGCAAAAGAACCATTTCTCAAGCTGCGATTGATCCTTCCAAGTGATGAAGGGTTTCGTAGAGGTATCAATTGAGCTTTTGCTTCACGAAGATCTTCCACTGAAAGGGAACCAGAACCACGAGGACTGCAACTCAATATTTGGGGGAAAATTGATTTCTACTTCTAGGCAGCATTCAACTCAATGCCAGTAAAAATAAGTTTTGGTCTTTGGGACTAAGAGAGCACTGAAGCTTCCATTTAACTGTAGACAAGGATATGGTTGCACCGACTGAGCGAGCAAAACATTTAGGTATCATTCTTGAAATTCAAACTTCATATCAATAAATGCATTAATATTGTCTATATGAACATCAAACAAATTTATACCAAAAGACACTGTCCCAACAAAAGAGAAAACTATACTCTGTGAATATCTTGTATTATCCAGATTCAATTTTGGAAGCGCAGTCTATGGACCATGATGCATTGATTATGAAGACAAACGGAGGATTTAGGTTGTTCAAAACAATTATCTAGCTTCAATACACGGCATCGGACGTGGCCAACATAAACTCAAAAATATCAACTGGCTCAACATGGCAAAAAGGCAATCATTACATATTGCTTGTCGATATCATGAAATTATCACTGAAAAAAGCTCCCAAATATTTATACAAGAAATTGTCATGCTGTTCAGATGTTCACAATGTTCACAAAGAAGTAATTTATTTGCATGATCAACAAATCTTTTTGAGAAGTTTATTTTGGAATTAATTGCTTTCTTCATGTCTTTGACATTGTATTTTAATGTTCAAAGAATAATTTCAAAAACAACTTTCTAAAAACTAGCCGGTTCTTGTTGAAAACAGAAATTGAGCTTCTGAATGTGATCTGTTTCGTAACTCACCAAATAAATGTATCAATGTATTCACGAAAATGAAATGGCTGTACTCCACTATCGTCCAACCGAATCTGCCTTGAGTGTAGCTGAAAAACATCCCACCTTCACCCACCACAACCGCACTGTAAACGAAAAGTGTCAAAAGAATTAACGAAATGTAAACTCTATTATTGCCGGGGCTCTTTTTCAGCATCAAGTTGAAGGTATCGATAGCATGCTTTGGATCGAAGACATCGCTCAGTAATCCTCTACTGGACTTCACTGGTATTCTAGATTCCTTTATCCAAAAAAGTCCATAGACAAGTCCCAGAATGTATAGTCCGCCCGCTGTAAGTAATACCCCGTAATACCCCACAAGTTCAAAATAGTGTGCACTGAATAGTTGGGTGATCGGGAGGATGGTATTTAGTACAATTTGGACGATCCCCACGCGAAGGGTACGCATTTGCAGGGTACTAACATCCGCAATGTACGCGAAGACGGCCATCACTATCATGGGTTGTCCTCCGAAGAATGAAGGTACAACAACCTGGAACACCCCTAAGACCTCCAACGACCAGGACCTCATGAAGACCACACACAGGATGCATCCTACCACAGCAAAAAGTTCCCCAAAAATCGGAATGAGGAGAAACGGCTTCCTAATTTGGTGACGGTCACTGTACGATCCCAAAAACAGGACCAGGATCAAAGGCATAAAGCTTTGCACCGGTAACTGCCATGAGTGCATGTTGCTCACGGCAATGAGCACTTGGTTGTTCTGGTTTGTGAAGTTTTCGTGCTGTCCGCTGAGAATGGCTTCGCAGACAGTGTCGTTCATCTCCAAGTTTACCCTGCAAGCCTTCTCGAATTCGAGATTGTATAAAGTGGGTCCACATAACGTTGCTGCCATCACGTAAGCTCCTATCAGAGGTTCAACTGTTATAACTTCTTGCACGTAAGACATTTTTTCTGTGAAGTCCATTTGACCAAAGCGTTTCTCATCTTTTTTCGTCAAATCCGCTACCGACTCGGTCACTAATTCCGCCGTTGAAGCCATATTTAATGTGATGATAACTAAATAAACATATTTATTCAAAGCACTTCATAATACTGCAACTCTTGATTATGTTTGTAATACATTAATGTTTAGTTTCACTTATTTAAAACCAGTTTCCGTGTGGCCTCAAGACAGTGGGTGAGATTTGACAAAAAAGATAATCATCTCGCTATTCTAGTGTGATGAGGATTGCGCAAGAAATCTTAGGAATTTATTAATGTTTTCCTTTGATATATCCGTGTACCGGTATATAACCGAAAGTTATGTTGTACCTATCAATGAAAGTGAAGTATTTTTGATTCAATGCCGGCTCAAGGTTCCCTTTCTATTACAGATTATGAAACCTCAACTATGAATTTTCTATTAATAATTAATAATTTTCATAATGAAGAATAGTGAATTGAAACTTTCTATGTTCGTAACTAACGTTAGTTACAAATAAAAGTTTCAATTCCCTTTTCTTGATTATGATTTCCTATATACCACGTAGTAACGACTACATCCATAAATGTATTAATAAATTTCAGTTTTAGGAGAGCTAATTAACAAATGATTGAGTTGTTAGATTGAAACTGGACCTCTGGCATATAATGAATCACATACAAGAACTAAGGCGATACAGCGATTTGCTAAGTTGGATATATTATTTTTCGTTAAATATTGACTACCAAAACAGATGAGTTTCCGTAGAAAAGGGAACCTTCAGCTTTCAGTAATAACTTTAGGTCAACAAGAGCGAAGCCAATCAAAAAAAAAGTCATTAAAATTAACTCCTCAATGTTTAAGAAATCTTATATTTTAGAACATTCAACCTCATATTTCATTATCATGACGTTAAGGCTCAAAAATATATTATTCAGTCTGTGTACCCCATTTAGAATAACTGTTAATAAGTACTTGAAAGTATAATAAATATCTAAATTTATTTTATGAGTACAACGTTTTAACGACATGATAAAGTTAAGGCATCCAAGATAGTCTACATACCTCTTATTCAAGACAGAGAAAATATCAAAATAACCCTTGCAGTGACATCTATATATCAGTAGCAGGCTCACGACATTAAAAATATTGGGGACCAGTCGGGAATTCTCGCGGACTCATTCATTGGACATGTAGAGGACGTTGAGAGTATCGGATTTGTAAATAATTTCAGACTTTCTGATTGGAGGGAATTTTTATGAAATCATTTGAATTACATCCCCTAACAGAGTTCAAGTGGAAAGGTTTTGAAAAAGATTCAAGTCAGTCGTGCGCAGACCCGCGAGGAGTTCGCGGTCTTTTGACCGGGTCGCTTCGACCTCCGGGCATGGTTCCGGAGACCCGGTGTCGTAAAGGGTTTCAGATTTGTTAATTATTCGCGGTTTAATTGAATTGAGGTGAAAAAGGTTAATAGCGCACGAAGTCAGTCATGCGAGGACCCCAGGGTCGTTTGAGGAGCTCTTAACCGAGGCAGTTGGCCCCTTTGGGGAGGTTGCTGAGAAAGCTATTGCAGGGACTAGGTGTTTTAAGACACTGGGTCGCGAGGGGATTCCAGTAATGAGAAATATTCGCGGTTTATTTGGCTAGCTGACTTGAGGTAGAAGTCAGGAGCGTACGAACTCAGAAGTAGGTCGATTGGACTTCTGACGAAGTTCTAAGTGAATTCTGGAGGTACTGAAATACGAGGTAGTTCGGGGCACCGTTTTGCGAGGTGTTTCGGAATTGACAAATAATTGCGGTTTAGTTGAATTGAGATAAAAGGAGTCGAGCGCGGAGAGTTGTCCAGTTCAGTTGAATTTCCTACAAAGTTTGGAAATTCTTGAGGAAGCTTTGAGTGAGTTGAAATATTGAGATATTTCAAGTCAAGTAATATTGGTATTTGGGAGTTTGCCGCGTCTTATTTGGCCAGCTGACTTGAGCTAAAAGTCAGCAGCGTACGAACTCAAAAGTAGGTCGGTTGGACTTCCTATAGGGTTTGTGAGAGAATTCGAGAAGTGATTGGGTTTTGATTATTATTCGCGGTCTGATTCAGTTTAGCTGATTTAGAGAACATTTTCGAGTTCTTGGTAAGATTTTGGGACAGTTTTTGGGAAAGAGTGGCTTTTGCTGAAGACTTCAGGAGAGTCCATATACGTTAATTTGGTGAGCGTATTTGAAAACAATTTTTATATATTTATATATATATATATATATATATATATATATATATATATATATATATATATATATATATATATTGTATATGTTATTGCATGCGTATGTGTTTTATATTTTCGAATTGGCACCTAGGGTATTGTTGAAAATTTATCATATAGCTAAGAATCGGGTTCCCTTTTTCATTTAATTAGGTTATTATTAGGTCATAGCATTTCCCTGTGTTATACAGGGATGAGGAGCGATTAAGTGGGTTTTTAATAGTTTCTCAGAGTTGTATCTCATTTTGTTTTATAGCAGATCTAGTAGAATTCAGTCAAGGCACACCTATGTCCTGAGTGAAGTTATTTCAATTTTCAGAGGAATAAACAAATAATTTTGTTTTAGTGGTTTATTCATATTTTTCACACGGTTATAATTATATATTTATTTTTCTTTCATTAGTTTAAATAATGTTCAGTAAAACGTATATAAAAGAATAGTTTCAATATTATTTTGTATAGGTTAAATTCCAGTAGTAATTTTTGTTAATTTTATTTTATCAATAATTGTTAATCCGAATATTCATCAGTAAAGTTGGTTTGTGAACACTGCTTATATTATTTCATTCCCTCAAACCCCTAAAAGACCACGGATTTAAGCCGTGGCCGAATCCAGTCTCTGAGGATATAATTGGTGGCATAACCAAGCCATTGCTCTACGAAGATAGAAAGCAGGTAAAAAATTCAACTGTTGACCAAGTCGCCCACTAATTCTCAATCCGTGTGATCAGGACGGATTTCAAACTTTTTCTGATCTGGTGGCAGCAACTCTCGCGCTACCAAATTAAATTAAAAAATGAATACCTTCGGCTGAACGATCCTATATACAGGGCGGTGTATTTTTCTAGTGCGAGTTTAACTGAGATAATTATTATATATCATTAGTAGTATATAGGGATCGCCAATTTACACCCGAAGGTCACATTTATTACATTGCTATCCAAGTCAGTATCATCAGAGTCACTAAAAACGAATTCCATTTAAATAAATTACAGCGATTTATATTCATCTGGAAAATCTTCATTTCGATAATGAAGTCCATATCGCCTAAATGAATTTGTAGTACTAATTATACAGTTGCAGTTTTTTATTGGCTTCAGCAAAACTTGATGGCTAGGCCATCACTGGAATTACGTTGGATAATTTTTCTGTCGAAAATGATTAACCTGGTCGAGATTCATGTCTGGCAGACCCGACCTGCAAGAATTTCTGTCCTCCTACAAGATTACGTGAGCAATGTCCAGTGAGAATAATTTGCTGACCTTCAGATCTGCAAAATAGTTATACCCGAACATTTTCAATCAAATCGATATTTACATTATAGTATGGGTGTACCTTTTGCTGGGGTATTACTACAGTGTTCTGAGGTATTACTGTTGAAAAACTACGGAAAGTTAAAAAAACAAGAAGAACCTTAAGCCACTGTGTATTTGATTTACAAATTTCGGTGAAACCAAAACTTGAAAATTTTCAAGGAAAAAAGTGCAGAATAATAATTTAAGTACCAGTTATTATTCCCAACCCTGTAAATTTTTCCAATAAAGAAAACTTAGTGTATCCTTTGAAATTCCCTGTTAGACAATATCAGAATTCCTCTATCAAGTCGGTACTGATAAGAATTCATATAATGCCCTCGAGGGTTATAAGATTCACGATGAGTGATTGAAGATCCTCACAAGTAATCATGACTATATTAAAATTTCAATTATTTAAATGCGAAGGTGGGGATATCCTCTGTACAATGTTTGTTGAGAGTATAATTATTTGCTTGTTTTCTCAATTTTACAATAACATCTTCATTTTCATTCTCAGGTTTTAACTACGACTCACGATAATATTGAAATATATATGATGCAATACCTGAAATATGTTAATGTTCTTAGATGATACGACAAATTTTGATTTCCTCGCTTCTTAGATTTAAGGACGTGATTAACAGCTTCTTATTTCACAATTTTGATTTTTTTTCATAACCGGTTTAACTTACATACTTTAAAAGTTTTACTGAATGTAGCTCGTAATCATATCACAATCTGGTACTGGTTTACATTTATTTTTCTGTGTCAATACCGAAAAATTGAATTATTATTTTTCTTATTTTGAGTGATAAATAATGTGCATTAGCCATTAACAAATTTGAAGAAGCATGGCTGTATACATTTATAATGATGTCGTTGACGACGTAACATTACGAAAACGCCATACATGGGGTAAAGAGACGACTCAAACCATGAATATCAAAGACATATAACACTCCCAAAGGATTTTGATAATCACTGAATTTCCTTCCTAACTTGTCCCAAGTGGCGAGTACATTTTATTTCAAAGTGTATTTTTCTTTGCTACGCTAGTAGTATGAAACTTTGATAAACAATTTATTGAAATATGGTAATAGGGCCACGAGGTTTTTTTAGTGGAATGTGAAACACACACTTTATTCTTCAGAATTATAAGTTGACAAATTGCATCTGATGATTCATCCTTTTTTTAATTCTAAGTAATACTCGTTCATATTCTCAATATTATATTTTAAGCAAGAAAGGATACTTCTTACAAAAGGTAATATAATACCATATTAATCAATAATGAAATTCATTTGGCGTGTTTTCTTGCGTCAAATGATCTAAATTTGGAGCCGCCCATTTCAAAGCATTTCCTCAAAGATCTGTCATCACAGAAAAGAAGCAAGCACCACGTAGAATTCTCGAAATAGGTGATTTTTCCATATGTAACTATATGTAAACCAATAAAGAATATTCTTGAAACTTCAAAACTATTGATAGAAACCAGTTGTGTGAATATTAGGACCAAACAGAATGGTTTGTAGTTTCAACTCGATTTCACGAAAAATTTTGTATTCCAGTAATGTAAATATGTACTACGACCATACTTGAAAGTTAAAAATATGTTTAATTCAATTGCTTTGTTCTCTTGTATTTCGCAAACGAGTCTTAAACTTCATTTACAAAAAAATAGCCAAATAAAATTTGGTTTTTTGAAATGATTTCGGAACTGTAGCACCTCCTCAATACTAACAAAAAGTGTTCTATAGGTTTTTTCAATATTTTCTGTTTTAGTTCCAAGTTGGTCAAATCGGTGAAATGAACACAACGTGCTGGGAATCACATATTGAAAGGTAAGTTCTTGTTAATTCTTAACTCACACAAGTGTTCTGTCTTTTGATTGAAGGTTGTCATTCATAGAGGGCGACAGATGATTAGCGGAAAAACAGCTTTTGAACAGGTTTTTTAAAAAGATTCTATGAAATTTTTTTAAATTTCCATCATTGGTATGCAAAATGATACGTTTCCAATTTCCAATTTTCTTAAGAGAGGGCCTATTGACGGCACCTTCTTTATTTATCTTGAAGTGTGTCACTTTTGCCCGTAACAATATAACTGAATTTGTCACAAATGCGGATATACATGGTAGAGACACCCGTCATGGGAAACTGTTAAGAACCCCCTCACACAAAACGGCTCACTTTAGATGCTCCCCACTATTTAATACAACAAACTGTTATAATAACTTGCCGGCATCTATTAGGAAAATCGAGTCAGATAAACTTTTTAAAATTGAGGTGAAGAAACTTCTCTTACAGAAGTGTTACTACAGTCTTGAGGAATTCTTGCACGACACTTTTTCATGACATTTTGAGAGTATTTGCTAGAGCTTCTCCGATTTTTTATATAATACTTCTATGTTGTGAAAGTTTGTGGACGTGAACCATATTTATTGTTTTTGTATTGTTCAACTTCTGTAGTTTTATTTTTGTTTTTTAATTATGACTTAGCACATGTACTCAATGTACCAAAGTGTCAAATAAATAAATAAATAAATTCCAATTGTTACCAATATTTCCTGAACTATAGCAAATCTGGCAAAATTGCAATGAAAAATTTCATTCATTATGTAATGGACAAAAATGGAGGTCCTGTAAGTTTTTACAATATTATATGTTTTTATAAACAGTTCCAACTTATCTACTGTCGACGAAAAATTCACAAGTGGAGAAAAATCTGACACCAAAATCCACAACTTTTCAACTATTTCCAAAAATGTTACAGCTATGGAAAAAAAGTTGGGATATTTTTTTTATTGAAATGAGATGACAAAATTAGTCCCATAGAAAATTTAGAGTACAGTAATTTCGGAGTTATAAATTGTAGTCTAGTTTTTCTAAATGTATAGATATTGCCTGTACTATTGAAGTTTCAAAGAATTTTTTTAACTAATTTGTACAGTTCAAGAAGGAAAACCAAAGAGGCCCTATAAACTTGAAATTTTAGTTTAAAAATTTCAGAAAAACAGTTTTTCCATGTTTAGATATTCCTCAATAACTCATCACATAAAGATATGGGGTGATACTATAAATGATTAAAATTTATAGCATCACTCGAATTCATCAAGAGATATTTATCAAATTATTTTTAAGGCAGACAACCAGAATTTCCGAAACAAATGTATTCTTCGATGATGATCATTTCCTCCAAACAGGGGTTTATCTCGCTAACTGAAAAAATTGGGACCGCTCTGACGATCATACTCTAAGGTCATTGTATAATGAGTCACATTCAGAATCCATGTCAAAGAAACAAAATTGATTTTAAATATTTAATAGTGTAATAAAATAATAATTGATCATAACAATGTAATTATAATAAAAACTGTGATGATTACATAAACTTAAATGAAGTCGAAGAAAAGTTGTGTAACATTTCCATAAAATTAGAAAAATTCATTGTATTACAAGTAGGCCTACATATCACAGCAGCTAAATATTAATTATTCAGTTATAATAATTGATTATTCGATATTATTTGTGATGGGAACCTAATTTCACCCAAGAAACTTATGCACCTAAGGTTTTTTAATTGTTCCAAATGAATCTCACATAATATGTAAATATTAAGAACTGGCCAGATAGAATTGATATTATCTGAAACTTGCCAAGAATGGGAGATTTCAACTTCATCTTTCGATATGCTGTGGACTAACGAAATTGTAGTACACAAGGATTCTTGCTCTTTTTTGTTACAGAGTCCAAAACATTCTCGACAAGTTACACATATGGAAGTAAAGCTGTTAGATAGTACTGTCAGTCTATATTAATTTCAAATATAAAACGAGCATCTTAAAACTAATTGGACAATGGAATAGCAAAAACAATTACTTATGAAAATTTAATAAATATTGAAAAATTTTAATACAATATATACATTACAAATTGACTTCACAAGTTCACCAATAGAATAACAACCAAAATATTATTCAAATTACAAAATGTATTTACTGAAAAACTCCGAGCCCTCAACTTAGCACCCATTCAGGAAATCAATACAATTATGTAGACCAAGAGACAATGACAAATTTGGAGAAAATATTTCAAGCTACTTGAAATGTTAAAAAAACATACTATATCAGTCATTTCAAAAAAGTGCAGCATATATTTGCAAAAAATGTTCAGCTCTAATAAAGAGCCATCAACCTCAATCCAAGAGAGAGAGAGAATGTGTTGCCACTATTTGAACCACTGAGTCATATGTTTTTTCCTGTCTACAACAGATATTCAGTAAAAAGTGCTATAAATTGATGAATACAGAACCACAAACGACCCCCTCCTAGGTTCTTAGGTTCTTCATTTCTGATTCACTAATATCGACAGTAGGTTTTATAATCATTTCAAGTTGCCTATAATATCTTTTCAGTGGCTCTTGGGTTAATAATTTAATTCATTGTGAAACAAATTATATTCTTAACATCTACATATTTTTCAACAGTCATCTTACACATGTGGGTTTTTATTAAAAATATATATTTCAATACTAAAATATGTATCTCTTGATAAAGTAAATCATGAAAATAATCTTATAAAAGTGGAAGTGCAGTATATTGAGAGATTATTCAGTTTTTTCATTGTCTCCATAAAATTTTGGCTGAAAATAGAAATTTCATTTCATTAGTCATTCTAATAATACAAAATAAAAACAAGTTAGACAAAACACAAAAACTCAAAAAACATGTTTTTTCTTGTGAATAGTGTAGCTGTAGACATGATGTAGTTTAATCAGCTCTATTGCCCTAAAATCTTGTATAATAGTATTACTTACTAGTATATATGAGCATATAACAATCAAGGTACTAATATCCACACCCTGGAACGTATTTGTATGAATCAAGTGTAACTACTACAGATGAAACAGATAGCAGCTTAGTCCAATATCGGATAGTCGGCTAACCTTGCCATTTGGTGCATCGCAAGAAGCACGTTTGCACGCAAACGATAGTGTGGTCCAAATCTGATCTTTCCATCGATAAGGCAAAGTTAACAATCGTTTCATTCATTAACTTATTAAGGAGGGTGCTGCAAGCAGCTTCATCGGACCATAACCTGTCATTAGCATTGCTTCAGGCTCTGCCAAACAAAGATTGAACACCTGGATGGCAAGAAGATTTATGGACTTCTGGCAGAATCTTCCAGGATTGGCTCACTCAAAGGCGTTTATTCACCCTTCAAAGCTTGATACCAAACAGTTGTTGGACTATAGTATGGATGAACTACGATGTCTAACAGTCCTTCTTACGGGTCACTGCCATTTGAATCATCACACACAGTTTGTGCCTGCCCCGCTGGGGACCGAATCAGGTTTTTAGAGTTCGGCAGAGCCGTACTCTTATCATCTGACCTGAAAGACCACTCACCATACAAACTAATCGGCTTCGTTACGAAGCTGGGTTCATTTGGTCGAGTGTAAATAGGTGTGTGCCACAATAAACCATTGCGGGTTGTGCACTTTGGACCTAACCTATTGCATATATACAGTGCATTTATCTTTCAGCACCTTGCAGCAGTGTTTACACCGAAATATTTTTTTCTTAAGCTAGCCTTATTTACGAAGACAAGCAAAACAGCCTGCTACCTCTTGAGGCAGAGAAATTAGTATTCATTCACCCTGCACCCTTAGTGTAGTATGAATACTAATTCATTTTTTGGGCTGTAGAAATATATTGTGATTACTGATTGTACTTCTTGAGTGATACTAACTAAATAAAGCAATTACCTAAAAACATATTTTTATATTTTCGGTATTCAGCTGGATAGCCGCTAGTTATCCGGTATTCGGCTGGATAATATTTAGGCCGTCAGATAGACTTGCTAGCGGATAGTGACTGGATATATGTTTCATCTCTAGTTACTACACATCTTTATAAAACCAGTCTCCAGACTATAATCGTTACCAATATAACATTGTAATTTTGATATATGATCTTATCTATAAATTGGAAGACGTTTAAATATATCACAAACTACACCAGAAACGATTTGATCTTCACAAACTTCATTTCTAAAAATATCGCATGTTTCGGTATCACAGTACCTTTTTTGTAGTGAATAAAATAACAGTCTGTTGTGAGTTTCGATGATTTTTTTTTTGGTTTGGAATAGTTACAATTGGTCGTGTTTGTTTTGTTTTGTACAGAAAAATGTTCCTTTTTCTGTGATCAATATTTATAACAAAATACCTGATTCCATCAAAAACTTGCCTGTTAGAAAAATGAAAAAGGAACTAAAAATCATGCTTTTATCAAAGGCTTATTATTCGGTAGAAGAATATTTCGCTGATAGACTGAATTGTCTGCCTGTTTATATTCTTTGTCTGACTGTTTTGTTTATATATATATATATATATATATATATATATATATATATATATATATATATATATATATATATATATATATATATATATAAGGATTTGAAGCTTTATATCTTCTATTAATTATCTGCGTACTACCAACTGTCGAAAGCGCTCGCAGATAATTAATAGAAGATATAAAGCTTCAAATCCAGAACCTTCGTCTCAATTCAAAATCATCAATTTGTAGCAAGCTCTAACAATAAGAATTTTTATTCATCATTTTCAAAAGTGCATTTTCCTCAACATTATGGTCCAGACCCAGAGACTTTAATTAAAACAGGCACATTTTCGAAAGTCCCACATCCGTAAGATTAGTGAAATTTCCTTTGATACTAGATTTAGCCTACCATCTATGTGCTGTATCTAAAGTACAGTAAAATAAATAATTCTCTAGTTATTCTTTTGTGTTGAAAATAGTTGTCTTAAATAACAGATAAAAAATCAGCTATATATGTACATCTATAAGAAACAAACCACACAATAAATAAATAAACCATGAAAATTCTTCATACGTGCATTAAAAGAAGGGAGATGAATTTGTTGGAAGCATTGGAAATGAATAAATTGCACAAAAACCCCAATTTCATAAGGTTCAATGATCAACTAAAACTATGAAGTTTCCCCTTTTGAATTTGTGAATTTTGACATCTAGTTTAGGATCCATTTAACAGTTAGTAATTGTGATATATTATAGAAGATAATTAGTTATTGTAGTATAGATATTCAGGTAACATTTGTTATTTCAGGTACCCATTACAGGTGGCGGGTTGGCTGTCCTTATTCATCTTTCACTGCCTGAACCACTGTGCATGCTGTTTTCGGCGAGTGCATTGGTTTGGGACGTGGGGGTTGAGCAAACAGACCATTGGATGCCTGCTTCCACGTAGCCCCGCTGGATTTGGGAATGACAGAATCACTTGTGGTTCTGTTATTCTCTAACTGAATGGCATCCCAACGATGACTTAATCCAAAGGTGTGTGTATTCGTATTGAGAAGATGAATGACACTGAGCCCATCAGCTGTCTCTACAGAACCTTCGAGATACCGGGCGCCCTCTCGTCGTACCATCGCCTTGTCACGGTCGAGTCGATGGATGTCGAGTTTACGACTCCAACTGATCTCCCTGTAAATTTAATTCAGGAGCGAGTCTATAGAGGAGATGGATGTCGAGTTTACGACTCCAACTGACCTCTCTGTAAATTTAGTTCAGGAGCGAGTCTACAGAGGAGATGGATGTCGAGTTTAAGACTCCAACGGTCCTCCCTGTAAATTTAGTTCAGGAGCGAGTCTACAGAGGAGATGGATGTCGAGTTTAAGACTCCAACGGTCCTCCCTGTAAATTTAGTTCAGGAGCGAGCCTACAGAGGAGATGGATGTCGAGTTTAAGACTCCAACGGTCCTCCCTGTAAATTTAGATCAGGAGCGAATTTACAGAGGATATGGATGTCAAGTTTGAGAATCCAACGGTCCTCCCTGTAAATTTAGTTCAGGAGCGAGTCTACAGAGGAGATGGATGTCGAGTTTAAGACTCCAACGGTCCTCCCTGTAAATTTAGTACAGGAGCGAGAACTGCGGCGTACGCAGAATCTGTCTCAGGTGGGGAACTAACCCCCTAGAGCAGGTTAGCAAACGTTTGCGCTCGAGTGATGATTCACCAAAACCAGAGGTGAAAAAGTCCTACACGGCTGAATCTAAAGCATCGTCAGATGTAGCTGACGTGCAAAAATCCTAATATGGGAAGGTTGTCGTGAGTATCAAGGTGGGAATCTTGCAACTTGACTATCTGACTACCTCATTAATAGAGCATATACTTTGTGCCTGCCCCGCTGGGGACCGAATCAGGTCTTTAGAGTTCGGCAGAGCCGTATTCTTACCATCTGACCTGAAAGACCACTCACCATACAAACTAATCGGCTTCGTTAAGAAGCTGGGTTTATTTGTCCGACTGTGAATAGGTGTGAGCCACAATGAACCCTTGCGGGTTGCGGTAGAGGGTCGAATAGACCCACTCACTTTGGACCTAACTTAACCTAACCTATTACAGGTACCCGACCTTATCAGTGTGTATTTAAGTACTTATCTTGTTACTGTATTAAACCTTGAAAATGGTGTAATTAACCGAAACCAGTCGTAACAAATGATAAACTTAGTAGAAATTAGACAAAAGTTATTTTTTTTATTCTATATTGAATCTACACAATAATTTTTTGTTTGATCAGTTAATCATGTTCCTTACTCGATGAGAATTTTCATATGCCATAGCCATCTGAAGTTTAAAAGAAAGTTACAGATGTATATCTCTTGTACCACCCCTCTTTCACTATTTTGGCTCTTGTGATGTTCAATAGTGTATTCAGTTAATCCTAATGAATACCATCCTGAAGATTCTCAATTATGTTGATTTTTATTTGAATCCAGTTTGTTCTTAAGAATTGTATTTTCAGCAGTAATATTTTGTAAATTGTGTATTTACTAATTTTTTATTGTTAGTCAACATCACAAGTTTAACTTTTTTCTTTGTTTATTTTGGGATTTATTGAAATCTATCTTGTTTTATGGGGTTACTTCACTCTCATAATGTGAACTACTTCCACACAAAAATATCTTCTAAATACCAAAAATATTTACCGGAAAAATATCAGCCAAACACAAACGCTTCACAAAGCAATTGAAATTATTAAGCTCACCCTTCATCGAAAATTTCAACTCTTCTGTTAGCTAAAAATGTAGCGTGGAACCACAAGTTCAACTTACAACCTTGGCTTAGTTCAACTACAAGCCTCAGCAAGTGTAACCAAGACAGTGACTTCGAAACTGTTTCAAAATAAATATGTGCATGAATTAAAATAGTTTTCATCCAACTTTGATCTTTACTATATGGTGTTGAACATATTTCATCACTTGCTTTAAAATAAAGTTATATTTGCCATTGGCAAAAATGTCTGAGTCAACGAATATACTTACCAGATCATGAGCCTCGGGTTGTCCTTTATTAGTTTCTTCATCATCATCAGAATCATCTTCTCCGGAAGAATCTGCATTCAGACCTGAACACAGGTTATAATGTCATCATAAAAAATATTAGACATTGATACTAATCATTACTTCAAGAACAATTTCATAAGAAAGGGGATACATGCCTTGAATATTCAAGTTGAATAATAATATTAACAATTATCGAGTTGGATATTTACAGCTGCCGGACGGACTGAGTCATGGCCGGTGTGAAGCCTCTCCCTCAATACAATAAGTATGTATGTACGATTTCTCCCACCGGCCCTGAATCAGTTCTGTAGCTGTATGAAAGGTCAACACCTAGAGAGTGTATTTAGAACTTATCAAAAGAAAATAGAAATCCTTAAAAGTAATGTGGAATAAGTCTGTGATCAGTTCATGTGAAAGCAGACAACAATTAAAAGGTGCCTGTATAACCGTCAGGTTAGCATGCAATTACTTCATGATGCCTTATTGAGTATTTTTTATTCACTCATTTATTTTTTGGGTAATGGACACTTGAAGAAACACTAGATTATCATGTTAATTTATTCATTTTGATACAGCTTTTAGTTTCAGTAATATTTTTTTAAATAATAAACAAATCTCAAGAGTTTTTGAAGTATCGACAACCGTTACTATTATTCCAAAATTGTTTGTATTTAAATTTGAAATATTAAGATAAAAAGTGTTTTTTTCATTTCATTCATATACATACCTTTTGAAGCTGATTCCAATGAATTATGATTCTTTGTGGTGGCTGTCGTGAGAACATCGTAACAATGTAAACATACTCTTAGGGGTTTTGAACTTTGATTAGGCAGCAGAAAACGTTTATTTGAGCAAGGTCCGCATACTACCGCTCCACATTTACGGCAGTGATGCTGAAAAAAAATCCAAAGTTATACTCAAAGATACAGATATGATTATTTTTAAAAGTTTCTGAGGAAAAATATATGTGGTAATCTCACGAGTATTTCATCCACACTGATGAGTGGGCAGTGCTTCTTATGTTAATGACAGGATATTCTAAATTTTAACACAGTGTACACCTCATACACCTTGAGGAGTTCATGCAGAAGTGTATGTTTCTCCAATCTGAGTTCTAAATGAACATGGATTCAAAAAATAAATGAAATACAATTAAACCTTTGTTAGATCAGGTAAATATGGTCCGAGAATTTGCCTAAATGATCCTGAAATATTTTTCCTTAGATGAGAGAATGAAGTTAGTGTTTTGTTATATAGCAGACTGAAGATAATAAAAAATAATCCATGAATTAGAGTTGATTTTGAATGTGGGATATATTGTTGCCAATCATTTGAGTACTAAAGTGATTACTGAAGATTTGTAAAGGAAGAACAAGAAACTATTTCAGGCTCTTTCTAAGAAATCATACATTCCAAGGTATATATCATTTTTCGGAATTGTGAATCGTTGTTAATTTCGAGTTTCTCAACTCTTCCGTCATCCCACTGAAGATGTCAACCAATCGTATCTATCGGTCAAACGTTGAGATACTTACTCAAAACTAGTCACAATCAACAATTCTGAAAAAAAATTAACATAACTTGACCGGAAAGGAAGATAGAAAAAAATACATTTTCATGTAGTTTTAATGTACAATAAACTATTGCTTCAACTGATTTTGTTATTATTTGCTTTCTCAACTTGTTTCCAATACTTTTTTACATGTATTTTTTCATTTTATATACTTTCTGTATATGACTTTCATTATACAGGTTCTAACTTTCCTAAATGCACTATTCATATACAGTCTGTACTTAGAAATATGATTCTTATATTTTTTTGTCTGTGACATTTCTAATATAATGATGGTTATTTATATGTTCGTAAAGATAAACTATTATTATTATTATTGCCACAATATTGTTTTACAAAAGTTCAGGGTAAAGCATAGTGATCACCGATCACTTGAATTACTAAGGAAGGCTGTGACAATTTTAGAAACTATGAAAGTGCTGTATGAAAAAGTGCAAACAACGAACGAGTGGGTCATGTGAATTTTTCTTGTGCTAATCCTTGATTCAGTGCCTATCAACTAACTGGTGCTCAAGATCACATGTTAAAAGTTTTTTGTACACTTTTGAGGTTGAAAAAATCATAATTTTAAAAATATTGTGAAATTTTGGTTTACCCTTCTATTCAACAAAGTGAACTGAGTCTTCTTGCAATGCATACAAACTGGAGCTTCACCGTCAGGAACCCATACAGCTGCATGCTCCGAAACTGCCTTTTTGCCACCTGAAAAAATGCAATATTGAAAATTTCAACACTCATATTTCAATTCTATAATTGTTGAAAGTAAAAACTTACTTTTCCTTAACAGATCATCGATGCATTTGTTGATGTGAGCCATCCATTCACCTTTTTCTACCGATGTCGCAGCATACACTGCAAATGACTTGGAAGCCGTTTTCATCAGCCAACCATTTTTAAATTCTACAAAATAAGGATGACACGTTATATAGCTGTGTGGAAAAGTAGGATAAACTTAGATGAACACATTTTAGCATCAAGGAAAAACATATCATCAAGGGGAAACTACAGTAGTTTTAATAATAATAATAAGTTTATTGCCAATCAAAATAACAAGATAATAATACAAAACAAAATACAAGAGAGAGACAAATAAAAACACTTTGTTTGATAGCAAATGGCTTTTGGTTCAGATTGCGAATTTGCATTCACATCTGCTCTTCCACCAATAAAGTAGTATAAAAATAAATAAATGAGGGCTTGAAGAGAAGAAAAGACGAAAGAAAGAAAGAAAAGAAAAGAGAAGGTAATATATAGATATATATGAATAGCTAAAAGCTTTTTCAGGATTCTCGCTGTGGACCTAGTTATTCTGAATGCTGAACAGATGCTATTTAAATCTACTTTTAAAAACAGTTTCTGACGTGTTAAACCAATTGTTTTCCCCTTTATGGAGATAATTTATTGTGGAGGAGATATAGGAAATATATCATTTGAATATTTCCTTTTTATGTACAGGAATGTGTCTTATCTTCAACAATGATTTTCCTTTTCACCCTTTCCAATTCTTAAGTTCATTTTGTGTAGGACTGATTTAATTGCTTTGCCATAGTCTATTTCAAAAGAGTGTAGAGTAATAAATCATGAAGTGTCATAAAATTTGCCTGAATTTCGTTGTCGTCCATGGGCGTAGGCAAATCTTAGGATTATTAAACTTAATAATTGAAGTAAATTAAAAATTACAGACATAGATGCCTGGGAAAAGCACAATCGAAAGGCACTATTACTGGAAAGTGATGAAATTGTTTGCTGGAGACGAAAATATTTGACAACTATAAAGCAGTACCGCAGAGAGCAAAAGAAAATTTTTTATCTTGATGAGACGTGGATAAACGAAGGTTATATAGTCAAAAAAATGTGGCAAGATAAAAATATAACAAGTTCTCGCCAAGCTTTCATAGAAGGCCTTTCGACGGGTATTAAAGTGCCTTCGGGAAAAGGGAAGAGGCTTATAATTGCTCACATTGGAAGCGAAGACGGATTTTTAAAAGAAGGTTTGTTAAGCTTTGAGTCGTGCCGGACGGGAGATTATCATGAGGACATGAATTCGGATGTCTTCGAAGACTACTTCGGGGAAATGTTAAAATTTCTTTCAGCTGATTCGGTCGTGGTTATGGATAATGCAAGCTACCATTCAAGGCGCTTAGAGAAGGTACCAACTTCAGCTTGGAGAAAGCAAGAAATTATTAACTGGCTGTCAAATAAAGGTATTCAGTTTGAGACGAATTCAGTAAAGAAGGAACTACTAGCCATAGTAAAACAACATAAATCTCGCTTCATGAAATATGCCGTAGAAGATGTAGCAGAAAAGTATAAAGTAACTGTGCTGCGCCTACCGCCATATCATTGCGAATTAAATCCTATAGAACTTATATGGGCACAAGTTAAAGGATATGTTGCAAGGCACAATACCACATTTAAAATGAAAGATGTCAAGGTATTGTTTGATCAAGCCATTATGGAAATCACATCAGAAAACTGGCAAAAAGCAATCCAGCATGTTTTAAAAGAGGAAGATAAAATGTGGGAACTGGACAACTTGGTCGATCAGGTGGTTGACCCTATAATTATAACACCAGGGGATGATGACAGTTCTTCGGATGAAGACTATACTGATGTAGAATAATTTAATTGAATTGTAAATATACTGTAGCGGGATAAGCAATCTGGACAGAGACCAGTGTATCAGTGACAGTGACACTTTTGCTTAGGTTAGGGTTTAGAATTAAGGGTAGTCTGAATAATTATTTTCTCGGAAGGTTCTCGAAAATTGTACCTAGTAATCTCTAGAACATTCAATTAGGGTATAAATAGAGTGTTGTTAAACGTTAAGGGAAGTTCACAGTTTTAGTATTGTTCAAGTGTCAAATTGTAATAACGTATCCAGTAAAGTTCTTGTCGTTTTTGTGAATAAATTGATTTAAAGTCCCCACAAGTGTTTCAATACGTAAAGTTCGTTCGTGTGTGTTTGTGAGTATTTCCCGATTTCGGTTCGTATATATTTTATTGTTACATTTTATATTTTTTTAATAACACTGTTCTGCTGTATTAAGTTTTTATTTCCTTTAATATAATTTTTATGAATGCATATTCTTTTGGCAATTATCCCACTAGCGCGCCTCTGGCTCAGTATTTATCCGTCGATAACAATGGACAAATCCCTTAAAACAGGGTGATACCTACCTGCTCTTTATGAAACGACATAATTTTGCAATGCGGACTAGGGAAGTGACAGAATTTATTGACGGATCACCCTGTAGCGCTTTTGAATACTTAATGAGATTTTATTACTCCACACTCTTTTGAAATAGACTATAGACACTGAACATAATAATATCATGCCTTTTAAATATTTACATTTTTACAAACTCCTGACTGGCAAATTTTGATTTGTATTCAGCTAACAAAATTTCATGTACAAGAAAAAAATCTAAAATTTCATGTGAACCAGATAACAAAAATTTACTGTTTGTTCAAAGTGATAATATTAGAAATGATAAAGACTTGACGGTTCTACAAAAGATTATTTCAATTATCTACTGAGGGTACTAAAGTATGAACTTACGATTGTCATCCTGTAAACTTTCTAGTTTAACTTCTTCCAGAGGAATGATATGCTGTTTATTGTATTTTTTCTTATTGATGATAATATTGCCATATACTAAAATATCATTAAATAAGAAAAATTGCCTTGTTTTAGGTTTTTTCCTACACATTTTGGTCAAAACTCCTTCACCAACTAAGACTCGTCCAGGAACACCCAAAGGCTGAAATAATAAAAAATACATGTATGCAGTGGCTAAAGAATAAAATAGGAAGTTTCTTCATATTCTGAGAGATGTTTTCATTTGAATAATCAGTTCCCAGGTGCAGAATTTGTTTGTGTAGCTAGAGTCTAAACATATAAATAATAATATACAGTCCGTTTCTTCAGCTGATCCCACTACGGGTATCTCGGAAACAGTACGACCTACAACTTCCGTTGAATTGGACAAGTTTCCTATTCTGAGAAACTAGAATAATCTCTTTCAAGACCGCGAATATCATTAGTTATTTTTGAAATATTTGTCAACAACTACGATCGTTGAGTTTCGTTTTTTGGCTCTTCCGCCTTCATTTCAAATGATATAAAGAAGGCAGAGGAACTTGCAATACTGCTTCATATTCGTTATAATCTAATATAAACTACTTTACGATGAGACTTTTTGTTGATTAGATTTCAACATCAACTTCATTTTTCAAAAATGAGCCTCTAGTTTTTTCTCCCGATTTTTGTAGCCACTGTAATTAAAAAAATAAGTTGATGCCAACATTTTGCCAACAGTACACATATCATGATATGTACATATACTTTAATATAAAAATTACATTGAGGTTTTATTACATCACACTAGAAAATGAGAATCAAAATTGAAGAATGGTAAAATATAAATTATTAATAAAAAATAATAATCAAAACTGAAACAATTGTCACCCAAAAACTTTTCAATAGAATAATATGCTTTGAGGATGAGAAAATGTTTTTTTTTTTGCTATAAATTATGATAACAGAAATATCAAGTCTGATATTTAGCGACAAAAAGGTCTATAACGTGTACTATTTGAATAACTTCTTCGGATGAATAGAGAAAATCACCTCCAGATACAATCATGAATAATTGGCAAAGTAAGTATTTCAGCTTGATAAAGTTTCACTTACAGATGATAGCTCTACAATGTTCTTGTATGACAAATATATTACTGAAGTTATGACATATCCTGAGCAGATCAGCAAATGCTTACACTAAAACGATAATTCTTTAGTAGCCAAAGAAACTATGGTGTAGGGATATGTCTCCTAGATTCCGGAATAATATTGGACCACAGTAGTTTTGGTAGTTTCTGGTTCTCCCGATCTCCTTTTTCACACAGGCAAAACATTTGAAATTTTCAAGAAATTCCAATATAAATACCTAGTTTGATACTTTTGTTTGATTTACATAAAGGGGGTATTATTTGACTTTTAATGGATCCAAAAGATACACATTCAGTTCGTATTTCAAGATAAACTTTTCTAATGTTGAAATTTCATCTGTATATGATTTCACTAGATGTGTTTCATATTTATTTACTCACTAAGTGTCAAATTATAAAAAAAGTCAAGCACCTACCTGTCCTGAACTGCCAAAACAATTCTCAACCATAGCTATACGCCTAGTATTAGCTTCGCTGTTCACTAAAAAGGACATTTTCATTAATGGAATAATTCCTTACTTCTAGAGGAAATTGTAAGTCAATTTCAAAGACATTTAGAGAATGATGATTCATCCAAAAGTACTGCACTAATGAATTCAAAAAAGACATTTCCACTAGCAAGTTATGAGAAGTGAAAAGTACTGAGAATAAAATTAAATAGAGCGTAAACTTATAACTAGCAACAAATTAAATGGCCTTAAAAGGAAGTTGGGGCATATCTGGAAAGTTGTTCTACTAATAAATATACTCAAATATATTGTTTTTTTTTCTTTAAAAGGTTTATGAGACCACAAAATATACCTAATTTGTCCACCATTTCTCCTTCAATATTTTTATGCACTAAATCAAAAATAATAAAAAAGAGAAAATACTTGAAAACACCTACTAGAAAATTTATGTCAACGTCAAAAAAATAAAATGGCAGAGAACCATGGAGAATGGAGAACATTTGACAGGCTTCAAAACAAAAATTAACACTAGGTGTGTTCTCAGAGTAATAAAAAATATAGGTGTGTTTTGTTCGCACTAATATTATTCTGGAACATTGAATTCCGTCAAGTTAAGCCCATATTCTCTGTATATCATGCAAAAAAAAGCTTTACTAATCTCAGCTGATAAATCAAAGTCAGCTTAAATGTTTATGTTAGGCACCGTTATTATTTGAGCCAAACTTTCTAAGGATCTATTTTATTGGTTTGGTTTAAACTACGATTGGAGTTGAGAATATGGATTTGACAAATGGGCCGTTTTATAGAGTATCGATCAAAGAGAATTTTTGGACTCTCTGACGCCTGAGGTTAACGTAAACGTAGTTGAACTTAAGATTGGTCGGACATGCTTATTATCCAAAAGGAGATATTAATATATATTCTGCCACGGAAATTGATGGGAGAGATTAATGTTAGCAAAGTTCATTTATGTTGTAGACATACTGCAGCAATTTGCTAACCTTTCAGTGGAAAATAAAGGAAAATTTCACATTTTCACATGTTTATGTACATAATTACATTCAGTGGTAGAAAGAACCATACACATTTTTTGAAATCCTTTTCTTTCAAAAAAACATATTTTGCCACAAATATTCTGATACGTTGCTAATGAGGTATGTACTTTGTACTTTTCCATGCACCGGATAAACAAATTACTACCGATGTAGGTAAGATAAGCAAATGCCTAAAATTTTCTAATATGTTGTTATGAGAGAGGTATAATCATGTTATAAGTCAACAAGTTTTATCAGGCACTAAAGCTTAAGGATCAATATTAAGTTGATGTGTAAAAATGGTATAAATTTCAAATATTCAAATAGTTTCTTCCAGTCTTCTGATGATTGGACTGTGTTTAATTGTTTCATTTGTGTATTTTCATAAGTTATTTTCATGATTTTGTTGATATATTCAAGGAACTTCTGTCAGATGAGGAAGAAACCATTATGAATTTAGTAATAGTTCCAGAAAGGCCTCGAATATTTAGGAAGAGAGGGATGATGCGGAATTCATTACATGTTTCAGAGTTTCTAAACAATTTGTGGAAATGCTGATACATGGAGATGTTCAACTTCGCCATGATCTTGAAAAAAATAAAATAAACGTTTTCAATGATTTCATCCTTGTTTTCAGGTAAACCAAACTTACCTTTCCTAGTCCAATTCTAAAACTCTCCATATTGCATTAGATACCAAAATAAACCTCAAATTGGCCATATTTCAAGCATTTCTGGATTGACAATTTTAATATTTGTCATATAATATTAACTTATGATACACTGTTTAGAACCTTTGGTGTAGTGGTGTAGGAAGTTTAAACTTCCTCTAGATGATCACTTGGTGATCGAAACACGTGTCGAGGTGTTAAAAATAACGATTTGGTGTTGGGAAAAAACTCCAGTAATTTTCATATAATATTAAGGAAAAGGCATAATTGTAATTGAACAATTTTAAATTTTACCGAAATGTTTTGGTACTTTAACATTTATATCTAGCACTTGTGAAGTAGATATTGTTCATCCAATGACAATGAATATTTCAGCCAAAAGCAATAAACGCATTGGTAATTAGCATTGTTGCGTATTGCATTGTACTGCAATGACAGTCTAAATAATAGTGAATTATTAACTTGCAGATTTTCATTATCATAGGATGAATTCATCAACTTCAGATACACCAGATGTAGATTCTATATGAGCAAAATACTAAATAATTTTATTGAACGAAGAAAATTTTAAAGTTTTTCAATTACCTACTATCACAGTAATAATACACGTCTCGTTCTTAATGTAATACGATTCAGTGTTGCCAATATTGAAACGCCAGAAACTGACTGAAACAAATGTATTGTAATAGTAATTAAAGAAAATCGTCCCGTGTAAATCTTTTGAAAGTTAACTCAATATTATTTGTATTATTACTACAATACAGTACACAATAAGACCAAGTCATAGGTAACGTATTTATTGTTGTCAGTTGAAGTAGCTACTCATCGTTATAGGATGAACAATATCATCTTCACATGCTTCAGTTATATGTATTATGTAACCAAAACTCTAAATCATTTCAATAAACACAATAAAATGTATTCATTACAATTACAGTAAAAGGGGAGTACCGAATTGCCGTATATGTTACTATTTAAATGTTTTTTTTTTTATGGGAAAGGAAGTTTTTGGCCGTCTACATCTCCATCTTGATACAACAAATGTAGGAATCTTCCAAAGTGAACTTTGAAATGTACAACTTTGTTTTTTCATCTAGCGGTGGCATGAGAATATCATTGTAATTTGTGGTGAATCTCAGGTAATGACCATCAGCAATGACCAGAACAGTATTGTGAATATTAACAAAAAAATCAATATCTAGACAATGAAATTCCAAACCACTCAAACAATTATTACATTTTGAAGTGTTATTTTTAAATGTGTCATTATAGTTTTTCTGCTTTAAACGATAAATGGAAATGTTGTTATCGATTAGTTTATATCACGACACAGTACCTAGTATTAATAATAATTGAGACATTGAGCTGCATCTTATACTACTAAAAAGGGACAATGAAATAAATATCATTCAGATTATAAATAAATATATATTCATCCATTGTACAGGTACAAATAAATATATTTTGGCACTAGGGTTTCACAACATGAATCTGCAAACCACAGTTAAATCAAGCCTTTACAGAAGTAATTTTTTTTATTGATTCAATGGATATCTGAAGCAACCACTGAGACAGGTACTATTTCTAAATCTAAGATCAAATTTCCACAGTTGCATAATTAGCCCATGAAAACTAAGGGATATGGACTCGATTCTGGTTCAATGTTCGTTGATATGTGTCTTGGCGTCATTGGTCTTGGATCATCTTCAGTACTTCTGAGGAGCCAATAAGTAGTTACAAAACCCTTCCCTTTCAGTTCCACTTCCCCCCTTAGTTCTAGGTGAAAAGTTCCGAATTTATCGAACATTTGTTTTGCAGCTTCGCTGACGTGTATCTTCAGAGCTGAAAATATATGATAAAATCTATAACAGAAAGATACATGCATAAAAATTATTGAATTCTAATAGTCACAAGAAGAGGGAGTATCGGAACACTTGAAATTTCATTACCTACACAGAACGATTTTAAATATTAAAGATGAAAGTTTTTATTTGAAAATATTGTAATGAATCTGAAGCCGGCCCTGACCGATGTCCCAGTCAGCAAACGCATGTCTCTTCGCGAAACAGCGCGAAACGTGTGGATGAATCCCGAAATCCCCAGAGAGAGATCCGGAGCGTTCGTTGACGATATAAAAAGGTCGCTCTCCGTCCCGAGTAGTAGTCTGTACTTAGAAAGTGAATCGTGCGTTTAAAGAAAGGAATCTAATTGTGAAGATAAATTAAGCGTTAGTTACTAAATGTTGTACATAAATTAGTTGTGATAGTGAAATATTATTAAAAATAAATTTGATTAAGACAGTTAATTCTTTAATTCGTTACAATATCAAGGTCGTAGTACCGAAGAAGAATGTTATGAATGACGATTTTATCATCGAAGGAAAGTGTCCTTTATCGTGGTGATACGTAAGAAGGGCTTTAACTTAAGCTAATGCAATTTGAATTATCACTTATCAAGTCTTCATTGAAGTAAATAATACAAGCTTTCATATTTTGATACTAACGAAGTCCGGTACTCTCCATTCTGCTAGCAGTATTGACAGTGTCGCCAAAAAGACAATAGTGCGGCATTTTTTGTCCGACGATCCCTGCACAAACTGGTCCTGAATGGATGCCGATTCTCATCCTCAACTGATAGTCCGGATTATGTTGAATCGTGAAGGATTTCAGCGCATCCAGTATCGCCAGTGCCAATAGGCCTATTTCTTTGGCATGATTGTCGCCGTTTCGTTCTGGAAGACCAGATACCACCATGTATGCGTCACCTATTGTTTCTACCTGAAAATATTTTAATACTTAATTATTTATCCAGTGGTATTAAGCAGTGCCGGATTAAGCCAGCGCGGGTCCTTTAGCAATTCTGTCAAGAAGCCCTTGGTTTGCGATAGGTTCTCAAGTTAAGGGTATTAAATAAAACAAAACTGCTACAAAGAAACTCTTCTGGATTTAATTTGGCCAAATTCAGAGATGACACATTCAATATCGACTTTCAACAGTCAACAGAAATTTTTATTCATACACAAAATTATCATAACCTAAATCATCGAAACGCAACACGAGTTTGCTCCAAAACGTGAATGGGCGCTTTCTAGGAAGTCGGCGGGTAGTTTTCAATGTTCACAATAGGGGTCGGAACAAATACTTGCTTAAAATTGAACTACCCCATATTAGGCACTACCCCCATATTAGGTGAATTTCCTCTAATATTGTTATCATTTATGAGCTGATATTTTTGAGAATTGTGAAATATCCATGAATAAACGGAAACAGCATTCAAATTATAAGAAATGAAGATTGTCAGCTACTCAAAAAGACATTCCAAAAATATTCGTGAAATGAGCATAAGACGTAATAAAGAAAGAAATCATTACGAGAAATTACTAAGTGACCCTAAGGAGAAACATCATCAAAGAAATTCCAGTGTATATTTGAAAAATACATTTTTGAAAATTGTTCTAGATGACAAGAGAATAAATGGAACCCTTTAAAATGAAAATCATACAATGAAATGAATAAGTAGATGTAGGTTATGTTTGTGAACAAAATATAAAAAAAATTGAGTTCTGAGTAAAGTAAGCGAGGATAAGGACCTGTCTGTCTTGGATAACTTGCTTTACCTTACTTTACTTTTTGTACTACCATTTTGTACATTTCCTCCCACAATAAAAAAATCGATTTCAGATAACTTGTCAATAAGAGTGAAGCTGAATTACCAAATATCTATGATGTTAGAGAATTGAGGGCCCCCGCTACCATATGTGCAAAGTGTGCAATGCACACGGGCGCTATCCTTTAGGGGCGCAAAAAAAAACATTTAAATAATTTTAAAATGAAAGTTGAGGAATTAAATAGGATTAGGTATAAATACACACGAAATTTTATTGGTATATCATCCAGTTACTGCCGATTCCTATGTTGCGAGAACATGTCAGGCGGTGATTTTTCCTGTGTAGACATGAACAATGCCCGGGGCGCTATAAAAGAGATGATGCATCGCCAGAGGCGCTTTTAAACCGGTTGGTTCACTGGACCGTGCAACAAGTGCATCAAATAAGTTATCCTATTAATTATTACATTTAAAGTTATTTTTATTTTTTCAAGTGTTGTGTTGTATAATATTTTGTTTACTACTTTTTTTTCTAAAAAATTAAGTGCTGAATACCTGCTGACTCCAATTTCAACGGTTCGATTTTTTATAAAATGGTAAGTGGTCCCTACTTTTATCTATACTATCAACATTAACCCTTTATAGGATACTGGTTATAATTATTTTTTGTTTACCCAAATATCTTTTTATTAATTGAAATGTCATGTATAGGGTCTTTGACTACATTTACTTCAGATAGAAAAAAAATGTTTTAAGCAGAAGGTGTAGGTTTTTTTCCTATATTATCTTTTGAAGTTATTAGATAAAAACAAAATCGCATCGAAAATGAAAAAATATAGGCAGCATCCACATTAATAAAACACCCTGTATATTATGCGCTAAAATGAAAGCCCTTTTCTCTGATTTGAAAAATATATATGTTGATATCATTTAGGCATTTGGGTGAGCTGTTTTAAAATTTTGAAGTTATATTAGCTTAAATAAATTGCAGAGAAAGCCATGGAAACAATTAGAAGAAATATAATTTATTTTCAATAGTCCAAATAGCAAACAAATATAAGCATAAAACATTTTTTTCTATCTGACATAATAAAAGGCTCTAGGGAAACACATAAATATAGTCAAAAAGTCAAAGACCCTGTATGAGTTTAAAAAAATAATTGGTTTTTTATTAATGACTCGCTCAGTTTTTATGCTATCGATCTTTTTAAAAAACCATTTTGAAGGTTTTTTTAAGGGCTATAAGATCAAATTAGTTTAATACTTTTTCTGCCTTTATTTTTGAAAGGGTTTAAGCTGAATGGGCTCGAACAAATTGCTTTTTACTTAAGTACGTTAAAGTTGTTTTCATTACCTGATGATACTGAACCCTTAAGTGTTTTACAATATATATTTGAATACAATTGTACAAATGATAATTTTGCATTTGTGTAATATTCAAGTAACCCAGATCATTTCGACAACGATGAACTATGTTTCAAGTAGATTTTAAAAATTCATGGGATCGGATGTGACAAAATATATTTTAATTTCAACAAGAGAAAAGACAAGATGAAGAACGAGTTTTGTTATTCATGAACCATGGTACTGTGCAAGAGCTCTCTAGGAGGAATACCGAGTCCCTGTGTGTATACAACCGTGATAGCATGGTCTGCATTGATAAGGAACACTTCAAAACGGTCCGCAGTTGGGTCCTTGTTCGAATCAGGCGAAGTCCCACTATTTGCAAAGTTGTTTCTCCAAAGTGAGAAGCTTTGCACTTATGTCTGAGGAGACTTGGATTCCGAAACGTTAACAGTCGTAAGGTATTTTTGATAGTCAAATTTACATTATATAAGAAGTTGCTGACTAATAGGACATGTTTCATTTAGAATAACTGTTTTTAATCTACGCAGCAACTTTTCGGGGTTGATTAGACATCTAGACTTGTATAGATTCAAATATGAACATTTGTCAATATATGTCGAGTTATTAGCTAAAGAAGTAGTTGTTTTCTGTCGGAAAACATATATAATGGTATAGTCAAAATGCATTTGGACTTGTCAGTGATTTTATTATCAATTTTTACTTGGATAAAAGCTGGAAGCAGCAAAGCAACCTATTATCTTACAGTGTAAATAATTCATAACTTCCGACTCCGAAAACTCTCACATACATTTATAGTTAGTACATACATACAAAAAAATTATTTTTGTATGATTGAACACTACATACTTAATTACTTTTTTACTTCTTCAAGTCCTGAATAGTAACTACATAATTCAGAAAGAATAGGCTCTACAGATTCCTTAATCTTGAGTGATGAATTCGATTAGGAATATTTTTAATAATTGGTCCTTAATATAATCGAATCCGCAAACTCGTCCGCCATCTTGAATTCTCCAATCAATAAATGAATATGCTATATTTGGCCCCAAAAATCACTACAAAGAAATTTCGCATGGATTCGTACCATGGTTCATGAATAACAAAACACGTTCTTTATCTTGTCTTTTTTCTTGTTGAAATGAAAATATATTTTGTCACATTCGAATATGAACATCTGCCGATTCCATGAATTTTTAAAATCTACTTGAAACTTAGTTCATCATTGCCCAAATGATCTGGGTTACTTCAATATTACACAAATGCAAAATTATCATTTGTACAATTTTCTCAGGTGCCCAACATGGTTTTCATAGACTGTTTTTTTTTTGAGCAGTTTATATGAATAGTTGTTATGTTGAGCAGTGTATACACGCTTTGGTTGAGATTGTGGTAGGGAGAAATGTCATTAGTGTCAAATACGTCATCATTATAAAAAATGAAACTCCTGGACACCGACATCAAGGGGACCGACGCTGAGTGAAACTACTGTATACAGAAATACTGTGTCTGTAGCGTCTGGCGAGCGTCTGTTATTTGTTCCTAAAAAAGATGTGATCTTTAGTTTTGGGTTATTATTTAGTATTTATGAACAACGTGTCTGTACCCTATTAGTAAAGTAAATGCTTTAAAATGGGTGTGAAAAAGAATTTATTTTAATTTATTTTGTTATGATTTTATTCTGTTTGTTTCATTTTGATATTTTTGTCTACAAATAAATATGACTTCTAAAGTTCAGTTTTTTGCTTTATTGCAAGCACCTACCTACCTACCTTCAAGAAAATAAATAAAAATACATGATCCAAAATGCCTTAAGGGGCGCCAAAATAATTTTTTGCACACAGGCGCCAGTAGCCCTTACGGGGGCCCTGATTGAGGGGATACATATCAACGATTTTTTTACACAAAATTGACTTGAATATTTCATCAAATTGTTTGCATAGTTAGGCAAAGCAGTTTTTTCTTTCAGAAACTATTGAATCACGTATTTTCGAGAAATGTAACTTAACCCTTCTTCTCGTAACATCAAATATACGTGTACCTACACAGGTCTTCCAAAAAAAATAATTGAAAATAAAAATCTGAACAGATGAATGAATATATTTATGGATTTATATCGACCTTGAAATTCCTGTAGTAATAATTTCAGCAATTGATCATCGGAAACGTTAGGCAGGTACTTTTATTCAGTGAATTAGACCGGCGTTTTGAGGGTACCATGAAATTATTTTTTTTCAGTAAAAAAAATTAGAGACTCATATTTCCACAAGATTTTCAACAATGATTATTTCCCTCAATAGATAGAAACCATTAAAGAGTTAGAGATTAGGCAGTATTTACAGAAATTAAACACAATAAGATCTGTTGAACCGATTAAATCATAAATCTTGAAATTTTCACACTAAGATTTTTGATTGTTTTTTTTGCTGGAAATTATTCAAATAACGCTCTTACACAGTCGATCAGTATGATTGGCTTGCAATTCCATAATTTTAAAAATTTTGTTTACAAGCGAGTGCGCTTTCATGAACAACAAACAATTCAAGCTATTAAATTAATACGAGACTCATGTCGTGTACACATTGTATTTATTTCACTATATTTACCATACACACTACGAAAGTTAAGTTAATAATAATGGAATTTTATTTCTAGCGTTGGTGTTATTATACCAGTTAATAAGTAAATTATGTTCTTTTCGATTATGGAGCAGATCGCTTCACCAGGAATCATGCGAAGTATGCATAACCCCACGGGACGACCTGTACTCCTACAAAAATTTAAAGGTTAGATCTTTCTAACATGTAAGCCAAGCGTCACCAAGGCTTGTTTATTTTCCTTACTCATTAGTTTAAGGCACGAATTGTGAACTGTCGATCGAGATACATGTTATGTTGGGTTGCGTAACCCAACGTAAGGCGGTAATGCTGCCATCTGGTGTTAAAAGGTGGAGGTTTGCTGTGTCGAATCCAAATTGAAGAAATCGCCAACAGCAAAACCGATTCATTCACAAGCGGGATTTAGATCAAAGTTCGTCAAAATGACGCTAAAGTGAAACAATTATGCAGTGTCATCGATTGAGTCAGCATGATGTGGAAAATGTTGATATTAATGGGTATTATCTTTTCAAAAATAGATATTTCATAAAGTTATCTAAACAAGGTGAAAACATTTCACTAGTTCGGACTTCCATTGTCTATTATATAAAATGATTTGAAATCCCTGAAACAAGTAAAAAAGAATAATTAAAAAAGAATAGTTGAAAATAACACTTATATTAAGCAACAATAAACCTGAAATGAAATGATAGTAAAATAACCTACAAGTAAAAATATAATAATTGAATAAATAAAAATTAAAGGAATGCAAAAAGAAAATAAAAATAAAAAAGTGTAGAGATTCCAAGTCACGTTAGTTCACGACGTTTCGATTGTTGGTATCTACAATCGTCTTCGGGTGATGACTGACCCAGTCATCACCCGAAGACGATTGTAGATACCAACAATCGAAACGTCGTGAACTAACGTGACTTGGAATCTCTACACTTTTTTATTTTTATTTTCTTTTTGCATTCCTTTAATTTTTATTTATTCAATTATTATATTTTTACTTGTAGGTTATTTTACTATCATTTCATTTCAGGTTTATTGTTGCTTAATATAAGTGTTATTTTCAACTATTCTTTTTTAATTATTCTTTTTTACTTGTTTCAGGGATTTCAAATCATTTTATATAATAGACAATGGAAGTCCGAACTAGTGAAATTCATCACGAAACATTGTCAATCACCTTCAAACAAGGTGAAAACAAACTCTGCATCACGTGACCAAATTTTAATAGGTAGCCCTAAATGTATTTCATAAAACACGTTTACAGTTAAACATGTCGATTATAAAATAAAAATACTATGTGGTCCTTCATTCATTTTTATTCATGAAGTTGAAAATTTCTTATAGAGTAAATTTGTTAAAATCCGCACTTGATGTAATATTCGATAAACTTGAAAAATCAAATGAAAGAAACACTTGGTAGGGTTAGTATGGCATGCATGAAAATCATGCAATAACATGATTTTTCAGTTCTCCGAATCATTGAACATACTTATATACTGAATCATTCAGGGTTATGTTGATTATTTGTGAAAATTTCTGGGCATTTTTTTCAACTGATCAGAAATGGTTAAAACATTTATCAAGTACCTTCAACATGCCAATGTCTTTTAATTGACTAATTCAAACGGCCTTGAATGATCATAACTATTAAAAAATATTTGAAGGGGTGACGAATATGAAAATAAAAAGGGGTTTGGCGTACAACTTCACGAAAAAAAATTGCCAACGCAAACTTCATTGGTGTAATGATTTCTTGTCAGCAGTTCTGGTATGTGGAAGGAGTGTTTCATTTTTTTTTTATTTTTCCGTTGACAGTGTAGACAAGCAAAAATGTTGAACAAATTGTCTTCAAATAGTTGATGAATAAGGTATTGCTACTGGTAGTTTTTATTACCTTGTACACATCGTAAAATCCTATGATCCTGTCGAATGTACTGTATAGGTCGTTTAAAAAATCGACTACCTGTAAGGAATACATATTTTAAAATTGCAAAAACAGAAGCATGAACTGCCAAATACCTGCATCGGGGTACTTTTCGCACAAAGGGCAGTGAACCCGACGATGTCGCTGAAATAAATAGTAACGCACTCAAATTGTTCGGGTTGTACAAGTTCTCCAAGCATCAACTGCTGAGCGACGGGCCTTGGTAGTACTTGGTAAAGAAGTTCTTCCGACCTCCTCTTCTCCTGACTGAGTTCTTCCGTTTTTTCACTTACTAGAACTTCTAGATTGTTGGCGTACTGTTCCATTCTTCTCAGAAGATCGTCTATAAGATTTTCGCAGTATCCTCTGAAATAATTTTTGTATTCTTTAAATAAACCTATATGAATGTTTTCTTACTGAAACAATAAGACAAAAATAGCTCCCATAATTGGAATTTTATTCAAAATAAGAAATGTTGTACCCTGTAAAATACCTTAAATTGATTTATTTTTCATTGGTATATTCCAAAATTCAATGTCTTATATCAATATGGGGTATGGCAACAAATTCCTCATTGAAACCAGTTAAAAAACTTCAGAACAAAATTATAATGTGTATATATGTGTTGAACTACAAGGAGCCAAAGAACCAAAAAAAAAACTATTAGATTTATCATCCTTATATAAATTCAAATTATGTATCTTCATTCATTTGGCCAAAAATATGCTCAAAAATTCAAATTTGACTTTCAAAATCAATAGTGTATTCAGGTAATCTGAAATTAAGAAAATGAAAGCAAATATTGGGCAAAATTCCATTTATTATAAAGGTACCAAATTTCACAATGAGCTACCGAATGCTTTGAAAAAATTTAATAAACAAAAATTCCGGATTGATTTGAAAAAATATTTATTGTTTGTATACATATATTATTTGATGAGTACATTTATGTTCATGGTGATAATAATGTATATGTGTCTATATGTATGTATATTTATATTTCTTTTCAAGTTTCAGATCTGATTTTTTGTTTGTTTGCTCTGTTCGTACTTAGTTATGTTGTAGTATTTTTTTTTATTGTTTTCTTCCCTGCTATAAACATTGTAGGTTTCTTGGGAAAATAAATTATTATTATTATCAGGCAACTACCAGATACTTAGGAATTACCATTGTTCTGAGACAAATAGTTTCCAAGAATTCGGCAATTAAAATAAAAACGTGTGCGTCTCGGGACGCCTGACAGAATTAATAACAAGTTGAACTATTATTCAATATTGAAGTTGTTTAACTTGAGAAAAGCTTAGTTTATTACTTGAATTTTATGTATAATAACATGAAAATGTAAGGAAAGGTAATTTATTAATAAAATATGTTATTGATTATTTTTTGTATGTACATATATTATAGCTACCATAAGCCAATTGTTACTTTTGTAGGATTAAAGATACTAATAATGTACATATACAAAATTAGTGTCATGATTCTTAGGCCACGTTTAAAATAAAAAAATAATATTACGCGCACTAAACACTGATCGTCTGTCGGACGATCTGCCTTTCGCTAACGTATGTGTGAGATAGATGTTAGATAAGATGTTATCACTTGAAAATTTGAAAAGTGGTGAATTTGAAGATTCATAAAAGTGGAATTTTTATTTAGTAATATTCCTACGTCGAGTACCAACAATTTTTGGCTACCATTTCAATTCTAAATAGAATAATTTGGGTTTTCATAAGTATTGAATTAATTGAGTTTTGTATAATGTTATCGGCAACACTTTTCACAGAATTTCGGGAGATTTTGAATTAGGATATACTAGTATACTGAAGTGAGTTCTTCAACACTCAAGTATTTGAAAGGACAGAGGTGATTTCTACTTTCTTCTTCATACTGAACAATTTCAATATTGAAAATTTTAAGCTGGAATTTCAGACAAGAATGTATACAGAGAAGCAAACTTGATTTGGGATGTATTAAGTTCTTGTGATGCACTGTTTGGAACTTTTGGTGTAGTAATGGATATTACTGGAGTTTTTTCCTAACACCAAAACGTTATTCTAACACCTCGACACGTGTTTCGATCACTAAGTCAACACGTGTTAAGGTGTTAAAATAACGGTTTGGTGTTGGGAAAGAACTCCGCTAATATTCATATATTAAGTTGTTTTAAAAGTTTTGCCCGTTTTAATGTCATATGTAGCTTCATATCTCAATAGATATTTATTCCACTGTGTGTCCGTGGTACTGATCAATTGAGAATTTTGTACTATATACATTGATGCTGTTAATTTTTTCCATATTTTAATTTTTTGCCCCTTTTTAGCTTGTTACTACTGTATGATGTCGTTGAATGATTTTCGGCCACTTTTTCTCTACGAATTCAAATTGGACCAAAGCGCTGCCGAAACAACCCGAAAAATTAACCAGGCATTTGGCAATGATAGTGTTAATGAACGCATTGTTCGAGTTGTTTGCGAAAGTTCGTTTCGGAGATTTTAGCTTCAAAGATGAGCCCCGAAGTGGTCGACCTACAGAAATCCAGGACGAGGGATTGAGGACCCTGGTGAAGACTGACCCATCACAAACGGTGCGTCGAATGGCGGAAGAACTGGGCGTCAGCTCCCATGGGGTTTTTGATGTTTTATAACGTATTAGAAAGGTCAAAAAGCTCGAAAAGTGGGTGGATGAAAGAAATTGTCAGTTTTGAATTCTGTTCTTCTTTGCATTCCGTAACCGAAACGATCATTTTTGTATTGTATAGTCACTTCTGACGAAAAGTGGATCTACTACAACAAGAGACGTTCAGGACAGTGGTTAGACACCGATAGAGGTCTGTGAAGAGATATAATTTTCAATTTTGTGTGAAACTCAGAGATTTCTGTATTTCATCAGTTCGGACTTTCATTGTCTAATATAATATAAATTGATTTGAAATTCTGAAAAAAATAAAAGATTACCCAAAAATAACAATTTTATTAAAACAAAAAACTGAAATTACAAGGAAATTACATACAAGCTACAACCAGAAAATAAAAAATTGAAATATTAATAAAAGCTGAAAATTAAAAAATATTAACAAAAATGAAATATAAAAATAAAAATCAAAAGATTCCAAATCAAGTTGCGTCACGACGTTTCGATTGTTAGTATCCACAATCGTCTTCGGGCGATAACTAGACTTATTCCTCCGAGATCTGACTATTTATAGGTCACTCGGGTGCTTTCACCTTTCACCTATCCCCTCTTTCCTCTTTCCGCTTCATTGGTTTTAGCGGGAGATGACCGTTTGGCGTGAGTTGTTCGTTTTTCGCTTGATAAGAGGTTTCCATATGTTACGTATCTCTACGCTAGCTTGACTGAATGCTTTGTTGGACAACATATAAGCGGCTTCCTTGAATTTTCTCCAAAACCAGTGTTCCTCTTTGTGGATGATTTCAGCTTGAGCCCACTTGATATTATGTTGATGAGTCCAAATATGCTCTGCTATTCCGGATTTGCTGGTTTCTCTTCGCTGTGTGTGTTTCTTGTGCTCAGCAATGCGAACTTTCAATGGCCTCTTAGTTTCACCGATGTATGATTCTCCGCACTCGCAGGGTATTCGGTAAATACAATTCTTGGAATCGCAATCCGCGTTTGGTGGCCTGGTTTTTGTGAGGCTGCTACGGATAGTGTTCCCAAATCTGAACCAAGTCCTGATGTTATACTTGGACCCAATCCTTCTTATCCTTTCCGATAATCCTCTGATGTAGGGCAGTACAAGTACTCGTTGTGGCGGCTTCTCTTCCTTGTGGAGCTCTTGCTGTCTTCTAGCTAAAGCCTGTTCTACCATCACTCTGGAGTAACCATTCCGTTGAAGGTCATTTTTGATGATGCTTATTTCTTTTTCGAAACCTTCCTTTGTATTACAGAGCTCGAAAGCACGGTCTAGTAGGGAATTGATGATTCCCCTCTTAGTCGATTGATGGTGGTTGGATTTCTGGTTCAGATGCTGTTCTGTGCGAGTGGGTTTTCGATATAGATACAGATGTTTCCCATTTAGTGTCGGTCCTCTTCACCAAAACGTCTAAAAAAGGCAATTCGTTGTGGACTCCCTTCTCCATTGTGAAAGTGATGGAAGGACTCACGTAGTTGATGTGCTTCAGGAAAATGTATAGTTCTACATTCCCATGGTTCCATATTATGAAGGTGTCATCTACGTATCTCAACCAGACTCGGGGCTTCTTGTGGGCTTCTTAAATGGCCAGGGTTTCAAACCACTCCATATATATATATATATATATATATATATATATATATATATATATATATATATATATATATATATAAGATATAATCGGTGGTGAAAGTGGCGGTCCTATTGGCAATCCCTCATCTTGCGTAAAAAATTCGTCCTTCAGTTGGAATTAGCAGTTTCGTACACAGCATCCTAGTAATTCCATCATTACTTGTATCGGTAAGTTTGTTCTATCTTTCAGGTCCCCATCTTCGGATAGCTGCTTCTGTATGATTTGAAGTGCTTCTTCGACAGGAACGTTGGTGTACAGGCTTTTCACGTCGAAACTGATCAGTTGATCCTGCTCTTTGACTTCGATTTCCCCTAGTAGTTCAACGAAATGTCTTGAATTTTTTACAAAAGATGATGTTTTACCTTGCAATGGTTCAATTATTGGTAGTAAAAACCTGGAAAAGTTCTGAGTGGCTGAATCCCTGGAGCTAATGATCGGTCTGAGCGGAACATCCTTTTTGTGGATTTTGGGTAGTCCATATAAGTGAGGTGGCTTACTGTGGTGCAATGTTAGCGATGATCGCTCTTTTTCCGAAAAATAGACTTGGTGTTTTTTCAAAGTCTGGTACAACTTCCTTCCAATTGATGCAGTAGGGTCTCTTACGATTTTCGTGTATTTTCCTTTCTGAAGCACCTCTTCGATCTTTTGTTCGTAGATATCAGTATCCATCACAACAGTAGCGTTTCCCTTATCTGCAGGAAAGATCTTGATGGTGTTGTCTCTGCGTAGCCCGTTCAGGGCTCTTCGTTCTTCACTGCTGACGTTAGGAGTTGAAACTGGTTCTCGATCCATCTGTTCTCTGATTTTCCTTCTGAATTCTTCTGCCTCGATCTGATCCATAAGGGAACTGGTGGATTCTACTGCAGTTATTATTTCCAAAGTGGGCACAGATGTTGGTGCAATGGCAATGGTTTAGACCTTTCCTCAACAAAGATTCCTCTACGTTCGTGAGCGGGCGGGAACTCATGTTGATGACGTTGGTGGCTTCATAGTTGTCCTGTTCTCGTTCTGCATTTGGGCATTGTTTCCTCACCAACTTTCCCCACTTCCTGTTGTGGGTATTCTCCATGTCTAGTCGGATCTTCAAGCACGTGCTCTCAATCTTGGCAAAGATTGGTCCATGATCCTCTTCCAAGGTCTCTTTTCTTATTCCTTCAAATCGTTCTGTGGCATCCTGCATCAGAGTTGACCTCTTCCAAAGGTGGTAATTAATTTGAGACCTTAACACTGCTCGGCTGGCGTGTTCCAATATGCGTTTGGCTCTCTCTCCTGGGATTGGCGATTTCAGCAAAAAACCTTTGGGTATGATGTTGTTGTCTCTAGCTCCGCACAAGAAGCTGAGGTGAGTTTCTTCGTTGTTAAGCAATGTCCATAAAGAAATCAGAGATTTCTATTTGGACATAGAAATCAGAGATTTCTATTTGGGCATTATTTTATACTGTGGAACCATTTAATATTCGTCAACATTGTTTGCTATAGAGTAAATAAAATTGGTGTGTATTTATTAGATGAAGATTTTCTCGGCTCTAATGTTTTTTATTTATAATACATCTTATGTATTTATAATATATTTTATTTTTATAATATGCTTCATATTATTATATTAGAAGAAAGTAGCTTGAAACCAGTATTTTTACCCTGCTTTGTAATACCATACTATTAAGCTGTGTACTCACTTCATTATATTTCGTAGATTAAGACGAATTGTATCGAATGAAGGTCTGTCTTCGGGGTTGTCATTCCATGATTTTTCCATTAATTCGACTAGTTCTTCAGGACAATCTCTTAGAGTCACTGCTGGACGAAATGGAGGACTCTCACGAGACGCCACTCTAGCTATTATTTCTGAAACGAATAAATACTATTCCTGACTCGGACTTCACGAAACAAAACGCTGATAGATCGACTGATCAACACGGTTTTCTGACAACTAGATATAACGTGTACATCATTTCCTCTGAAATATTTAGTTAATGACACTAAAATCAACTCGCAAAAATGTTTTGAAGGTGTGTTTCTGATTTTGGAAATAATTGCCCAGTTATTCAAATATTTTTAATGAATAAAATATATCTCATTATATTCAATTTCATGCCATTTACAAAGACATATCACTAACCGTGAGGTTCCAGAAATTGTCGAGCTGCTTCAAAAGGCCCTCCTCGTACAATAATTTCTTCCAAAATTATTCCAAAGCTGTAAACGTCTCCTTTTTGAGTGGCTGGTGATCCTGGAATTACTGTCAGTGGCAACAATTCTGGTGCAACCCATAACATTTCTGAAAATAAAATAAATGTATATTCTCATCTTCCTTCACTTGTTGAAATGACTGAAATAAAATCAATAATACTAATAATGAGAGGAGGCATAATTTGTTTTATTTATCAGTGGTAATGGTAATGGTAACGATGACGACACCTCCCAGAGAGTTTTCTGTTGATTCCATAGATGGCGTTTTCCCAAGGAGTCTACGTCTTATCGTAGCAGCATTGTCTAGCACAGGATCATTGATACTACGCTTCTGAATACATTACTCCATCCAGTTGATTGAATAAAAAATAGTGTCAATATTTTGTACTCAGACCATCCGATACTAATGCTATTATTATTTTCAAGACCTTTTCAACGTCAGTGTAGATAGATCATTGTTTTTTTTTATATTTATCGAGCCATATTTTTACCTTTAAGCATAACAGCATTATTCTCAAGTTCAAGAAAATTACAATACAATGATCATCAGATTAACAGAGTGATTTGAGTATTCTATGTGGAGCTCAAATCACAATTTTCGATATTATGTCGATTTTCAGGGTCGTATTAAGGAACTTTTGAGCCTGTAGCGCTCAAATTTTTCAAGTCTTATGTAATCCAGGACTTACTGGTTTTACTCCTCGTTAAGACTGGCTTGGTCCCTATATCATCAAGATCATCATCGTAATATTATTTTCTTTAATGACCTCTCATTTGACTGAAATTCAACCATCTTCTATTTGCTGAAGACTTGAAAATATATGATGGCCCTATAACATGTCGGTAATTAAGACGCCTCTAATGTTATACTTCAGTTAGATGCTTGACATACCAGGATATCATAGCATGAATAACCAGCAATGTGCATCGGATGACCGCTGGTACCTGGGAGATCCGAGTAATCCACTGAAAACTCAGGCGATAGACTTGAGGAGACGAAACGTTTCCCCGAAGACACGAGGATGGTGATGTAATCTCAGATCACATGGTAGTCGAATGGTAGTCTCGAGTCAAGTACTTGGGCTATATAATAGGCCCCAGACTTACCTAAGTATACCACGTTGAGGCCATTAAGAGCAAATTCAAATAAGGATATAGCTGAACTCTCTCCTGTGATCAACAGAAAATCAAGGCTCAACCTTAAGAACAGGGTTTCACTGCACAACACGACACGATGTTCAAGCCTGTCATCATTTATGATTCAGGCGCTTGGGGACAACCCGCCCCGACAAAACTTTTCATTCTGAAAACAAGATACTACGGATGCTGGTGAATGCTCCATGAAGCTGTTGACCATAATAACAGTTCATCCAGTCTAATAATCAGTTTTCGAGTCAGGGAAAGTCCCCTCCCCCGATCAGAAGGCTTCGTCGTCGATCAGTTGGGTGAAGGCTCCACGACGTCAGTAAAATTGTGAACAGTCTGTTCATCAAACTTCTTAGTCAGGAAGGGGTGCACAGAGCAATTATTATTATTATTAACGTCACATCGTATTAAATTCGTTAGCTAGATAAAAAAAACACTTCCAATTTTGAAATGCAATACTCACTTTTGAAATACTTTTCATCTTTAGTGACTTCTAACGGCGTAGTAAGCGAGACAAGTCCAAAATCTGATATTTTCAAAACGAATCTTCCGTCAATCAAACAATTATGGGACCGTAGTTTTCCGTGAACTGATACTTCAGAGTTATGCAAATAGCTCATACCCTGCGAGACAACAAAAAAGTGTGACTTCAAAAAAAAAAATTAAAATTTTTCTACCTTCACTATGTCATAAATTAGAGACATCCTGAAATTCCAGTCAAGATGGATGTCGTCATTTTCAAGGACGTCTTTCAAACTGCCTTTGGGGCAGTATTCCGTCAATATGAGTATGGTAGGGGATTCGATGCAAGCCCCGATAAATCTAACTGTGTTTTCATGAGTAACATCTCTCACCTGAAATTTAAAAAAAATCAAGTTAATTCATCTCTCATTTTACACCACTTGACCGAAACAATATTTTGATAGGTTTATTGTGGTAACGCTACCTCTTAGGGAAATAAGAAACATAAAAACAAATATCCAACAGATGTTTTCAGCTATTTTATGCCCATACCCTGAAGAAAATAAGCCGGCCGCCACTGGTAGTCACAAACCAATTGTGACGTAGCTAAGAGCGGGTGGAAGTTCGATGTTCGCTGCCGTTCTAGATGTAGCGAGAATAATGTACCGGCTTCGATGGAATTCTAAGAAATGTTCCAGCGCCTTCGATTGCCAAATATAAGCGCCATCCACTCGCCCATCGAGACACTCAAGTGGAAGTAACAGTGCGGTACGCGGAGCGATCTAGTAAGGCGATAGACATTCGAATAATAGTTAAAGTGTTTGTTGTGTTTAAACTGAAATAAAGTTTTATTATTGTTCAGTGTAGTCAATTATGGGTCAACTCTCGGGGCGAAAGTAACAATATCTTTAATTTCTTTTGTTTAGGTCAATAAATAAGTACTCGAAGAAAATATGTAAATTAACAGACGGGAGAAAGAGATCAAAATACATAAGTTTGATTTTTAGATTAAGTAACGCAACGCAAGAGGTACGTAGCAAATATTAACGCAAAAAGGACAAATAATGTTCATTTCATAGATCACGCACCGTAATGCTCAACCAAAACAAGAAAACTTTTGAAACTGTTCCAATTTTATCCATTTTGATTATAATTAAAAGACTGTTGAAATACAACAAATAATACAAAAGCAGTGATAAAAAACGAAATAAACTAAACATAAAGTAACGATATCTTTCTCTCTTCCCCTCGCTCCCTCTTTCTCTGCATGGCCTCTGCTTCCCTCTCGGACGTATTTGGCAAAGTTACTCCTGTCAACAGTTGACAGGAGCTTTCATGGAGGGGCGTACATGGCATTCTTCACGTGATTATTCGAAGCACCCGGCCTGGATACCGGCGTGAATAAAGGGGCCCTTATATCACAGTTTGATTAAAACTGTCACACCATCGATTTATTCTCACTTTATATAACAATCTTTTGGCATAGGGACACGTACCTTTGTTTTATGCCAGTTTAATGTTTCCAACGCTTTTTTCAAAAAGTTCTGTAGACTTTTTTCTAGTGGCATTAACAAGGACTTCATTTTTCAATCAGCCTGTTAAGTAAGCTACCCTTCATGATTTGAAATTTGAATTATATCTCTATCTCAAATGGTTTGAAATACAGAGATTTCAGAAATATTCTCACGTATTACACTTTTTTTCAAAATATAAGTTGAACAAATTAGGTTTTCTGATACAAAAAACTCATGTGACAAGTAAGGATCAAAAAACATCAATAATATTAATTTTTATCAAATGTTGAGTTCGTAAACGATATATTTCAATTTAGTCTTGATGATTTTTCAAATGATGACCAAAAACCTATTTCTTGCATGAATATAAGCCACAATTAACCCAATTATCAAAAAACTACCACAATCTCTTTATTAACCCACCCTTATTTCAAAATTTCACCCTTCCAAAGTATTCTTACCTGTTTGATCTCCCACAATAGCTTCTTACTAATATCAACTTTTTTTCTGATAATTTTTTTGATCGCCACACGACTACCTCTGTAAACTCCAACTGTAGTAAATATTTTAGTAGCTTGTAATGATGTACAGGAAGTTAAAGATGCCCTGCAACTCGTTAAACCGTATGTCTGAAAAAGAGAAAATCATAGATTACTTTTGTAACTGACTATCGTAGTAGGTAACCACCTCTGACAGTTTCTGAATTGCTAATTTTGATCCAAACGTCTTTCCTGATTCTAAATGAACCTCTTCGGGTCTAATCCTCCAGGACATATTGTTCAAATCAGCGGCCGCTTTCATATGCCTTGAAAAAATACAAACAAACTACAGCTTGTCAACAATCGGCAATTACGGAGACATTGTTTCTCATTTTTTTTACAGTTCTACGTTATGGTTAACATCATTCTTGTTAGAATAGGTGCCAAAGTAATTTGGTTGAATCTCATTTTTATTACCAGTAATTACAAATAAACTCATTTGGTGCCCATAAAAGTTTTCAAAATATAGACTTTAAATAAATAATAGTTTTCTAAAAAAAATACTTAAGACAGAATTGCTTAATTAGGGGACGTTCAAGTATTACGTAAACACTAAATGGGGGCAGGGGCAGTTTAGATGGTGATTACGTCAGCAGTAGTTATTTACTTCTTGACACATAATATGGCAACCCACACATTGTCTATGTTTGAAAAATGAAAAATCAATATAACAATGTTTACGTAAGCTTAAGGGGGGGGGAGATGAGGAGGGGAGAGGGGAAGGGATATTGGGGAGGGGGCGTTGCTTACTTTTGCTGACAAGGGGATGGGGGATAAATCATTGTAATAAATATGCTTATGTAATAATTCAACGGCCCCTTACAAGGCTAAGCAATTAATTTATTCATTACATTAAGACTTTATATCAAGAATCTACTCAAGTCATCGATGAAGGTACGTAGTGAAATTCATTCGCTTATTTGTTTCAATCTCAGCCAATATTCAGTGTAACTGTCTTCATTCGGGTTTGAAGGCCGTCGTAGTTTGGAACTGCATCCTAACGTTTCGCCCGAGTGGCTGGCTTCTTCAGAGGTTTATCCATCTTGATGATTCACAGGTGTCATCGGTGAATCATCAAGAAAGAAAGGTTTGGGCTTTCTACTTCTCCATTTTCATAAAAAAAAGTAGAAAACTTTCAATTCAAAATAAACTCTTGTAATGTTATCCAGATTGGTGCTGAAGAAGCCAAAACTTCGATGTCCGTCATTGAGGATGACAGTGACCTCTTTCATTTTCTATATCGTGTAACAATCCCCTGAATGTTTTGGTTGGTTTTCGGGTTTTGCCGTGGTCTTTTTTGGTTGCAATTTCCAAACGTTTCCACTGCGACTGCGGCAGTCATCTTCAGTGGCCTGATCGATGTACTCTTCTTGGCTTTGATACTGGAGTTTCCGTTGATACGTCAAGAAGAGTACTCCAACAACGCCACTGAAGATGACTGCCGCAGTTGCAGTCGAAACGTTTGGAGATTGTAACCAAAGAAGACCACGGTAAAACCTGGAAACTAACCAAAACATCGACGCCAGCCGTGAAAGCCTACATTCCTATATTAATCCTTTGAATGATATCTGATTCAATTCCATAACAAGTGTTTGGAGTATAAACTGAAGAGGATAATGGGTTTTTTGTATAATTCAATGTTCATATAAAAGTAGTTGTTTCAAAAGTATTTTTCCTTTCCTGTTTACTCAATATTGATATGAAAGTAGTTGTTGCGAGTAGGTTTATTCTTTCAGTTTGTGTCTGGAAGTTACTTCTTTGCATGATCTACACCTCTTTGTTCATTATGAAATCAATTGCTTTCTTTCTTTGAAAGTTATTCTCATTTTTTGTATAGAGACGGAGAAGTAGAGAGCCGAAACCTTTCCAAGATTACCATATTGTTGTAAATCATGCCCTGAAGAAAATAACGCCGGCTGCCACTGGTAGCCATAAACCAATTTTGACGATATTCGCTGCCGTTCTAGATGTAGCGAGAATACTGCTTCCGACTTCGATGGAATTCCGAGGAATGTTCCAGCGCCTTCGATTGCCAAATATAAGCGCCATCCACTCGCCCATCGAGACAGTCAAATGGAATTGGCAGTGCGGTACGCGAATCGATCTATTAAGGAGACATTCGAATAATAGTTGAAGTGTTTGTTGTATTCAAAGTGAAATAAAGTTGAGTTTGATTATTGTTCAGTGTAGTCAATTATTGGTAAACCCACGGGAAAAACGTAACCGAATTTTGATTAATTCGATTATACCCCAGTGATAATGAAATTTAAGGACTTACCACTCTATATGCACGTTGGAAAATAAAAACTACTTACTTGTACATGCGAACACATACTAGAGTGAAAGAAAACGCCATAAAAACTCCAAAGGCGAAAGATCCGTAAAGTACCATCATATAATCTTCCCACGCAGCATGAAAAGTATAAGTTCAAATAAACATTGAATATGATCATGTCTTTGGTTTGGTTAAGTTTTCAAATTTGTCACATATGAAATCAGTTACTTTTTCTTTACATCTCAAAATGATGACAGTACAACTTTGATACATAGAAAAGAAATAAAAGTTGAAGTTTTTAAACGTCGGTATCAAATTTTTCTCATGGAAATTATTAGCCAGGAGTAAATCTCGCCTAAAAAGATGCTGTTTTTTTGATTCGGTCTACTTTTGTATTATAACATCCAACAGGTTCCAATCAAGTTAGTTTCTGACAATTTACGCTAATTACTTTCTTACCAAACAATCACAGCTTGTCAAATGTAGGAAGAGCTGTCTGAATTCGAGATTTGACGAGCTGTAGAATAATTCTTTCACGAAATATCTATGTATGCATCAAAAAGTCATATAATGTATATAGGTAAACAAATAAACCACGATACGTAAAAATACTAGGGTAGCATCGAAAAAGCTTCTCTTAGTAAGGAAGTTAGCAACCAAAATATGGATCCACAAGGAAACGAACACAATGAACAGCCTGCGAAATCAATATTTCCATTCAGATAAATCATCAGGATCAGATGAACTTGAGTACAAGGTAAAAATAGAGTGGAAAGTCTATAATAGACTTGGCACGATATTTACAGGTTACTGTCGAAGTCAATTGACAACAAAGAAAGCTGATTTTGAAAATGGGAAATGATTTTAAAACTTCAACGATCATCTATGTCGTTTTCATGCTCCTTTACTTTTTATTCAATTCAATATAACTAGGGGAAAGGGAAAGATCCACAATAAAATCTTTGAAATACTAAATATACATATTCCCAAACAATTTTTTTGGGAAAGTGATCAATAAATACCATTGTTTTGACAGTCAGGGCTATTATCTTTGAATCCACATCGAGGTACATCCGGTGGTGGACCTTCTTTTCCTCCTGGCCAGTGTATCTTTTTTTCGGGAACAGGAGAATAATTCTTGTTCAAACCATTGTAGTGGCCAACGACTTCGAATTTGCCCGTTATTGGATCCAGGTCCAAAATCGAATAGTCGGCATCCCTATCACCATTGTCGTCTATACGAACATGACCTGTTATTCCTAAAAAATAATACATTGCGGTGAATAAAGGGGGCCTACTTCTCACACAATTACTTTCCTTTAAAGTTTAAATGATAATTGCAACAGGTATATTGATTTTCATTTCGTGTCATATTTTGAATATATGATTTTTCAATGTTCCTCTCTATTATTCCCCATTATTTCCTATTATTTGGAATTATTATCAGAATATAAGGTAAAACTGAAAACTCTGGCGTTAAATAAATGCAAAACAAGCACTTTTCCCAAACACCAGAACTGCAATATACTATTCTCGATTCGCTGTTCACCAACCAAGTTGGCGTTTTCAGGAGATGAAGGAAAATATTTCTCAACTCTAAAATTTGTTTCTATTCAGGATATTGATGAAGTTTACATATGGAATTCAAAGACACAGAATCAAAGTTTATTGTCCTTGCCTATAAATAAAAATACACTAATGAATTAGATCGTATTTTTTGAAGCTGTACGTGAAAGTAGCCTCCAAAACATCTTGTTCACTTCAACAAATTCTAGGTAGTCCTAGAGACAAGATGTTGTAAAATGAAAAGTCGGAGTTATATGAAATAAGCTGTGAGGAGCTGGGGGGACAAAAAATATATCAGTCAGATTAGGCGAGCTATTAAAACTCGTTTCAAAGAACACGTTGAAGGTCAGAAAAACCTGGTTTCGCTCCACTCGCCCTGAAGAACGACCATAGAGTAAATGAAAACTGTCTGAAATTGTTAAGATCGGTACATGACAGTAGATTTTTGGATGAACTATGAACTATGAATAGTGACAGGGATCCCATTCCAAACGGCCAATTTTTTACCTTTTTATGAGGCGAATTGACATTTATAGAAGGTCGAAGAAGTATGCATGTAGGGAAACAATTGATAATTATGGAACAATTATCAAGCGATTGGGGTTTGAAATCCCTTTCATCAAGATTTATAGGTGAATGAAGGATATTTTGTTACCGTAATAAAATACTCGTGTATATCCACGTGCCATTGTCTTGAAATGCATGCGCCGCCATGTAACCGTGTATTATTGCTTCAATTTGTGTGAGCCAAAATGAAAATAGCGATTAAACTAATTAGGTTGTCCATCATAAAATACCAAATAATAGTATATTATACAAGTGAGAAATACGACATATTTCTCACGAGCACAGGAGTTTGTTGCAAATCAAGCGAGTGAGAAATATGTCACTTTCTCACGCATTGTACACTGTACTTTTTCTACGGTTGCGTTATTATATTAAAATACATATATAAATAATACTTGTATGTCATTAACTAATTTTTATATTTTATTTAGTGATTAAAATAGTAATTAACAGTTATATTTGAACAATTTTGTAAAGTAATTAACTAATATTTGAATATTAGCTGCGGTCGAAGTTGAAGTTGATGGGGAAACGTACTGATGTACCACAGCATTGTTGTGTTCAGGTTCTAATGGTGCTGGAGGCTGAAAGGGTTGGAGTTGTCGATATAAGATTTAGCAACATTGCTGGATTTCCTTTTAAAGTTAAAAGATCTGCCCCTGCATTAACTAAAATAGTCGCAGATGATCTTCGGAAACAGTGGCCAGTATATAATTCAGGGTTCGATAATTACAAAAATTTCGCTATTTCCTTCGCCACGGTGCCTAATTTATTTATCCCCACAAGCTGTTTCGTACATTTGCTACTTTTGTAATTTTAAAAAAAACGTGTTTCATTTGTGCACGGTCGAAGCTCCACATATTTTTTGTAAATTTGGTAGAGTTGATAGCAATAATTATGCAGTGCTTCGGTTTTGTTGTTATGGAAACGCCGACAATGGGCTACTTGGATATTCCACGCGAATCGTCGGCGTAGCGTTGTCAACATGGAGAACGTGTCATATCAATCTGGCACGTAACAGTTCATGACTGACTTAGGTTATCGTGATAACAGTGAGAAATTATTTCTCACTGTAATGGCGGATATTTTTCACTGCGTGAGAAATCTTTAGTTTTGAACGTATGAAAGCGATGAGAGAAGTGGCACGCGTCCGTAGAAAAAAGTATACAAACCATAAGTATCATAATGATTCATTGTAAGGGGTGTGAAACAAATGAAAAAAGTTCTGTATTATCACTTCAGAACAGCAAGCTTCAACTTATAAATAATGTAAATATGTTATTGAGTTTTTTCAATAATATTTATTAAAATACAATTTAGGAAACATTCATATTTTTCAATAATATTCAGAGCTAAACTAAACTCGTTTGTGCTATTTTTCGAGGCGTAAAGCGTAAAGTTTGTTTATTGTAAGCAAGAACAGTGTAACTGTATTACTTGTTTGCCTCTTTTCAGAAAACAAAATTGATTTGCAAAACATCAAAAACTCAACCGAAGATATGATAAAAGAATCAATACCATGTGTATGCACTAGAATTCAATTCAGTAAATGTTTGAAGCAGTACAAAAAAAGAATAATATTTACAACCAGTAGGCTTTCTTACCACGTGATTCAACCGAGTTGCCGGGGACCTCCAACCACTCTTAGGATGAGATTCTCATCCAACGCGTTCAGTGCTGTAGTATCGAAGGATTAGACGGTACCACGGACATCGGATTAGTCATAATAAACGGTCGGAAATTGATAATGTCTTTAGTTTATTTGTTGTTGTTATTATTGTTTTTAATTTTTGTAGTTGTTATAAGTAATTTATCACAAAATATTCTATAATTTCGTTTTTATATGAGCGCACGCCTATGGCAAAAGAACGAAATTGGCTCCGCACTCCGTTTCGAGGTCACCGAGAATTTTGTGAATTTATGGATGAAAGGGACTTACTGGTTGCTTTTTATTATGTCAAGATCTTGTGGGGATTAAAACATGCAAGTTTAAGACTTTGAAAACATCCTTATGGTAAATCATCAAATTTAATATTGAACCAATTTGTTTGCTCATGGTAAATATAAATATAACGTATTCAACATTATGTTCCAGAGTTGAAAAATTTGTTACTTTTTATTTTTGAGTTATACTTAGAAATAAGGTTTTAAACGTACCAAAAGGCGTACCAAAATAATATTTTTATTTATTTAAACACATAGGTAATTACTTGAAAATTGTAATAGTAGGTGGCGCTACCTGGTGTCAATGGTAAAACTGATTACATTTTCTTATTATGCCCAATACAGTACTTCAAATGAACAGAAACATTTACACAATAATTATTATGTTTCTTTTATATAGAAAGAGAACTACAAAGCAAAGAAATAATTACCTATGTTATGCTTATGAAGTTTCAGAATCCATTGACTCGTCCGAAGAGGAATCCCCAGTCACACTTAAATCTATTATTATTTGGTCGAAAACAGTGTCTACCATCCCGTCCAATCTCCACATTATCTCTTCTTCCTTGATCACATGGGCTACAGCATTAGCCCAATCTTCTTTCCGTATCCGTTCCATTGCGAGTTCTAAACGTTGGACATCAGAACTTTTATATGTCACGTTTTCACGACCTACGTAGCCCTTAATTTGAGCCTAGAATAATTCTATCGGGTTGAACTCGCAATGATAAGGAGAAAGTCTCAAAATGGTGATGCCTTCAGCACGAGCTATTGTATCCACCACATGCTGGCGATATCTGTCCCGATGCTGTTTAATGACACTCATGAGCTCGGCCTTAACCATTTTCTCGGAAAATAGAATTCCTTTTTGTCCTAACCAACTCTGCGTGTCTGCTTTTCTGGTGGTCATAGTTGGCCGCTGTTCTACTAATCGGCTATGATAAGAAGCGTTATCCATTACTAATACCGAATTTGGCTCGACTCGTGAAAGAAGGGATTCAAACCATCCTCCAAAGCGTTGGGCGTCCATGTCGCTCGAACATCGTATCGATATGCAGAAGCTATCTTGTTACGGGGGGCAAATTTCATGGACAGACAATAAAAATGACGCCGGTAAGAATTTAGAACATTGTTGCCGTTAGCTCTCAGTTCAATTTGTATATGAGTTACCTTCAATTGAAAATTGGTATACTATCGGTATACTATAGACAATAAATATGTTACAGACAGGAGTGATAACTTATTCAAATGAATTATTCTAGAAGTATCGCTTCTGAAACAAAATCTTACCCAAAAAATCCCTGTACCACATTCTGGCCGTTATACCTCTACCATCTCTGATGTCTCCTCCTTCGAAAAGAGTTTCATTCAGTGCCATTCCCAATAAATAAACCCCATCATAAAAAGCTCCGATGACGAAGTTGATCTGTAAATAGTTTCCACACTGTACAAGGTTATGGGAAACAACTCATTTTCAAATATCAAATGAGTATATTCACCTCCTCGCCTTCGCTTATCGTATAATTGTAATCGTCAGATGATCTCTGTTTCACCTTATCAGCAAAATCTTGAAATTTGTCGTTTGTCGGTTGGAGCAAAGAAACACGGAGTAGAGCTTCATATGCTTTTCTCGCAGAGGAATCTTCAGTATCTCCAGCTTTCCAGTCATGTTCACCCCAATAAGAACCCTGTAAGACACAATAAGACAGTGATTCAAGTGTTAAAAAAGAACGCGTGAAAGAATTGCAAGAAATAATCATTCAGGTTATCGATTATGTATCATTTTTTATATTATTTTTGTAAACGTTTTCATCGGAATGTGATATAGATGCTAAACATATTTTGACCTCAAATCCCTCAGTTTGTAATATAAATTTTTGGTGAGAAATGAGACCATCAACTAGGTACTAGAGGCTCCTTTTGATATCGCTATCATTGAGGCCTTGCTAGAACTTCAGATGTTTTTTCTGTAAATAATGTAGATGATGCATTCTCTCATTGTTTTTTCACCACTCCAATGATTTTTCTCCTTACACAGGTATTGCTCTAATAACTCAAAAAAAACACTGGGTAGATGATAACATCAAATTATCAAGTTACCATTTAAAACATCTATACTCTTTGCGAAAATGTGCAATTGGTTATGACAATATTTATAAAGAAGCCAAGAAGCAATATAGTGAACTCGTTAAAATACAAAAAAGGCCTATTACCAAAATTCTATAACAAAATCTAACAACAAAACCCGAACAGCATGGAGAATGATATCAGAGGTTACAAATAAGTCCAAAGCAAAGACCGATAATATTGAAATAATAAAAAAATTTGTTTTTCATAAAGACCCCCAAAAAATTGCGAATATTTTCAACGATTTTTTTACTTCTGCGCCCGTCTGGAATCGATCAATAAAATTCCTCCTACGAACTCACACGCGACTGAAAAGATAATTTTCAACATATACACTACCTATACTTGGACTCCCTTTCATCAGAGGATATTCAAATCCGGAAATTCAAATCCTTCTACATAACAAAATAAAAAATAAAAAATCAGCTGGATCCGACGAAATCCCGAACTTACCTTATATTATCATTCCGATGACCTATTTAGTAAATTTGTCATTCTAAACAGGAATGATACTCCACTCCTCAGTAATTATCCACCAATTACTATTCCAAGTAGGTTTTACAAAATATTAGAATATGCTTTTCTTAATAGATTAGAGAACTTCTTGAACAAATTTAAAATTGTAAGCGAACAACAACATGGTTTCCGCCCCGGTATGTCTACCAACATTTCTTTTTAATTTCTTTGGCTATTTTTACGAATTTTGAAACATTGAATATGCCCACAAAGTGGCACTTTTTGACGAAACTGGAAATTTTTTTTCAACTTCCGCTCTTTTCGGAAATCTACATACTTTTCCGATAACAATAATATCCCATAGTTGATATTTGAATAATGGATTGGAACACATGTTTCTATTAGGTGACCTGCAAGATCACCCGACTTAACCCCTTCAGACTTTTTCGTGGGATGTCGGAAAAGTTATTATGAAACAAAAAACAACTTTTGGAGTTTCGATAAATAATTATTGTTAGTTGTTGTTATCGAGATCGTATTGGTAACAAAAACAAGTTGAAAATGCCACATGTTCATAACAGAAACGAGAAAGTTGATATGCAGTATTTGCTAACATTGTAATTCATCAAGAAACGAAACTTTTTCAAGTTATAATACAAATATTGTTTACGGTGTGTAGGCTTTCACGGCCGGTGTCTAACAAATTGTCCGATATTTCCGGGTTACTTACCTGAAAAATTTCAACATCCAAAAATGTCCAGTCTCCTCTAGTCATTCCTAATTCATGAGCAACTAACATGAATTTTCTTACTAGAGAACCTCTGACACACAAGATTACCACTGAAATGAAAAGAAACAACATTACATTTTCAATAATACCATACTCATATGGTGAAATGACCATACTCTGACCATACCCTGTATTGATCAATGTAGTCAAAGAAAATTGATTGATACCGACTAGTTTTTCATGAAAGAAAATACAATGTCATCCCCCACAATTTTAATTTAGTGTAAAATACAAATATCCAGAATGAAATACAGATGTGCCCCCGAAGCCCCGATACACTCGGGAGGACGCGCCAGCATTATTAACCAATGACCACTCCCCACACTGTGGGGTGAGTGATCATTGGGTCCGAGAATGATGTGCCCTAAGCAAGCGCAGTGTGTCAAGAATGACAGCCTTCTGCATTTGTCCGGCTGAGATTTCTGCCTTAGTACGGCAAGCCGGCATGGCCTCGAGACTCGAGAAAAGAGTAGGCATCATTCCACCAAGGACTTAAATAATCAAAACAACCGTCTTGACAGAGTAGTCTGGATGGAGTCTGTGGAGTTCGAAGAGAAAATCTCGATATCTCATCCGTTTTTCCTCCTCTTTTCAGACGATATTCATCTTGCAGAAGCAGGTCTACAGAAAATTCTCATATGACATGTCATGTACATGTATTAAAAAAAATGTGGTTATTGGAAAGCTATTTTGACGGATATGATATAATACGTACATTATAATTGCCACCACATATTTTGAATTAATTTCTTGAGAGATATCACAAAATTTAAACTATCGCGCGCGTTTGTTTTTATGAATATATTCATTACATTTCAAATACTTGCAGAATAGGAAGTACACTCGTTAAAAATACCTACTTCAAAATGCATTGCTTTCATTAACCAGTCCTAACACCATGTCAAAACTTTCTCTAGATAATCACCTGAACTCAGCGTAACCGCGTTTTTTGGCATATCGTCACAGCTTGTTTTGGTTCTACTTTCAAATTGTTTCAGTAACCACACTATTATGCACTGAACACAATGTCGTTTAAATATGTTCATGCTACAACTGTCCTATGATTTTGGATGAATAGAGACAACAAACAAATAAAGCATGTTTGAAGTGTCAATCGGCGCCAAACAGTCTGATGTGCAAAGTGACATCATAACCGACAGTCTTATGTTCTCAAATTGAAAATGGTGGTGTCTGGTGTATTCCAAATTGTTTCGGCGTCTGAGTGGAATTCATGATGCAGAATTTGATATACTCGACATTAGTAAGGTAAAGAACTTGCTGGAAAATATACTTTCGAAAACTGAACTAATGATTTATTTAGGTGGTATTCTGACTCATCGTTTGGGGAAATGTTATTTGGAAATTGATAGGTGAGTTCTTTATCAACATTCATAACGTTAAAATAGGTGAAATGTAAATATTGTCAAGGCAATTGGATTTAACAAATATGCTAGATGAAACTGATATTTCTTGCCTATGATTTTAGAAGACGGTGACGTAGATTTTTCTCTTGGTTTGTTTTGTCTTGAAAACGTGTGTTACAGATTCACGTAATGTCTCTACTATTACCTAGGTACATGGAGATTAGTGTTGAAGTCGCTTATTTCTCGATTTGATTTCGAAAAATGAAGAGCTTTTGAATTTGTTTCCGTAAGCTCCACGACTCACTGTAAAGGTTCCTAATAATGGAAAATTAAAATTCTGTGTAATGTTTTATTCATTAGTTTTTCATCAATAATTGTTGACTATTAAATATATTGTGAAGATCAGTTTCATTTCTTCAAGTATGAAGTTTAAGAAGATGAAAATGAGACGTGTGGAAAATCATCAATAATATTTAATTATGTTTAGTATTTTTTTTTCCGAAAATACCGACCTAAGTAATTATGTGAGATTCGTGATGAATAATGTCACGTTGTTTTAATTTGTCCGATGTAATGAGCTGAAAAAATTGTGTCTGCGCGAAACTTTACAGTATTTTACGTAGGTTAGTCCTTTACATTCAGGATACCTTTCTATATCGAAAATTATTTGTGGTTTTCATAAGAAATATGTTTGAAATATATAAAAAAAAAACACACGAACAAGGTTTTATTAACAAAAAAGTTCGTAAAGGAATAATTACAGGTGATTTTACTTATTGAACAGTCAAAAAAATTTTTTTTTGTGTAAAATAATAATAAAAATAATATTTATTTGTATAACTGATTAAATATTACAAGTATAATACAAGAACGCAGAATTTCAAACAAATATCTACCACGAAACACTTGTTTGGAGTGATGAGTCAAATGAAAATTAGTCCTTCAATATGATTAAATCTAGAAAATCTGTAAAAATGGTTATTAATTATTTTCAAGCCTTTTTGCGAAATTATCATAAGATGTAGTTGTAGAAAATACAGTTATAGAAAATACAAAATTTTTGTTCACTCTGTTTACTGGGTAAACACAGACATATTTCTCATAGAAAAATGATAACTAATTATTCTGTTATTAATAGGAGTAGATAACTTGTAGTCTCATAAAAATTTTGTCCTTGTCTAACAGAAAAATATTTTATCCACTTTCTTGCAAATTTCGTATAACTGGAAGTTGGTGGAAATTAAAAATATTTTTTTTCAAAGGTTTGTTTCAGCATTTTGTTTTATGCCTGTTTGTTTCAGATTATATAAGAAGTCAATACCAAAAAAAGCTGAGAATATTGCGTTTCTTTAAAAAAAATTGTTTAATGTCTAAACAAGATACATATTAATATCATTAGCGAGCATGTTATTACAGTTTTAGTTTAGTTTAAATTGAGGATACATTTAGATAAATTATGCGATCGGCTATGCATAAGTCCTTCAAGACAACGAGAAAGATTCGACCAGTGCGACCATTTGAGAATGTCAAAAAATTCGTACCTATCTCACTCTTATAATTATTTAGCAGAAACAAAAAAACAACACAATAAGATGAGTAATTCGAGAAAACGCACATCTCGCTGGGAGTTCGAGTCTCTGTCGCTTCAAAACCTTGCTCATTGAGTAGGCGGGGGGTGATCAGGGGCATAGTATAAAGATAAAGACTATGTCAGAGGTATTGAGTTGTATTTATGAACACAACGCGTCTATTATTTTTTTCTACTTACCTCTCGCATACATACTTGCGTCTCGTAAGTAATTATCCAGGTATTCATTCTCATTGCCGTCCAATTCCTTCTGGAATGCTAGCATTCCACCTTTTTTCAAACCTTGCTCTAGAATTTTTCCTGAAATAAATTAATATAAATATCACATACGTTTCGAGATAAAAATTTACTTCTATAGACATGGCCTCGGTAGCGCAGTAGGCAGCGCGTAAGTCTCATAATCTTAAGGTCGTGAGTTCGATCCTCACCCGGGGCATATTTTTTAGTTTCATTTTCAACAATTCATCAAAATAATTCATAATCATTTTATGTAATTGATTTCTTTTTCAATATTTTTGTCATTTTGAGTTTGGTAATGCCGGCTCTCAGACTGTTCAGTTGTTTCAATTATTAGTATCCGACACATACAAACAATACTTCCATACACCATAACTGCAATACACTTCTCTTTAATAAATCAAGTTCAGGACAGTTCTATTAATTTCTTGATGAACTTGGTTGGTGAAAAGTGCATAGAGTATAGTGTAGCAGTTCTGGTATATGGAAGCAATTATACACCTACCCGTTACTTGATGAAAATTGATAATACTATCCGTAATAAAGATTATAAATTTTTCACATTATAAATTTTATTTGTGAACGAAATTTCGCAAACCAACGTCGAACCTTGCGTTCATTATTACTATCAATGCTAAATGCCTAGTTAATTTTTCAGGCAGCGCTTTGGTTCAGTTTGAACTTGTTGAGAAAAATTGGCCGAAAATCGCTCAACGACATTATATAGTAATAGGCTAAAAACAGGCAAAAAATTTAAATTTGAAAACAGTGAACAGCATCAATTCGTAGAGTACAAAATTCTTTATCGATCAGTATATATAGTATATAGTTACCAAACGCCGGCAGTTTCTTTGTATGGGCGGCGTGGTATGATTACGAGGTCTAATCATTATTTTTATATGGAAGGTTTTATATGGTTAGATTAGTCTTTTATTTAGTTGTTCGGTTTGACTTCTTATAGACTATACCTTGAAAAATATTACTGGAGTTTTTCCCAACACCAAACCGTTATTTTAACACTTCGACACGTGTTTCGATCACCAAGTTATGTTTAATTTAAACAGAAGATGATCACTTGGTGATCGAAACACGTGTCGAGGTGTTACAATAACGGTTTGGTGTTAGGAAAAAACTTCAGTAATATTCATTACTACACCAAAGGTTTCAAATAGTGCATCACAAGTTGAAACAGTAGAATAAATATTTTTTGAGATATGGAGCTTCAAAAACACATAGCGTTAAAACGGACAAAACTTTTTAAACAACCGAATAAGTTAAAATGTTAATTATTAGCATTTTATGGCAAAGTATCATTAGATAAATGATATTATTATGATTATGACAAACCAGGTAGATTTTGTGAAATCCATCACAATATAATATCACCTGTTTTCATAGAAGTATTTTTTTCAAAATCTATCTGCTTTGTCAGAATTAATCATTTTAATTAAGCTGGGGCATGGGATGCCAATAATCAACGTATTCATAAATAACCTTTTCCTAGAAGTAATATTGTATTGTGATATTTTTTCACAATCTAGGTAGGTACCTGTAGTTTAAACTGTTTAAATTAAACATCACTTGGTGATCATCTTCAAGAGGAAGACTAAACTGTTTAAAACAGTTTGAATTGAATATTTTAATTTCGAAGCTGATCACCAAGTGATGTTTAATTTAAACAGTATTTAACAGTTTAAACAGTTTAATCTTCCTCTTGAAGATGAACACTTGGTGATCGAAACACGTGTCGAGGTGTTACAATAACGGTTTGGTATTTTACCTGTTTTACCAGAAATAATCATTCATTTTATCAAGATTTGTAATTACCTACTCTTATATAAAAGACATTGTAGAATAGTGTGATGTATCAGTCCAACTGATGAAGCTACTGTGTAGCGAAAAGCATCCTAAATGGAAATTGTAGTGTGAAAATTGAATAATTATTGTCATAGATAGTATGGAAACAATGTTTGTGTTGGGTTCATTCTACACCAGAGGTTCCAACTACAGTAAGATATTGAGAAACTTAAAAAATGTATTAATAGATATAGTTCTTATCTGAATCACACACAAATATGCTCACAAAAATTTGAATACATGATTAAAAAAAGTAAAAGATATGTCAGAAGTGGGATTCGAACCCACGCCCACAAAGTGGACCAGAACGCTCTAAACCTACTCTCGTAGGCAAGGATATCCTTGAGTCTGGCGCCTTAGACCGCTCGGCCATCCTGACATACATATTATGAGATGAAATTTGCTATAGAAACTTTTCCATTGAAATACTCAACGTCCACAATTAAATGAGTGAGCAATTCAATTTGAACGATGTATTCATTAATAGTAGGTAGTATAAGTAAGAGTAACCAAATTAACCAACTAACAATTATTTCAACAGCAATGAATTATAACAAAGAATTCTCTAGGTACATTGAAAATAAATGTAAAAGATGGGATATGTTCATGGGCTCAACTCAGTCATATGATTAGTTTTCGAGATACGGGTGTTCAAATGTACCCCTATTACTTTTTGTATCTTTTTTTTGAAAACGTAATAATTACATCAACATTTTTTTTCGATTCAACTCTGAACATTACATAGGCATTTAATTACCCTTGATATTTATTACAGCTACAGGGTAGTCCACTACCAAAGGCGACGTAATTGGATAATTGGAATTAACAAAAACAAAACAATAATAGTGAAAAAATGATCACATATTTAGTTTTTGGAATGAAATAACTGGCACAATGTTTATTTATACAGGTTTATCGAAACATACGAATTTTTTTCCTATGAAGTTTAATGATTATTTTGTGATATGATATTTTGTTCATTTTGATCTACCTACTTCAAGTAATTATTTTGTTAACGAAGGATATACTTTGAACAATTGTATGCTAGGTAGGGTAAGGAAATAAGAAAATTTTATTTTTTCACATCATTTTGCATTTTGAGTCTATCATCGTTGAGATGCAATTTTGGCAATTGTCAAAATCGTAAAACGTATGCAGCTATAATACCCAATTATTAACATTTTGCTAGTAAGGACACTTTGAATTCTGAACTAAAAAAAAATAATTGATTGAAACTTTTGAATAAACATCTCTTCAGAGAAAAAAAAATAGTAGTTGATATTCAATCATTTCAAAAGTAGTTTCAAAACCATGAAGTTACTTCAAAATATTTATTATGTACCTACCATTGAACATTTTTGAAAATGGTATCTGCGTTAAGACTAAGACATTACGAATTGGATGGAACTCAGTTAATTGAATATACCTAATTAGGTTACATAATAGTATTTCTGATTTTTCTTTTTTTGTTGTAGAGAAGCACCCTGTGACTGTAGATAACCTTCCTTATAAATACTATGCATAATTTTTAACCGAATAGATACGATTTCGAAATAAGTGGGTGTTAACGGTTAACGGAAAAACATATTTTTTTAAAGCAAATATATTGTATTCAACACTTTACACTTCAGAATCTAATCAGAATTGAATTGAGCCAATGGAAACATATGATGAGAAGATGATAGAGTACTGGGATTTGTACGAAAATGACGGACCTCTTCATAATAAAGGTAAAGTAATTCAAGTAACACTTTTTTGTCAAATTTTCACTGAACAGTTTACAAAACCGCAACAAGTGTCTCGATATTACAATACCTTCCTTAGGTGTATTCATACTGATTTAATTCTACCTAATTAGTGATCTATATTACTATTTGAATCATGTGATCTTCTACTCTCTTAATCACCCTTTTTTTCCCAAAATATTAAACTGTCCTAAAAATTTTCCTTTTTCAATTCTGGTATAAGTTAAATAAAAAAAGTCTGATTTCCTCCACAAAAATAGATTTTTGTTCGATAAATAATATGATCATGAAATCCCGCTATTAATTTTTTTGAAAGCAAAAAAAATAAAAAAGTGAATTCGACGAGGATGGGATTCGAACCCACGCGGGCAGAGCCCATTGGATTAGCAGTCCAACGCCTTAACCACTCGGCCACCTCGTCATATTAATTTGATCAGTAATAGTTTTAATTGCGGCACAATCTACTATCCTATTTACATGGATTTCTCAATGAAATACAACTAGTTTTGAGGTAAACGATATATAAAAATGTAAATTGACACTTTGTCCATGGCTATGAAAGAGAATGAAGTTATTTCAGTCAGTATCGTTTTGGAAATCCCCATGTGATGGTTTGGTGTTTTCTTAGTGTTATGTTAGCAAAGTTAGCATTTGGTGAAACAGGTCGTATTATAGCGGGTTTATATAACAATACCTAAGGACTAAACGAATAACTAGTAACTGAAAGTATACTCAAGAAGAGTGTCCCGTTTATTTTGCTATACCTACTAAGTCGGTACTGAAAATAGTTCCATATGAACACCTTCCAACCCCTTTTTATTAATTTTTTCCAGTACAACAATAATAACATATAAAAAAAGTAATACAAATTATGAATCTATAAAACAACAAAAATTAATTGGCGCTCCGGGGCGACTTGATTAATTCCAGTAGAGCATTTGCTTTTTCAGCTGCAGGAAAACCCGGCAAAACCTGCAGCACCACATCATCTGAAAATCTTGATCTGCCAATGTCCCCTCATTCATAGAATTAAATGTTGGGTGTCCGGAGGCTCCAATGAATTCAAGATATTGCCAGAATATTTAGTGACACAATATAAACGTTTTGAAATTTCTCAGATCAATGATAGCTGTAGGTAAATATTTCAATTTCAAATATGAACATATTTCACATAAAATCGTAGAATGCAACCGGCTCAATATGTACAATAGAAGGCAGCTTCACATAGGTACCTTTACTCACAAACTTTTAAATGATCCTAACCCGCCTGCATTGATCAATAAATTCATTCCTCGATTCAAAATACATTCACAAAATATCAGGCACAAATCTACCTTGACCATGCCTCAGCACAAAACTGCATTTTTCCAAAGGTGTTTTGTCTTCAATGCCATCCAAATGTACAATACTCTGCCTGATGAATTCAAGCATTAAGCATATTTATACGACCAGGCATATTAATTACTTCGACTACTTCATTCACAGCTCATACTCCATTTCAATTTATCATGATTTTATAGCTAGCTATGTATGCACCCATAATTTAATTTACAAGTTATAATTTATATCTCATTTTATTTCATGTTAGTCTGATAATTTACATCTTGCCAAACAATTTGTTAGAATATATATATATATATATATATATATATATATATATATATATATATATATATATATATATATATATATATATATATACCTATATATATATATATATCCACTCCCCACACCGTGGGGTAAGTGATCATTGGGTCCGAGAATCATGTGCCCTGAGCAAACGCAGTGAGCCAAGAATGATAGCCTTCTGCATCTGTGCGGCTAAGATTTCTGCCTTAGTGCGGCAAGCCGGTATGATTTTGAGATTCGAGAGAAAATCTCGATATTTTATCCGTTTTTCCTCCTCTTTTCTGACGATATTGGTCTCGCCAGGAGCTGAAAACTCCACGACAAATATCGTTTTGTTCTGGTGGTCGAGAAGGACTACATCAGGCTTATTAGCTTGTATGAGCCTGAGGGTGGGGAACGAATAGTTCCAATAAATTCGGCACTTCCCGTTCCCCACAACGGATTCAATATCCCCCGAGCGTAGGGCAACACCGGTGTCTCGTCAATACCGTAAGAGTGCCGTAGATGGTAATATAGCACTCTTAGGGCCGCGTTATGTCGATGGATATAGGCCGAGACCGCATATGCTGGACATGCTGATAGCAAGTGCATGACCCAATTATGTACTGTTCTAGAATGACAATAAAAGGCGTTTATTATTATTATTATTATTATTATTATTATTATTTGGTGCATGTTAATTCTAGTTTTTCTTAGTTCTCGATCAAATTTTCAAGAATAGTCTCGTTGATTTATGGCCGAACTCTCAGTTCTTAGTTTTTGAAAGTGTATTTGTTGCATAAACCCGCTATTATTATATTTTCTCATCTCATTAAAGAGATAATTTGTTGTAATTGTGAAATTGTAAAGTAAACACCTTTTATTTTAAGGAGTACTTAGGAAACTAGGTATTCTCGTAACTTCATGTAATATCCACAGTTATGATTTTTCTAGTTTTTTCGCAATAAAGCAAACATTATTTTTATGCAGATGTTACAGTAATATTTTTTGTTTAATTTCAAATATACTTACTTCAGAATCAATAAAATGCACGAATTCGATTACATTACTCGATATAACAAAACGAGATTTCCTAAGAGTTAATTTGATATATGTATCTATTATTCTGTGAAAACAGGTAAATTTTGAAAAAAACAACTACACCTGTTTCACCAGAATTAATCATTCATCTAATTTTGCGAAGTCCAGGACGAGGATTTGAGGACCCTGATGGGTCTGACCCATCACAAACGCGCGTGGGATGGCGAAAGAACTGAGCGTCAGCTCCCATGCGGTTTTTAATGGTATAAAACGTATTGGAGTTCATCAAGAAGTTCTAAAAGTGGGTGCCCCACGATTTGAACGATCGTCAGAAATTGTCACGTTGTTTTTGTGCAACCAAAACGATCCTTTCTTGCATCGGATCGTCACGTGTGATGAAAAGTGGAACCTCTACGATAACATGAGACGTTCAGGACAGTGGTTTGACACCGGTGAGCCACCAAAGGCGAGAACCCATAAAAAAAGACCGTGGTTACTGTCAAACCATCACAGCAGAGTCCTATTGTGAGAAAATCGACGAAATGTATCGAAAATTGCATCATCAGGAGTCGGTATAAGTCAACAGAAGAGGCCCGATCCTGCTCCACGACAACGCTCGTCCACACGTTCCACAAATCACAGTCCGAAAATTCAAGCACTTCGATAACTTTCTCACCGGTAGAACCTTCGCCAATCTGGAACAGGCAAAACGGCCTTTATCGACTTTATCGAATCCCGAACACACAATTTTTATGATGACGGAATGAATAGATTTGTGTTACGTTCACAAAAAATGCACTGATTCAAATGGTTCTTATACCCATTAAATTGAATAAGTAACCACTGAGATATTACAGTTTGAAGTACACTCATAAAAACGGACATAACTTTTGACACATGGATATTGTTATCAATTTTCATCAAGTAACGGATGAGTGTATTCATACATTTTTCACATTTATATGAGCTCTGGTAAAATGACTCATTAGCCATTATACCTAGTGAATAAAAAATGATGTATTATTACTATAAACTTTTTATATCAAAGAATATAGGTATTTTAACAAAAGCCTAGGTCTATCCAACTAATGTTGTTAAGATTACATAGTCTTGATTTATTTTTTATTTAGTTATTTATTTATACACTGTTCTACAGGTTACACCCAACTATAGAACAGGGATATAAGTCAAATCACAATACAATACAATTACAATAAGTTATAAGATAAAAACAATACTTATAGAATTAGCTAAAGTAAAAAGACCTAATTTCAGAGATGAAACAGTAAAAAATGTCGAGCTGAATTGCATTTGACACATATGTTGTGCAGAGGTGAACGTTTCAGAATATTTGTACGTGCTCTTGGCAGATAAAAAGGATTAACCACTATAGAGGTTGGTCTAGATACATTGAATTTCAGTTTTTGCAGAATATGTGGGTCAATAATTAAATTATTAATCAGCTTAAAAATAAAAATTGTGGAGTAACAATCACGACGGCAACTCAATATATTCATAGCATGTCTAGCTAACAATGCATCATGGGGAATTCCAATTGGTGGATAAATATTGTCTGATCTATAGGAGGAAGTTCTGGGACACGAAATAATTCTGTGTATTGCCTGTGTATTGCATTTCTTAGACGTAATGGTGAAGAGAACCGACACTGAATGGGAAACATATGTATATCGAAAACCTACTCACACAGGACAGTATCTGAACCAGAAATCCAACTACCATTCATCGACTGAGAGAGGAATCATCAAGACTCTACTAGACCGTGCCTTCAGGCTCTGTAATACAAAGGAAGGTCTCGAAAAGGAACTAGGCATCATCAAAAATACCTTCAACGGAATGGTTATTCCAGAGTGATGGTAGAACAGGATTTAGATACAAGACAGCAAGAGCTCCACAAGGAAGAGAAGCCGCCACAACCAGTACTTGTACTTCCCTACATCAGAGGATTATCGGAAAGGGTAAGAAGAATTGGGTTCAAGTATAACATCAGGACCTGCTTCAGATCTGGGAACACTATCCGTAGCAGCCTCACGAAAACCAGGCTACCAAACGCGGACTGCGATTCCAAGAATTGCATTTAACGGATACCCTGCGAGTGCGGAGAATCAGGCCATTGAATGTTCGCATTGCTGAGCACAAAAAACACACTCAGCGAGGAGAATCCTGCAAATCCGGAATAGCAGAGTATGTTTGTACTCATCAACATAATATCAAGTGGGCTCAAGCTGAAATCATCCACAAAGAGGAACACTGGTTTAGGAGAAAATTCAAAGAAGCCGCGTATATGTTGTCCAACAACGCATTTAGTCAAGCTAGCGTAGAGGTACGTAACATATGGAAACCTCTAATCAAGCGAAAAACGACCAACTCCCGCCAAACGGTCATTTCCCGTTAAAACCAATGAAGCGGTGAGAGGGAAGAGGGGATAGGTGAAAGCACTCGAATGATCTATAAATAGTCGGATCTCAGAGGAATAAGTCCAGTTATCACCCGAAGACGATTGTGGATACTAACAATCGAAACGTCGTGACGTAAGTTGGTTTGGAATCTTTTAATTTTTATTTCTCATTTTTGTTAATATTTTTTAATTTTCAGCTTTTATTAATATTTCTATTTTTTATTTTTTTGGTTGTTGGCTTGTATGTTATTTCTTTGTAATTTCAATTTATTTGTTTAATAAAATTGTTATTTTCGGTTAATCTTTTAAAATTATTTTTTAGGGATTTCAAATCAATTTATATTATATCAGACAATGGAAGTCCGAACTGATGAAGTACACCATGAAACATTGTCAACCACCTTCAAACAAACATAATAATTTGTTTCTACGTATAAAACGAAACTTACCTACAGTGAGTGAAAAAAGGTCCGATCTATCCAAAATCAGAGCTATATGTTTCCAAGAAAATTGTTTGAATATACTGGCAAACACTTTCGTCAATCTACATTGGCAGTAGGACATTCTTGTCAAAGTGGGATATTTGCTTTTATCGTTCAATATTCCCTGAAATATACAATAAAATAGTACTTTATTGATATGATACAGAGAATTTAGTGAAAAATTATATTCCTGGTTATTGACGTAAACCTACTGAAGGATCATTCTAATAAATATGAAAGAAATACAGGATCTTGGAAATATTTCATCGTAGTGTAAGCTTTCCCTCAACATACTGGAGAAAGTTTTGTATCGATATGGGAGTAAGTTTCGATTTCATGACCATTCAGGAGTCATTGGGGCAAATTTCAAGTTCTTGTGTATTAGAAAGTAAGATAGTTCTATTTGAAACCATATCTGATTTGATGAAATCAGTGCTTCACATTTCTTTCCTTATACGAGGAATTGGGCAAATTTCGGATATGCGGTTGGTTACCTCGTTCACATGCAGATGGCGCGATGACAAATCTGTTGTTTTGTTGTCCGCTTCAGCCTAGTTCGAGGAATGACACTTTGAAGGAATTCGATTTTCAATTATCGTAAATCATCGACTTTATGTTGATGATAGACACTACCTTGCACTGACGAGTGGCCAAACAGCCCGAAACCGGTCTGCAAGTGTGTTCAAATAATTAAAAATCTATTGCGGCAGTTGTATCGCCAACAGCATATGCACGAATAACTTCAGTGAAGAATTCTGCACTGACACCTGTCAGATATAATCCAACGCCCTTCGTGGTATTAGCCAGGGGAGTAGTTGTTATCGTGTCAGTCAGTTATAGGTGTCAGTCCATTAACCTACAGTATAGGGAGTTGAGACTGGCCTGAACAATTTTATTTTTTAGATGACTTCATAAAGTTTCACTAGCTTTGTCAATAAGGATTTCTTGGACAATAGCATGATTCATCGATTGATTGATTTGTGCCTGACTCTGAATACAGTTGGAAATTTTAAATATACTTTATTACTGGCTATTTTCTTAAAGTGTTGTAAAGTGTAAAGTGTATCAGAATATTGTTGTTGGTATAAATAGATAGATTGGTACAGAAAACCTTGTAGCTCAGGAAGATATATTAACTATCATATCAAAAATACTCGATAAAAGTGAATCTAGTTAAACAAATGAAAAATAGAGTGTTGAAAATCTCTGACATCCAATTCCACAAAAAAAATCTTGATATTTTGCTTAAACTTTTTCTTGATAACTCATACCCTTTAAGTATGTTGAAAAATATTTTGTTTAATTCCTTATCCATATCAGACATTACTACAACTTCTCTACCAAACCCAAATATAATTGGAAACAATGAAAATAATATTGCTCCAACTCAAGTTTTTTACAGTACTTTACCCTTCATTAGGGTGATCACTCCCAAACTCTCTAGAATTTTCAACGAATTACCTAATATTAAAATAGCCACCAAAGCAGTTCTCACAATTAGAACTTTATTCACCAAAGTTGAAGATGAACCTTCCCTCACTTCTCGAACGAATGTGATACATAGTATTCCATGCCAATCGTGCAACAAAAACTATGTTGGTCAAACGTCAAGAACTTTAAGCTCCAGAATAACCTTTCACAAAAGTGATTGTAGACACCATCCTGAAAGATGTGCTCTAGCTGAACATGTCAACAAGTTTGAGCACCATATGAATTTTGATGCCACTAAGGTCTTAGCTAGTGAAAGACATTTAACAAAAAGGTCCTTTCTTGAAATGGCCTTCATTGCTGAAAATGGAAATTGTATTAATAAAAAAACAGATATTAATCATCTCAGTGAGATATATTCCTATCTTTTGACGTTGGATAAAAACCCATATAACAATGTTTCAATGAATTTATCAAGTCTAGCATCAATAGAATAATGTATTTTATATTTTAATCCAAATGTTATTATCCTAAATTCACTTTTAAAATTTACAGACAGGTAGAAATTTAAAAAGAATTTAAAGTTGGCAACAGCTTTTATCACTAAAACCACGGACATATTCCATGTCAACTGTCTGTCAATCCTAACCAAAAGAAACGTTTGTGAAATTTCGACATGTGACATTGTCTTCTTTCAAAACAATTTTAAACTGTAACGTTTTTCATCAAATATTTTATCCAATATTAGACATCCTTTAGCCATTTTTATAAATTTATTGTATCAATGCTCGTCCAACACTTTGTGTCCAATATTTTACATAACCATCGTATGAAACATCCTCATAAAAGTTGTAAGTCTAACCATTCATTTATATCTTAATATTACTTACACCCTCAATTTTGTAGCATCCCTGATGATGGAAACAATTTATGAAATTTCCGAAAGCTTGGACAAACTTTGAAGAGTACTCTTTCATTTGCTGCTAAGCCCCACTATTTGTTTAGTTTCATTCCTAACTAGTCAGCAACGACTACCCTCTCCCTATATATATATATATATATATATATATATATATATATATATATTTTGATTGATGCAATTGTCGAAAGCGCTCGCAGATAATTAATAGAAGATATAAAGCTTCAAATCCTTTTTGTAGAATTTAATATTGATATAAATATTATATATATATATATATATATATATATATATATATATATATATATATATATATATATTTTAATAAAGTTTGTGGATATCAAATCGTGAGGTGTAGTTTTTTAAAATTATTATTTTATAGTTATATATGACTAAGAAGCGATAGTTATTATGTGTAATTTTGTTTGTTTGTTTTTTTTATTTAATTAATTCAACCAAACTTTGTCAAACTTCAGACATTAAAGCATATTTTGACTTGACTGGACTTGATTTCAAATCAGAACTCTAAAACAGAGCACCGATTTTCTCTATCAACAAATGAGTATATTATTATCATCAGTTGACTGTAGCACATACCTCCGGAATAAATTACAAAGTAAGTGAATCATGGCTAGATGAAGTTTCCACGGAAAATTGCTACTTTTGTTTACATTATTTCAATCAGCAAGAAAAAATGTTAATAGAACGTATTTCCGGAGTTAATCGCATACTTAATCAAACAGGAAGCACAATCAAGTTGAGTGCGTTCGTGTCATTTGGTGGTACGTTGATTAACGCAACAACGATTAAGCAAATGAAGTTCGAAACAAATGCGAACTCTGATAATGATATCATCACGTGACCGTTCTGTTGATTACTATATAGAATTCCGAAACATAACTTTCAGAACGTACGTCAATTGTAAGTTACTCGAGGGTTAAATCAATATATTGAAGGGGAATATTATAGCCAATGGAATACATTTAAAAAAAGTATATTTTGAAGAGATGGACACATACGAGGTCGGTTCAAAAAATTAAGTGAATTCTCATTTTTGTCAAAGAAGATAATTTACTCATCAATTTCTATTTTGCCCCCCTCACATATAATACACTCGTGCCAGTGTTTTTTCCAATCCTTGAAGCAGTTATGAATTGCAGTTATTGGTATGTCCTTCAGCTCTCTGAGCGATTCGGTTTTTATCTCCTCAATCGTCGAAAAACGCCATCTTTTCATGTGTCTCTTCAATCTTAGGAATAATAAAAAGTCGCAGGGGGGAAAATCTGGTGAATACGGTGGCTGAGCAATGATTACGATGTTGTTTTTGGCAAAAAATTACGAATAAGCAATGATGAATGAGCAGGTGTATTATCCTGACGTAAAAGTTTTAAATTGTTTTTCCACAATACCGGATGTTTTCTTCGCATTGCGAAAGAATTTGTTCAGTTCATATTCACAGAACAATTCTTCACTGCCCAAAGAATGAAAAACATATATATATAACAATCCACTCATTTTCAACCAAAAAAACAACTTCAAAAAGTCAAAATTTCGACATTAGGTTCGGAATTTCAACTTCAACCTTGGATTTTGTACTCAAATTTCGAAAATTCGACTTTACGACTTTAATCTCGAAATTTTGAGAATAATATCAAAGTTTCGAGTTCGAACTCGAAATTTCGGATGTGAATTTGTCAAGAAATGATTGAAAAAATACTCGTTTTATAACATTTTCAAAATAGGCAGCTATGCCTATTAGACTATTGAAAAATTGTTTAAAAATATACTGGAGTCCCAACGAAAATAGTTCACTTTCAAACTCTTTGTTAATATATTCTGTAGCCCGAAAATGTGGGACACGTCAAAATTATATCAAGGAATCTCTCTTTTGGCAGACATTGTACTTTCTTACCTTCATCATCCTACAATTCCCAACTACATCATATTATTTTAAACGCATTTAAAAAACACTTCATTGTGTGATTTTCACTAAACAGTTTTACAAAAGCGCTACACGTGTTTCGCCATACAATGACTTCTTCGGGCGTGTATTTGGTACACTTGATTTGCTTTCGAACTAATTCCGCAGCAGCCTTGATAAGCCGAATATGTTCACTTTAGTAAAAGGCTTGAATTATCAATAAATTCATAATTAACAAAAAAGGCTTGAAGCATATTTGTCATATCTGCAATAGTTCAAAAGTTATTATAATTATAAAACTGGAGGAGCGAATGAAAAAGACAAGTATCAAGGTATCACAATATTAAAAGTGTTATAAAAAATAGTATAAATTAAAAAAACACATAGCAATTTTTATTACAGAATGGAGTATTGAAAAAAAAATTATTTGTTTATAACAATTTTTTTAAATAAACAATTAAAAGAATGAAAAAAGTTCAAAACCTTGAAGAACAATAGAATTTATGATTAAAAAAAAACCGGTTCCTTAATTTTAATATTTAGTCACAAAAAATGATCGTTAATTAACAAACGAAGCTTTCAGCAACAAAGACATTTTTTTAGGAACCATTTTTTTAATCATTATTTTTTCAATTAACATAATGCAAAAAAAAATTTCGAATTGCTTATAAACAATGTACTAGACTAATATTGTTATGACATCGATTACCGTAGCGTAGTCCTTGCCACATGGTCGTACGGTCAATAAGGAGTATTATCTTGAAGTTATACGCCGCTTGCGAGAAACAAAGCGAAGAAAACGTCCAGTACTGTGAAAAAACAATTCATGACTAATGCACTTGCTCACTCGTCATTGCTGTTCGTAATATTTTGGCCAAAAACAACATCGTAATCATGCCTCAGCCACTGTATTCACCAGATTTGACTCCCTACGACTTTTTGCTGTTCCCAAGATTGAAGAGACCCATGAAAGAACGGTGTTTTGCGACAATTGAGGCGATCAAAGCCGAATCGCTGAGAGAGCTCAATGACATACCAAAATGTGCATATCAGAATTGCTTCGAGGAGAAAAAACTCTGGCACAAGTGTATTTTATCTGATGGGGCTACTTCGAAGGGGGCAAAATAGAGAATCCACCTCATTTTTCAACAGAGTAGTATATAGTAACTGAACCAAAAACTTCATTTTCCACATATATACTATAATGAAAACTATCAAAATTGCAAAATCAGGTCATATATGAGGTGATGCAGAAAAGCTAAATCATTACAGAAAGTTGTACAGAACTCACGGAGACAATTTCTAAAAACTTACCGCAGTATTACTTTTGTTTTTCGCATTATACCTCCTGAGGATTCTCGATGTAACCGAAATTTCGCCTTCCGATGGAGGCTGAAAAACAACAACCTGCTTGTATGTGACTCATCTTTGTTGAAATACTCACTTGATCCCCCATTCCAGTTATGATCGGTGTATTCCAATAGGCAGCAAGCCTTGCAACTGGTTCCAATGCGAAAAGACAAGCCGGTCCCACGAAGGCTATTACGTCTGATAGAAAATGCATATCTGCAGCTAAACCAGGAGCTAATGACCCACTACAAGATGGATAGCTGAAAAAAAGCATGAGTCTGATTTTGAATCAAAATAAGAAGTTTCCAGATTTTCAAAACGCAATTCAAACTTTTTTTGAATTAACTACTGAAGTGTCTTCCAACAAGGAGATCCAAACTTTGACAATTGATAACGGCCATCTTGTTGAAGTTACATCTGTCAAATCAGTTGTAATTTATTCAGTCTGTTTTGTCAAATCCCCATCCATGGATGGATCTAGCATACTGCGTGTTTCGCCCCTTTTACGGTCACAAGAACTCATCTTTTCGCAAACTACAACTTGTTTCGCGAATTTTGCGTCGTGACTTGTGTGTTCACCAGTACAGTTCACCCAGGAACTGAAGATAAATGACCGTAGACATCGACGTGTGTTCGCTGAATGGGCTTTGGAGCAGTTGGCAACTGACCCTAATTTTCATCGAAAAATCATCTTCAGGCCCATTTCTGGATGAATGGGTCATGTTAGGTTAGGTCCATCTATTCACACTCGACCAAATAAACTCAGCTTCTTAACGAAGCCGATTAGTTTGTATGGTGAGCTGTCTTTCAGGTCAGATGGTAAGAGTACGGCTCTGCCGAACTCTAAAAACCTGATTCGGTCCCCAGTGGGGCAGGAACAAAGAGAGGCGCCACACACTGTCTTCCGACAATCCGAGTCTCTGCATATGATGATTCAAATGACAGTGACCTGTAAGAAGGCCTATTAGACATCATAGTTCATTCCTACTGTAGTCCAACAATTGTTTGGTATCAAATTTCGAAGGATAAATAAACGCCTTGCAGTGAGCCAATCCTGGAAGAAGTCCATAAATCTTCTTGCCATCCAGGTGTTCAATGTTTGTTTGGCAAAGCCTGAAGCGATGCCCATTACAGGTTCTGGTCCGATGAAGCTACTTGCAGCACCCTCCTTTGCAAGGGAGCCAGCAGCCTCATTGCCTTCCAGGCCAGTATGGCCAAGAATCCAGACCAAAGACAATCTGTTAAGTCCTCCTATCGGTGAGAGTCTTTTTGGCAATTTGATACCAATTCAAACGTTGCTTGGTAGGAGCCAAGAGCTTCCAACGCCGCTTGACTGTCCGAGAATATTTTTATTGACTTGTGTATGAGGTTGGATTCTTCCAATCTGTCCGCACACAATTCAATAGCGTAAATTTCAGCTTGAAATACAGTCGCATAGGTTCCTAGGCAGGTTGAAATTTCTGCTCTGGGTCTGCGACTGAAAACACCTGCACCAGAACCGGAAGGTGTTTTTGATCCATCTGTGAACTAACAACTATCTGCTCTCAATATTTCTTTCTCCCGGAGAATACAGTCCTCTCTACTCGAGAACAGTACTTTATAAGGCAGTTCGTAGTTGACAGTTGGAGGCATGAAGTCAGAGGCCATTTCCAGAATGCTGAGACTTTCAGTGTCAACCAACAGTCTGTTGCACTTTGCATTAAATTGTTTTGTGCAATTGGCAATGTGCACAAGTCTATATGCAGTCCAATTAGCATTTCTCTCCAGAAAAATGTGGAGAGGAGGTAGATCTAGAAGGATCTCCATGGCCGGTAATGGTGTGGTACTGATGGCACCACTGATTGCCAGGCAAGCCTGTTTCTGTAAGCCAGAGAGCTTCGCCTGAGCCGTTTTCTGTAAAGCCTTCGGACACCAGGTCTGACAATCATCACATAAATCCAATTGATTTGTTTGGGACCTAGACCCCAAATTTCGCCACAAATCCTTCGACATGTCCATAGGGACAGTCTGGCTTTGTGTAAAACTTTTTCCAAGTGAACGTTCCAGGTGTGTTTTTATCAAGGACAATGCCAAGATATTTCACCTCCATTCCAAAAAAATGACCTCATCATTGAGGGAAAGTGGCGTTAGATCATCCAATTTTCTCCTCCTGGTGGAGAGGATTATCACAGTTTTGCTGGGGTTGACAGTCATCTGCTCCCTCAGGCACCAACTGTGAGCAACGTCTAACGTTCTTTGGAGGATATAACAAGCTACCCTTCCCGACGTGTACCTCGCCAACAAGGTAATCTGCATAAGCTTGCAGGACTACTTTTCTTCTGTCGAGGGCATCAAACATGAATGGGTACATGAACAAACAAAATTGTCGAATTTGGGACGATACCAATCCACATGAGATCCAAGAGCCTCCAATCCATCCTGTAAAGTTACTGATTGGTGTGGATTTTGGGCTAGCAGTGTCATCATGCGATGACCATACCCTCAAATCACTCGTGACATGAGCTTTGTGGCAAGTATCGCTGTCCTATTGAAACCACATATCGTTGGTGTCCAGATCATTAAGGCCAAAAGAAGTTGGGTAATCATCGACCTATAGTGCTCACCGTTGACAATGATGGTCTGACCAACGTCTTTCTCAAAGAAATATGGATCGCTGACAGCGCCAGCCCAAAATCCACACCAAACAATTACTTTTTCGGGATGCATTGGACGCTCTTGAACCTCATGTGGATTGGTGTCGTCTAAAACTCGACAGTTTTGTTTGTTCACGTACCCATTCACTCATTCAGAGATGGGCCTAATCGCTGAAGATGATTTTTAAATGAAAATTAGGGTAAGTTCATAACTGCTCCAGAGGCCATTCAGCGAACACACGTCGTTATCTATAGTGGTTTACCTTCCTGGTTCCTGGATCAGTTGAATTTTGTACGGATGCAGGCCCAAATCACGACGCAAGTGATTTGGGCCTGCACGAGTTCTTGCGAGCGACGCGAAATCCACTGCTTCGGATTCTCCTGCGCACTCTTACAGACAGAGGTAATGTTTTCGGCAGATTTTGCAGTTTGTCGACGTACGGATATTGGTCGATCGTTTACTGAACCAATGGATTCAAATTTATACACCGCATTGCGAATAATCCTCTCGGTAGCACGATAGCGCGCGGTACGTTGCCCGAACAGAACAACCATTTTTATAAAACAATTTTGTTATTTGCATATGTTGTTGAATGTTATATACGTTCAGGATGATTTGGCAAAACAGACTGAAAACTAATTTGACAGATGTAGCTTCAACAAGATGGGCGTTATCAATTATCAAAGTTTGAAAATTCTTGTTGGAAACCCCGTTATGACAGCACGATGTGGAAAAGGGGTAGTTAGTGCTGAACACACCCAAAAAACAAAAATATTGTATGGTGAGCACGTGCCGTGCTTCTGTGAACTGTAAAAAGTACCAAAGTGTGGTTTGGATACGTTTTGTAACTAACATGTCAATCTACAAAATTTTGTAGAAAATACGTTAATACCGGTCTTAATTATCTCGGCATTAAATTAGTTCCGAAAATCTCGATTGAACAATTTTTTTAAATTAGATTTAACTTTGATTTGAAATTCCTCCACAACTCAAATTCTATAACCAAAAAATATTTCCCGTTTATTTTCAAAACGTGAAATAATTTTCGTCATTGCAATATTTTCATTAATTCAGTAATAGCGTTTAAACAAATGAACCAGAAAACAAGAATTGGTATAAATTAAACTGGCATCAGGAAAGTGTATGAAACTGAATTCCGGCTATAATTGAATCCTATCAGTGGGTTGGAATTGGATCCACCATGCGCTAATGAAAACCTTCTAGGTGTTTCGACCTTCAATATTTCAATTAGTAATTTACTTGTATTCAGTTGGCTATCCTGTGATTAGTATGCAACCTCTCCTCTGCGTGCATAGATCGATGAGGGGGAGTCGTCTCTCCCGCGTTCCACATATATTGAATTATTCAAGTTTGCATGTTTCCGGAATATAATAATAATGAAAATAATAATAATAGCCGGATCACACTGTTAAAATCGGGGTTGTAACGGCAAGTGCCAAGCTTCCGCAGCTCGAAACGAACCTCGGGCAACTGCCCGAGCGACTGATCAACGATGAGTCGATGCATGACGTTCAACGACGTTGAAGATTTCGGTTCATTAAAGCAGCTGGCCTTGGTTTTCCTTAGACGGAAAGGTCTGAAGTCGGACACTGAGGAGTTCATTTTGGTCTGTCTGGATGGTGTTTTAATACCTTAGTCTATCATGGGTATAGAGGTTCCTGACACCAGGTGCAGGGCCTGCCGCGAGGCGTCTAAGTAAACAGTGAAGAAAATGTTAATATTTCATAATCATTAGATAGTATTATGTATCGCAGTTGAGACTCTACCAAAGCATAATGTATGTTTTTGGTTAGTTGATAACCGATTTCATTCACAACAGTTTTGAAAGAAAAACACCCTGATGGGAATTTTTAACACGATAAGGTGATAATCGAATATTGAAGTGTTATCAATTTTAACTTCTGAAACTTCAGATAACAGTGCATTTCTTTAATGTCAGTCGCGATCTGGGAAAAAAATTAAATAGAAAGGGGGGTCTTGTGATACATCATTTTGAAGATCCTGACGGATACTTCACAACCCTAGAATATGAAGTCAATATTTTCATATACTAAAAAATGGCGGACCATTTAATAATTTTCTGAAGACAAACACATTAATATCGATATTTCTAGAAATATTTCTTTTTATCTGCCATATGGCAATTTCAACAACGATTAGGTTTGTTAAGTTATTTTTGTGTTTATAAAACATTGGAGTGACACCAACCCTCACGTTTTCCGGTAAACACATACCCAATATCCAGAAAAAAATTTGGGCAGGAATATTGGGAAACCATATTGTAGGACCTCTATTTATTGATCGAAATTCAACAGGGGAACTGCTGGAAACTACTGTTGACCCTCTCATCACTGAAATCGCGAAGCGAATCCTAATGAATTCGATATAGATATTGTATTCCAACAAGATGAAGCACCACTACATTACTCCAGACAAGTAAGAAACTATTGCTACTTTTCCCGGTCGTTGGATTGGCCGTCGAGGTCCTACAGAATGGCCAGCCTGCTCGCAAGGTTTGACATCTTTGGACTTTTTTTATGGGGCTATTTGAAGCAAAAGGTGTACGAAACTGAACCTGCTTCAGTATTGGATATACAGCAGAGAATAATAAATATTTCTAGAGATATTGACGTTGTTGTGTATATCAAGAAGTTCAAGGATACCATTTCGAGCATCTTCTGAACTTACCCCAAGCTTATTACCTCATATTATGTAGTTAAATGTCAATGTATTCAGGTAATTATTAACAGTTCCGCCATATTGTATTAGTTGAAGATATTGACATTATATTCTAGGGTTGTAAAGCATTTCTCAGGAGCTTCAAAGAGATGTGTCACAAGATCCCCCTTTCCATTTAATTTTTCTTTCCAGATAGCGCCCAGTCGCCATCTTGAAAGTTTCATCTGCCAATTTCACTTCAAAATAAAGTATTCATGCATTAATTTCATCATCCCAAATTAATTTTTTGAGTTGACCTGTTCAAAAAATAAAAGGGGGTGGACATTAAAGAAATGCACTGTATATTGCTGCTGCTGTAAGAAAGGACCAGGTTATCGATTAAACTAACTTGAGTAAAGCAAATTCAGTTCTTCGATACTCGTCTCTTCCAAGGAAAAAGTACCTATGTGTGATGTTTATACTTTTCAGGTAATTTAAGGCATTTTGTGAGGTCATCAGTCTATCAGCAATTGAACTGAAAGGGTTATTGACTAAGTCAGAGTCCATTGAGAACTTTCCATTTTCTGAATGGGAAAGGCTTCTTGGAAAGTGGCGACACGTAGTACCTATCGAGGAATTATATGTGGTATAGTTAAGATATCCTTAAAATATATACATATGCTATCGCGGTTTCGATGAAAGCTCGCGAGATAGCACCACCGCCCTGAATTGTCACGGATAACATATATATACTCTGTCGATCTAAGCAACAAAATGATCCAAAACATTATCATGCATAGTGCACGTGATCTCCCAGACAAAGGCTGATTGCCCAGAGTCGCACTAAGAAACGACCGAAATTTTATTATTTTTTTTTAATTATATGCGGCTAGGTATAGGATAATTTCTTAGCAGTTTCATCAGCCTTATCACTACTTGACATTTCAAAAATTTTAAACTTCAAAATACCGTATATGTACACACCACAGGCGTTAAAACGTAACTCATCACTCCGACTTTGAGATATACCTGAAGCACCGTAGAGAAATACGGTGCCTGAAGGAATTCCGCCAGCTGAATTCAGATAAATCTGATTGGCCAGCGTAATGATCATGTGGCGATCACGCATCTATCATTGTTTGAGTTACTTTGTTGGATGGGCAGAGTTTAATTTCTTCCATTTCATATGAAACATTAATAACTGCATTATGCACATGAACATTCGTCTTGGATCACTCCGTCTATTGGTGAAAACCGTATGAAAATCCGTTTGATAATTTTTGAGTTTATCGCTTTTGAACAGACAATAGACAGATAGATGTGGCGGGAGACAAAATACGCGTAATATGTAATGCGTGATATTTAAGTTTGTTTCTTTGATACACATAGGGGATATAGCTCAGTGGTAGAGCATTCGACTGCAGATCGAGAGGTCCCCGGTTCAAACCCGGGTGTCCCCTCTTTTTATTTTTTTTTTTCGAGTAATTTTATCAGAATTTTTGTTCACGGTAAATATTAAAATGAATTATTTTTATGAGCTCTCTTTCCTAGTCCCGTAATCTTGTTACTCTGTAGGTTATAGGAGTTCTTTTTATTTTTTTTTTTCGAGTAATTTTATCAGAATTTTTGTTCACGGTAAATATTAAAATGAATTATTTTTATGAGCTCTCTTTCCTAGTCCCGTAATCTTGTTACTCTGTAGGTTATAGGAGTTGATGTTTTTTTCTGCTTTCGACAGGTGATCATGAGAATGAGCAATGGTTTCATTTTCACTATAATAAAACTAAAAACATATGAGTAGGCAGTGAAATTTAAAAAACCTTGAAACAAAAATTGGATTTGAGTGAAGGTATTATTCGATGATCGAAAAATGTGGCCATTACTCAAGAGAGCCAAAGGCGAATAATGGTCATTTATGTAAATAGAATACTATACTTTTTCTATGACATAACAGAAACATTTTAAATTAATATTCATTTGTGAAAGTGTATCTATAATGAGAAAAATACCATTAATTGTTTTTAATAATTCTAAAATACAAATCATGAAATTATAAAACAACAATAAAAATTAATTGGCGCTCCGGGGCGACTTCATTGATTCCAGTGGCTCATTTGCTTTTCCAGCTGCAGAAAAACCCGGAAAAACCTGCAGCACCACATCATCTGAAAATTTTGATCTGCCAATATCGTCTCTCTCATAAAACAAAATGTAGGGTGACTCCAGAGGCTCCACTAAATTCAGTGCATCGGCAGAACACTTAGTGACACGACTATCTTCAAAGTTAGACCAGCCCGTTTCGTTTTTGACCAATGCGTAATAATGACCAGATTCAACACCAGAACCACAGTGAACAATGACTGCGTGAAGATTATAATAGTGGTCTGCTAGATTGAAGTGTTCATCTATTTCGAACCTTCGTAAGAGTTTAGTGCTTCCGTCAGAGGTTGAGTCATATTTGAAGATCATCAGTGTTATTATTAGATTGACTAGTGCCTCAGCTATACTTGTTTTCTTATAACAGTCAGTTAGTTTGGCAATACAGTCGAGCATCACTTTGTTAACGCCAAAAACCTCGCTGGCCGTACGCCTATGGCACTTTTTACCTGCCATGCAACCCGACATTTCAAGGGTCACAGCCACCAGTGAAAAAGGGAGAAAAAACAGTCAGTGTTTTAATGTTGCATGATCTGAAAGACAGTTAAAAAACTCGATTTGTCTATTAGATGTATTATCCAGATATCTTGTACAAATTTAATTATACGTTTCTATAAAAACCACACAATCTACAGTCCACTTACTACCCAACACACTTGTTAAGTTCCATTTTCAGATGATTTAATAATAATCTTTGCACGGACTGGTTATTAGTCATATTAGGGAACGCTAGTTGAAGTTCCAGAAATTCAAATACGTTTTTGCTACCTCTAGAACATTTACTACAAAGTAAACAAGTGAAGATTTTTCCAGCAAAAGATTTACAAACATAAGACGAGATAGACTGTACGGAATCATTCAATACATAGCGGTCAGGAGTATTGATTCTGCAATATCAAAATTGATTTTCAGACATTATTTTCGGACATGGGTAGATAAAACCATAGAGTGGACGGAGAGATAAAACCAATGTTTGAATTGTGTGGTGAATTAAGAGAAACTATTGAAAGAAATGTAAGGCATTGAAGAAGATCATTTGAGACTTGTTTTACAAAGTTGTTTTCAATTATTCTCAAGTAAATTACACAAAGTTTCCGTTTATGATATCCGCCTGATAACAAGTGTTGAAAAACGTACAATTTTTGAAATATCAATGACTCTTAATCCACAATCCTGACCACAAATTATCAAAAGTCACTACGACTTCCCGATCTTATTTTCTTGATGCGTATGCCGTGCTTCGTGAAAGATGTTGCTTCTCGATTATTCAATAAGGCGGAGTGAACGCATTCATTCGGAACGGACAAAGAATTACACTGGAGATTTGGAATACGTCTCGGGTTTTTTTTCAATTTGCGTCCTTCTCCCTCAATCAAATTTGAATGCATATATATTTTTCATACTAGGGAATATTTTTTGTGCACGCGTAGGTATGTTATATTTCTTTGAGGACTTTTGGGATAGTCATAAATTCCTCTGGATTCAAAACTGAATATGAACTCGGGGAATACAATTATTTAGTGATGAAGTGAAGGAAAAAAAAAAGAAATTGCACTAGGCAGCGCAAATTTATTAATGCACCTGATTTGTAATGTTAATTGGTATATAAATTATATCATTCACATAAACAACAATATTGTTTAGCCAATCATATACTTACTAATTGATTCAGTTAGGTATATAATGTATTTCATGAAAATAACAATATTTTGAACAATTGTTACCTTTTATTAGAATATTACTGGAGTTTTTTCCCAACACCATACCGTTATTTTAACACCTCGACACGTGTTTTGATCACCAAGTGATCATCTTCAAGAGGAAGATTAAACTTCCTCTTAATCTTCCTCTTGAGTTTAATCTTCCCCTTGAAGATGATCACTTGGTGATGAAAACACGTGTCGAGGTGTTAAAATAATCTTAATCTTCCTTTTGAGTTTATTCTTTTTCTTGAAGATGGTCACTTGGTGATCGAAACACGTGTCGAGATGTTAAAATAACGGTTTGATGTTGGGAAAAACTTTGTTGTCAATAGTTTTAACTAATGGGGAAGATGGTTATACATTTTGGTACACTTGTATAACAGTCCATTTCTGGTTCTGTTGTAATTATACTTGGGAAATATAAAAATCAGTTTTCTTGTGTGATAAGCGTGTACATCTAATGGGCCGAGTTTTGATTTTTGTGTTTAAGTTGACATTTAAAAAATGTAAGCGTTTGTCATCGTAAATATTTTATATTTTGCAAATAATTTGTGTTCTATATCGAAAAGAGTATTTAATAATGAATATGGACGGTGCTACCATAAAATTTGTCTTTTGTTTTATGACCCGAATATCGTAAATAGATATGCTAAGTTTTTTACCTAATTCTTTTGTTTGACATGACCAACCAAATTTCTCGATCAATCTCTATGCTTAGGATAGATTATTCGCTGAAAAATCGATATCTAAATTCACTGAACGGAAAATAATCATCATTGAAGTTCAGCTAGGTTTCACTCAAACAGTAAAATATGATCTTATTTAATATACAATTTTATCAATTAACTTTGACACCTAGATGAATTTTTCTATTTTCAATTTAGTACAATATGTACATTATCTGATGTATAATTTTGTGTTTTTTATTTGACGAGATGAACCCTGGTTGCTTTAGATGAAGTGTTTTTTCCAAAAAATAATTTTTGCTGCTGCTTCATATACACCAATCAGAAACAATAACAAATCTTCGGAGACTAGTATACAAGCCCGTTTCATATATGAAATCATTTGTTAAAAACTGTAGACCTACGGCACTCTTGATGAGAGAAATAATAAAGAGATCCTATTAGTTTCATCCTCCCATTCACAGAGGTGCTGAGTTCACTTAAAGGTTACACTGCGTGACAATATCAAATTGGTACTTCAATGTTAAATGTTATTCACATTTTGGAATGAATTGATGTCAAATGAAAGATTTTTTACATGGTCCATGAATTAATGATTTGAATGAAATAGGAGCCACAGATTTCGATTCTTGCTCCATCTATCAAGAAGTTTACAAAGTTAAGTCAATCTCATTTCTCGTGTCGAGAGTTTTTAACAAAACAAAAGCGAATCTGTTTGCATCTTTGTATAAGCAAAATAGAAACGGGCTCAATAGTGAGTTTCCTGGAACTCTGCTTCTCATTTCCACGGGTGTAGAATTATATTTTACTATTTGAACTTTGTGGAACATACAATATTCCTAACAAAAGTCTATGATTATGCCTTATTATAGTCGAGTTGGACCAATATCGTGAGTAGATTTTTTTTATTTGAACGTATGACATCGGATACTGGCAGTGGGGTTACATGTATAGTCGAAGTTATCTTTATTATGGATACTTAAAGCAAAGACTACAGAATACTATAAGACGTGTCACTCGCTCATTTTTCGACATCTGAGAAATCTCGCCGCCCGCTAGCGACAGCGGGTAATTACCAGCCGAGGTAGTACAGTGTGTCGCTTGAAGTTACCAGTTCTCGTCGCACACGAGATATAAAGGTTGTCCGTATTGTTTGGTATTGTCAAAGACTACAGAATCGGTAAACTTTGGTATTGTGATTGTGTTGTGTTCGTTCGGAGTTCGAAATATTTATTTTGTGAAAATGTCGACGTATTGCTCAGTGGATGGTTGTCTGAGTACGGTGGGGAGCCCAGGTATTTCGTTTTTCCGCTGCCCAAAGTACAGTGAAAGGTATGCATTCAATATATTCACCATCAATTTTTATTTTACCTATCTATACCTTTTATGGTTTTGTTGTATAAAATTATTCATATCGAAATATACCGCCGGCATTTGCCAATCCAAACTCATTTCAATCTTTTTTCAAAATGTTCAGTTTATCGATTGATATACTTGAATTTTTTTTTAGGTGTCAACGTTGGAAAAATGTATTAGGCTTCATTGGGAATCATAGATATGCTAATCTTACCCCAGAGCAGAGTCACAATAGAATTAAAATTTGCAGCTTACATTTTAGAGCCGATGATATTGTGAATTCTCGTATTCATAGCTATGCTGTTCCTTCATTGCGTCTGCCTCAAGATGGTTCTCAGAAAGGTTGGTTCAGTGAAGTTTATAGATTCAAATGATGAAAAAATCTTATTCCACTTTTTAACATATGAAATTTACAATATCAATTTTGTTGTTTAAACCTTCCAGATGATGATGACATTGCCGGTACTAGCAAGGATTTTATTTACATTGATGCTCAGGTTCAAACGGATCAATTAGGATCACGAGGTGAAATATCTTTTCGTTATATTATATACTTACCTGATCTATTTTTATATGCTTCGGAAACAAAAACGATGACAAGAAAACAATTATTGAAAGTACGTACATCTTTCTTTTCGATGAATGCAGCCAAACATCTGCTAAACTCTCTTCGGGAACTCCAAGAAAAGTGGCATTACGAAAAAAAATTGTATCACTTGAGAAAACAGTAGCTTCAACATCGAAAAGAGCACTGGACGAAACCGGAATTACTCTGGATGATGTTTTCAAGTTTCTGGATCGAAAATATCCTGAGCAATATTGTAAGCTCTTGAAAGCACAGCTTTCTTTGATAAATAAAGCACCAAAAGGGTCCAGGTATAGTGACGAATTCAAACAGTTTGCATTGACTGTTTATTTTCTTGGTCCGAAAGCGTACAAAAAATTTTCAACAATTTGTAGATTACCGTCAAAAAGTACACTTCATCGTTTCACGAAAAATTGAATTGTTGAACCAGGCTTCAACGATTTTATTTTTCGTGTTATTGAATTCAGGATTGGGCTCATGAAGGAGAAAGAAAGAGATTGTATTTTATGCCTAGACGAAATATCTTTGAAATCTCATCTTTATTATGATATTTCCAGAGACAAAATAGTAGGTTTCCAAACGAGTTTGAATGGGTCCTCTACTGACATAGCAAGTAGTGCTCTAACAGTAATGGTCAGAGGTTTGGCAAGCAATTGGAAAATATCACTTGCATACTTTTTCTATAAGACATCAGCAACTTCTGATAATTTGAAAGATATTTTGTTCAAAACGGTACGAAGATGCAAAAGTATAGGCCTAAATGTCATGGGGGTGGTTTCCGATCAGGGTTCAAATTTGGTGAAAACTTTGAATGTTACAGACGAAAATCCCATATTTCTGATAGACGATCATAAACTTGTATATTTGTTTGATATCCCGCACTTACTGAAGTCGACACGAAACAATTTGTTTTCCTATCAGTTTTTACTTCAGGGTGGAGAAACAAGAAAACATTACATAGAAACAATGTATAATTATGATAGAACTAAACAATATAAATTGGCTCCTAAACTTAATAATGACCACATTTATCCAAATAATTTTCAAAAAATGAAAGTCAAGTTGGCTTCCCAAGTTTTGAGTCACTCTGTAGCCGTGGCTATGCACACATACATTGACTTCAATATTTTGTCCAAGGAAGCATTAGTTACTGCTGATTTCATTAAAAAAATGAATGATCTTTTTGATTTATTGAATTTGAGCAATTTTGAGAAATGTCAGGCTTTTATGGGAACGGAAATGCAGATGAAATGTCTTCAAGAAGCCTATGTCATGTTTCAAAATCTCCAAGTAAAAAAACACGATGGCAAAAATGTCACGAAACAATTGAAATTCATTTTTGGGTGGAAGTTGACTTTGAAAGCAGTTTTTGCCTTGTGGGAGATGTTGAAAGAACGCGATTATAAATATTTGTTCACGCGTAATTTGAATCAAGATTGTTTGGAGAATTTTTTTGGACAGATCAGAAATTGTTCCGGCAACGCAAAGAATCCAACACCCATACAGTTTTGTAGAGCTTTCAAAAAAATATTTGCTTTGAAATATTTTGATTCTAGTGAAGGTGCTAATTGTATGGATGATGTTAATGACGTTTTGTTAAGTTTGACGCCAGAATTAACTGAACAATGTCGATACATCCTTGCTAGACCCGACATTCCAAACTATGCTCCTCTGAAAGTTTTCACTCGAGATTATAAGAACCTTAAAAGTCCCGAAGGAAACGCTCTTGTCTATGTCACAGGATACCTCATGAAAAAATGTCTCATACAACATTCGTGTGACATTTGCATACATTTTAGCAAATCCTCAGAAAACCTTCTTGATCAAGATGTAATTTTCTGTAAGCTAAAGGCTTACAGTACCGACAAATCATCGTTTGGTGGATTAACCGTACCATCAAGAGATATTGTTGACCATGTAATAGAGATGGAAAACATATTCATTGAAAATTTTGATAAAATCGGCAGTGAGAAGGGAATTGGACAGTATTTGAAAACAAAATATTCGAAAATTCTTTTCTCACATCCATGTCAAAAATTCCCCTTCGATTATTATATATCTTTATATACAAGAGTTCGGATATACTTTACTTTAAAATTCATGAACCAGGACATGAAGATTGTTAGGAAACATAAATCATGCAATGTAAAATTGAATATTTTAAATCATTTATAAACATATAACATTATATAATTGTATTATTTTTGTTAATAAAACATGTTTTCCTGAACGTGTTTATCATTTCATCAGTAAATCACTCTGATCTGTTTCTTAGATCATTTATTCATGAGTTTATCTATCATGTTTCTAGAAGTTGATCGACAAACAACTACTTTCGTATCTTTGTTTATTGTCTGATACAACCGAGCAAGCGAAGTTTCAACTTCGGAACGTCCCCTGTAGATATCGCGAATAGGAACTGCCCTCGTATAACTGTCATGCGGCCGGCGGCTTCCGGACATCGTTTGTCGGCGATATGATTTATGGAAATCGCAAAAAATGCAATCCTGAGCCGTACCGACAAACGAATTCCTTGGAGTGAACCAACTTATAGTATTCGGTAAACTTTGCTTAAAGCTATCGGCGCCCTCAAAGGCCAAAAAAAAACCGATACAAAGAGATAAAGCCGCAGCCAGCTAGTCCACGTGGACTGAAGAATTGGCGGTTCGTATTGGATGATTTTTACTAACCGAGTTTTATGATTGGCTGCAGAGCCATAAAATTAAATTTTGAAGTTATGTTACGGTGACGAATATATAGAATGCGAGCCGTCGAATGTTCATTTCAGGAACTGATCGGGATTTGAGTGTTGAAATTCGATATTCGTGCAGTTATAATTACTCAAAATGTTTGTTATCTGTTTAAAATGTGGCGTCCTCGGACAAGTACTAATAGTAATAACGAGTGTGAGAATAACGTAGACTTTTTCCCGTGTAGTGATTCCAATAGCGCTGGTGAACAATGCAAAAAAGAGGTACCAGTGAATAAGATTCGAATGCATTAGAATATTGACACACAGAGTATGTTTCAATGTATATAAGAATCTACATCTCAAGTTTGGTTCTTTGCAATTATGTGGAAAAAAACTTGAGGACTGTAATGTTGACTCTTATAAAAATATGGAAACTAATATTTTTGAGGAATGGTTTGAAAACACATTGATCCCAAATTTGGATACGAATAGTGTAATAGTTCTTGACAACGCTTCCTATCATTCGCGTCAGCTCATCAAAGTACCTTATAAAAATTCGAGGAAAGATGAAATACAAATTTTTATCGACCTTTTTTGGGTATTTGTTACCTTCCACAATCTGAAAATATAACAATTATAATGGACTTTTTAGTTTACCCCGATAAGTTACTGCGTAAAAATCAAAGTATTTTTCACAAAAAAAATCTTCTATTTATCAGTAACCTGTCGTATTTAACAATTTTGCCTATCAAAAAACTTGTTAAGTAATAATACTTATCTTTTACGTTTCGGAGGCCAAAATCTGCCTCCGTCTTCAGAAATGGATAAAAAATTCAAATATATTCGCAGTTATTCTTTTTTTTGATAGTTTATTTCTTTACTTCTTCAACAGATGTCAAATAAGTTTTGAAACACATTGTGTGCAAAAAAATATGTAGGCCAAACCAAAAGGAAATTGAAAGACAGAATTTGTTCTCATAAAAGCGATATTAGAAATTATAAAAAAACTTGTACTCTAGCTCAACATATGAGTGAACTAAACCACAGACTTGATTATGATATGATATCTTAGAACATGAATCCAATTCAAAAAAGAGAACTTTTCTCGAAATGACAAAGAGTTTTAAAGAACCAAATTCAATCAATTATAGAACTAACATAAATCATCTTTGCACAATTTACTCATATCTACTAAGTCGCCCTTCTACAAGGGACTTCCAACAACTGATATAACCCTTCCAAAGATAATATAATATTGGCAACCCTAGATAGTTTTGTGTTTTTATATTTTTTATTTTCCATCTCTCATTGTACGTTGGCAATAAGGTCAAAAAAATCACTGTCATTGATTTCATTACTGTCAACTTTCAACTTAACATCATAGTCTCCATGGGAGACTATTATTTAATAAATACTGAGGTTATTTCAAATAATCTAATCAATCATTACCTAATGTAAAGTTTCTATTTTCATGTTGTTTTTTGCCAAGAGTGTTTGTCATTTGGGAAATGTTATGTTTACAAATCGCGGCAAGTGAGGGATTAAACTAACCTCACTTTCGTAAGTGTCACACATTTCACAATTTGTTGAATAAATATTAAAATCAATCAATTCATTGTAGAGTTCCTAATGAAGAGCCAATCAAGACTCGAAAGCTAGAACAGAAAAAAGAGTTCACTTATTTTACCATTCCCTTATTGACTGCATACCCGAAAATTATAAAAGATTCTTTTATATATATATATATATATATATATATATATATATATATATATATATATATATACAGAGATATATATATATATATATATATTATTGAGTGTGTATGATATAAATCAAAAGGAGGAAATCGTGGACATGACACTCAAGAAATATGGAGGCAAACCGCGGACACGTGTTTCTGGCTATTGGCCTATAGCTACCTGCGTGACTTCCGGGTAATATATATATATATATATATATATATATATATATATATATATATTACAATGTAGGTTTTCACGGATTGGGTTCACATCCCAAATCCTTGGGATGTTTAGTGAGTCATCCCTTTTGTTGATGAGGCCTTGCTTTTCGATTTCGGTAGCTTCCCTGATTTGTCGAATTTGGAAAACAATAATTAAAAACAACCCCCAAAGACAACCACAAATTGATAATGAACCATCGCAGGTAGGAGAACCGCCAGAAGCCATTAACAACCCTCAGGTAGAAAAACAGGTAGGAGAACTGCCAAAAGCCATCAACAACCCTCAGGTGGAAAAACAGGTAACAAATCCATACAACTTACGCAAGCGAAACCATATAAAAACACCACAAGAAGAACCTAACATCAGTTACACCTCTCGAAGCGAAGCAGTAACTCGTCTTGATAATGCCATCTGAGATGATGGCGAAACGTCGACTATCGAATAGTACACAACGGATGAACACTCGGAAAAAAACACATCATATATATATATATATATATATATATATATATATATATATATATATATATATATATATATATATATATATATATATATATATATATATATATATATATATATATAAATCAAGAATGAAATAATTCGTGGACACAACACTCAAAAAATAGGGGCAAACCGCGGACACGTGTTTCTGGCTATTGGCCTCATCAGCGCGGTGCAGCCTAGGCTACATCTAACATGACCACTACACCGCGCTGATGAGGCCAATAGCCAGAAACACGTGTCCGCGGTTTGCCCCTATTTTTTGAGTGTTGTGTCCACGAATTATTTCATTCTTGATTTGTATCATACACACTCGATAAAATCTCTATCTGTATATATATATATATATATATATATATATATATATATATATATATATATATATATATATATATATATATATATATATATATATATATATATATATATATATATATATATATATATATATATATATATATATATATATATATAATATGTGAATATTCGTGAAATTATGGATTCATTGAATTCCTTTGTCATGCAGATGGCAACTCTGCATACCATAGTTCAAACTTTTAATGATGATGAGCGTGATACATCAAATTAATTGGGTATCGATTTCCGAGTATTTCGTATCAATGGATGCAGTTCACTTTGCTTTATCCAACTCTGCGAAATATGAACAATCTGTAATAATCATTCCCTAACTTCTACTACAGTTTTTTCATTTGACATGAATGAAATGTTAGGAACTTCCTGTAGGGTTATTATGCTTCGTAGATGACAAAACGTACAACGTACATTTTATTTGATGTTCTTTGTTGACTTTTATGTGAACTTGTACTTCTTACTCCATTTATTTCTCGTGTTTAATGTAATCCTGTCGTAGACTTCTTGAGTGTCCTAGATGCGAATAAAGGATAACATAAGGTTCAAGGAGATGTTTGTTACTTCGGATATAAACTTATATATTCGAGTGTCATGTGCAAAAAAGAAATGGTTACTGAACAAAAATGAGATTCACTATCCGATCATGTTGCTTACGGAGAAAATGTAAAAAATTTAGACACTCGGGTAAACAGACACCTGAAGAACAACCCGCTGCTATTTCATGATTTGGTAATTTAACAATGTTCGAATTTTTACAATCATATTTTTTTTAATTCAGACTTCAGTTTCGAAAATTTTTGTTAAATTCTGAGTGATTCCGTTTCATCGTTTTTCTCATTTGAAAGAACTAAAAATGTTTTTGTAATAAATTTTGTCCGATTGGATATCTTGTATCGTTTAAAAGTTAGGACCTTTTTACGTCCACACTGTATAGTGATATCATGATTATTTAGCATTTCTGCCCGTTTGAACATATTTCATATAACGTTTCAGAATTTAAGATTTTTCTGGTGCATTCGTTTTACTATTTGCCGTTCGTTTAGATTTTCTGTCGGAATGAAAATTATGTTTTGGCTACAAAAACGTTGTGTACTTGAGCCTGTCGTTGAATTCCGTACTATAAAATTTAAATAACAATATATGCAAATGGAATTACAAAAATAAATATTACTGCATGAAATAACATAGACTGAAAATTCCCGAACCTAAGAAAAAAAACGAGTTTTTTGTTGTTCAAATTGGCTTTATTCATAAACTATTTGTAGAACGACTTATCTTTTGCCCCAAAATAGACCTCAGTTGCAGCAATAACCTCTTCATTCCAGCGAAATTTCTTACTGGTGAGCATTATTTTTGAGGCCTACGAACAGAAAAAAGTCACTGGAGGCCAGATCTAGAGAATACGGTGGATGCGGAGGCAATTCGAAGCCCAATTCATACAATTTTGCTATTGTTTTGATTGACTGGTGACACCGTGCGTTGTCTTGATGAAACAAGATTTTTTCTTTGTCATATGCGGTCGTTTCTTTGCAATTTCGGTCTTCAAACGCACCAATAACGCTATATAATATTCACTGGATGAAATTTCCCTTCTCAAGATATTACACCAGGCACATCCCAAAATACCGAGGCCATAACTTTTTCAGCGATTGTTTTGCTTTCGGGTGCTCTAGACGAGGTTCACCAGTTGCTCTCCACTCAGATGACGATCGTTTTGATTCCGGAGTGAAGTGATGGATCCATGTTTCATTCATTGTCACATATCGATGCAAAAATTCCGGTTTGTTATGTTTAAACATGGCCAAACACTGCTCAGAATCATGAAGACGTTCTTGTTTTTGGTCAACAGTGAGCTCGCGCAGCACCCACTTTGAACAGAGCTTTCTCATAATCTAATGCTCATGCAATATTAAGTTTTTTTGATGTCTTTACAATGTCAGCTAAATCACGCAACTTCACTTTTCGATCATTGAAAACGATTTTGTGGATTTTTTGTTATTTTTTCTGGTGCTCACTTGGACGTCCACTGCGTTCTGCATCATCAGTGTCTCTACGACCACGTTTGAAGTAAGCAAGCCAACGCAACGTTTAATTGTTGTTTGTGATGGAGCGGAGTCCATATAAGACAAGCTATTGCTTCGCTTGATCGGTATTTTTTCCCATCAAAAAGCAGTGTAAAATTAAAACACGAAATTGTTTTTGATCCATTATTTTGAAAATAACAAAAGTATTGTCACTCTTAGCACAATAACTCACAAATGAGTAGAATATATCTGCCCGTCTCGGATATACCTACACGGTAGGTTGAATGTACCGACGCCTTTCAGAAAACAACTACTACACTGGCTAATACCACGAACGGCGTTGGATTATATCCAACAGGCGTCAGTGCAGGAATCTTCACAGAAAATTTCCTGCATAAACAATTGGCAATACAACTGAAAGAGTTGACCTTCAATTTTGGAACGTGTACACTTGCAGACCGGTTTCGGCCTCATTAGCCACTCGTCAGTGAAAGATAGTAACCATCATCGACCTAAAGTCGGGCACACTTGCAGACCGGTTTCGGTCCCTGTTCTATAGAATCACAGCAAGATTTTAACAGGTTATGGGCCCAGACACCAAAAGTTGGTGAACTTCTTTCTGTCATCAATTATCGACCGAACGATTAATCAAGAAAGAAACAAGATCTCAAAAACTTCTCTCGTATCGCAACGCTTTTAATTATTCTTCTTATTAGTGACAAAGGAATCCCTCGGTTCAATTCGTATCATGATGATGTATATGGTGGGGTTGAGTTTATCGTAACGGAAATTCAACGTAGTGAGACTTCCAGGTGCTAGGCAAACTATTCTTCTAATGTCGAATTCTTCCTGCGTCGAAATCTCACTACATCAAATTTTCACTACATCAAATTCTCACTACTTCGAATTCTTATTGCGTCGAATTCTCGCCATGTAAAATTGATTATAGTTTCGACAATTTTCGTATTTTGAAGACGTCAGTAGAAGGTATGGCTTTCCACGTAGTAGGAATTCGACGTAGTAAAAATTCGACGTGGTGAGCATTCGACGTGGTAAGACATTCCTCAAAAATATTTTGTTTCGTTAACTATCTATTATGATGACGTGCTTTATGAAGTTGTAGTTTACAATATTCTGTTTTAATGGAATATGTTATTAAATTGTAAGAAACTTCAGATTATCAAATCTACTTTTGTTTTGCTTCCTTCAAATATAATATATGTCTTCAATAAGCAAGTTCTATGCCGTTTATTATTAAAATATGAATTTTCTCTGTGAAACGACTCCCAATTAAGTCAAGTGTAAAATGATATGAATAATAAAACGAAACATCATTTCTTTACTACCAACGGTTAAGGAGTATTTTAATGATTTCGATACAAAAAAGCGTTATGAAGATTAAATGCTTGGGGATTACGTTGATTGACGTATTTTTCATATAATTTATCTGGAACATTTTTCCGCAGGCATCAAAATTGAACTGAAAGGAAGGCGTAAACAGATCAAGTTGATTACATATGAAAATACACGACCTTGTTTTTTCAATTTTTCTTCTTGGTGTTCTTAGTGAAATTACCTCATACGGGGTGTTTACATGAGAGTATTTATTTGCGGAGCGGTTTTCAATAACTAGTGATTACTCCGTGCATTTGAATTGTTTTAACAACCAAGTGTTGCCTAACCTTGCACTTGGCTATACCGTACTGATGACAGCTAATGAGCTAGAAACGCGTGTCGGCGGTTGGCATATTTCTTGAGTGCTTCGTTCGTGAATTTTTCCTGATTTTGATTATATCAAATTCACTCGCTAAACTATCATCTATATCGAATACTGGACCCGGGTGTCACGCAGGTAGCTAAAGCTGCCTCGTGGCGACTTTAGTGATGACCGAGATGACCTAACCGAAACCACAAAATGCAGCTGACTTCTGTTTTCTGGCTAACCTTGCACTTGGCTATACCTTACTGATGAAATGAGGCTAATCGAAAGTATGTCTTTTCAGTTGTTCGGTGTTTGTACACTGCCGGACAAAGTATGAAGAGCTGTTTTTCCGGTTTTCGCTCTGTGTTCTGTGTTTTTGATCTAGACTAGACTAAAACTAGTTCTAAACTCCAGAAATCATTAGAAGATGGCAAATGAGACTTTATCAAAACGTTGGGAAAATAATTCTTGTGAGGATCAAAAACACAGAACACGGAACGAAACCCGGAAAAACAGCTCATCATATATATACAGTGTATAATAGCAAATTGAATAAATTTATTATTTTGCTTACGGTACATATTTTAACGAAATCCCGAAAAACGTCAAATTTAAATTATAATTTGACATATGTCAACGGAAAAATGCTACCTCCACCTTCAACCCCTGTCGAATGATAGGTACCCCAATTTTTTAAAAGGGAAGTATAAGCTTGTGTTCAAGTTTATTACAACAATTAAGATAAAATGAATCAAAACCATATGGTTACCGAAATTCGATAAAATACACTAAAAACTTATTGCAATATACTCAAAACTTATTTCATGTTGAGGTTTTGGTAATAATAAAGTAAGCAAAAACCATAGCAATGTTCTTTTTGGATGGTATCCTTTAAAAAACTGAAAATAATTTCCGTGGCAACGTTAGTTTAAAACACCTTGTCATCATGTTTCATATGTTACAACATTAGTTGTCAGTATTTCAATAAGTTCAAATTTCGTTAACTTTAAGTCTGACAAATGGTTACGGAAATGCATAAAATAACCGCCCATATCTCAAGGAACAATAAGCAAAATAGAGAAGCAGTTTCGCGAGCTTAGTCATGTGGGACAGTGAAAAAAAGCAGCTGCCAATACGAAGAGTGATGAACTCAAATTAGATGTGATGCTTGAGTTTGAGGAAAACCCACATACATCGAGTAGACAGGCATCCATTATCATTTTATAGGGATGCATAAAATGCATCCCTATAAAATGATACCTACTCAGGAGCTCATGGAAGACGATTTTGATAGAACTCATTTTTCTGGGCAAACGATGGACATGCTGGATAACAATATCATCCAATTAGAAGACGTTATGTTTTCTGATGAGTGTACTTTGCCTCTTAACGTTCATGCTAATCGGCAAAACTTCCCCAACTGGTCAACGGAAAATCCTCACTGGATGAGATAAGAACACACGCAATACCCTCTAAAGATTAATGTTTGGGCAGGGATCGTAGAAAATCACATTGGTCTCTTTTTCATCGAGGGCAACTTGATTGGCGATAATTATTTGGCACTACTTCAAAATTATGTCATTCCAAGTTTACCAAATTTATATCCTGATCCAGGAAACCCTCAAGTTCCAGTGAATACGATATGGTTTCAGAAGGATGGAGTACCACTTCATTACCAAGTCAATGTCCGACAATACCTCGATACAACTTTTCCCAATCGGTGGATAGGGAGGCGAGGATCCATTGAATGGGCAGCGCGATCACTTGATTCTTCATCATTAGATATCTTTTTATGTGGATATGTAATGAGCAATGTGTGCAAAATTAAACCTTCAGATTAGAATGACTTAAAAAAAACGGATAACGCTTGCAATTAGGTCGGTCACGTTTGATATGTTAAATAATGTTAGAAGACAGTTTTATTTGAGATTAGAATGTTGCCAAGATGTTCGCGGTGAACATTTTGAATATCTACTTCGTATTCTACATTTCATTACGTTTTGCATTACATTTGAGTTTTTGAGTGTATTTTATCGAATTTCAGTAACCATATGATTTTTAACTTATTTTATCTCAATTGTTGCAATAAACTTGAAAGCGATAACATTCTTGAATAAAGAATGAAGAGTCATTTCAAACGATATATGTATCACAAACCTATACAAAATTGGAGGTTGTACCTGTCATTCGAAGAGGGTTGAAGGTAGGGGTGGCATTTTTACGTTGTAGAATGTCAAATTATAATTTACATTTGACGTGTTTCGAAATTTTTCTTAAATATGTACAGTAACCGAAGTAATGAATTTATTTCATTTGGCTTTTACACACTGTATAAACAAAAACAGATTATGTTGTGTGGAAGGGTTTTTGGAAGAGGGTTAATTTTGTAAATTATCTGACTAACTTCTCATTCTATTATATTCATATTTTCTTGTAAAAAATAATTTTTTTATATGCCTTGTTGGTATACTTTATGTGTGTTTTATTAATCTCTTTATCAATCTCGTTGTGTGTTTCACTTGTGTTTCACTCCTGTAACGAATATTGTTGAGAAATACCAATAACTTTCTATTTCCTACCCAACCAGCCTTGACAAAAACCCGTATTCTTTCCATTTGAATTTATTTCATTTGGCTTTTACACACTGTATAAACAAAAACAGATTCTGTTGTGTGGAAGGGTTTTTGGAAGAGGGTTAATTTTGTGAATTATCTGACTAACTTCTTATTCTATTATATTCATATTCTCTTGTCAAAAAATAATTTTTTTATATGCCTTGTTGGTATGCTTTATGTGTGTTTTATTAATCTCTTTATCAATCTCGTTGTGTGTTTCACTTGTGTTTCACTCGTGTAACGAATATTGTTGAGAAATACCAATAACTTTCTATTTCCTTCCCAATCAGCCTTGACAAAAACCCGTATTCTTTCCATTTGAATTTATTTCATTTGGCTTTTACACACTGTATAAACAAAAACAGATTCTGTTGTGTGGAAGGGTTTTTGGAAGAGGGTTAATTTTGTGAATTATCTGACTAACTTCTTATTCTATTATATTCATATTCTCTTGTCAAAAAATAATTTTTTTATATGCCTTGTTGGTATGCTTTATGTGTGTTTTATTAATCTCTTTATCAATCTCGTTGTGTGTTTCACTTGTGTTTCACTCGTGTAACGAATATTGTTGAGAAATACCAATAACTTTCTATTTCCTTCCCAACCAGCCTTGACAAAAACCCGTATTCTTTCTATTAGAATTTATTTCATTTGGCTTTACACACTGTATAAACAAAAACAGATTCTGTTGTGTGGAAGGGTTTTTGGAAGAGGGTTAATTTTGTGAATTATCTGATTAACTTCTCATTCTTTTATATTCATATTCTCTTGTCAAAAAATAATTTTTTTATATGCCTTGTTGGTATGCTTTATGTGTGTTTTATTAATCTCTTTATCAATCTCGTTGTGTGTTTCACTTGTGTTTCACTCGTGTAACGAATATTGTTGAGAAATACCAATAACTTTCTATTTCCTACCCAACCAGCCTTGACAAAAACCCGTATTTTTTCCATTTGAATTTATTTCATTTGGCTTTTGCACACTGTATTAACAAAAACAGATTATGTTGTGTGGAAGGGTTTTTGGAAGAGCGTTAATTTTGTGAATTATCTGACTAACTTCTCATTCTATTATATTCATATTCTCTTTTAAAAAAATATTTTTTTATATGCCTTGTTGGTATGCTTTATGTGTGTTTTATTAATCTCTTTATCAATCTCGTAGTGTGTTTCACTTGTGTTTCACTCGTGTAACGAATATTGTTGAGAAATACCAATAACTTTCTATTTCCTACCCAACCAGCCTTGACAAAAACCCGTATTCTTTCTATCGAATTCACCTTTCTTACCTTTTCTGGACTTTCTTTAATCGAATCTTGTGCTGATAGAGAAACTTCTCGTTGATCTCCTCCAGTGCCATATCAATTGCCGGGCCGCATCTTTCGAGATCGAAGGGGTAGTTTAGATGCGATGCCATCAGAACCCCAACGTTGTAATACCGAAAGTTGTCTTCGATCGGACTTGGTGAACTTGAGGTCTCTCGGATGCAGATCCATGCTAGAGTTTCTATTGTTGCTACTAATGTGAGTGTTTTCATTCTGAAATGAAAGTTCACTACTGTTTATGATTCGTAACAAAGTGGAGTACAATACAACATAAACGGAAAGAGTACCAGAAAAAGTCAAATCAACATAATAACATCTACATTAAAAAAGAAGATAATGACGAACGAAGGTGTTGCAATGATCCCAAGCGATATGAGATAAGATTTAATGTTTTGGTGATTTTGGACTTTTATTGTCAAAAAATGATTTGAAATATGAACAATGAGCGTGACACATAATTTTCAAAATGTCATATTGTTTGGCAAGAAGATTTTTGGCTTTTTTTTCATTAAACAGAAATTGTGTGAAATTTCCAAAAGAAATGAAAAAATAACATACAACAAAAATATTTATAAAGATATGTAGTGCATTCACATTTGATGTATACTGATTGTCAAACAGAAAAAGATTAGCTTTTTCCACAAAAATAGACAATGCCGGTGGTAGGAGTGAAGAAACATGGAACATAATAAATAATGAGTTAGGACGAAAAAATGATTACATTGGAAGCGCTATCAGACTCCTAATTCAGTTGTGGCATAGTAGAAATATTTGCCGAACACTGACAATTTCGCTAGATTCGCAACACTATCTTTGGACCTACTTAGGTCCTCGATAGGAAGACTTAACAGATTGTCTCTGGTCTGGATTCCTGGGCATACTGGCCTGGAAGGCAATGAGACTGCTGACTTCCTTGCAAAGGAGGGTGCTGCAAGCAGCTTCATTGGACCAGAACCTATCATTGGCATCGCTTTAGGCTTTGCCAAACAAACATTGAACACCTGGATGGCAAGAATCTGGCAGAATCTTCCGAGATTGGCTCACTCCAAGGGTTTATTCACCCTTCGAACCTTGATACCAAACAGTTGTCGGACTAGAGTAGGGAAGAACTACAATGTCCAACAGGCCTTCTTACAGGTCACTGCCGTTTGAATCATTATATATGCAGAAACTCGAACTGTCGGAAGACAGTGTGTGTCTCCTCTGTTTGGAAAATGATGAAACAGCAGAGCACATACTTTGTGCCTGCCCCGCTGGGGACCGAATCAGGTTTATAGAGTTCGGCAGAGCAGTACTCTTCCCATCTGACTTGAAAGACTCACTCATCATACAAACAAATCGGCTTCGTTAAGGAGATGGGTTTATTTGGTCGAGTGTGAATAGGTGTGAGCCACAATAAATCCTTACGGGTTGCGGTGGACGGTCGAATAGACACACTCACTTTGGACCTAACCCAACCTGTTATTTTATTAAGCGCTACAAATCTTTAAATTTGAATAAAATAAAGTGTGTGTGAGATATCATCGAAATTTTTCATTCGTTAGAAAGACTTATTGATGTTATTAGTTAACTCTATAAATGCTAATACAGTTTGGCAAGCGGGTGATGAGGAAGTGCCTACTTTTTCTGAATTTCAGCAGCTAAAGATAGCAGACTTTGCTGAATTAATCAACAACAAATTGTCGATATTAAATTTATAAAATATACTTTTGGTGTCATTGGGCATGTACTATTGCAGTTTGTAAATATTCCTTACAATACGGACAATTTCCTAATACACTAAAAGTCAGAACTGTTGTTCCGATACCTAAAATTCCAAACACGAATAAATCAAGTGAATACACTGCTGGGAATGGAGAAATTGTTGGAAATGGCTGTATATGATCAACTAATGAAATATATCAACAAGAACAATATCTTAATAAAAAACCAATCTGAATTTCGAAAGAATTTCTCCTGTGAAACCGCTCTACAACTGACTGTTACCAAGTGGATACAATCAATTGATAAGGGAGAATACGTTGTTGCGGTTTTTCTTGATTTACGAAGATCATTCGAGATAATTGACAGGAATATCCTTTTAAAAAAATTAGATTTAGTTGAGATTAAAGGGGTTGTGCTCAATTGGTTTAAAGATTATTTAAATGATCGACAACAAGTCACAAAGATTGAAAGTGAATTATCCATTCCAGTCACTACAAAGTTAGGAGTGCCCCAGGGAAGTGTACTGGGTCCCTTGTTGTTTTTGATTTACATAAATGACATAAACACATACCACACTAATGACTTTATCAACTTATTTGCTGACGACACGTTACTATCTATAGCACATAAAGACCTGAAAGTAGCTATAGAGAAGATGAACTCATCTCTAAATCAAATTGAGAATTATTTTTCGGCAAATAAAATGAAATTAAATACTTCAAAAACGAAAGCTATGATTCTAACAACCTCTTACAAATATAAACAAATAAATATAAATAATCTTTCCCTGTATGCTGATGATCAGAAACTTGAATTTGTGGAAGAATTCAACTATTTAGATTTTATGTTAGACAACAGTATGCACACTATAACTATATGACTGAAAATATTTCAAAAAAGCTATATTTCATCACTAGAATTTAGAAACACCTTTCTACAAATACGAAAATAACTGTATATAATACAATAATACAGCCTCATTTTGATTATTGCATTACGCTGTTATACAGTTTTGACCAAAATAAAATTATGTCGCTGCAAAAGTTACAGAACAGCGGATTGAGGGTGGTCCTTGGATGTAATCGTTATGCAAGTATATGCTTTATGTTCAGTGCATTACAGTGGATGTCTATTCGTGAAAAGTATTACAGATCAGCAATGATATTTATTTTTAAGATAACCAATCATATGCTACCTTCTTATTTCGAATAATTTATCATTTATAGAAATTCCACTCACAATTACACTACTAGACAAAATGACAATTTTCACCTGCGACGATGAAGTTTATCAAACTCCATGAAAATTTTATTATATAAAGGCCTCATTGAATATAACAAACTTCCCCAAAATGTGAAGAATAATAAAAACCTGTTTCAATTCAAAAAAGATTTGACTGATTATATGAAAGGTATCACAATAGAATAGATAGTAAGTGACTCTGTATATATTATGTATTTATGTGTACCTATATGTATATATGCGCTATAACCTTACTATGTGTGTCTAAATAACATGAAATATTATGTTTGTGTATTAGGATCTTCCTACCAAATAAATCATTCATTCATTCATTAATTCATTCATTCATTATGTGTAGAATATAACATCGTTCAAATGTCCGTCACGACTTCTCTAGGTGGAGCGCTTCCGAAACGTCCAATTTTCCACGCATAAATCAGGCTGAATTTGACCGATGGCACGGGTTATGATGGCTTTGAGGACCGCTGTGGTCTGTGGCTCATTCGCATACACCTGCGACTTAAGAAAACCTGAAGAGCCTTGAACTTCGTCGGCAGATAGCGTGAGCATGAGAACCTCTCAGTGAATGCCCAAAAAACCACTGTCGTCGTGATCACAAGGAAAAGAGTGGTGAGAGGACTAAAACCACCAATACTCAATGAAGTGGAGATCCCTTTCGCCACGGAAGTCAAATACTTAGGTGTAACTTTCAATCACAGACTCACGTGGAACTTCCACATCCAAAAAACAGCACATAAGGCCAGGATGGCCCTGGGAATCTGCAGAAGAATGTGCGGGAAAAACTGGGGAACTGAACCCAAAAATGACGCTTTGGTTATATACAAGGGTAGTGAGACGCATGATAACATACGGTGTAGTGACTTGGTGGACAAGAACAAGGCAATCGGATACCTAGGCTATTAGTAGGCATACAAAAGATGGCGTGCCTAAGTGTCGCGAGAGCCATGAGAACGACCCCAACTGCAGCACTTGAGGACCTACTTGGACTTCGACCATTGCACATCTACATACAAAGGAAAGCTCGACATACTACAAAATAGGGTCACTTCAGCTTGGGTACCCGAACATAAGGGTCACAAGAGCAATAAGGAGCCCGATGTTCTAGCCCGTAAAGGCGCATCCAAGGCTATGATCGGCCCAGAACCCTTCTGCGGGGTAGCGAAAGCATGTATAAATTCATGTATGCAAGCCGAATCGATAAATTGGTGGATAAGCTCCCAGGAATGAGGTAAGCGAAAGAGTTCATAAAGAAACAATCGCCCAGATTCACGGAAGATCTGCTAAACCACAACCGTAAGGTTGTAAGGGCAGTGGTGGGTTTACTAACGTGGCATAGCCGATTCAGGAAACATATGAGCAAAATGGGTCTGACAGAAGAAACCCAATGTAGGTTCTGTCAAGAAGAGGAAGAAACCACACCGCATGTGTTCTGTGAATGCGAAGCGATAGCAAGGCTGAGACACGCAAAAACCCATAGCCGGTCAGCTATATGAAGGGGTCTCATCAAAGAGATCAAGCTAGACAATGAGCTCTAACAACCAAGGAGCATTACAATAGATCAGAAAAGGTCGCAGTGAATCAGGCCATGGGCTATCTTCCCGACAATATCTAATCTAAGAAAACCCACAAGAAAAAGTCTAACGAAGTCAAATCGCACGGTCTTGGTGACCACTACACATCACCTCCACGTGAGGTGACTATGGCCCTCAAATGTCTCGTGCAGAATATCCAATGTGGTATGAGCTGTTGTGGCACGTTGCGCCGTTGTGTTGGTCTCCAGATCAACTAATTCAGGCCAAAAGAAGTTGGTAATCATTGACTTACAGCGATGGCCTGGCCCACATCGTTCTCAAAGAAATATGGACCTATGACTCCGCCAGCTCAAAATCCACACCAAACAGTGACTTTTTCGGGATGCATTGGACGCTCTTAGATCTTATGTGGATTGGTATCGTCCCAGATTCGACAATTTTGTTTGTTCACGTACCCATTCATCCAGAAATGGGCCTCAACGCTGAAGATGATTTTTCGTTAAATAATAAGGGTGGGTTGCCAATTGCAAACACAGCGAACACACGTCGTTGTATGTGGTCGTTTACCTTCAGTTCCTGCGTCAGTTGAATTTTGTGCGGGTGAAGGCATGAATAACGACGCAAATTTCGTGGTCTGCGGAAGGCCCAGTTCTTGTGAGCGAGGCGAAATCCACTGCTTCGGATTCTCCTACACACTCTCACAGACATCGGCGATGTTTTCAGCAGATTTTGCGTTTCGTCGACGTACAGGTGTTGGTCGATCGTTTACTGAACCAGTGGACTCAAGTTCCTCGAATAGTCCTCTCGATAGGTCGATTATGGCGACCAGAAAATGGGCGTAGCGTACGGTACGTTGCCCGAACAGAACATCCATTTTGATAAAACAATTTTAACATTTGCACGAGTTGTTGAGTTCTATATCCGTCCATGGTGATTTGGCAAAATAGACTGAGTAGATAACAACTAATTTGACACTAAGATGGCCGTTATCAACGGTCAAAGTTCAGAAGTCCCTGTTGGAATATCCTTTCGAGAATGGACCAATTACGTGCTTCGATATTAACATCGTTAATGAAAAATTTCATGGAAATAAAGAAGGTTATTATTATTCTATTCATTGAAAAACCTAAGAAGGAATCATCATCAATAATTTTCTTTCTTCAAAGTTGAATTCACAAACGAACTTTTCATGAGATCCTGCAGTCGGTATATCATATCAGACGAAAACTTTCACCATTTTCACGCCGATCGCAAATACGGGTACACTGAAGGAACGGCATGTTCCTTGATCTTGTTTCAAGCTATAAATCATAGTCCAACTAAGAGGATTTCTTAAGAAAGCGCCGTGATGTCTTATATGGTTTATTTTGTTGGAATGTACAGACCCCGTTGAGTGATACAAATTGAGAGCAGAGCCTGTCATTTGTTCTTGGCTGAATGTTTATGTACAATCTTGTAATGTGCCAGCCAGTTTTTTTCGTCAATCAAGTAATCTGATGTAAGAGGACATGTTCTCTTTCGTGGCTTCGTATTTTATTTTTATTCTAGTATGTATTGTTATTGAAATGAAATATAATTTGATCTCAGAAAATTATTAAAATGAAATATATTGCTTTCAATTTTCGGAGTCCTTTAGGAAATTATTTAAAAAAATCACGAACTTGGTATGTTTCAGAAGTCATTTCAAAAAACAAAGTCGAAAAATTGATGTTATGGAAATAATTTTTTATTATCAAATAATTTGACTAATACTGGGTGAATCAAAACAGTAGAATAATTTTCCTTGATTTTTTTAATAGAACGCCCTATATTTCGTTTTATATTTACTTCTCCATCTTCACCCATCTATGAATAATCCACACGTCTTTTTGAAGATTATGTTTTATTCCCAAAGAAGTATCTCTCCTAAAAATATACTCCTTTCAAGTTATTTGCTTTCTACAATCGAAACGTCGTGAAGTAACTTGGTTTCAAATATTTTTAATTTTTTGTATTCATTTTTATTTTTCCATTCTTTACTTTTTATTTTTTGAATTTTTTTGCTCAATTTTATTGTTGTATTCTTTTTATTTCTTGATTGTTTTATTTCATTTGTTTTATTGTATTTTCATTTCACGTTTTATTGTGTTTTTTTCAGCTGATAACGCTCGGAAACTGTAGGTCCTACAAGGACGGTTAAATGCAACAAAAGTTGCCTTTTTGAGAATACAACATAATGGTATTCTCAGATCGATAAAATCACCAATCGTTTTTAAGATATGTGCAAAAAATTGAAAATGATAAACTTTTTGCTTCATGTGATGTTTTCTATAATCTAATCCAACCCATTTTCCAATATTGAAATCCATCATCAACATATTTATTTAATTACGGACCTGTATATTTTTTATAAATCTTGGTAGTCATTGTAATCACAGATTCATTGATATATTACAACATATGAATTTCTCGACGTTTCTCCCGAAAACACATCATCAATATTCTATATATTTTCTATTTAGATCTCATTATAAAATTCGCCAAAATAATTAATTTGCAAAAAAAATGTGGTATGATGAAAATAGATTTATGAATAACGAATGGTTCAACAGGAATATATACTGGCGACAAGAAAATTGATATTTACATAAAGTTACCAATTTTCAAGAGAGATATGGTGTTAACGTATGTTCTTGATTATAAAATTATTGGCCCCCCACTTGAAATATTTTTGACCGGAGAATTATACTTGAACTTTTTATGAGGGACTCTAATTGAGAGGATCTAATAAGAAAATACGAGTAGTCCTAGGAATCACACGTTAAAAGGTAAGACCTCGTTAGTCCTTAGCTCGCACAAGTTTCGACTACTGAGGGTTCTCGTTCGTTCTTTCCAATGTGCAAAGATTTCCTCGATGCAACCATGTCAGGAAGATGGATAGAAAATAATGGTCCTATCGACTGGCCACCACGTTCACCGGACCTTTCCCTTCTAGAATTTTCGTTGTGGGGCTTCATAAAAGATAAGGAGAGCCTGCATGGCTATTACCACACAGATGTTAGAGAACTGCCATAATTACACTATTTCTAGAGCAAGTATATCAATGTATAAAAATATACAGGTCCGTATTCAAAACATATATATTAATGATGGATTTCAATGAACGAAACGTTGCATTGGAAAATGGCTTGAACTAGATTATGAAAAACATGTCATGAAGCAAAAAGTGCCTCTGTCCACAAAAAAATAAAATGTGATTTTCAGTTTTTTTCAAATATCTCAAAAACAGTTGGTGATTTTTTTGATCTGAGTATACCATTATGTAGCATTCCTAAAAATGCAACTTTTGTTCCATTTAACCATTCCTGATGGACCTTCCGTTTCCGAGATAGCAATAGTGGTATCAGGTATCAGCTATAAATAAAAAACCCAGTATTAGAGAAAATGGTCAAATTATTTAATAATAAAAAATCATTTCCATAACATCAATTTTTCGACTTTGTTTTTTTAAATGACTTCTGAAACATACTAAGTTCATGATTTTTTAAAATAATTTCCTAAAGGACACCGAATGATTGCGATGCCTGGAAAAAAATTTATTCGTGGTCAAAGGTCAAAAATATCGAAAAGAATTGGTTTTTTGCGATTTTTAGAAAAACGGTGAGTTTTATCATAAAAATTGTAGATCATAAAATTCTCTACAGAAAATTCACAATACTTTTTTTTCTTAGAGCCGCCGTTTCTGAGATACGACGAGTCAAAAAGTTGTAAAAGTTATAATCGGTAATCCTCGGTTCATTTCAATGTTGAAGCATAAGATACATAAAATACAGGCTAATAACGATGCCGACGTACTGATTATTGAAACAGCTGTAGAGCAGTTTAATTTGACAAATACAACTATTGTTGTTGGTGAAGATGTAGACTTACTAGTACTTCTTACTGCTCGAACTCCACCTGAAAAAACTAATTTCTTTCTAAAGCCAGGAAAAGCTCAAAGTCAAACCGAAATATATTCGTCAAAAAGTTTATCTACTTTTGCAAAGAGTGAATATCATGTACTATTTTCACACACAGTAACTGGCTGTCATACGACGTCTGCATTTTACAGAAGGGGTAAAGCAACAGTCTTTAAAATGTTTGAAAAATAAGATTTAGTTCAATGTACTGAAGTGTCCAAAAAACAAGAAATTATCACCAACGGGATTCAGTTTCTTCTTTCTATGTACAAAGCTCCGAAAAAAACCACCTGCTTAGATAAGTATCGATATGCATGTTTCGTAAAAAACACTACAAATAAGAAGCAGGTGCAATTAGCTTGTCTTCCTCCAACCTCAATTGCTGCTCATCAACATCTTTTCCGGGTATATTACCCAGTTCAAGTGTGGCTTGGTTATCAGCTAGACCCAAAAGACTGGGGTTGGAAGTTGGTCAACAATGCATTAGAACCTATTCAGACTTTACTCCCACCTGCGCCGGAAAAACTGCTGGACACAACTTTTTGCAACTGTAAAAAGGGATGCAGCGCTCAATGTAGTTGTGAAAAAGTTGGACTGTTGTGTTCTCTGGCATGTACACATTGTCAAGGCCAGTCATGTTCTAATGCTGAATCACCAATAGTGGAGGATTCATTTGATACCAACGAGGAAACATGCGATACATCACTCTTGACGCAGTTTACCTACACCCAGGATAAACATCAAGAAGAAGAAGATCAATAAGAAGAAGAAGAAGACCAAGAAGAAGAACGACAAGAAAAAGTATTTGAAGGTTATGACTCAGATGAATGAATTTTTACATTTTTTTAATTTCAATCGCTTTTATAATTTCCAACCCTTCCTAATATATTTTATTATGCAAGTTTTCAATTTGACAGAATCACAACAGACATGTGAAATAGGCCTACTGTGGAAACCACGTTAAAAAAAACGCGCTAAGTACACTACCTTGTAGGTGGCGTGGAAACGTGTGCATATAATGACGATTACAACTTTTTGACTCGTCATATCTCAGAAACAGTTGCTCTAAGAAAAAAAAGTATCCATACATTTTTGTAGAGAATTTTATGATCTACAATTTTTATCTGTAGTTATTTTATGATAAAACTCACCGTTTTCCTGAAAATCGCGAAAAACCATTTTTTTTTTTCGAGATTTTTGACCTTTGACCTCGAATAAATTTTTTTCCAGGCATCGCAATCATTCGAAATTTCAAAATCTTATTTTTAACTATGTTTTGAACAATTACACGCGTTTGCAGCTTGTTGTAAATTTATGTACCTTCCAATGTCTAGATTGACCGGATTATATACAGTTGTTTTTATTCCCAACCCCCTTGTACTATCATAAAAATACAAACGTATAAACACACCCTGCTAGCCAATGGAATCATCGAATTACTTGAAATGAACATTTTCAGGGAATGAACAATTTAATTTGAATCCAATTAGACACCCATAATATTGAATTACTTTGTGCATACGTACCTATTACTGACTATAATACTCTAAAACAAATGGAGCTTCAACTAATTACTCAGTAGGGACCTTTCATCTACTGCTAGAAAAACAATCGTTTTGTGTTTCATTGTTTTCAAATAGACCCAGATAATCCACACAATTTCGCATTTACCAAACCTTGTTTCCATAATGAATACAGTAGACATATGAGTAGAGCCTTCTTGTGTGATTGAATGATTTTTATAAATAGTACTACTACTATTTTTCATGAAGTATACTATACTGATTCAATATATATTATTCCAGTGGCGCATTTTTCAGCTACAGGAAAACCCAGAAAAACCTGCAGCTCCACATCGTCTGAAAATCTTGATCTGCCTATGTCCTCTCTCCCATAAAATAAAATGTATGGTGTCTCCAGAGGCTCTATTGAATTCAAAATATCGCCAGAATATTGAATGACACGACTATCGTCAAACTTAAACCACTCCGTTTCGTCTTTGACCAATGCGTAATAATGACCAGATTCAACGCCAGAACCACAGTGAACAATGACTGCATGAAAATTATAATAGCGATGTGCTAGATTGAAGTTTTCATCTACTTCGAACCTTCGTAATAGTTTGGTGCTTCTGTTAGAGGTTGAGTCATGTTTGAAGATCATCAGTGTTATTATTAGATTGACTGGTGCCTCAGATATACTTATTGTCTTATAATAGTCAGTTAGTTTAGCACATATTTGGCAAAACAGTAGATCATCACCCGTTAAAAGTTCAGTTTTAAGATGATTCAACAATAAGCTTTGCACGTCATATTAGGAAACGCTAGTTGGAGTTCCAGAAAGTGCTTCCTCTTGAATCAGTAGACAGTTGTCCTGAAAATCTTGCGAAGACAATTGGATTAAATAATTTAGGAAACACTTGCTACATGAATAGCATTTTACAAGTATTGTTCATGACGAATAATTTTAAAAACTAATTATTCACCAAACTCATACACCTGCTCATGCAGCTGCAGTTTCTTTCCCCGATTTCCTAGAGTCTTTGAAGTCCACTAGATACTCGTTAGGACAGCAAGAGGGTTGTTCCAAATTCTTGGGGTTCTTGTTGAATACTCTTCGTGAGCAGGAAAATAGCAGAATCAATACTCCTGATCGTTCTGGATTGAATGATTCCGTACAGTCTATCTCTTCGTGTGTTTGTAGATCTTTTGCTGGAAAAATCCTAACTAGTTGTAAATGTTCAAGAGGTAGCAAAAACGTATATTACTTTCTTCTGGAATTTCAACTAGCGTTTTCTAATATGACTGATAACGAGTCCGTGAAAAGATTATTGTTAAATCATCTGAAAATGGAACTTTCAACGGGTGATGATCGACTGTATTGCCAAACATGCGCCAAACTAACTGACTATTATAAGAAAACAAGTATAGCTGAGGCACCAGTCAATCTATTAATAACACTGATGCTCTTCAAACATGACTCAATCTACCACTATTGAAAAAATAAGGTAAATTTTCAGTTACTTGAAAATGGTCTAATAAACCAAAAAGGATCCAAACAAATAATAAACTTGGTAGAAAATAGACATTCTATATTCAATATCAATTTCTACAAAATAAATAGATTATCAATCGAACAAGTTAAACTGTCGAGTGAAAATATCTCGTTTAGCCAACATTTCCTTTTAGGAAAATGCAGATATCAGGATATCAGTTGGTTCATTTAGGCAGACCGTTCTACGATTTGGTTTCGTGCATGATTACTGTTTTCTCCGCTGGTTCATTAGTTCAATGACTGATTTGTTCCGAACTCCCTGACGAAACTCAAACAATTTGATGTATGAACCTGTGTGAAATGAAACTTTTTTGTTCCCACAACCTGAAAGCGCTTCAGATTGCTACAACTTTTCGTACATATTCGAATTGAGCTGATTAAACTTCATTATTATTCGTAATTGAGTTCGGATCACCCCGAGGGAACAGAGGTCAAGTTGAAATGGAGTTTCAGGAGTGAAACAGCTCCAACATATGTAGAATATATATACGTGATATATTAAATACTAATATACTATTTTATTTATACGTCTCCAAGTTTTATGACACTAAGTAATTCGAGTTCCTTCGGCATATAAGACAAGGAGATGATGGCAGCAATTATACTATGCAGTTCAATATTTGAACTGACACATAAGTAGGTCATTTCAAACTATTATTCTGAAAAATGTATTAACGTGAGTGAAAGTGATGGAGACGCTATCTATGAGATCGAGAAAGAACTCATTTCTCGAATATTAGAGACTAGCGAGCCGCCCGGCTCTGCACAGGTGCAATGCTGATACTAAATATACATATAAACACGATCGCTGCTAATCATGTAGTTTTATAGGACAGAGATATCAACATGCCTAAGAACCTATGCGACTGTATTTCAAGCGAAAATTTACGCTATTGAACTATGTGCCGAGAGATTGGAAGAATCTAACCTCATACACAAGTCATTAAAAATAGTCTCGGACAGTCAAGTGGCATTCAGAACACATGCCAGGTTATCTGATTTCTTTTCCAATGCCAAAGATAAGGTGGACAAGTTGGAGAAATATGGAGTTTATAAGATTAAGTGTCCGAAGTGTACTAGTGTTTATGTGGGACAATGTGGTCGAAATTTCCAAAAACGGTATGCTGAACATGAAAGGTACTTCAGACTAGGAAAACATTATTCGACGTTTTCAAACCATTTTTTAGCATGCAACTACAAGTTTCCGAATCTAAACGATACGAAATTTTGCACTATGCAAGGAAGGGTTACAAACTCAATTATTTAGAATCCTTGGAAATTCACAAGCATAAACACTGCGGGTGCAACCTGTTGAATGATCAAATCGATTTAGTTTACTCACCGGTTTTCAAATTGGCATATCCGCATTGTAAACTGTAAATTCAGGTACTCAATCAAGCCAAGTACCTCTATTAGTACCTAGTGGGGTGGTATATAAGGGCTAATGTAATGAATCATTGTTAGTTTAATGTATACGTTTAAAAATGGCCTTATAGGATGAAACTGCAGTAACGTTAGTCACAAATAAAAGTGGTAAAAAAACATAGAAAATTTCAATTCTCTTTTCTTCATTATGATTTCCTACTACGTAGTAACGGCTACATCCACCAATTTACTGAATTTTAGTAGTTTGCACTTCTATTGTCTAATATGATTTGAGATCTCTCTAGTAATTTTTTTCACCCGTTTCGAATGAACAATGAATAATGAGAAATCAGTAATTTTCTTTATTCAAATTATTTTTCAGTTCACAATATGTTGGTGAAGTAGTACATCAGTAATTTATTCACGCTTAAAAAAATGAACTGAAATTCAGAAATGGAAAATTAAATTTGTGATTACATTTTGAATATTTAATCTGATATTTCTACTTACGGTCTCAAAAAGGATGAAAAATCTATACAGAAAAATAATGTGAAATGGGCCGTCCATTATTCACGTGATGTTTTTTTAGCATTCATTACCCCCCCCCTTGGTGATACGTGGTGAGGTTTCAAGACTAACCCACCTCCCACATCCAAAATCAGGTGTATTTTTTAGTACCTACAAAGAATCCTCAAATTTTTCCTTTCTAATACTGTGCAAATAAGTCTTTTATACAGATCACCCAGTTTAGACATTTTTTTAATGAAAAACGTACGAGGTAACGGTGTATGGATGTATTCGGCGCTAAAATAACAGAATATAACTGGCAAGCCAAGCCGGGCGGTCGTAGTGGTGCTACTTCGTCCGTAGCCTGGCAACAGCGAGTCAAAGTCACATTACACGCCGCTTTTCGGTTTAGAAATCGCGCGTTTCACGAAAAAATAAATACACATGATTACTTACTACACCCCTTTCCCTCTTTGAGATATTTCGTGATTTTTACAAGCCCCCCCTCCCCTTTCAAACCTTACGTGATTAATGGACAGCCCCAACGAAGATATATGTCGACTAAAAATTATTGTATTATTTAATTCTACAAAAAATGTATCTTAAGATTTATTCAAGAAATTCAATGCAAGCAGTTAAGTTAATTACCGTATAATTGTTTTTATGGCTTGCTGAGTTTGAGAAAAAACAATGAACTGAAATACTTGATGACCGCCCGTAAAGGGTCTGCGAATGAATTTTTCTGCGAATATGAGCCAATTCAGTTTTTACTGCGGATAAAGTATGTCAATATACAGCGAAATGATAGTGGTTGTGAAAGGAAGGCGGATGGATTCTCTGCAAATACTTTTCTTCCTTTTGTTGAGTCACGTCGGTAGTAAAATAACAAATGTTCTGAAACAAAAAGTAATCTTATCCGTTCATTTGTCTATTCAAGGGCCCATTTTCCATTGGGCAGGAAAGCATAAAGGTCATTTGAAGTGAAAGGAGCGAATATTACTCTCAAAAGATATTCTCTATTTACTATTGATGAAACAGTTTTATATTCCCAGAGGATGATTTATTTTTCTTCCTCTGATATGAAAAAGAGTAAAATAGCTTATACAGTGTGGTCTATTGAGTGTGAAACTAACGGTATTTTTCCTGCCGCAATATATTAGATGCACTAAGAATGACTTACGTAAAACAGCAAACATAATAGGTACAAAAAACACAACAAAATTTGTTCAGAATCGAAATTTTTGTACTAGAAGCCCTAGTCTGAACGATCGATTTCCACTTGCTATCATCCAACCCGTGTTAGGAATCACACGTTAAAAGGTAAGACCTTGTTAACCCTTTAGCTCGTACAAGTTTTAACTTCTGAGGGTTGTCGTTCATAGGGGTGCGACAGCTGGTTAACGGAAACATAGATTTTAAACAGAACAGAACATTAGAGAGATTAAAATCCAAGTTGGTAGGCCGTGGTCCAATTGAACTTGTAGTTGGAACCAAACGTTTGCAGCTGCGGTAAACACCTTCAGTGGTATGTGCGTTGAATAAGAGGACGAAGTTTCAGTAACGATTGAATCATCGACCATGTTAGTGTTGTAAATCATGCCCGAAAGGAAATAACGCCGGCCGCCACTGGTAACCATAAGCCAAACGTGACGTAGCTGAGAGCGTGGGAATATCCAATGTTACCTGCCGCTCGAGTAGGAGAAAAAAACATGCTACCAATGTAGATAGAACTTCGGCGAAACTCTACGATGTTCCATTACGATATTTAAACGCTGACTGCAAGCGTATTCAGACAGTCAAGTACAGAGTCAAATGAAAGATACAGTGCGATACACGAAGTGATCTATTAAGGCGATAGACATTAAAATAATAGTTGAATTTTAAGTTGAAGTGTTTGTTGTATCTGAAGTGAAATAAAGTTAAGTTTGATTACTCAGTGTATTCAATTATTGGTGAACCCACGAGTAAAAAAGTAACCTTACATTCGATCACGACCTACCAGACCTAATTTTGTTCTTTATAATCTTGTGATGCACTGTTCTGAACCTTTGGTGTAGTAATGAATATTACTAGAGTTTGGTCCCAACACCAACCTATTATTTTTAACGTGTCACTTGTGATCATCTTGAAGATGAGGTGTTATAAAAATAATGGTTTGGTGTTGAGACTAACACCAGTAATATTCTTTACAATCTTAGCTAACACTTATAATATAATATTCTTATGAACCAAAAAAGAGTCGAAGTATTCAATTTATAAGTATTAAATTTTCATGAAGATGCTTCAAATAGAATAGATGTTGACTCTCAGAAAATTATCTAATTATAAATGCCTTAGTTTTGCTAAGGTTATCTGAAAATGCAGAAAATTTTAGAAAGCCAATTTGGCTTTTGGGAAAATTTAAAAATTATCACCTAACAAGAAATGAAAATTAAAAATATATAAATATTAAAAGATTCCAAACCAAGTCATACTTCACGACAAAAAGCCCCGATTCTGGCTGAGATACGTGGACCTTCATAACATGGAACCATGGGAATGCAGAACTAGACACTTTTCTGAAGCACATCAACAACGTAAGTTCTTCCATCACTTTCACAATGGAGAAGGAAGTCCACAATGAATTGCCATTCTTAGACGTATTGGTAAAGAGGACCGATAATAAATGGGAAACATCTGAATATCGAAAACCCCCTCACACGGGACAGTATTTGAACCAGGAATCCAACCATCATCAATCGACTAAGAGAGGAATCATCAAGAATCTACTAGACCGTGCTTTCGGGCTCTGCAATACGAAGGAAGGTTTCGAAAAGGAACTAGGACTCATCAAAAATGACCTTCAACGGAATGGTTACTCCAGAGTGATGGTGGAACAGGCTTTAGCTACAAGACAGCAAGAGGTCCACAAGGAGGAGAAGCCGCCACAACCAGTACTTGGACTTCCCTACATCAGAGGATTGTCGGAAAGGATAAGAAGGATTGGATCCAAGTATAACATCAGAACGTGCTTTAGATTTGGGAACACTATCCGTAGCAGTCTCACGAAAACCAGGCCACCAAACGCGGACAGTGATTCCAAGAATTGCACTTATCGGATACCCTGCGAGTGCGGAGAATCATACATCGGTGAAATTAAGAGGCCATTGAAAGTTTGCATTGCTGAGCACAAAAAACACACACGAGCCCCGGAATAGCGGAGCATGTTTGGACTCATCAACATAACATCAAGTGGACTCAAGCTGAAAGGTCCACAAGGAGGAACACTGGTTTAGGAGAAAATTCAAAGAAGCCGCATATATGTTGTCCAACAACGAATTTAGTCAAGCTAGCGTAGAGATACATAACATATGGAAACCTCTAATCAAGCGGAACACGACCAACTCCCGCCAAACAGTCAGCTCCTGCTAAAAACCAATGAAGCGGGTAGAGGGAAGACGGGAATTTTCATTTCTTGTTAATATTTTTTTTATTTTTCAAGCTCGTGTTGATAGTTCAATTTTTTTGTTTTTTTTTGGTTGTTGCTTGTATGTTATTTCACTGTAAGATCAGTTTTTTGCTTAATAAAATTGTTTCAACTAATCTTTTTAATTTTTTACAGATTCTTTCAGGGATTTCAAATCAATTTATATCATATTAACAATGGAAGTCTGAACTGATGAAATACCCTGTATTTCGTTACACTATCTTGATTCAAAGAATGCATTGAATTGAGAACTACTATTTGAAAAGGCCAATATCTGAAAAAATATTTAGGTTAGGTATAGGAAACCCCAAAATGAAATGAAAGATAATTGAATTTCATATTGTTCACACCAAAAAAACAGGGTGTTCTAACAAATAACAAAGTTATCTTTGTCCGAAACTATAAAAAAGTGACAATGATTTTTGAAGATTCTGCTTAATAATGAGAAACGGGTTTTATCGAAATCAATAGCCCTAATCCTTTTATGCTTCAAATTGTAACTAGCATTTTTATAAAAAAAAACGAGAACGGTTACAGTTAGGTACATAGTATCTTATATGAAATCATATTATTTTTCTTCTGCAGCTTTAATCAATATACATTTAATGAAATCGAGAAATTCTCGAAAAAATGGATGGTTTGGTTTACAGGGACCGGGTCGTATGGGGTTCCCCACCCTGTATATTGCTGATCAATATATATTTTTCAACATCTGCACAATATTTTGCATACATTTGAACACCTTCAACCTATTGAATTACCTTTATATTGTATTGTATCTAACATTTTCATAAAAAAAAACGAAAACGGTTATAGGTACAGAGTATCTTATATGAAATCATATTATTTTTTTCCTGAACTATTCAGAAGTGTAACGAAATACAGGGTGTTTCATTTAAAAAACACACAACTTTGGTATGTCATACTATTTTGAGCCACCCTGTAGACTCCAAAATGATTTCCTTCTGCAGCCTTAATCAATATACATATAATGATATGGAGAAATTCTAGAAAAAAATTATGGTTTGGTTTACAGGGACCGTATCGTATGGGGTTCCTCACCCTGCATATTGCTGATTAAATATTTTACATACATGAAAACACTTTCAACCTATTGAATCAACTGTTCATATATTATTGAAGTTTAATGTGCAAAGTCTTTGGCTTTGGCCTCAAGGGAAAAGACATATTTTTCCTAAGAAAATGTACATAGGAAAGTGTAAGTTTTTAGAACCGATGTACAAGAAAAATTGACATTCTTGTGACGAAATACAGTCATTCAAATCTATATAAAATGGAACTAAATGATGCATGTGCTAGTGAAATCATTTCAAAACAAGTGTAGTCAATATGTGCTCTTTCATTTCCAAAGACGTTATTTTCACAGCACTTGAAGTTTCCTCTCGAACGTTCATTTACTAAAATAATTCCTTTGCCTTGAAAAACGGAAAAAGCAATTTTCGCATTGCATAATCCGTATAACGTCTGGCTTAACTTTGAATTCGTGATCAAGTCGAGTCTCATTCTCATGCTTGATAAATTATGAATATTGTAAAAGTGTGTTACTGTCTGCTTTGAAACATTGAAATTATTCAACACAGCTGAATTTTTCATGAGACGCACTGAAATCATCGAATAATTAGTAAAGTTTAGAATTCATGAAATACGGGCGACTCGCTGTGGACAAATTTATCAGAGGAATCCAAAACAAGCACTGCTCACACATCAGAACTGCAAACAGCTTCTCGACGCGCGGTTTACCGACCAGGTTGGCGTCTTCAGAACATGAACTATACTGATATACTGTGCCAAAGCTATTTTCCGGGTTTGTTAACCGTGGTCTGCAAGGTTTTATGCTTGCTGTTTTATCTACAACTGTGGTAGAAATCATCAAAGTTGTCCTCACAGCACATTCATTTATTTATTTATTCATTTCATACACTATTCTACAGGATGAACCCAATTACAGAAAAGGAGTAACAGTTGCATTTGCAAATATGTACTCACATAATATAATTTGTGAATCTATAAAAAAAATAATTAAAAACAGAACTGTCAGTTAGATAAGAGATGTCTGTTGATTTGTATAATCTGGTAGTTGAATATATCTAGGGAACGACTAATAGAATTAGAGGTATCGCACATTGTATAAATTGGAGATTTTTTCATTATATTTGTACGCGGAGTGTTGAGATAAAATGTGACACTATTTCTAGATGACCGTCTAGGAACCCAAAAATTCAACATATGTAACAATTGAGAGCAAGTGATGATATTGTTTATGACCTTGAATAAAAAAAGAAATGAATAATATTTACGCCTTACCTCGAGACAACAAAAATTGTGAGTTTCAAGCAATTCATAATAGGGTATTTCTACAGTAGGATACGTGCCTTCATATATTTTAGGAAGCGCCTCTGTATGGCTTCTAGTTGATTTATATGAACCTGATTGTAGGGACTCCACACGACAGATGCATATTCCAGCCTAGATCGAACAAAAGTGAAATTAAGTAACTTCAATGTTGAAGCTTTTTCGAAGTCTTTTGTATTTCTAACTATGAATCCATACATGCGATAAGAGTAGTGTCAATATGTTTATTGAAAGAGAGGGATGAATCAACCAGAACTTGATTGTTTATGCAATAGTTGTATAAAGTCAAATTTGTTTTCAGTGAGTAAGACATTACATTACATTTGGATATGTTGAGAGATAGATTATTCTTCCGACACCATGTAGCAACGCGATTTAAATTCAGGGCGAGACGTTTGCAATCATTAGAACATGTTATATTGTGATAGAGTTTCAAGTCATCTGCGCATGAAAGGAAATTGACATCAATCTCAGCTCCGATACCATTAATCAACATATTGAACAGTAGGGGTCCTAGGTTTGATCCTTGTGGTACACCAGATGTGGCTACATATTCGATAGACTTGAGGCCATTAATGCCAAATATTACATTGCACGGGGTTTAGGTCTCTTGTTTTATTCTATCGTGGTAGACGGTAACTTCGTTGTTATTGGTTTAGTTATCTATGTTAATTTCCTTTTTGTTTCTATTGAAATTGACAGTGTTTGTGGATTTCTATCGTTCGGTGCCTCATCTCCCATAGTTAGACAAAACGGCATGCATAAAAACCTGCAGACCATGGCCAACAAACTCGAAAATTGCTCTGACACAGTTATTTTCGCCTGCAAAAGTTACTAATCTGCCACCTCTCAACGTGTGTTCCATGAATGTCGCCCTGTATTTCAGGAACTGTCTTGTTCTCTGTCATGCAATGGAATGGACGAAAAAAAAAATAAAAGTAACATACAACTTGTGCAATGATATAAAAATTAACGTTCTTCAGATGGCGCAATATTTTTTCAGCTGCAGGAAACACTCTGGGAGCCTTATCTTGACTAGGAAAAGTCTTCATCAATCAAGTTATCTCTTGAAACCAAATCCCAAACATAACACATTGATTACTCAACATCAGACAGCGCTGTTTTGATCCGCCATAGGTCTCATCAGTGATGCTAGGCTGAACCACAAATGCATTGCTGGACTCAACTGGGTCATTCGATACGGAAAGTTCAGTCCAGCAGCAACGCATTCGTGATTCAGTTCAGCACCACTGATGAGAATTATAGCAGGTGAACTTCGTTTAACTTTCGATATTCGGAGATCTGTTTTCATCCCATAGATGTGTTGTAAAATTTATAAAATTTTCATCAAACAACAAATGTCGTTACAGAATAATATTATATAAATTATGTTTGCCTTTAATAAATGGGCCGATCCCGGCGGTACTGCAATACCGGCCAACCCGCGACGGAGGTGAAGCAAGCCTCTTAACCCTCCATCAACTTTCAAAAATAAGTTTAATATACTGGCCCCGCATGCGGGGCGTATCAGATATTAAGCTGATAAGAACAGATACTACACTTTGATCTTAGCCAAGGGCCGAGAAGCGATAAAGAAAATAGTCAGTTCACCGGGTGCTATCCAGTGAGACTGTGTAAGAATATGCAACGCGTTGCGTTCAACAAATTACGCCATCTACCCATAACTTTTGTAATTAACACACGTACATGTAATATGCACACATTTCAACAAAGGGTTCCAACGGAAAAGATGATTGCAAGAAATACGTTTAATTTTCAAATATTACTTCAAACGTAACCGTAAATGGATCTCATTGAAAATTCACGTGGATACTACAAGTATATTATAGGTTAGGTTAAAATCACGTCCAAATTGTAAGACATCATTATTACTTGGTACTTGTTATGAACTGTTTGGAAACCTCTGGTGTAGTAATGAATGTTACTGGAGTACTTTCCCAAACCGTTATTTTAACACATTGACACGTGTTGGGATGTTAAAATAACGGTTTGGTGCTTTACGATAATTGCTCCATAATTTCGTTTACCCCATTATCATCATTATAAAATGTCATACCTATTGTGTCTGTAACATATGCGAGCGTATACACATCGTGAGCGCAGAGCTTTCGTCCTGGCAATTTACCAGTTTCCATTATAGTGAAATATTTTTTCCAAAAATGTTCACACTTTCCCAAAATATATGTCTCAAGTAAACTATTACAAATAAATTATAAAAAAATCCCCTCAATATAACCTGATGCGCTCTCAGCGCCTCTGTGAATGGAGTGCCTAAAACTACGATGGATCTCTTAATTTAAGAAGAATCAAGAATGATCAGTGCTTCGTCAAAATATTTTTTATGAATAAGGATTCGAGTATCTGAACCCCATTGTGTACTACTCAAGAAACATTACAATATAATTTAATTGTTTGAAGGTGATTAGAAGATGTTTCATGGTGAATTTCATTAGTTCGGACTTAACTTGTCTGATATTGTATAAAATTATGTGAAATCCCTGATAGACCTTAAAAGAAGAATTTAAAAAGAATAGCTGAAAATAACAATTATATTGAGCAAAAAAAAACCTGAAATGAAATAACGAGTGAAATGAATACAAGTTAAAATAGAGTAATTGAACAAAATATAAAAATAAAAAAATTTAGAAATTCCAAGCCAAGTTACTTCACGACGTTTTGATTTTTAGTTTCTACAGTTGTCTCCGGGTAATGCCTGGACTGACCTCGAAATAAGTCGCTGGTTCCGGGTCCGTACCGGGTATTCAACGTTTGTTTGAAGGTGATTGACAAATGTTTCATGATGAATTTCATAAATTTGAACTTCCATTGTCTGATATTAAATAAAATGATTTAAAATCCCTGAAAGACCTAAAAAAGACGAATTAAAAAAAAAGAATACCTGAAAATAACAATTATATTGAGCAAAAACAACCTGAAATTAAATAATGGTGAAATAAATATAAGTAAAAATAGAACAATTGAACAAAATATAAAAGTTAAAAAAAACAACGAGATTTCACGCCAACTTACTTCACGACATTTCGATTGTTAGTAGTATGTAAATCAATCGTATTCTTGTAATGACTGGACTGTTTATGTTTGGCTTTATTCTATTTGTCTTGGTTCTATTTTCATCCCATAGATGTGTTGAAAAATATACAAAATTTGCTTGATACAGAGCTGCAATGGATATCTTCATCAAACAAGTGTCGTTTACAGAATAATATTATATAATAATTTATGTTTGATATTCATAAATGGGCCGATCCCGACGGTACTGCAATGCCGGGCCAACCCGCGACGGAGGTGGAGCAAGCCCCTTTACCCTCCATCAACTTCCAAAAATAAGTTTAATATACTGGCCCCGCATGCGGGGCGTATCAGATATTAAGCTGATAAGAACAGATACTACACTTTGATCTTAGCCAAGGGCCGAGAAGCGATAAAGAAAATAGTCAGTTCACCGGGTGCTATCGAGTGAGACTGTGTAAGAATATGCAACGCGTTGCGTTCAACAAATCACGCCATCTACCTATAACTTTTGTAGTTAACAGAGGTAGTTGTAGTAGGCACATCTTTCAAGGAACAGTGTGGTTAAGTGGAAGAGCAATTGAATGATGACTTGACATCATGTAAATTGAACTTCACCTTTTATCTTCATATAATAAATGAACTGTTCCTGATTAATTTGCTTTAAATGTATTAGAAAATAATAAAGACGATATTAATGTTGATGAATGGAACAAGAATTGTTTCCGAATTGTGCGCTCAGCGTCTTTGTGAATGGAGTGCCGAAAAGTACATTGGATATGTATGTTTGGGTTTTATAAAATGGGCCAATCCCGGCGGTACTGCAATACCGGGCCAACCGCGACGGAGGTGGAGCAAGCCCCTTAAACCCTCAACCTCAACCCTTAAACCATCAACTTCCAAAAATAAGTTCAATATACTGGCCCCGCATGCGGGGCGTATCAGATATTGAGCTGATAAGAACAGATACTACACTTTGATCTTAGCCAAGGGCTGAGAAGCGGTAAGGACTACTGTCATCTTGATTTTTTTCAGGTGTTTTTTTGGTGACGACATAAAGATCAATGACCTCTATGCCGTCCTGGCTTTGTATACCCCTTCGTGACTGGGGTATTTGATGAACAAACTGTTCATTTTAACCCAACTAATGGGTTATCATGAGTTTCCGCTGACTCGAAAAATCTCTGATTCCTCGACTGAATGGACTGGCGTATAGTTAACAGCTTCAAATATCTGCGGATGGCTTCATTCCGCACGAACCATGGAGCATTCACGAGCATCCTAAGAAGTTTGTTTTGCAGTATTTCCAAAATGGAAAGATTTAATGGAGTGGTTTGTCCCCAGGCACCTGTAGCATACATGATGGCATACTTGAACATCGTATTGTATAGTAGAATCTTATTTTTAAGACTGACCTTTGAGTTTCTGTTAATCAGAGGATAGAGTTTTGCTATCCTCGACTACACTTTGCTCTTAATATAATCAATGTGATTTGACCAGATGAGTCGGCGATCTACCCACAGACCTAGGTACTTAACTCGCGTTTGCCATTCGATATCCCTGCCTGAAATCGTGACCCTACATTACGTCTCCCCAAGTCTATCGCCTGGGTTTTATCTGGATTCACCCGAATCCAGATAATCCAGTCAAGGTACCAGCGTTCGAGGTCATCCAATGCGCGTTGCATGACCGCCAACGCTCGACCCATGGAGGAAGCGAGGAGAGCCGTATCATCGGCGTAAAGGGAAACTTTCACGTGATCGAACCTCGGAAGGACGCTCACGTAAAGGCTGTACAGTAGTGGAGACAGCACAGATCCATGAGGCACTCCAGCCTGAATTTCTCTGACGGGAGGCAGGGTTCCTTCAACTCGGACCTGAAATGTTCTGCCTTCCAGGAAGGACCTTATCCATCGGATCAGGCCCCGAGGCAGGTTGAAATCGAGCATTTTGTGTAGCAGGCCTTCATACCACACTCGGTCGAAGGCTTTCGAAATGTCCAGAAGGACTAGATGAACTGTCTTCCTGTTGTTGAGCTCTGAGATGGAATTTTCGACCAGTCTCAGGGCCTGCAGCTCGGTGGAGTGTGCCCTCCTGAAGCCGAATTGTTCATCAGGCAGAACATTTCGGTCTTCTACTTCTTCTGTTAGCCTTTGCAGCACAACACGTTAGGCCAACTTAGCCGTTGAGCAAAGCAGACTGATCGGACGATGATTCTGGGGAAACAGCGGGTTCTGGCCTTGTTTCGGAATCATGACGACTACGGCATGCTTCCATCTTCGGGGGAAGTACCTGAGGGCGATTGAGCTGTTGATTATATCCAGCAGGTATCAGATGAAGTTTCCCGGGAGCTGCTTCAACAACCTATTGTTGATTGAATCAATTTCTGGAGCCTTCTTAGGTTTGGAGGCTCTAATGTACCCCCTCAGTTCTTTCTCCGAAGCTGGACGGATCACGTCGTCATCATTTTCCCTAAGGATGCGCCCAACCTGGTGTTCCAGCCGGATATCACTCACGGTCAATATCATCATCCAGATCAACGTTTGTGTCCGCAAAGGCCAACGCCTTCTCGCGGGGGAATAGCAGATGCCGCGCTGTCCGTGAAGAGGGGAGGGAGCGGTTTTCCTCTTCTCGAGCCTGCGCACAGAGCGATAAAATCACCTAAAACCTGGCCATTAATGAAATTTGTCAACTTCAATTGTCACGGGTAATAATGGATATTAAGATAGGTAGATAAATGGGTCATTCTTTGTGACCAGCATCGTTACCTGTGTATTTCCATTATTTGTGATATGAGAGCAGTTGAAACCTAGCGTTTGTTCCCTACGTATGTGTTTGTTTTTAATAACCCCTTAAATTTCATTTGTTTGCTTATTTATTAATTTATAATCTGTTTCATATTGGTGAAAAATGCTTTGGATATTGTTGGTCAATGTATGTACTACATTTTAAGATACATAAGTTTCAGTTAATAGGCTTTATTTTCGAATATAGAGTGTAAAATCATTTGTATAAAAAAATTGTAGTTTTCGTCATTCTTCAGCAATCGTGGATATTTTAAACATGTGCAACTAATTGCAACAAAATAATACTTACGTTTTATGACACTTCAAAGTTTCTAGAATTAAGTTAATGAAGCAAAATCATTCACAAGTATTCACATTTCATAGAATTTTTCTGTTGAAATTTACGCATAATTATAGTTTTAAGTGATATTTTATCAATTGTTACAGACTGTGGACCTTCTGTTATATCTCTGACAAGAAAAAACTACACGAGCTTACTAGAGCAAGTCCACAGCGATTGCTTGACAGAAAGCACCAGGATTTGGAAGAAAACTTGGTTGATATAACCAAGTGCCCCCAGAAAAAAGTGATGAACTTCAAAAAGTCATTAAGTCTTTTAAAGTGGTATATAAACGTAAATAGTTTGCTTGTTATAGTACAGAAAGTCGTTTCTTAGAAAAAGACCACGAATGGCTTAATGGTGAGATTTTACTACATGGTAAAGTCTACAAGATTTTAAAGACAAGTTGAGATTACTCGTGGATATTCCTAATGGGTATGGCAACACTAATGACGGTAACACTTCACGAAGATTCTTCCAGAACGCTGAAGAAGCAGCTTCAATAACGGGCATCGATATAGAATTAATCAAAAAGATTCAAAACAATATTGGAGGTTTTGTCATCTGGCTTTAAAATAAACTTAGAATGATTTTCAAGCTTCCCCAATAGTACAGCAGAAATGTCAACCTGTCGCCTACACAGTACACAAATTATTGGTCCACTCATCAAGCGTTATAGCTATTGTCTTGTTACGGATTGGACAATTATCGGAAGAAGCTGCAGAAGCTCGAAATGAACACTTTCGACAGTACAGAGAGAGTTTTTTAGAAAGTTTTCCAAAAGAGAGTGCAACGAAGATATACTTAATCGACTTTTGCTTACTTCGGATCCATATCTTAGTAGCATGAGGCGAAAACAAAACAAACCAAAGCAACCATTCAGTGCTGATATAAAAAATTATTTTGTGCTAGTATAATGCCAACAAAGAATTGCTGTTTTGCGAATTGTACGTCGGATAATCGATATCCTGAAGAAAACGTGTTTTTTATACCATTTGTAAAACCTCATATTAATGAGGTTAGATGTAAGAAATGGATACATGGTTCGAGGAGAGTGAATTCAACAGTGCAAAAAATAAATTAAAATATTCATGTTTGCCCTAAGCATGAAATATAATTGATTAGAATGAGATATAACCTCAATCGTTTATTAAATCATATTCATTCATTATATTCAATTAAATATATTTCATTACCATCTATATTTGATACATATTTTTCTCGGAAATAAATCTGAAATTCATAATTATTTTTAATTTCATTTATTACAGTTTGAATCTACCGCTACTCTTTTACTAAAGTCTGTATAGTAACCTGTCTATTAATTCACTTTTTTTCCAGTTACTTTTAAATTACGGCATGCAAGCCAACGTTTTATTTAATGTTACAAGATTGTTATCCTTTACAGTTGCAAATTTTAGTTTTGCTTCAGAAACATCTTCTGTTAAAAACATCCTTTATCAATTGTCTGCCTAATCCCCATATGGGGATTAGGCAGTGTTGGTCCCTACCGAACTACTAGCGCTGCTAGTGTGGATTTTTCGTACTTTCGTACGAAAAAAAAAAGATTCATTGCAAAATATTACCAATACAAAAACAATTTTTTTTTCATCTTCATTATTTATTTGTCATTATTTTATTAAAAATATCACAATATGTCAATATCTACCCATTTATTTTTGGCTTCTACCGCTCTGTGCTGCGGATGACTCGCCAGAGCTATCAGCTATCGTTCCCAAGTTCGAGCGATTCCAAGCACTCGCTCATCATCTCGTTTTTGTAGTCAGTGACGGCCTTTTTAATCTGATTGGTCATCCTGTTAACCGCAGACTTGTCTCCAGGGTACAGAGTCCTCTGATAAACCCGTCTGAGTCGATTTCTCTCTCTGATAAGGTTTTTTATCCAGGGAGGAAACTCCTTATTGCTTCGCTGAGGACACTCCATCCTGGTTGTGGCTGCACGATTAGCGTTGGTCACAGACAATTCGGAATCAGCCACCGCCGCATCGAGACCGTTCTGAGTTTGAAGCGCCTCACGATGTGTGCGTATCTGCACTAGTAGAGCCGTGAGGGCAGCATCCCAATCCGTGGATGGTCTCATACGATTATCATGGGAAGGAGAATCATCACCCATCATCAGGATGTCTGAAGCGATAGAGACTAAAATGATTCCCCCAGTTCCTATAGACTGGGACTGTGTAACAATATGCAACGCGTTGCGTTCAACATATCGCGCCATCTACTCATAATTTTTGTAACTAACAGAGGTACATGTACTAGGTACACATTTCAACAAAGGGTACCAATGGAAAAGATGATTGCACGAAATACGTTGAATCTTCAAATGTTACTTCAAACGTAACCGTGAAACGATCGCTGTTATACTATTATTCCTTTTTCCTGTTTTGTCTTTTTACAGAAGAGAAAACATTGCAAAGTAGCTCCGGCAGTTGTTCGTCGGCGGCATATGTGAGAGTGGATTGATTACTGCGATTCTCTTAATAAAATAAGGATACAATAAGGGCGCCACTGTCTTTTTTTATAAGGTCTTATTTGGAAAAGATCAGAAACCTAAGGTAGAGAGTAGATACAACAGCTGAAATAAAATAAAGACTTACCCCATTTCATATTATTTAATGAGATAAATATTACAAAGCATACGATCATATATATTGAACCTTCTCAAGCCTACTTGACGGATAACTTGCTGATACCAGTATATGTAAATATATAAGAAAAAGCGTGTACCCAGGGCAAAATTCATGAATTTTTCCTAATGGGAAATAAGATGTTTTTGTGAGTTATGTTACCTCAAAAGGACTTGAATATTGATGATATAGCAAATTTATATAAATAATTATGAGCAATTATGTGTCTGTGAGCGCAGAACTTTCGTCCTGGCAATTTACCAGTTTCCATTATAGTGAGACATTTTTTTATATAGATATAGAAATAAAAATAGATTTTTTTGAAATAGATATCCTAATACCAGGAAGATTAAAGTTTTAATCTTCCTCTTTGAAGATGATCACTTGGTGATCGAAACACGTGTCGAGGTGTTAAAAATAACGATTTGGCGTTGGGAAAAAACTCCAGTAATATTCATTACTACACCAAAGGTTCCAAACAGTGCATCATAAGTACATGAATATTATACAAATATATCAGTTATTAAACAGAATTACAAAAAAACTGAAATATATAAGACCCTATATAATGGAATATATTGGGTAAAACATAGCAGTAGTAGATGATGAAGAGATTAATAGAGAGAAGAATGATGAGCAACTCAATTGGAATAGTATTGTGCCCGTAGATATTGAGATAAGGAGCGTTTGAAGAGTGTTACTTTGTTTAATTTCATTAGGAAGCTTGTTATAGTCCAAAAGTCCTCTGTGAAAAATAGACTTCATTGTTCTTGCAAGGTTAGTTCGTGGGACAACCAAGTCATCTCTTCCTCTTGTATCGTAATTGTGTATCTGATGGTTATATGTAATAAACTCATTGAAGTAATGTGGTGCTTTTCCAGTGAGTATTTTGAATATGAATATCATAGAAAAATATTGTAATCTATTTTTACTGTCATCCAATTCAGAATATTAATCATTGATAATATAGGAGTATATTTATGGCATTTTAATAACAAGCGCATTCCTCTGTTTTGTAATTTTTGTAGAGTAGAGATAGAATTACCGTCTAGTAATGATATCAAAGTAGCACAGTTTTCAAAGTGTGGTAGGATTATTGTTTTATAGACAGTCAAATTAGATTAGAATGTTAATTGTCTACTAATTCTGTTAAAGAAAAACAATTTTTTAGAATCAAGTGCCTTAAACTACGATGGATCTCTAAATTTAAGAAGAATCAAGAATGATCAGTGTGTTACGTCAAAATATTTTTCTTTTAGAAAGGATCAAAGTGTCTGAACACAACTGTGTACTACTCACGGATTAAAACAGAATTCTTTATGTTTGGGTTTTATAAAATGGGCCGATCCCGGCGGTACTGCAATACCGGGCCAACCCGCGACGGAGGTGGAGCAAGCCCCTTAAACCCTCCATCAACTTCCAAAAATAAGTTTAATATACTGGCCCCGCATGCGGGGCGTATCAGATATTAAGCTGATAAGAACAGATACTACACTTTGATCTTAGCCAAGGGCCGAGAAGCGATAAAAAAAAAAGTTATTTCACTGGTTCTTATCGAGTGAGACTGTGTAAAAATATGCAACGCGTTGCGTTCAACAAATCACGCCATCTACCGATAATTTTTGTAGTTAACAGAGGCACATGTATTATGCACACAATTCAACAAATGGTACCAACAGAAGTGCACAAAATATTGGTAATTTCGGTTAAAAATACACGGTTAAATGACACTTGATCTTCAAATGCTACTTCAACCGTAAAACGATCGCATTGAAAATTCACCTGGATACTACAAGCATGTGATAGGTTAAGTTAAAATTACGTCATTATTGTAACACATTATAGTTACTGGTGCTCTATGAAATGCCATATTGTGTCTGTAACTTATGCGAGGCATATACACATCGTAAGCGCAGAACTCTCGCCCAAATAATTAACCAAAGTTTCCGTTTTGCAAAAAGTTTCAATACACTTTCCAAAAAATCTCCTCCTACGTCTGCTCAAATTGTTCAAGGAGGTCAAGAATATCGGTTTCATGAATTTTCTAGAAATATTCTATACATCTTGGTCAGAACTAAAGTTGGACAAAGATGCATAGAAACCCTGGTGTTTTTACCGATTGGCTTTTGTTTTGTCAAAATCTTTCGAATCGAGAAATAAAAACCGAGTGCTTATGTAATAAACACAACTAATAATCTTGTTTTGTTGATTTGTGCTGCTCTAAATCAAAACAGATTGGCCCCTACGTGTGATGATGATGGTGGGAAAGCAGAATTTCATGAATACTCATTAGCAATGAAATTATACTGCCCCATTACGTATTTAGATAATAATGAATATACATTGTTTTTCCTATATACTAACAAAATTTCCTCTTTTATGAGCACTGTTGATCAGTGCTGGCCAAATGCCTGGAGGATTTTTCGGGCTGTTTCGGCAACGCTTTGGTCCAGTTCAAATTCATAGAGGCAAAAAATTAAATTTTTTGAAAAAATGAACAACATCAATGAAACAACCTAATATTAATTTCAAAAACTACACCTCACGATTTGATCTCCACAAACTTTATTTGAAAAATATAATCACGTTTCGCTAGCACAGTAGCTTTCTCAAGTGTATGAATACTTCAGATTGTTCTTACATAAATATTTATATACAGATATCCATTATTGGGACTACCTCCAAAAAATTATCTGGACCTCTACCTGAGGTACCTGTTGAATTATGATTACCTTAAGCATATTACCTCACATCTACATCAATAATAATTCTTTCTCGGGTTTTAAGAAAACAAGTTCAATAATGGTGATCTATTCAAATCTAGTTGGTCATTCATTAGAATGTTTGAATTTTTAAGTTTATTAATTTCCATTGCTTCCAAATGATTCAATTTCAAACCTTTGTTTTCTATATGCAAAATTTCGAACTCTTCGTTAAAGATATATGATTTTCTTCTAGAAGATGATTTGAATATGTTGAATTTGTTTTCTCATTTACATAGCCTAAATGTTCTGCCAGTTTGACCAATATATACCTTAGGGCACGTTCCACACTTTATACAGGGTGTTCCTTAAACACATGCTAAATTTTAAGAAAAAAACTTCCTATGGACGTATGTCCTAAGCGCCCTAACTTTTGAGATACAGGGTGGCAAAGTTTTCAAAAATCATGAGTTTTTAATAATAACTGAGATAATTTTGTAGACATCTTTGGCATATTTGGTACATATGTTCCATGCCTCAAGGCGCACACACAAATTTGTATTTTTTCAAACAGTGGCATCCCTACGGGTTTCGCATTGAATATTTTTGGGAAAAAGTACTACGCCAATGCTTTCTTTTCAAAATAAAATCATTTTTAAAATCCTCATTTATTTTTGAGAAAATTTGATCTCCTGGTATTTCTTTGTCCGACGCATGATTTTCACTCAAAAAAATAAAAATCGACAGAAAGCAAATTAAGAAATTAGATCAATTCTAAAATGAATGAGAATCTGAAAATTGCTTCATAACCCATTACCAATTCCCTAATAATATTTGAAAACATAATATGCAAAAAAATAAATTTTTCACAAAAACGAGTTTTATTTTATTTTGTGACAGTAAGTCTAAACGAATAGCACAAATTTGTTAATTAGTAATAATACCAAAACTGATTATAAAAATTGTTGGAAGTGGCCACCTGCACTTAGTATGCATGCTTCCGCCCTTCTACGCATGGAATTACGCACCCGTTCAAATATTCCCGGCGTATTTCGTATAGTTTCACACGAGGCAACTATTCGCTCTCTTAAATCTTCTAAAGTATTAACGGGAGTTTTATACACAAGAGTTTTAAGGTGACCCCATAAAAAAAATCTAAACTGTTGAGATCGGGGGATCTTGCTGGCCATTGCTGAGGTCCTCCGCGACCTATCCCACGATTAGGATAAACTCTATTTAAATGGTTTCGGACAATTACACTGAAATGAGCAGGGGCGCCATCGTGCATGTACCATATTCGATTCCTTAACGCAAGTGGCACATCTTCCAATAACCCAGGTAAGTCTTCTTCGAGAAAGTGTAAATAAGAACGACCATCAAGGCGTCCTGGTAGAAAAAATGGGCCTATTAGATGATCACCTATAATTCCTGCCCATACATTAACCGAATATTGGTGTTGGAAATGGGTTTCGGTTATTGCATGGGGATTTTCTTCAGCCCACACATGATTGTTATGGAAATTTTGAATGGCATTCCGAGATAAATTTGCTTCGTCTGTGAACAAAATTTGTGTCTCAAACTGCGGATTTAGTGCAATACTTTGTAGATACCACTGACTGAAGTTCACACGCTGTGGAAAATCTCTGAGGAGTAATGCCTGCACTCTTGAAATATGGTATGGGTATAACAAAAAATCAACCAAAATACGCCAAACAATTTGATGACAAATATCCAGAATTCTAGCGATCTTCCTCGTACTCGTCTCAGGATGTTCCTCAATTTCTTGCAGCACCGCTTCCTCAATTTCAGGAGTTCTTACTACACGAGGTCTACCTTCCGGAGTCCCTTCCTTGAAACTACCAGTTTCCCCAAGTTGACGATGAATATTTGAAAAGGTTCGGCTATCTGGTAAGGCACGATTAGGATATCTTACCTGATAAATGCGCCTGGCTTCTGTTGTATTACCATCGGCAAGGCCATATAAGTAATGCATTTGCGCCTTTCCGCATTCGTATAATTAACCATATTTACTGATATTCAGAAAAACAGCGGACTACCAAAATAACTTCAATAACACTTCAAAATTAATCAAAACGCGCTGTGACAGTTTTTAACACCAACACCTTACTTTAAACCAACATCAATATTAGCTACTGACGTTTGTACATACAGAGAATCCGTTTTTTATTGCTATGGTGGTACGCTGTTTTTTCTGCTTTTAATCCTTAAAAGAAATTACATATCGACAAACTCCATATTTCCAAGAGGTGCAGTAAATAAATTCTGCTACACGTCATTTATTCCAGGATAACTAAATTTATGTTTTCAAAAATTATTAAGCGGTGCTGCGTTATGACGTAATTTTAATTGAGAACAGTGCATCTGACAACAAACAAATACCTTTTAGATCCTCAATTATTTTGCAACAAATCTGATCTCTTAGTTTGCTTTCAGTCGATGCACGATACCGCATCAGATTTTTAAGGAATTTATCCTTAAGTAAAGCGATTTTTAATTTTTTGAGGAAAACCATGCGTCGGACAAAGAAAACCCAACAAATCAAATGTGCTCAAAAATGTATGGAGATTTCAAAAATAATTTTTAATTCAAGATAAAGCAGTGGCGTAGTATTTTTTTCGCCAAAAATATACATTTCAAAACTCGTACGTACGCCACTGGCAGAGAAAATTAAGAAAATTGTACATCAGAAAATGCGCCTTGAGGCATGAAACATATGTACCAAATATGCCAAAGATGTCTACAAAATTATCTCAGTTATTATTAAAAAACTGATTATTTTTGAAAAATTTCTCCACCCTGTATCTCAAAAGTTAAGGCGTTTAAGACATACGTCCATAGGACGTTTTTTCTTTAAAATGGTTCTAAGAATTACCTCCTTAAATATTAGCATGTGTTTAAGGAACACCCTGTATACTCGTGATTTCTCAAATTTGGATGTCTTATCTTTATTATTTTCAACTAACTTTCCCAACGTATTACTTGTTGCAATTTTAATATCTCGTTTCCTCAAAAATGAAGCCACTTTTTCCGTTGGTTGTCCAAAATACGTTAAAGCTCTATAATTTTTATTATCTACCTTATCAATAGGAAAAACGTCTCTAATTGCTTTTGCGTAGACTTTCTTGGCAAGTATTTTGTTAATTAATTCGGCTTTAAACCCATTGTTAACCACAATTTGCTTGATGATATTAAATTCTTTATTGAAATTATCTATTGAAAGAGGAATATTGACTAATCTGTGAATCATGCTATTATAAGCTGCTACTTTGTGTTGATAAGGGTGGGTAGAATCGTAATGTATAGTAATATCCGTATAGGACGGTTTGTGATGAATTGAAAAATCATGTTTGTTGTTCTTTCTACTAATTGTTAAGTCCAAGAAATTGATTGTCTTAAGACACGCCCAAGGAAGCCATTGTATGGCGAAACACGTGTTGCATTTTTGTAAAACTGTCTAGTGAAAATCTCACAATAAAATGTTTTTAGAATACGTTATACCAAAACAAGAAATTCTTAATCAAAGGATGTTTAAAGATCGACTTCTCTAGATTATCCATGAAAATTTCTGTAAGTAATGGGCTTAATGGATTTCTCATAATTAAACCTTTTGAGGAGGAATAAATATTGTTGTTGAATTGAAAATAATTTTGTTAGACGACAGAAGGTCAATTATTTCCCATTCAATGACTGCGTTCACTCTATTTTTATTTAAGAATTCTATTAGAAAAGTAATAGTATCATCAGGAGGTATGCTAGGAAATAGATTCTGCACATCAAAGGATAGTAATTTTGCGTTGTCTGGTAGATGTATGTTCCCTATTTTATTGATTAAGTCATATGAATTCCGTAGACTGAATTTTGGTTGGAAGTTACAATGGTTCAAGATGATATTGATGAGCTTTTCTGATAATTTCACTGATATGGTGCAGTGACAAAGGAAACCACTGGTCTAACTGGATAACTCTGCGCAGTTTTATGAGTGAATATAATTTAGGCATTTGGGGGTTCATTAATGTTAATTTGAACTTTTCCCTTTCAGTAAAAAATCTTTCACTTGTCTTTGGAAAGAATTAGTTGGATCACGTTTCGGCATTTCAAAATTTTCTAAATTCAAGAAATCAAGGGTTTTGTTGACATAGTCGATTCGGTCAATAGCTCTAGTCAATATAACATCATTTTCGTTAATTTTACTGCGTATTAATTTCACAAGTTTCAATTTATTCGTAAAACTACCTTCTTTCAAAAATTCTGATTTTATGATATGTTACGCCTGGTGTTTGTTGTTAATGATATTCAATGCCCCTCCTAATGCCATTTCTGTTTCGATCCCCAAAATTTCAAAGTTTTAAGTGCTATTTTCATTTCCAATGTTAAATTTGAAACCTTTTTCTATCAACACATTTTCAGTGTCTGTGAACTGAACCTTCGATAAATTTATGAACCTGTCATAAAATTTATGATTCGTGAATTTGTTTCTAATAGGTAGAGGTGGTTTCTTTACTATTAGGGAATTTAGTTTTTTCTTTTGAATGCATTACTTTTTATGAATGATTTGATTAACTTGTTCTCTTACCTTAAAATCTAAAATATCGAATTCCATTTTATGACACCTATGAAGTAATTCCGTGTGTATCACCTTAAGGTATATATTTGCGTTGTCCCTCTTGCTATATTCCAGTTTTCGCAATTCTTTCATTCATTTAATTTTTCCCGTTTTCAGTTGGATGAATTTTTAAAACACTTCTTTCTTGATGCAGATGTTGAAAAACCAGATATTCTGATTAGTTATGGCATACCGAAGAATTACCTTGAAGTACCATAAGGCCAAGAAACTAGTCAGAAAACCTATTATTACACAAGGAATATGATGTAAGAAATGAACTTGTAAATATACTTAAAAAAACCCAAACATTTGTTATTGATACTATTTTTCATGTGAAGATGCAAGATTTCAAGGATTTCATTAAGAATATTGTGACAGACGAAGTGTAAACGCAACTGATTTGAGATGAGCTCATCGTGGAAATTTTACAATGAACATAAAATTCTTCTTTATACAACGCTTCATACTACCGTTATTATTAACGCAATTAAGTCTTGCAACTACTCTCTTCCTCAGTCTTGTTATTGTCAATATAACCAGAGACTAATTGACAAATAAATGTCGAGAACTTCTTGTACTCTTTAGAGAAAGATACATTTTTTCTATTAAATCATTTCAGACGCAATGATGTTACTGCTGAAGCGAAATGGGCAGAAATAAGAGGGCATCAAATGAGTCTTATGCCAGAACGGTATGGAACATAAAACCTAATAATTGTTCGAAAAAGTTCATCATTTGAAAAGCAATTCATTCTCAGTGATGAAATTAAATTGATATCCGAGATGGGAATGATCGGAAGCAACACTTTTATCACATTTTATAAATTAGACATTAAGTTAAAAAGTGTATAAATTCAGAATTTGGATTAGTAGCAGCATTGGATAGTATTTCCAATACCAATTAGAACAGCACAGAGAAGGAATTCCCGCCTCGACATAGGCGTCGGCATATTATTTTTCAGAGGTAGTTTTTCAGTTACTTATTCTTACAATCATAGCAATTGATCACCCCATGAAAAAGTTATCTCAACTGAATTTTTCCACCATGGGTAATTATGAAAAACTGAAATTTAAGGTAGTTCATTTCCGAGTCGAAAACTCTAAAATACAATGAAAACACAAATAAGCACACCGAATTCTCGTCAAACATATATTTACAAATAATAGAGGCCAACAAAATTTCTAGAAAAATCAAAATTCTTTTTCGCTATATTCGGATGAGATAGAATCATCATCGGGTTGAATAACGATTGGATTTATGGAACTTTGCACATAATATTTGTTCTCTTCTTTTATAACGTGGGCCACACAGTTCTTCCAAACATCACTATTACCTACTTCATTCACCACTCGCCTTATATTGTCAAGCACTACAGCATTCGAAGTCGGTGACTGATTACATTTCCGCAAGCTTTCTTTCATTGTGGTCCAAACCATTTCAATTGGATTGAACCCACAATAGTATGGAGGCAAACGTAAGAGAATATGACCACGTGTTTCACACATCGAATCAATAATATACTCTTTTTTGAAATTACGTTGTTTTATGGTCGCCAGTAATACCTTTTTCGTTGGAATCTTTTCGAGTATTTCCATGTCATGATTACGCATGAAATCAACAATATCTGCTTTTTTTGTGTTATTGTTTGGTATTGTAGTTAATAACCGAGAATAATACGAAGCGGTATCCATAACAATAACCGAGTTTGGAGGAATATTTGGGAGAAGCTGCTCACTGAACCAGGTTTCGAATAAAGCCGCAGTCATATCTTCGTGGTAATCAGCAGACGAATCTTTTATATTTTTGGCCGACAGAAGCAAAGCGTTAGGTACGAAACCACTTTCATTCCCGGTATGCAAAATTATAACACGTTTTCCCCTTGAAGAAGGTGTGTTCAAAGCAGAATACTTGGTTTCGTCTACCCAGCCATATTTGACAACATCATGGGTGTCAAACCAAGTTTCGTCGAGGTAGATTATACGTCTGCTGGATTCTCGGTAGCTTTTCATTCGCCTCAAATATTCTTGTCGGATGGTCATTATGACCATCCGATTGTTTAATTTTTTATATTTGAAACCACAAGACAATAAGACACCTCGTAGAGTTTCTAAAGATTTGTAATTGTAATCGGGATAGTCGAGTAATTTATACCAAATCATTTCCAAGGTTGGTAATTCATTTTTTTGGTATATACCATAAATTGTTCGCCGAATCACATCTTTTGTGCATTCATTGGACAGAGTTTTGAAATGAGAAACGAGTTTATGTTGGACTGAGGTAGAATAGTGATTATCATGATTTAATATTATTTCCTTTTTGGTGTGATTTCTATTGAGTTTTGTGTTAATGACATGCCACAAGGTCTTGTTCTTGTTTTGTGAATTCTCAGTCCTTCCTTTCTTCTTCAACATTCTTAAGATACATCTTTTTCATAGATTTATACGGGGCTTTTAAGTTGTCATCATGATAAGTTTTCCTAAGACTATTAAGATCTTTAAGTTTCCTTGATTTTTCTCTTAATGTTTGAGAAAAGGTGAAGACACGGGAGTTTATTTTATTTTTAAGCTCAAGTTTTTTAAGGGAAAGCCATTTCAAAACAATATATGAATTTGCTCCAGAAAACATCAAATAAATCGTAAATTTTTTTAACATCAGTGAAATCAAGAATTTTATTATATGTATTTCTAAAAAGTGATTTAAATTTCATCATCGAATTTTCATCAAAAATTCTCTTGTTTATATTTTCCGTTATCTCGCATTCGGTATGGTCAATATCAGGATTTTTGAGTAATTGTGTGTTGAGTAATATTAACGTTACATCCTCATCAATGTAGTATGCCCATGTATGTAGGTATATATACTCTATTATTGTCAATGTAAATGATCTTCTAACCTGTGAACTAGTACTTTAGGTGTAATTATTTTGTAGTAAGTGTGTGGTTTAACACCTCACCAGACACGTCCAATCCATTGTATAATAAGGAAACGGATTTCATAAAATTTGATTTGATTTGATAACAAACAAAACAAACAAAAAAAGTTTGTAATGCCTCCAACACATAATTTGTGTCTTTATTATTGAAAAGTGCTAAACATTGTACTATTTTAGGTAAATTTTCCCGTTCGAAAGTTAGGAATGGGGTTTTTTTCACGTCCGTACTCTGATGGATTTTCCAAATACAAAGAGCCTTAAAAAGTTCATTTTTTCCCAAAAAGCCTTCCGTCAACAGAAGTTGTCGTTTATCAATAGCATAATAACGGCGTAAACCTAAATGAAATTACTCGATGAACAGACTGCAAAAGACATTCCTACTAGAAATTTAAAGATTATAATTTTCTCTTTGGATGAAAACAAACTCGTGTTCCTGACTAATTAATTAATTCTCGAACTCGGGAAAGTGACTCGATTGATTGAATATTTTTAGTTGAGATACGACGTTATCTCGTTGAAAAATCGTGAGGGACATTTCAATATCCGAGCAAAAACATTGATATTTTCTGACAGAATTTTAAGAAAAGATAAATTTTACATCACTCATATAGGTACTTTTTATACTGCATTTCTCAAGATAGCTTTTTCGGACATCCACACTCCTTTATTTTTACATCTCTTGGCTTCAATTATTTTAAATTTTTAACCAATCACAAGTGGTAAAAGCATAAATGATTCCTTCCATACACGGATTTGTTAATTTTTCATTAACAGAGAGGCTAGCATGGTGTAGTGGATCTCAGATCTCGTGTAGAGTATTGAACTTTTGAAGCATGTACGCTAGACGGAATTTGCAAAACAAGTATAGCAAAATTAGTGCTGAATCAATTTTGCTTTGAAGATGTGGAATCCAAATCTGGATGTGCTGCAGAATCTTTACAAACATTCACCAACTCCATAGTTACTCCTACCAACCATTAGAAACTTTTTTTGACCTCACTTAAGCACTTTATGCTCAATATTAAAAATAATGAGTCAGCACTGGAATCTGCAAAAATTCACAGTTATACTGTAATGAATCTGAAGCCGGCCCTGACCGTTATCTCATACACCAAACATATGACTCATCGCAAAAAGAATGATCTCGACAAGTCGCCGCGAACAGTCTAGGCCACTACCGAAATAACTAGAGAAATCTAGCACGGTCAATGCCAATATATAAGCCGTCTTCTCGTCCCGAGATGGCATTCTGTACCTAGAAAGTGAATCGTGCGTTTAAAGAAAGAATTCTAACCGTGAAGATAAATTAATCGTTAGTTGCTAAGTGTTGTATATAAATTAGTTGTGATAGTGAAATATTGTTAAAAATAAATTTGTTTAAGACAGTTAATTCTTTAATTCGTTACAATACTTATACTATATGTATATACAGGCCCACTATTGCCCTCTTGGAAACCATAAGACCTACAAGGTCTACCGTACAAAGTCTACGGTAAGATCTACAAGGTCTTACCGTAGACAAAACTTTTCTATTTTTGCGGAACAAGAATTATAACTTTTCAGACAGGTTATTTTTGAAATACTCACCAAAAACTACACTTGTCGAATTTTCATTTTTATTTTATCCATTTCTGATGATGAAAAAATTAGTCAGAAGAACTTTCAATACTGTTTCATATTTGTTTGAAGGTGGTTGACAATGTTTCATGTGGTGAATTTCATTAGTTCGGACTTCCATTGTTTAGGAGAAAATTCAAAGAAGCCGCATATAAAGTGCTTTTCTTTAATGCTCCCCCCCTTCTATTTTTTGTACGGGTCAACTCAAAAAATTGAAATTTGGGATAATGAAATTAATATACGAATACTTCATTTTGAAGTGAAATTGACAGATGAAGCTTTCAAGATGGCGACTGGGCGCCATCTGGGAAAAAAATTTAAAAAAAAGGGGGAGGCCTTGGGACACATCTTTTTGGAGCTCCTGACAAATGTTACACAACCCTAGAATATAATGTCAATATCTTCAACTACTACAAAATAGCAGAACTTTTGATAATTGCCTGAATACATTGGCATTCAACTACATAATATGAGGAAAAAAACTTGAGGTCAGTTCAGAAGATGCTCGAAATGGTTGCCTTGAACTTTTTGACATATGAACAGCCTATCCGATATTTCACGCCGAACATTTTCGAACACAGTAACGTCAATATCTCTACAAATATTTATTATTCTCTGCCGTGTATTCAATATAAAAGCAGTTTCAGTTTCGTAAACCTTTTACGTTTACCAGCCAAACTAGCGCAATATATGGAAACCCATTATCAAGCGGAAAACGGCCAACTCTCGCCAGACGGTCATCTCCCGCTAAAACAGGTAATCGGAGAAAGGAAAGAAGGAATAAGGGAAAGCACTTGAATGACCTATAAATATTCATATCTCGGAGGAATTAGTCCAGTTATCACCCGAAGACGATTGTAGATACTAACAATCGAAACGTCGTGAAGTAACTTCGAATGAAATCTCTTAATTCACTTCATATTAGGCAATGGAAGTCCGAACTAATATGTTTCATATTTGTTATCATCTGAAATGAATCCATTTGCAATGCGACATTTCGTTCATTAGATTTCATCAGCAACTTTTTTTAAACACAATTCAGATTGGAAATTGTCAACTACTCGACTTATAAAAAATCCCCAAAATATGCTGCGGCAAACTTTTTTTACATGATGACTTGAAGAATCAGCCAAACCTGTTCAGATTCAAAACAAAATTGAAATGTTATTTGTTATCTAGGGCATTTTATTGTATTTTAGAATTCATTTCGTACTGTCAATGAACAGAGTACTGTCTTGGCTGTCCTTGTTCATATTTCACTGCCTGAACCACTGTGCATGCTGTTTTTGGCGAGTACATTGGCGTGGGATGTGGGGGTTGAGCAAACCGGCCATCGGATGCCTGCTTCCACGTAGCCCCGCTGGATACGGGAATGACAGAATCACTTGCGGTTCTGTTATTCCCTAACTTAATAACATCCCAACGATGGCTTAACCCTAAGGTGTGTGTATCCGTGCCGAGAGGATGAATGACACTGAGCCTATCAGCTGTCTCTACGGAGCCTTCGAGTTACCGGGCGCCCTCTCGTCCTAGTAATGCGGGCTCTACCATGATTGACCTTCTTTCCCTAGCTACTCGTGTAACTTTCATGGATAGAGTAAACTTAAAAATTTTTTCTGACCATGAGTCTACAGAGTAGATGGATGTCGAGCTTACGACTCCCACTGACCTCCCTGTAAATTTAGATCAGGATTGGGACCTTCTCAACTCTCCCACTCCTGATCCAATAACTGAACGTAAAAAAAGGTTTGGTGGCGTAGCCAGGAAACGAATCGATTCCTCAAGAGCGGGGTACCTTATGAAACTGCCTTGCACCAAATTCTTGAGCAGCGTACGCAGAATCTGTCCTAGGTTGAGGAACAACCCCCCCATGAGAAGGTTAGCAAACGTTTGCGCTCAAGTGATGATTCACCAAAACCAGAGGTGAAAAAGCCCTGCACGGTTGAATCTAAGGCATCGTCAGGTGTAGCTGACGTGCAAAAACCCTCATATGGGAAGGTTGTCGCGGGTAGCAAGGTGGGAATCTTGCACCTTGACTATCCGACTACCTCGTCAACGATGAAACAGCAGAGCATATACTTTGTGCCTGCTCAGCTGGGGATCGAATCAGTCTTTTAGCGTTCAGCAGAGCCGTACTCTTACCATCTTGGCCTAAAATGAAAAACAGAGGTTGCATCTTTCGATGCAACCAATTGATCTTCAGCCTTTCCCGTTTCAGTAAAAGCTCACATTTATTTTTTGCATCATTCTGGGTATAAAGACCTATTATTATTATTATCTGACCTGAAAGACCACTCACCATACAAACTAATCGGCTTCGTTAAGAAGCTGGGTTTATTTGGTCGAATGTGAATAGGTGTGAGCCATAATGAACCCTTGCGGGTTGCGGTGGAGGGTCGAATTGACCCACTCACTTTTGACCTATCCTAGCCTAACTAACTACCTACTTTGAGTGTTGCTTGGTTTGAAAATGTTTTTAACTTGTTTTTATTGTTTTATTATTTAACATTGTTCTATTTTACTTACCAATCCAATGTAAATTGGTGTATGATCAATAAATATCTATCAATAAAACTGTTAAGTGAAAAATCTCACAATAAAGTGTTTTTTGATCACTTAGATTTGTGCGTACTGTTGATCAAAATTTAATATAAATAACATTAGTCAGATATGAAATGAAAATCCAAAACGTCTTTCCCAAATATCGAATAGTGTAATATTTTCACGAGTTATAGAGAACGTTAACAGTACAATTTATCAATGGAATTCAAATCATTTTTGAGTAGGAGTAGTTCCACAGAAATGCAAAACATTTAAAAGAAGCACCGTACCTAAATCATATTCAGCCTCAAGTTGACATTTTAAAAGTTCGTGGTGCGAACGAAAAGCAGCTTACTGGAAACTCCTTATGTAAAAATTATTTTCACTCCATTTGCTTCTGTCATTGAAGGAATCCCCGTGATCTTATGAAAAATATATGATTGTAGCAGAAATATGTGACATGATTTTCAAAGCGTTTCACACGTAGTTACCCAAAAGTTTGTACATAAATGACATAGTCGCGCTCATCCTACTCCAGTGATACGAGTATTATAAATGTGAAAGTTTATGTATGAATTGGATGTGCCTAGCGGTTTCACTCGCATATAATCTGAAAGAAATCTCTAGAGTATTTTAGTATATACAATATCTTTGACTTCCTGATGTTATTGGCAGATACTTGATGAAAATCCATGACGCATTCAAGTAACACTTTATTGTGAAATTTCCACTCAACAGTTTACAAAGCCGCAGCACGTGTTTCACTATGCAATAGCTTCCTCAGACGTGTTCATATCGTATATACATGTTTGAGGAAACTATTGTATTGCTACGTTTTTCCCGTGGATTAATCAATAATTGGCTACACTGTACAATAATCAAACTCAATTTTATTTCACTGTTGATACAGCTAAACACTTCAACTATTATTCATGTGTTTTGCCTTATTAGATCGCTCTGTACCGCACTATCCACGAAACTTGATTTGACTTGACTATATTGATATGCACGTGAGTAGCGTTTGTATATGACAATCGAAGTGCCTCGAAGGCGGTCGAGAATTCGCTGGAATTCCATCAGAACGACGCGAACATCGAACAACCGCGAAACGCCAGCTTGGCTGCCCTCAATCTTGTCCACGTCACAATTGATTTATGACGACCAGCGGCGGCCGGCGTTATCTTTTTTTAGGGGATGATTCACAACAGTATAGTGAAACATGTGTTGCGGTTTTGTAAACTGTTTCTGTTTAAAAATCTGTTTTTCCGTTAACCAGTTGTTGCACCCCTACGAACGACAACCCTCAGAAGTCGAAACTTGCGCGAGCTAAGGATTAACGAAGTCTGACCTTTTAACTTGTGATTCCTAACACGGGGATCAGTGAAAATCTAACAGGAAGTGTTACTTAAATCGTAAAACAAAAGGCCCTGTTGAGGTTAATTTTCAACCTTGATTACAGAACGTCATGTAGAGAAATATTCCAAGATAATAAAATATCAACTGTGGCAAGCATATTCATTTTAAAACTCTTGACATACGTTCATGAGAATATCAGACACCTTGACCTACGATCGGAAGTACATAATTATAATACTAGGAAAAACAATATGCTCACAACTCGGACTTATTATTACTATTAATTCCCACATTCGTCTAGTGGTAACTAGTGGTAACTAGAAATATTTACAATTACATCTTAAAATTGGAACTAATTCCTCCAGGTTCCCCAAGCAACAGATAGTGTTTGGTTTGGGCGCAGTGCTGAGTCTGCCAAAAAACCATTTACTTCAGTTGTAAGTGTTTGGCAGCACTGTACCCAGAGTCAGATACTTTTGATTTTGTTTGCGTCAGCCACGGGGTTGGTGTGCCTTTTGGTAATCATGTTGTTGTTTTTTCTGTCAAATCATCAAACTTCAAATGTGTTTTCAGAATGTCAATTATCAAATTTCAAATATTTCCTCTTTCTTTTTGGTTGCTACCACGCCACAGAGTAAGTGCCAAGCATGGCCAGTGAAATAATTTGAAATAATTTTAAATGTTTAAATAAAATAAGTTTTTTGTGCTTTTTTCTGTAAGTTTAAATTGAATGTGTGACACTTTTTAACATGATGAAAAGTATTAACTTTGTTTTTCTCATTGCCACGTCTGACTTTTTACTATAACCTCAAGTTAGTAAGTACATTTTTTATCTATCTGTTTTACAATTTTGTTGCAATGTTTAAAATTTCTTGTAGATGTCTTGATAAAGGGAATAAACATTCTCGAAAGCTCGACCATATAACAAAGAGTATTCTTTAAACAACATCCCAGTATTTTTGACTGCATCCCTATATATATATATATATATATATATATATATATATATATATATATATATATATAAAAATATATATATATATATATATATATATATATATATATATATATATATATACAGGGCTATTCAAATTCGTTTCTGTACATGGGGATCTCGTAAACGATAAGAGATAAAGTGTCGGGTAAATTGTGACAAAGTTGCGTATTTTAGAGATCTATTCAATGATGTAAAAAAATCGAATATAGCTCTTTTGGTTCTGGAGATATACAGGAAAAACCAAAAAATCCCAAATTATTTTTTTGTCTATATCTTCCTTATTTGCAGACATATTGAAAATTTGTCTATATTTTGCTATTGGAACTTGATGTAGGCTATCAGAATATGTCCATGAATCTTTTATACAGGGGGTCATCTGACTTGGGCCACCCCCATCTTTCAATTTTTAAATACGGACCTGTATTTTGTGTTGTAGTTTTTGTATCGTCGACGTTCACTTCGTGGACATATTCTGACAGCCCACATCAAGTGCCAATAGCAAAATGTAGACAGATTTTCAATATATCTGCGAATAAGGAAGATAAAGACAAAAAAATAATTTGGGATTTTTTTGTTTTCCCGTATATCTCCAGAACCAAAAGAGCTATATTCGATGTTTTCACATCATTGAATAGGTCTCATATCGTGTACGAGATCTCCATGTACAGAAACGAATTTGAATAGCCCTGTATATATATATATATATATATATATATATATATATATATATATATATATATATATATATATATATATATATATGAGAAAATTTGAAAAGAATCCGCCTTCTATCTGTGGACAGGTCGCTGGGAGACATCTCCTTTATATCGGCAGGTGTAGGTCAAGACTCGCTGAACACACACTCTCTTATTGACGATAACTCTGGACATTCGCGTCGGACATGCCTGACAGTTCACACATCCTGCATAGAGGTGTGTCCACTAGCCCCATATTATGGAGGTGTTTCCTCAGTTGACAGTGACCAGTCAGAAATCCTACTGTTAAGCGTAGATTTTTCCTGGTTAACGCGCCAGATATTTCTTCGGCGCCAGCTTACCAGGGTAGCCAAGGGCGATCTAGCAAGATTGCATCCTTTGATTTCATCCCATCTCTTTAGGGATTGAGCATGGGTGTGACGTTTGCCTAGTTTCGCAATTGTCGAAGTCATCAGGCCGTAGAGAAGAAGTTATATAAATATATTGAGAACCATAACTCCAAATCAATCAACGTGGCCAAATTAAGCTTGGAAATTAATATTCAATCATCAAATATCTCGACAATATTTGCTAAATTACACCAATTATTGAATGATAAACGAAGGATGAGAATATATTCAAGATAATAAATATCTTCAGAGTATACCCTATAAATACGCACGAAATTACGCTTCAGGTAAATAGACCACACCTTGTATTCATAACTTATTTGTTATCACTTTTATAAAATCCATTCTCAAAATATTGGCATAATCATGTTTGCTTCAAATGTCTGATTCAACTGGAATACCAACTTCATTTTTTATAAGAAGACAGGGAATTGTTATTCTTTCATAAAAACGTGAGCAACATGCTGATATACAGGACGTCTGAAAAGACTTCGACCTAACAAATATACAATACCTTTTTTCAGGTTTTTTTTATTTTTCAACATAGTCTCCTTATAACTCTACACACTTCTCCCAGCGGTGCTCCCATCTCTGTAACCCGTCCAAATAGTACTCGGCGTTTTTTTTCTGCAAAATAATTGTTCACGAAGGTGATTGCCTCTTCATTTGACGAAAATCGCTGTCCTTCGAGCGTAATTTTTAGATGAAGGAACAAGGAGACGTCGCTTGGGGCTAGATCTGGTAAGTGAGGCGGATGGTCAAGCTGTTCGAACCGTAGTTCGAACAGTTTGACTGTGCTAAATGATGGTGCAGAGTCCCAACACACAGAATCCAACACTTCTTTGATTCACATAGGCGTATTACCTTTCAAAAACAAATATTCAATAACAACTCATCAAATTCATTGTTATTCACAATTTTTAAGATTATGTCGATATTATGAATCATGATTCTTATCCCAAACCGTTTGAATTATCTGGTGTATCACCCTAAGAGAAAAACAAGTGATTTTCTAGGTTAATTTTGCCCTTATATAGATATTTTTTACAGGTCACTATTATTATAACCGAGCTACTGAGTCCCCCTAAAACAAAAAAGAAACACCTAATTATGTTTCTTATAAAAGTTGTTTATATTTTTCGTGACTTTATTTACAATTTTTTTCAATATGTCATCCGTAGCTATTTCCATCTAAATCATCCATTATTTTATAGCCCAATATATATGTAGTATATGTAGTAAACAAAGTAAACATGATTCGATAGAAGGTGATAAATAACATAAATATCATAAGATGAAATTTCATGACAAAAAGACTAATTATTGATGTTCAACAAATAATGTAAAAAACTTCAAATATCATTCAAATATTTTATGAAATACTATGTATCACGAGTTTGTCACATATTAAATCAACATTAAGGCCTGGTGGGTTGACGTGGGTGGTTTGCTTCACACATTCAATCGACCGCTGTGTGATCTGGTGGTTCAAACAGCAAAGCCGGACGATCGATTTTCACTTCCTATCGTCCAACCCATGTTAGCAATCACAATTAAAGGTAAGACCTCGTTAGTACTTAGCTCGCACAAGTTTCGACAGCTGGTTAACGTAAAAACATATTTTAACAAAATTTTCAACTTCAATCTTTCGAATTATCACAATTTCTTGAAAAAATAGTGGAAAAGATGTGCACTCTGTGAGACTATCAAATTGCAACTAGTCCACGCAGGGACAGCTGACAGGTTCGGAAGTGAGGATGATGCAGCATTGTTCCTAGTATTGTTCTTCAGATAGATTTTTTTTTTATTTCACCGCCCGTTTTGAAATTTAACTTTCGATGGTTAATTATTACAAATCGGTATATTCAGAATTTCTAGCACCTAGCACACCTATTGTTTCCCCAAAATTATATTCATAACCCGGCTGCTGTTTCCTGTTTGTTAATTAGTGGGCAAAGCAACATTAATGACCATTTCAATGGATCGATATCGATGCTGATCAGTAGTGCTGGTAATCTTCCGTGATGAGTTGTCTTAGTAACTCAAACTCACGTCTTCGATATACTACTATAAAGTTCGGACGATGGAAGAATACTCATCAATTTGTGCATCCGATATAAATTCACAAACTGGCACAAACTAATGAAAACGAGAAGATTGGGCTATTACTGTGAAAAACCTAATATTTCAATAAAGAATTGATTTTTTGTACAACTGTTATGAAAAGTGACATTTTTAATGGTTGTCAAGAGTATAAAAAGATGATATTTACAAAGTAGCGTGTTAAAAATATTTTCAACACTAGTAGTGTTGGTTCGTTTTTGGTATGGTAATCTTCAAAATACAAATTGTTATCCATTAAAAAACTTTGTATTTCATCTCTCCTCGAATTTTTATTCGGTACTTTGATGAGCTGTCGCGAATGATAGGAAACGTTGTCTAGTAATATTTACACTATTCGCATCCAAATTTGGGATTAATGTTTTTTCAAACCATTTCTCGAATATATCAGCTTAGTTGACTAATGATAGTCAACATTGCAGTCCTCAAGTTTTTGTCCATATAATTTCAAAGAATTCGAAACCTATCCTTCACTTCCTCTGCATTGCACAATGATTAGTCGCGATCCTTTGTTTGCAGGCATGTTGGGCATACACATTCTCGAACCATCAGTCCATCCAAATAGCAAATTTGCCGCTGTACTTGTCTATATTCAGTTATTTGTTCTGTGTATTTGTTACGCAATTCCACTATTCTTCTGCTTTCCATAACTGCTTGACGTTTGTTTATTATTTTAAATCTAAATCCTAGTTTCTTTATCCAATTCTGAAGAGTTTTGTCAGAGCATCTCTGGTTATGGCCGGAAGTATTCAATTTCTTCCTTATGATTTCAGTTGTAAGAATCTCATTGCTTTTGTAACAGTCCTGTATTGTTTTTTTCAATGATTTTATTAGATGAACATCTGAAGTTTTTGGTAATTCTGTATCACATCGCGTCTTGCGTTCATAAGGTTTGTTTTTGACTATTTTACGTACAGTTGAGAAAGGAATTTCGGTCAAATCTGATGTTGCTTGTAATAGTTTGTTTCTCTCGAAACCAAACTTGAGATGTAGATTCTTACTCTCTGTGTTTCAATATTCAAATGCATCCGAATCTTATTCACTGGTATCTCTTTTTCGCATTGTTCGCCATCGCTATTGTAATCACTACACTGGAAAAAGTCTGTGTTGTTAACACACTCGTTAATACTATTAGTACTTGTCCAAGGACGCCACATTTTAAACAGATAACAAAAATTTTAAGTAATTTTAACTGCACCAATATCGAATTTCAACACTCAAATCGCGATGAGTTCCTGAACTGAACACGACGGCGATAACCATTCCCGCATTCCCCGGTTTCTATTCGTCACCGTAACAAGACTTCAAATTTAATTTTATGACTATTCAGCCAATCATAAAACTCGGTTAGTAAAAATTATCTAATACGAACCGCCAATTCTTCAGTTCATGTGAATTAGTTCGCAGCCGGTTCATTTCTATTTATTGTTTTTTTTTTTTTGCCTCTGAGAGTGCTGCCAACTTTGAATGTGCACAATATCGTTTACTTCGATTATACAAAAAACTCTCGATGATGTTTGTATTTGCAGTAAGTTTTATTTTGCTCGTGAAATTTCTCAACTCGCTACGCTCATTTCGCAAACTTTTTCACTCACAAAATAAAACCTTACTTTCAACACTCATATCATAAATAGCTATTATACCTCGAGTGACGATTTTGGGGTATTTTATTTCATTTCTCCACTCCGATATCTCATAATTTGAATGCGGACCATTAGACACAATTTAGGGCAAAATTCATAATTACAATATAAAATTTACTTAATGTAAAATATGGAATGCCTGAAGTTCATCAATTGATAACACAGTCATTTGTGTAGTAGAAAATAATTGGAATCTTAGAAACTTTTGAACACCATTTAAACAATTTAAACTGTCAAACAATAGTAACATGTTATTAAAATCTAAAAAATCGCCGACGACTCACGTTTGCTTCGATGCTATCCCCAAAACAAGAGCTCTTTCTAGTTAAACGCAAACATTAACTGTTTTGTCTTCTTTTTGTACTTGTAGAAGAGAATGATGCTGTATAAAAGTATGTGTTTTATCGCGTGTGTATTCTTTCGTCGACCCAAGTGTATTTTCCCTGACTAGCTAAGATACGTCTTTTGTCCAATACTGTTCTCAGATAATCTTTTTGTTTTCTTGTTTACTCAAAAACAGTTTTTGTATAGAATCACTTGGGAAAACGTATTATTATATTCATAACTCAAAATGGATATAAGAAAATCCCTTGTTAAACCCCCATATGTATTCTCTTGTTCTCTTTATTCTGCTGATAATAATATTCTGTTTTGTTCACTGGTGAACGTCGAAAGCTTCTTCCAGGGATTTCATTTCCTTGTTCGAGTAAATCCAGGTCGCAAATTCACCTTGTCCATTCTGACAGTGTTTATATTTTTATACCGTTGAGTGTTCTTCACGAGTGAATTAAATACTTGATAACTCAAAATTTAACTTCAATACTTCTACTTCAATACCACTTTGTCGTTTGCAAACATTGTCGGATTGAAGCTGAGTCTGTTTACGACCAGCCAGTTAATTCATTCAAAAAGCTAAAAGCCCGTATCATTCTTTGAATTGTTCCTTCTGTGCTAGAATGACTTATAGTCGGCACTCGTTCTCGACTGTTCCATCAGAGATCGTTACATTCCTCTTCGGTGACTTTATCGTTTATTTATTCTTTGGATTGTCTTCTCGCCACGTGTGACGAGAAAATGAGAAAAAACGGGACAGAAAAAGTTCAAACAGATAATAGAAGAAGCAAACCACAGATACGTGTTTCGAAAAATATTCAAAAATTTCATTTAATCACTGAATTGTGAAAAGTCATTGGAAAAAATTATTTCTTTTACAATTTTATAAGTGTATACCTACTAAATTTCATCAATCTAGGAATTTTTTTGCCATTTTTGATAAACTAATGCATATATTCAGCTTATATTAACTTCTTGTGAACAGCATATCGTGCACATTAGTTTTTATGTCAATTTTAATTGTTTGGAAATCGATTTGAAAGATAATTTGAATGTCACAAAGTATACAAATTCAAGCAGAGGTATTTTAAAGTCTCGACAGTTTCACCATTTTGCGAAAAAGTAACAGAAGATCGACTCTTTTCAGTGATTCAGTTCAATAAGTACAACTGAAAAATGAAAACCTCTTCAAATTGAGTGTAACTGTTATGAATTTGAAGTATCAATGTGACAGAAAATATAATTTCGAGTCTATTGAATATCACAGAATATAAAATTTCAAGAAATTCACAGCCTAAATTTCAGTATGTCTTCCATAACCTTCAATAAAAACGATGGTTCTTCTGCATACATGTTCAACGGCATTACTTATGAATTGGGGTTTTATATTTTCACAGCACTCTGAAGAGCTAATATCATAAACTATCTGCTGCAACTAGCCCCACCGAAAAATCCAATAACGTTAAATCGGGTGATCGGGGTGGCCATACATATTTCCAATCGCGTCATATAACTTCACTTCTGAACATTTGATTCATACACTGCATGCACTGCAAAAGTTAGGTGGTCAAGTTGGTATAGTCGAAGTAACCTGTATTGTGAATAGTTAAAGCTATCAGCATCTCAAAGGCAAAAAAAACAATACAGAGAAATAATGCCGCTGAAGAATTGGCGGTTCGTATTGGATAATTTTTACTAACCGAGTTTTATGATTGGCTGAACAGTCATAAAATTAAATTTGAATCATGTTACGGTGACGAATAGAATATGGGGATGAGTATCGCCATTGTGTCGTCAATGTTCGGTTCAGAAACTGATCGCGATTTGATTGTTGAAATTCGATATTGGTGCAGTTATAATTACTTAACTTTTTTATTACCTGTTTGAAATGTGGCGTCCTTGGACAAGTACTAATAGTAATAACGAGTGTCAACTGTACGTAAAATAGCCAAAAACACACCTTATGAACGTAAGAAGCGATGTGATACGGGATTACCAAAACCTTTAGATGTAATAAAATCATTGAAAAAAGCAATATACGACTGTTACAAAAGCAATGAGATTCCTACAACTGGAATCATAAGAAAGAAATTGAATACTTCCGGCCGTAACGTGAGCTGCTGTGACAAAACTCTTCAGAATTGGATAAAGAAATTAGGATTTAGATTTAAAATAATAAACAAACGTCAAGCAGTTATGAAAAGCAGAAAAAATAGTGAAATTTTATATTTGGACGAAACTTGGTATAACACTTACGACACAGTTACGAAAGGGTGGACTGATGGTTCGATAATGTGTACGCCTAACATGCCTGCAAATAAAGGATCGCTACTAATCATTGTGCATTGCGGAGGAAGTAAAGGATGGGTTCCGAATTATTTGAAATTATGTGGAAAAAACTTGAGGACTGCAACTATCATAAGAACATGAAAGTCAATATTTTCGAGATATGGTTTGAAAACACATTGATCCCAAATTTGGATGCGAATAGTGTAATAGTTCTTGACAAAGCTTTCTATCATTCGCGACAGCTCATCATCAAAGTACCGAATAAAAATTCAAGGAAAGATGAAATACAAAGTTTTTTAATAGATAACAATTTGTATTTTGAAGATAACTATACCAAAAACCAACTACTTGAAGTTTTACAGACAAAAACATTTGAAAAAGTGTATGCCCTTGAGAGTATTGCTGAAAAGTATGGACACATCATACTGAGACTTCTCCCGTATTTTGCATAAGAAAGGACTCACACGTTAAAAGGTAAGACCTCATTAGTCCTTAGCTCGCACAAGTTTCGACTTCAGAGGGTTGTCGTTCGTAGGGGTGCGGCAGCTGGTTAACGGAGAAACATATTTTTTCAACATATTTTAATCGCCTGTCGGATATAATTCAATGTCTGGCGTAGTATTAACCGGGAAAGTATTTGTTTCTGGCAGGCATTTACCAGAACCTACTGTGTAGGTACGTTGGAAGAGATGGATGTTTTGAGGTCTTATTTTGAAATATCTATTTTCTTATATTTAGACTTACTTGTGCTCAAGTTTCTATACCGTCATTTTAATTTTCTTCCGAGTGAGGTTCAAATTAATAGAAATGTATATGAAAACTAATCCGTGTGACATGTTGCTCTTGAAGAAGTGAATTTGACCGGAATATATCGTATTTATTTTTTGAATGCGTAAGTGATGAAAATAAAAAAAAAATCCTAGCCTGATGAAATTTTCTTAACGGTTTGTGAAAGTATTTGTGTTATGGTCTAATTCTGAGCGAAAATCAACAACGTTAAAGTCCAATTTGATTTATGTTTATTAATAAAAAATCCCATATATTGACGATTATATTGGTGAAACTGTACAGGTGGAAGAATTTTCAAAGTCAGTTCAATAGTTTTTGAGTTAATCCATTACAAACAAAAACAAAAAAAACGAATGATAGTTTAGATATACATTACTACTGCATTATTTTGATATTGCCAAGACACCAAGACAACTAGTTCAAAAAATAAAAGTCTATCGAGACGTTCAACCATTTAAACAATCGAAAGAACTCACCTCATACGCAACTTGATCCTGGCGCGAAACTTTCTCTGGAGCGCGTTACGCTCGGTCAGTGTCACGAAGTGAGCTTGCGAAGGGCCGACGAAAGTAATACTAACCCTTGCGACCACTTGCTGCGCTCAACACGTGTCGGCCAGCAGATCAGAGCGGTGTTTTTGACAGGCGCCTATCTCGGCCCAGAGCTGGATGTCGATGTCAAGTTCAGGGTTTCTTCGCGGTTTCACGCTAACACTCTGGAGAGGAGATACGGAAAATCAAAGTCGAATCCAGTTATTTCCCCATGTGGAATGATTATAGTGACACATTTTTATTTTGTATTGCTTTACTGACATAAAAAAGCTGAGATTGCGATTGAGACGGGAAACGGGAGACCATTTTTTCTGATTCGCAGATTTTTTTTTATTATTATGATGAAATTTTCATTCAAGCAATATTAAATTAAAAGTTGTATACCAATTTAAATTTGGTTTTCTTTTGTGGAATAGTGGTGGTCAATTAAGACTTTAAGGGTCCAATTTGGGAACATATATTCATAAAGAAGATCGTATATTCGTGAACAATAAAAATAATCCCGTCAAATTATATCCAGTCGTTTCTGAATGTAGCATCTCAGATCACTACTCCGTAATATTACATTATATAACATTATATTACATTATAATATAACATATATAACAATATATAACATATATAACATTATAGTACTATAACATAGAAAAGATCGTATATTCGTGAACAATAAAAATAATCTCGACAAATTATATCCAGTCGTTTTTAAATGTAGCATCTCAGATCACTTCTCCGTAATATTACATTATATAACATTATATTACATTATAATATTACATTATATAACATTATATTACTATAACATAAAAAAGATCGTATATTCGTGAACAATAAAAATAATCCCGTCAAATTATATCCAGTCGTTTCTGAATGTAGCATATCAGATCACTGCTCCGTAATATTACATTATATAACATTATATTACATTATAATATAACATATATAACAATTTATAACATATACAACATTATATTACTATAACATAGAGAAGATCGTATATTCGTGAACAATAAAAATAATCTCGACAAATTATATCCAGCCGTTTTTAAATGTAGCATCTCAGATCACTTCTCCGTAGTATTACATTATAACACATTATAAACATATATAACATTATATTACTATAACATAAAAAAGATCGTATATTCGTGAACAATAAAAATAATCCCGTCAAATTATATCCAGTCGTTTCAGAATGTAGCATCTCAAATCACTTCTCCGTAATAGTACATTGTATAACATTATATTATTATAACATAGAGAAAATCTGAACAATAAAAATAATTTCGACAAATTATATCCAGTCGTTTTTAAATGTAGCATCTCAGCTCACTTCTCCGTAATATTACATTATATAACATTATATTACATTATAATATTACATTATATAACATTATATTACTATAACATAAAAAAGATCGTATATTCGTGAACAATAAAAATAATCCCGTCAAATTATATCCAGTCGTTTCTGAATGTAGCATATCAGATCACTACTCCGTAATATTACATTATATAACATTATATTACATTATAATATAACATATATAACAATATATAACATATACAACATTATATTACTATAACATAGAGAAGATCGTATATTCGTGAACAATAAAAATAATCTCGACAAATTATATCCAGCCGTTTTTAAATGTAGCATCTCAGATCACTTCTCCGTAGTATTACATTATATAACATTATATAACATATATAACATTATATTACTATAACATAAAAAAGATCGTATATTCGTGAACAATAAAAATAATCCCGTCAAATTATATCCAGTCGTTTCAGAATGTAGCATCTCAAATCACTTCTCCGTAATAGTACATTGTATAACATTATATTATTATAACATAGAGAAAATCTGAACAATAAAAATAATTTCGACAAATTATATCCAGTCGTTTTTAAATGTAGCATCTCAGCTCACTTCTCCGTAATATTACATTATATAACATTATATTACATTATAATATTACATTATATAACATTATATTACTATAACATAAAAAAGATCGTATATTCGTGAACAATAAAAATAATCCCGTCAAATTATATCCAGTCGTTTCTGAATGTAGCATATCAGATCACTACTCCGTAATATTACATTATATAACATTATATTACATTATAATATAACATATATAACAATATATAACATATACAACATTATATTACTATAACATAGAGAAGATCGTATATTCGTGAACAATAAAAATAATCTCGACAAATTATATCCAGCCGTTTTTAAATGTAGCATCTCAGATCACTTCTCCGTAGTATTACATTATATAACATTATATAACATATATAACATTATATTACTATAACATAAAAAAGATCGTATATTCGTGAACAATAAAAATAATCCCGTCAAATTATATCCAGTCGTTTCAGAATGTAGCATCTCAAATCACTTCTCCGTAATAGTACATTGTATAACATTATATTATTATAACATAGAGAAAATCTGAACAATAAAAATAATTTCGACAAATTATATCCAGTCGTTTTTAAATGTAGCATCTCAGCTCACTTCTCCGTAATATTACATTATATAACATTATATTACATTATAATATTACATTATATAACATTATATTACTATAACATAAAAAAGATCGTATATTCGTGAACAATAAAAATAATCCCGTCAAATTATATCCAGTCGTTTCTGAATGTAGCATATCAGATCACTACTCCGTAATATTACATTATATAACATTATATTACATTATAATATAACATATATAACAATATATAACATATACAACATTATATTACTATAACATAGAGAAGATCGTATATTCGTGAACAATAAAAATAATCTCGACAAATTATATCCAGCCGTTTTTAAATGTAGCATCTCAGATCACTTCTCCGTAGTATTACATTATATAACATTATATAACATATATAACATTATATTACTATAACATAAAAAAGATCGTATATTCGTGAACAATAAAAATAATCCCGTCAAATTATATCCAGTCGTTTCTGAATGTAGCATATCAGATCACTGCTCCGTAATATTACATTATATAACATTATATTACATTATAATATAAACATTATATAACAATTTATAACATATACAACATATATTACTATAACATAGAGAAGATCGTATATTCGTGAACAATAAAATAATCTCGACAAATTATATCCAGCCGTTTTTAAATGTAGCATCTCAGATCACTTCTCCGTAGTATTACATTATATAACATTATATAACATATATAACATTATATAACTATAACATAAAAAAGATCGTATATTCGTGAACAATAAAAATAATCCCGTCAATTATATCCATCGTTTCAGAATGTAGCATCTCAAATCACTTCTCCGTAATAGTACATTGTATAACATTATATCAATATAACATAGAGAAAAATCTGAAAACAATAAAAATAATTTCGACAAATATATCCAGTCGTTTTTAAAATGTAGCATCTCAGCTCACTTCTCCGTAATATTACATTATATAACATTATATTACATTATAATATTACATTATATAACATTATATTACTATAACATAAAAAAGATCGTATATTCGTGAACAATAAAAATAATCCCGTCAAATTATATCCAGTCGTTTCTGAATGTAGCATATCAGATCACTACTCCGTAATATTACATTATATAACATTATATTACATTATAATATAACATATATAACAATATATAACATATACAACATTATATTACTATAACATAGAGAAGATCGTATATTCGTGAACAATAAAAATAATCTCGACAAATTATATCCAGCCGTTTTTAAATGTAGCATCTCAGATCACTTCTCCGTAGTATTACATTATATAACATTATATAACATATATAACATTATATTACTATAACATAAAAAAGATCGTATATTCGTGAACAATAAAAATAATCCCGTCAAATTATATCCAGTCGTTTCAGAATGTAGCATCTCAAATCACTTCTCCGTAATAGTACATTGTATAACATTATATTATTATAACATAGAGAAAATCTGAACAATAAAAATAATTTCGACAAATTATATCCAGTCGTTTTTAAATGTAGCATCTCAGCTCACTTCTCCGTAATATTACATTATATAACATTATATTACATTATAATATTATATTATATAACATATATAACATTATATTATTATAACATAGAGAAGATCGTATATTCGTGAACAATAAAAATAATCTCGACAAATTATATCCTGTCGTTTTTGAATGTAGTATCTCAGATCACTAATCCGTAATATTACATCATATAACATAACATTATATTACATTATATAACATTATGTAACTATAAAAACATAGAGAAGATCGTATATTCGTGAACAATCACTACTCCGTATTATTACATTATAAATTGTCGGAAGAATAGCATTGGAAATCAATGGAGTGAATGTACGCGAATCAACCATTGAGGCCAATAAAACAGTACAGGTACGAGAAAATTTAACACAAAGAAAAATGAAATCAACAGAAATTTTTGGATCCCAAATGATGATTAGGTACTTCAATAAATACAAATAATGGTGAATTTGTTACAAAAATACAGATTATTCTGACCATTTTGGTGAATTTAAATGTTATAAAAATAAGGGTCAATCCGTACGGAGTGATTTAATTCAACTAAGTTTAGTGCAGGTAGAAACACCGAACTCTTGTGTGCCATGTGAGACCAACGACTTTGTAAGTACATGTGGCGGATAACCGACGGATAAATAACAACAAACTCAGCTACATGCCGCGAAGAGTGTTGCAGTAAAACTATCCGACACCTGAGCAACGTCTTCCGTTGTGAAGATTCGTCGTAAGTAACTTCCTGCCTATCCCTAGCAAACCACCAAATGGCCCTTCCCCGAGGTTGTGTTTTCTGAGATAGAATATTCCCCACTTGGTGACTCTGCATTTTCTGTCCACCCCCACTCGCTTCCGAGTGATCCTCAACTTGCTATTTGGCACTTCAGAGAGATTGATATCTACCCTTTCATGCTTGCAAGTCAGCATCTGGTGCTTATTCTCATTTCTTATCAGTTGTTTGTTATACCTGACTGTGTAGTGTATAGTATGTGCATGGTGGTTTCCTGTACCTAGCTGGAGATGAGCGTGTGTGTGTCTGTCCGTCTGACTGTCTGGTCACCGGAGCCGGTGACTTTTGGAAGTGATCTCTCTGGTTTTGCCTTATTGGTCTCATTAATTGTCCCTCTCGCGGAATCTGTATGTATATTTCTGCGCACTATCCTCAGGCAGTGGAGGCATTCAGGATGATGGGGAGTAGGATTGGCTTGATCCCGTCTGTATCCGATGATGCGATCGAGGTTGTGTCGAACGGCTTTCGCCAGTCACAGGTTCTGTGTCATATAGGACCTGAATGTTAGTTTCCTGTAGAAGATGACGCTCAGGTATCTCGCTTCATGTGCCCAAGGTATCTCCTTCCAATGTAGACGAGATGTCCTTCCGGGTTTACCTCTTCCAGGTGGATAGTATCTATCGCCTGACTCTTGTCAGGGTTGATACTGATTTTCCAGAGGTTGGCCCATTCCTCTAATAACTTCGCTTATTGGTGCAGGTATCTTGTAACTAGCGCTTGACTGGTGGATCTTGCCAGCAGAGCTGTATCGTCCCCGTAGAAAGCCAACTTGTTGAAGTTCTTCTCTCAGGACTTGAAGTTCCGTTGATTATTCCGGGCTGAATCCGTTCTGTTCATCCGGTAGGATAATCACTTCTCGGTTTGATTCTCGATTTTTTCAGGATGACGCGTTCCGCTACCTTGCTCATCAATGGAGTCGAACTTATCAACCTATGATTGCCAAGGAATGTGTTTTTTTTCGATTTTGAGATCATGATTACCGTTGCCTTCTTGAAGGAATACGGTGTTGCAGTCGGACTATAGCGTTGATGATCTTCGTCTAGGGCTTTCCGGGTAGCGAAGCCACTCACGATGCCTCAGACTTCCTCCAGGGATGTGAAGCCTAGGATTTGAGCGTCATCTCTTTTCCGCCATCCTGTTCTGTGCACCGTTTGTTAGATGATGTTTTCCATCACGTCAGTATGGGGACATCATTTTCTCTACATTATCAGTAAATGCTTCACCATTTTCCTGATCGGTGCAGACGATAACTTGCTCTCGGGTGACCTATCTCAAGAGTTTCTGCATTTTCCTTGCAGATTGGTCTTCAAATTCTACTGTGAATAGGATGGGGTTGTCGTACGAGGACCCTTCGTCAAGCATTTCCATCTCCGATCTGCACTTATGACGATGTCGAGAACTTGATCCGCTTTGGGATTAGTGAGTTTGAGTGTCCGGGGCGACCGCGGTGTCCTCAAATTCCATTGGCAAGCAACCTCCTTCTCCGGTTTTCGTTCCTACATTTCTTGATTAGGAGCAGTTTCACTTGGATAGGTACTCCTGCGTCCTATGATGAGATAGTCGAGCGGCTTTTGCCAGCCATACCCTTTTTTGGAAATGGGACCAGAACGTTGAGTTTCCTGTCGGTAAAAGTTACCTTAGCTAGTCATAATCTTCGCCTGAAGTTGATTTAGTAGACTGGTCACTGCGTCATCTGCAGACAAAATCCGAAAGCAACTTCATAAACACATACTCCGGAGAGGTACATGAAATGCCTGAGTATAGGTGGAAACATCGAATCATTGCCTCTCATCTCTTATGGAAAACCTACGACCTTGTAGATACGCGTGGCAGATACCCGACGAAAAAACAACAACAAATCAAGTTAGATATATGCCGCGCTGAGTGTTGAGAAAAACCATCTTAAACTTGTGAAACGTCTTCCGTTCGGAAGATTCGTCGGAAATGAATTAGTATAATTTTTATATAAAAGAAATTATTTTCGACGAATCTTCAGAAGGAAAGACGTTACCAACACATCTTTCATAGAAAGATTTGTAACCAGAGTATTAAAAACACTAATTTATTGTGGTTCAAAATGAAATGTATAGATACTTTTTTCAACAATCATACCTTTTTCTGGAGTATAATGTCAATGTTGAACTTTTTACCGCAGTTTTCTCTCATACCTACAGATAGACAGTGATATATCCGATATGTCGCTATATTTCAATTTCTAAATCTATTGCATCGTTTTGTGGTCCGGTCGACTATTATCGCCCAATTCCCAGTCAAAATATGAAGCTAGTTCTCTCACTGAAGTAAAAGGGTTTAATAAATATACAAATTTATCAACCTGATGAAAGTTTCAAACTATCAGAAATTACTCGTAAAAATAGTCGTCACCAAAAATTACTATTTCTAGTAGAAGCACTTGAACGAGCTGTTAAGGGAGGCGAAGCAAGAATTGCCAATAGAATGCAGAAACGGTTAGACCAAAAGAGATGAAATAATTTTTCTGAAACGACTTCTTACGATTCATTTAAGCTGATAGGGTAGTTCTGAATCAAGGGGATATGTACATAACGGAAATGTTCTCGCTTATTTGGAGTTTCAATTTCACATTACGAGATGCTCCCAGAAGAACATTTGGAAAAATGTAAAGTGCAGCCTTGTGACGGAGCTGAACGACACTAAACAAAGTGTATTATTGTTTTTGGTCGGTCGGTAGCCAAGCGGTTCGACGTGGGTGCTTTGTTCACTCACTCGAAATGACTGCCGTGTTGGTCGGTGTTTCAAGCCCTAGTCTGAACGATCGATCTTCACTTGCTATCGTCCAACCCGTCTTAGGAATCACTCGTTAAAAGTTAAGACCTCGTTAATCCTTAGTTCGCACAAGTTTCGACTTCTGAGGGTTGTCGTTTGTAGGGGTGCGACAGCTGGTCAACGGAAAAATAGATTTTAAAGAGATTTTTTTTGTGATTAGTTTTTGTAAGGGAAAAATCTAGATAGTGGACGTGAAATAATTGTTTATACGGTTTTTCAACTTCTGCCAGTTAACAGGAATACATATGGTATGCCTAATTCAGTCCTGATGACATAACATCCTTTCAGTGTACTCGTATAGATAAGGTGTACTCTGATAGATAAGGTAGGTATGCATCCAGATAAAATGATACATATTGTCGAATTAAACGATATTGTGCACTCTTAAAGATGGCGGCACTTTCAAATGCCAAAAAAACCAATACCCATAAGTGAACCGGCAGCAAACTAGTCTACGTGGACTGTAGACTTGGCGGTTCGTATTGGATAATTTTTACTAACCGAGTTTTATGATTGGCTGAAGAGTCATAAAATTAAATTTGAAGTCATTTTATGATGACGAATAGAAATCGGGGAATGCAGGGATGGTTATCGCCGTCGTGTTCAGTTCAGTAACTTTTCGCGATTTGAGTGATGAAATTCGATATTGGTGCAGTTATAATTACTTAAAATTTTTGTTATCTGTTTGAAATGTGGCGTTCTTGGACAAGTACTAATAGTAATAACGAGTGTGATAACAACGCTTACTTTTTCCTGTGTAGTGGTTCCAATAGCGATGGTGAATAACGCGAGATACTAGTGAATAAGATTCGGATGCATTTTAATATTGAAACACAGAGAGTATTTTTCAATGTATATAAGTTTGGTGCCGAGGAAAACAAACTATTACAAGCAACATTGACCGAAGCAACATATTTGACCGAAATTCCTTCCTCAACTGTTCGTAAAATAGTCAAAAACAAACCTTTCAAACGCAAACGCTTCCTATCATTCGCGATATTTCATCAAAGTACCGAATAAAAATTTGAGAAAAGATGAAATATAAAGTTTTTTAATGGATAACAATTTGTATTTTGAAGATTACTATACCAAAAACCAACTAAGTACTTGAAGTTTTACAGACAAAAACTTTTGAAAAAGTGTATGCCCTTGAGAGTATTGCTGAAAAGTGTGGACACGCCATACTGAGACTTTCTCTCTATGTTTGTGTTTTCAATCCCATCGAGTTGATTTGGGAAAAATTGAAACAAAGCATCAGGCGTAAAAAATTTCTTCCATAATTTGCTAAGAAGGTAATAGAGCCAATTAAAGAAGAAGACTGACAGAAAAGGGTTAAAAATGTAACTTTAGTTGAATATGGAGATTGGACACTTTCATATTAATGGTGGAAATACATTCATTATTGATTTAAATGATGACAGTGATAGTGAAATAAAGAATATGGAAGAGGAATTATCAGAAGCTTTCGAAGAAAGTTAGTGAAGTGTTTTTGAAGCGATCGATTATATATATGTATATGTGAGTAAGTAAGTAGTTATTTGAAAACCCACTTTCCCAACTCACCTGTATAAACAAAATATTTGTTTTATATATGTGTTAGGAAACACACGTTAAAAGGTAAGACCTCGAAATGAATTTCGAAACATTAATCGCTTCCAACTACCTATACCTATACCTTTAGTAAAGGAATAACAGATTTAAAGTTTTGATTTGAGCGCATGAATCATATCTGCAACGTATCATTTCCAACTCTGAGTGTTCGTGAGTTTTCGAAGGATCTAACACCAATTAATATTTATTAAACATTTACCAGGAGACATTCAATGAAATTAGAGATTCTTCAGTATTATTGAATTCCAATCGGAACTACCTTTCCAGAAGTTGACAACCTACGGATATTCTGGGGTCTTCCAATTGATCAGTATCTTATTTTTATTTATTTGTATACAATTCAAAATGTATTCATTAGGTTACTAATCACGGGAAATACAAGGAGTTTATGTCAATTATTTTCTTATTGCGGTTTACAATGAGTTCCTCTACTTCTGATGTGGGTCACATTGCGATAACAAACTATCCAATAAAGGGGAAAACCAAAACAAGTCAAAACTACCCCTTGGTCATCTACCGACTTATCTCGTAATACTCAAATCTAGTCTAGACGTCGAATTGTATCACGATGCAGTCTAGCCGATGAAAATAAGATGTAGCAAAAGAAATGTGGAATATCGTTTTCCAAATTGAGGCCATCATTGTATAATAAAGCATTCGAAAAAGGTAACAACAAGCCTGGGAAACCGAAAAATTCTCGATAATGTAACGACTTTGCCTATCGAAACAGCCGTTCTGGGCCTCTTTTCGAAGAATTATTAATATAATTGGACGGGAAGGTGTCATATTTCGGATCCTCACAATGAAAATACATTTGCGCTGCATATACAGTGTCACACACTTAAGATGAAGACACCCTCTGCATTTTAGTCAAGGAGAAAACAAAATACAGGAAAATCCTTGAAGCGCTCTCAGAGCGGTGCCTGTGCGAAAGTAGCGAATCACATTGGATTTGAATCGCTGGAAATTAAATACATTTGGAAAAACTTTCTCAGGAAGTTTATGCCACATAAACGCAATTATCCAGATGAGAGAGTTCTTAAACAGTGAAGTTCAAGGTTCTCTACTGAGTTGAACCTAAAAACGATGAGCAGCCACAGTCCGTCGCGTATCTCTGATATGTACCGCTCTTGGTGGAATCAAATGTGCCAAGTCACTTGAACTCCTCCCGTGAAAGTATCTATAGAAGGGAGACAAATCTCCAACCTTTCTTCGATGTTCCAGGCTATCAAAGTTGCAGGTGACGTTCGCGTCTCCAATCAGGCGGATGGATCTTTTCTGGATGGAATCCACAACTTAAGAGTGTGCTTAGGGGCGGAGCTCCATACATTAGAACCAAACTCCAAAGAAGGTCTGATCTGAGCTTTATAAAGCATCAAAAGTTGCTGAGGTGTGCACAGTTTTCTGGTTCGGAACAGTGTTCCAAGCTTTTGAGAAGCAGCCTTTGCAATTCCAGCGACATGATTGTGCCAAGACATATTGGTGTCCATTTTAACCCCCAACAAACTTAATGAAGCAGAAAGCGGAATTGTCTAGTCTGACATTATTATATCCGGTTCAGAGACATTTATCTTCTTGGATATAACCGATGCCTGGGATTTTGTGGCATTGAATTGAACCTGGTTACTTTCACCCCAATTCGAAATTACTTCTAGATCCTCATTAAGATATGCAACCTCCTGCTGCTGGTGAAGATGTGCCTCCGTAGCCGATATCCTGGAATCCAAATGGAATGACGAGACAAGTGTGCTGTCGTCAGCAAAGCAATATATTGGATTCTTGTTTTTTTACTAATAAGTCGTTGATATACAGTAAAAAGAAGGTTGGAGACAATATGGATCCCTGGGGAACACCAGCGTTGATGTGAAAGTATTCGAGAGATATCCATCGACGCCCACTTGCAGGAAACGTTCTTTTAGGAAGCTGAAGAGCCATTACAGAAATGATCCAACGACCCGAAGTTTGGCAAACCCTCTTGCCACACACGGTTAAAGGCTTCAGAAATATCAAGCGCAACAGCTCTTTATTCTCCATGTATCTCGATTGCGTTATTCCAAATATGGGTGACATACGATAGAGGTCGCCTGTTGATCTTTGTTTCCGAAAGCCATATTGATGATCGTTCAAGATGTTGAAGTTTTCCAAATACTTGAGGATATGGTAGTTTACGACTTTCTCCATGATTTTTGATATCAGTGATAGCAAAGCGACTGGTCTAAAGTTATTTGACAGATTATTCTTACCCTTTTTGGGAATATGCTGAACGCGAGCAATCTTCCAACAAGAAGGAAAAACCGCTTTCTTGTAAAACAGCTTGAAAAGTCTGCAAAATATACTGATGCTAGTCCATTTGCGCACTTTTCAAGTACGATGTTGATATTAAGCTGTTTCAAAATTCGTACAGGCATAGACCTTTATAAGCCGCACTTTTCGTAATATTTAGCCCGAATGACAGCCCAGCCTACTGGATTACTGCGTTCCTGTGAAAAGGTTAAATTCTTGATATTTTTCTTTGCGTTGATGATACCGAATTAAGTTATTTAAAAAAGTTGCTTAGAAATCGATTTTGATCTATATATACAGAATTTCAACCCAAAATTCGAATTTTAAATATTGTTTTTTTAATTTTCATATTCAAGTCCGATCTTCTACGACAATTATAAATTCGTTATAATGTAGGAACAAGAATAAAAAAAATCTAATATTCATCATGACAAATTCAAATTTTGATCATCAGCTACTAAAAAACCACAGAGGATCAAAACTAAATGACAATTAATGAAGCCAATTTAACAGGAAATAAAATAAACACTAATATTGGAAACCAGTTCCAAATATTGTCTCTCTCCACTGGCCGGCTCTCAATTCTGATACATATTTCAATTATTTTTCCACCATCAATTGAAAATCGGACTTGAATATGAAAACTACAAAAAAAAAAAATTCGAATTATGGGTTGAAATTCACCATGTAGAGTCAAAATTGATTTCCTAGCAACTTTTTTGAGTGACTTATTTCGGTATCTCCTACGCGAAGCAAAATATCGATAATTTGCCTTTTTCGCAGAAACTCAGTAGGCTGGGTGTAATGCTGTCACTCGGGCTAAGTATTGTAAAAATTGTGGCCCATGAAGGTCTACGCCTATACCAAAACTCAAATATCTGCTTTCAAAAACAACTAAAATACAGGGGCGTCTTCATCTTAAGTGTGTCACACTGTATGAACAGTTTCAAATGAATGAATTTGTGCAAAATGGCATGTATTTGCCTATATCTAGTGCTTTGGAAAGCATCATTATTTAGATCAAAGCACGTTTGCTGGATCGATAAAGAGCATATGAGTCTTTGTTTGTTCAAAACAATTTACCGCACCAACACCGTGATAAAAGATATCAAACTCAGCGACTCTGTGAAATGCAAACAAGCCAAGCATTGCTTTTATTGCTCTCTCTAGTTCAGAGGAGATAATGCCTAATTAGAAATGGTTTATTTCTGTAATTATGACTAGGATTTTGAATGAGTTTAAATAGAAATTATGAAATGTCCAAATCGCAATTTTCTTCTCAACTTACTTCAGATGTTAATAGCTAGTTTCCTGAATAGAATCTAACGTCTTTGGAGTATGCTAGCAGTCGGAGCTATACACAGGATGTCCCAGAATTTATTTGTAAAGCTAGAAAAAAAGAGAAATGCCAGAATGCTCTCGTAAGATAATCTTTGGAATCGGTGTTACCATTGCAGTTTTCAATAAACCTTACCCAACTTTGTTTTTTTTTTCAAATGGCAGCCCCAAAATATTTCCACTTTGAGTCCACATGTCACTGTAAATGCTATCACACATAATTTCTTATTCAGTCAATATGCGATATTTTCGTGTGAGAAGTGTTGCAGAAATTAAACAAAGTGAGCTTGGAAAGACGTTGAATTGCCTTCGTAAGAACATCATCGACATCATCTTTGAAAAAAATATCTTCTAATTCAGTTTTTGAAATGGCATCCTAAACGAATTCACAGTCTACCAGGAGTTGCTTCCAACCTGGGGGTAGATGTCACTTCTACTCGAGGATGAAATGTTTTTCTGAAAATGAGTCCGGGAATAGATGCACGGACAAATTCTAAGCAACTACTGTTATATAAAGTTTTTCTGAAAGTTAACACTCTTCGACTCCTTTGCGATTAAATGTGTCAATATTTCAACTAAACCCACGTTTTCAAAGGGTTTTTCGCGAATAACTAAAAAAGTAAGTTTTTTATCGAAAAAATCTTACTCAATTAAAATATAGCTCTTGGAGAAAACAAACAGAATGATGGATTTATGACGTCACTAGACCAAATACAAATAATGATAATAATATTGGAGTACTTCTTGGAATCATGCCCTCCCTATTCAAAATCATGCTGGCTTGCCGCACGAAGGCAGAAATCTTGATCGGACAAATGCAGAAGGCTGTAATAACTGTTGGCTCATTGCGCCTGCTTACGGAACATGATTCTCGGACCCCATGATCACCTACTCAAGGTATGGGGAGCGGTCATTGGTTGATGATGCTGGCGCGCCCTTCCGAATGTATCGGAGCTTCGTGGGCAGATCCCGACCGACACAACCTTCGGGAAAAAATGGAAATTGTAGATAACAATTTTAAAAATAACATATAATTTCCAGGAGTAAAGATCAAAGTTCAATTTGGTTTTTGGATGAATCCATCCACCTAGATCTTGACGTTATTCTCTAGTGTAGTGATTGAAATTTTCCCGAGACAACCTTGATCGAAAAGCCAAAAGATCTCTAAAAAAAATGAGATCTTGTGAAAAAAATTGAGATCTTGTGAAAAAAATTGAGATCTTGTGAAAAAAGTTGAGATCTTGTGAAAAAGTTGAGATCTTGTGAAAAAAGTTGAGATCTTGTGAAAAAATTGAGGTCTTGTGAAAAAAGTTGAGATCTTGTGAAAAAAGTTGAGATCTGGAAATGGGAGTCGACAGGGGAAGAATTTGAGAATGATCCGTGAATATTATTGAAACGCCACTATATATGTACCGTTATTGCTAAGTAAACATTCCTTAACTTACACATTTCACCTCCCTTATTAGATGTTAACCTCTGGAGTAGTCCAAAACAACACTCTATCTAGATTGTAGTCTATTTCATCTCTCGAAGACGCCGACTTGGTTGGTGGAACGCGCATCGAGAAGAGTGTTGCAGTTCTGGTGTTTGAGAACATTTCTTGTTTTTTTACATGAGAAGATAATGATACACATTTCTCGTCTTCACTAGGTAGGTAGGTACAAAGTGAGTTAGTATATTAGATCGTCCACTGCAACCGGCAGGATGTATTCTGTCTCACACCAATCCAAACTCGACAAAAAAGTCAAGACAGCTTCTGCTGCTGTTGCTATATAAAAACAGAAAGCAATGAAATGAACTTTATATTATTTTTGAGGTTTATGGAAGAATATAAGCTGTTAAACTTTCCCGTGGGTTGAATTTGGAGTGGAAAACTTTGTATTCGATTCCATTTTGGTATATACAGATTTGGAAGCGAAATTAATGAAAAAGAGGACTATAATCGTATATTTTTCTTGTTCTTGCACAGTTCATGATGCAGTATTCAGGAATCTTTGGCAGACGAATTTATTGTTAGGAAATGTATGTCCACTCACTAGTTTAATGTTTATATTTGGTTCAACTCTGAATTTCTTCAAAAAAAATTGTGATAATATCCTGATACAGACATACAAAAGTTGAGAAAGACAAAATTTACGAGGGTGTTCAAAAAAGAGTAATAATCGTAACTTACTGAAACTACTCACAAATTGTCGTCCCTGGCATCGAGAAAGTGGCTCTGTTCAAAGTTATGTCACATACAAAACTTAGTCATCTATACATTTTTTCACTGAGTCTCTGTTTCTGTTTCAAATGCCCCAGTAAAACTTGTCCAAATTTTAATTTTTTTCAACTTCTCTTTTTTACATGAAATCAGCTTCTCAGATAAACAGTTATCTAGTGATGTAACTCAGTTTGATACCTCAGCTGCAATATCTAAGAAAACTAATATAGAGAATGAGAATTGAAACTTTCTATGTTTTTACCAATTCTCATTTCTCATGATGATTTTCTACCACGTAGTAACGGCTACATCCATAAATTATTTTGTCATATTAATCTCTCTAATAGGTCTTACACTAGAATTTACTGAATACATGTAAAAATGGTTACTGAATAATTTCTATATACAAAGTATATAAATTTCTTTACTTAGTTTTCTTCAGCCGTCGACTTCCGGAAAACCGTTTCTAGATTTAGGAATGACTTTTTATATCCTATACATAAGAAATATTTTTATGAAAGAAGTACTGTTTACAGTGCAATTAAATTTTTCAACTCTCTTCCACAAGATATAAGAGACATCGGGATAGCCAACAGTTTTCTGAAGTCTGCGAAAGAATTTTTATGCAATCTAGAGCCTTATACTATAGATGAATATTTTTACAGTCTATTTTAAATATTTGTTTATTAACGCTACACTTATATGTGCACGTGAAGTGTTTTATTCAAATTTTGTTTCTTATTACCCTTTGTAATTTTGTTTACTGACGTATTTCATGAACAAAGTATTTTTTTTACCTTTTGTACAAGATTTACATTACTCTGAGGAAATAAATTAATATATATTTATCTATATATCCATATATTTGAATTGTCAAAAATAAAAACAGCTATTTACAATTGAGGCGAAAGTTTTCAAGTGAATTTTGGGATTTGAAAACGGAAAAACTCTTCCGAAACGTCGACCACTAAAGAGAGGTCAGTACAGAAATGTAATATTTTTTTTTTCATCACGCCATAACTTTTGGGGGTGAACTTTTCAGTTTACCAAAATGACCATTCTCGAAATTTGTATGCTCTTTGATTGATAAGACACTTGCCTTATTGCTTCTTCAGCACCAATCTGAATAACATCATAAAATGAATGTCATTACGTGCTTCATCAATGACATGAGTAGATTCAACTCATTTGTGACATAGTCGTAATTTCATGGAATGAATTGAGTGCTTCATCTTACGATGTTATTCAAATTGGTGCCGAAATATTGAATGTTCGCCATATCACATGTAAGTGAAATTTTACCACTTTCAGATTGTGTAGCAATCCAATACATGATATCTGATTCAATGCCATAGTGTTTGGAATACATACTGAAATAGAAAAAGTGTTTTCTGTATAATTCAATGTTCATTTAGTAGGGGTTTCTAGGGTTTTTTTTTCTCCTGTAATTCATATTTATATGCAAGTGGTTGATTCAAAATGGCTTTTTCTTCCAATTTTGTGACAGAAAGTTACTTCTTTGCATGATCTACAAATCTTTGTAAAGAGTTTATCATTTGCTTTCTTCCTTTCTTTGAAAGATTTACACAATTTTTTGTATAAAGATGGAGAAGTAGAAAGCCAAAACCTTTTTTCCCAGAAATTAATCTCTCCTAAAAATGTACCTCTTTCAATTCAGATAACGAGTGTATTTTGAATAGATCAAAAATAGGAGAAATCGCTGACATTATCACTCACCAAATGTGGGCAAAATCGAGGACGTGTGTTTCTGGCTTTTGGACTCGTCTGCATGGTGCAGCGAAGTATATAGATAATAAACACATTGTTTGTCAAAAACTACACATATGTATATATGCTGACGTGTTATCCCAGGTGTACATCCGTTCGTCTTTGATATAACCACGACGTTTCCGCAAGATCGCACTTGCCATATTCAAGTGCCCAACAGCCCAGATTCTATTCTTTCATCAATGGAGTTTGGTGCGACTCTTTCATACCTGCAGCTGTGGAAAAAGCCCCTTATGGAAAAACCGTAATCTTTTTTTTGGAGCCGTTTCTTGGCTTTACTTTGTATGCTAAGCAAAGGCAATGAAGATTCCATCTATTACCTCAACAGACCCTATCCACGATATATCAACGATGAATGGGACTCCAAATGCAGTCCGTTGCAAAAGCAAGCTTCCACATAGGCCGACGAATGAGATTCGTTTCCTATCTTTCACTACATGGCTGAACCATGATGGATCAGCGTGAGTAAATAAAGGCAACATCTTACGAAGACGCCATCTGTGGGATCGACAGAAGACTTGATCCAAGTATATCAAAAATTGAAAGAGGCTCTCAGGCAATCCGATGCAATGCTAAGCTTCGGCCAGCTTCTGTTTCTATCTCATAGATGGAGTCCAGCAATGCATTCATGGTTCAGCCTTTGTATATAGACTAGTCTATACAAAGGTTCAGCTTAGCACAACTGACACCTATGGAGGATCAAATCAGATGTCTGGTTTTGGATCTTGAATGCTTTCTTTATTGGGTTCTAGTTTCAACATTGTGTTATCTCCTCTCCACAGGGAGTGTTGGTATCTTCAGTAAGGTTTTTGCTTGGTTGCCATCTTCAACACCAATGAAACAGTATTTTCTGATCCGAACACCTTCACAGTTAGTTCATAGCTCAGTGCACAAATCTCAGACCCAACAATCTTTCTAATCTCCAAGTTGGTCCTAATCAGGATCGAATGATTGGTATCAAATGTCTCTTTGGAAAGAAATACATTAATATAGTAACAAAACAACTTTTGAGCCTTTTGTGAAACATGTCTCAACCGGTGAATAGTGGCTCAGATTCATTGTTCCCAGTATAGGAAATGACCATCATTTTATCAATATGAGCGATTTTTGGAATAAAAATACTCAGGTAAGTGAAATACTTTTATTATGTCATTAAAGCATTACATATTCTAATCCATACATAAACACAAAGTCTGATATATACTACTTAGAGAAAACTTAAAAAATAACGCTGATCTGCCCATGACTCTATTTCAAAACCACAGAACATTGAAGAAATAATTTGTACTAGATTGTTCCATGGCATACATAATCTTGAACTCGACAGAAGTCAAGTTCACTATTATAATACAAAACTTTCAATTTTCACTGTTAGTACTATACATGAAGTTAAACATAATGAATATCCCAATAATGAACTTTAAGGCAAACAATATTTATGCCATGTCAAACCAAAAAAAAGGCAGTAAACCAGAAAAAACCAAATCTTGTTGGTTAAGACACAATAGATGTAATATTCATTCAGGAAAAGTCAGTACACGAAATTTCAAACAAATAAAAAAATCTTTAATAATGTGATGCTTCCCGATTTTTTTTTGCAATTACGTACTTTGGAAGAACTGTATTACATTTATCAAAATTTCATAAATTTGGTATTTGCCCATGAAGAAGTCAAAATGGAATGTTTCTTATGATCAAGACTATCAAGAATATGATTACACAAAGTTTATAACCTAAAAAATATTCCACTCTACAATGATAATTGTAAGTCTACAATGATAATTGTAAGATCCATTATATGATTACATACTCCTCATAGGCCCCTTGAGTCTTCTTAATAATTATTGCGTTCCGTGTTGTTATGGACACTGAAAAAAAAAAACAGAATTGAATATTAATTTTGATTTGTTTGGAGATAAGACAAACTAAAACTTTTTACTTATGCCTTGGAAAATACCACTAGTATTGTTTAATAAAGATGACAAAAACATTAATGAATCAACAAAAACTACTGAGATGTAGAAGTAGAGAGCCATAACCTTTCTTTCTCAAAAATTTGTTTTTCCTAAAAAATATAACCCTTTCAATTTACACTGAGAAATACTTATTAAATCTGTGATAGTTTCAGTGAACACTATATTCAGTGATTCTCCGTAGCTTCTAAAAGTTTTTCTATACCATATTCATTTCCAAAACAAACTCAAAGGAAAATGCTTAATAGTCATCCGAATCTGCAGTTTGACTTTGGATATAATTCAGTCATGTCTACCTGTGATCAATTGTAGCTCATTGGTTTACAGCAATCATGACCACCATGACTTCAATTTATGTTTACTCAACTGAAGCATTTTTCTGTTTTTATGGAGCTTGCCTTGGACTTGACTATATTATAAAACATCTTTTGTTGTGGGTGGACTTATATAATCTGATTTCTACAATCAAAACACATTTTGGAAAAAGTTTGTCTGATTCCGATTCAAGTTCTTTGAAATGTGAATATGAACAAACAACAATAGTATACTAATATACAAGTAAAGTGAACAAAGAATATGTCAGAACCAGATTGAAAAAACTAATGAAGATGTGAGGTTGTTTGGCAAGATGAAATAAAATTTAAATGGTTCTCCAAATAGTAGGATTTTAAAACAATCACTGCAAACACATAGTATTGATTGAACAAATATTTTCATCCATTTGATAGAAGAAAAGAGAGGAAATTGTTTTCAGTTTTATCTATATCATACAACTACAATACAAAATTCTAGAAGAAAAAGTAAGACATCTTTCTTCGATCAAATATGTTTTAGTTGCAGCTTGTACTTCAACATGAATTAATGCCCTTCCTAGAGGTTTATTGTCCATAGGAAAGGGGCAAAGTAGACTGTGCAGTGGTAAACAACACTTCGGCATCATAGCACAACTACCTATCAACCAGTTTGGATTTATAATTGCAGTTTTCAGAATAGTTTCAAGTACAAGTTCAATCACCTGGTCTTAATCTGATTATAAGAACAGACAAAATTCAGTTTTCCATATTTTTTAAACCTTTACAAATCAAACCACATAACATGTATAAAACTTCCATGCTCAATGATATCATTTCTTGAAGAATATTAGTAGGCGAGACAAGCATCTAGAATAGCTTATTTGCCGCTCTAGTGGGTGGGTGTGATAAAAGTAATTTTACAGATATATAATAATTTTACACATTCTAAACTAATCTAAACCAATTCCATATCTGCTTAGCAATTTATGGTATCAATTAACATGTGAAAACTTCGAAACCGATCTTACAGGTTTAGATAGATAAATCTTCAACATATCCTGATATACATATTTAATTATAATTTACAGAAATGATTGATGAAATATAGAACATACTTAGAAATGAACTGTACAATTACTCTTCACAAAAATTTCAAAAATAAACTTGGTACAGAAATAAACGTGAAACAACAGATTTATTATTAGGAAATGAATTTCATCAGAATGGATTGAAAAACTGCTACAAATTTATATTTCTATGTAATTTGTTAATTTACCTCAATATTTAATTCCCGCAGTATGAATTTTGATAAAACTCTTTCATGAATTCTAGCTACAATTGCTGTCACTATTTATACTAAACAAATATATTTTGTATAAGTTCACTTTCCTAATCCTCACAAATAGGATAAATAATAAAAGGTATTCATATACGTATAATACATTATGAAAATTTGATATTTGTCTGAAATACTTAAAAGTTACCTAATACAGAGTTTTGGTTTTTCACGTCCTAATTTCACAGAATGTTATCAGGAGATTGTGAGGAACGAAAAATTCTAAAATCATGCGAATTTTTTTGAAGTTAATTAATAAAGCTGACGACGTTGAGAACAATCTGAATGATCTTCTTGTGACTACTCACAACTGATCGTCATGACGTGCACAATAGTGATTCATCAATCAAAGAAGTTGACAGGTTCGTTTTAACAAAAATTGTAAAATTTTATTGACACTGATTTGGAACCATTCCGAATTGAGCGATCACGCTTACACCAAGATTTGAATTTATCCATAACTCTAACTTTTGCTAATAGTTCATCTATCGTTTGCCTTACGGATGTAAACATCCTATATATGAAAATCTTCTGATCTATAAAATAGTTTGAAATGTTGTATTTCAACGATAAGTTAGTGAGATTTGCATTCCACTTCATGTAAAAATACTTTACAAAAAAATTGAACATCATAGTACATATTAATTCACAACATAAAAGAGAAGATGAGTGCTAGATAGTGTATGTATAGAATTGAGGAACAAACAATAACTCTTTAATTTTTTTTAGTTAGGTAATAGTCATTATTTTTGTTATCAATATGAAATCATTCAAAACCACTTATCATCAAGAAATAATACCTATTTTTACAACACCATTATGTACAATGATTGAATATAATATTTATTCAGAAAATTATGAATGCTCACAAAAACATAATTTTTGAAAAACTGAAATTCACCTTTTAATTTATAATGTTAACATTGAACCGTCATGGAAATATCCACTACTTCACTTGAGAATGGTATAATAAACCGAAACCGGTCTTAACAATTAAAAATCTTGGTAGAAATTGTGACAAAAATTATTTTCTCTATCGAATATAGAGGTCATCAATAGAACAAAATACCCACTAAGTTAACCCTCCAAGTTCCAATGTCGCATTTCAACAATATCAAAAGTGCGTTACTGCAGTAAACATACGTTTTGTTTCATATGGCGTTATTTTTCAAAACCTGAAGATAAACGGTAGTATAAAATTGAATTAATGTGTCAAACAAAGCAGCGAAATTCCGACACTTGAGGTGAGTCAAGCAGGCTTACTGACATATATATTCGTTTAGTATAGTTGAAGTTTGAAATTAAATAATAATAAATGCATTTCTTTATTGTATGGCTCACTTTTGTCAAGACTACTATTTGTCGCAACCTCCAGCTCAGTATTTTGCCGTATTTATACTTAATAAACAGACCTTCATCATACAGGACTATAAAAATCATCTATCTTATGGAAAGCTGGTACAGAAAGAGTTAGAAAAGTTTTGAATGAAACAATGTTTGTTATTTAGCGTTTCTAAAATAATCACATCATAATCATTCAACAAGATATTCAGGCATTCAAAAAATAATTAAATGAATACAAATATTGGACAAAAGTCGATTCACTATAAAAGTATCAAGTTTTATAATGAGCTACCAAATAACTAAAACACAAGGTGAACCAGATAATTTCAGAAAGATAAAATCATATAACTTTTTTCCATTCAAATAGAGTTGAAAATTTTCGATAACTTAGTGAGATTTTTCATGATTGTTTTCAGTCTTTATTTTCAGAGAGTTTCTCAACATTTCGCCAGCACGACTGATCGACATCTTCAGAAGTATGGGTAATTTCTCCAATAAATGCCACACAAACCAACTATTCCAATATATAACTTAATATATAACTTCTTGAGCAAATTATTTATTCATCATTATTAATCGTCTGCTATACTAAATATCCCCAAAATGGTATGAATTCGAAGAGAAGCTCGCCTTCATGAAGAATGGATGACAGAAGGGTGAAGGAAAAGCGGAAAGATCCTGAAGAAGCAGACGGCTTTGTGGGATGATTAGTGATTCCTTGTTAACCAAAACAGAACAACAAAATCACTAGTCTTCCACACAACACCATCCTGTTAGTACAATCCACAATCCAAATCCCCACTTGCGTATTAGTAGTTGACTCCATCGGTTTATGTACAAAAATGATAACGATAAAATCAAATTCTGAAACGCACTGTATGATAAAATCAAACAAAAAGTGTTTGACCGCTAGTGATCAACCCATAAAATGTTTTCAGTATTTGATTTTCTTTAAAGTAATTAGTAAACAACACCACACAACACCGTTAAATAAAATCTGGATATAAGGGGGTTATTTTTAAATTAAGCCACATCTTTACTCAACTACAACATGATCTTCCTTTAATGTCTCGCTTGGGAATTGATGCCAAGATTTGCACTGAAAAGAGGAAATCATTTGAAACGTGAAAAATATATTATCAAAATTATAAAAAAATTATAAATAAAATAATATAAGCGTTTTGAGTAGCTATAGTCAATGAAAATTATTGCTCATTTCAAAACTATTTAGCCAGAAGCATGAAAATTATTATATTTTAATAATGGATAAAATGGTTTTCACAAAAAAGAAAATGGCGAAATAGTAATGATGAAACAATGAATGAAAGTATTCCAAAGAGAAAGGTGAGAATATTTTTTTGATTACTAAATTACCTTATTTTTTGAGGAAGAACAAATTCCTTTCATAGTGGAAAAGAACAAGGTTGTATTGTTTACTGACCTTTCTCACAAAATGAAAAATATAATGTTATAATATGAAGTTTATTGAGAAACGTCTCAAAAATGAAAACTGATATCTTTAAAGCTGAAAATTTAGAACTCACTCAAAAAATATGAATCAAGAAGTCATTGAAATATGGTTAGAATGTAGATGAATTAATGGACTTCCAACAGATCCTAGTTGAAGTTTTCAAGAAAATGAATTGGCATCTATTATTTTCAGAAATGTGTAAGAAAAATCAGTGATTTGGTTATCAATGAGGCACGGATACTATCTTTTCTGTCTCATATTATACCTTTTTCCAAAAAATGAATTAGGAATAGTTACCATTTTGTTGAATACATTAAGGTAAGAGGATAATAGAATAAAAATCCACCTCTTATATCCAGTAGAGTATATACAAAAATGAATAGAGAAAGTGATAATGCTAAATACAATTTACAACTTGTTTCTGTACATGAGTAATTTTGAAACCTAATCAGGATATCTACAAAGGAAAAAATACATATTTTTTGACATATATCTTAGATTCAAACGAATCGGAATTTTTATAATATAATTATTGCATTAGAAAATTCTTTGTTCTGTGGTTTGCAACAATAGTATAAAAAAGGAAAATCCATCAATTTTACAAGGGATAAAATGGAGAATTTAGATGAAAGTATTGAAGTGACAAGCATCCACAAATATTCCACAGAACAATCAAGAAAAACTGATGAAACTGTACATAAAAACTGATGATTATACCCAAAAGTATATATTGAATTCAACTCACCTCTGCTGAAGTAAATATTGTGCCATCTGTATTTGGTTTGGTGCCCCAGTGATGGAGATGATGCGATCATTGGATCCAGGAAGTGGTTCATCAATAGTTATGTTAGCACCTGAATCCATGCGGATTTTTCTGATTCTGCCGCCTCCTTTGCCAATTATGGCTCCAGCAAGCTGAAAAAAAAAAATTCAATGAAAGTTCACGAGTGATAAATGTCGGTGAGTTCAAATGCTTATAGTGCGGGTGGAAAAGTGGAAAATTATTTTGTTTAGGGGTTCATGAAAAAATAGTGAAAACATAGGTTAACTATGACATACCAATTGCAGTAATATATAATCAAGAAATTGCCAAATTTTTTTTCAAGTTTTTAAAACTACTTGAAATAGTCTGTAGACCAATACAATTGGTACATTGAAAGAATACACATTTATACAATGTATAAATACATGTATTTAAAATAATACTAAACTATATATTCGTACAAATTCAAAATATTTTTTGAGTATGTAGTTCAGCAGTGTAAGATATCAATAAACTACCTCTTTCAAACTTAGCGCCAATAAAAGTCGTCAAACTAATGGAAAGATACAATTTGAACTCAGATTTGATTAACTTAATCTTCTAAAGGAATGCTGGTGTTAAAAAAAATCACAAATATTGAAAATCGTCATGTAATGATTTTGGGCAGCATTTTAATTATTCTGTGAAAATATATGGTATAGGAAAATTGAAACTGTAATAACTGTTCAATAAATAATATATGAACAATTTAAACCGTCAAATGATAGTGATATGTCATCCAATAGGTTTCAAAATTTCATTTGTATACCAAGTGCAAGCCATCAAGCTTTTTAAAAAAATCATGGTCACTTCATATGTTTTGCTTTTCTTCTTCACTTAAAGAAGAAAAGGGTGCTATATATATGTGGTTTATCGCATATTTCATTGATGTCGCATGTCTATTCTTTCACTGTCTCAACTGAGAAAGTTATAGTTAACGTTCTTCGTAATTTGTGTTTTCTTATTTCCACTCAAATTTTCCCAGCTCACTTTTTTAGGAGTTCTGACGAATGCAAAAGGGAACTTCATCATTGAAATATTGCATATTCACAAAAACGACTATCTAGTGAACCAAAACTCCATTTATTCTTCAAGTCTTTCATAATTCGATGAATAATTGGATTATTTGTTAATGTTTGTGTTGAAACAAAAATTCAAAAATGTATTGGACCAGGAATCAAGAATGATTTTTATCAAATTTAGGATTCATAGTTTGATAGCATTATATCTCGAATATTTATAAATTATCATTAGTACAACTTCCATAGATTTCTTCTCAGATTTCAAGACTATGAAAATATTTTGCCAGTCTATATTTTCAGATTATAAAAATAAACCCTTGGCATATAAAGGATAACAGACGAGAGCACTTAATAAATACCATTATTAATATTCTTGTCTAACCTTAATTGAACAGTATCTATACTTTCTCTTTCTGCATTGCTCAGTTATAAAATATACAATAGAGAAATCTATAGTTTTCCATTAAAAATATAACAACAGTGTACAGTTCACAAACATTTAACATGACAAGTGAAACACAAAACTAGTAAACCACTACAAAGCTCATAGTATCAACGTATCAGACATGTGCCTCGAGGCTCAGATGTTCTTTTAAACTATTGATGAATGAACTATAACCCGGCAACTCACGTACATGGACAGGTAATTCATTGAAGACTTTTATAGCCTGAGTAAATGGATTGTATAATCGTTTGTTCGTTCTTACCATGCTCAGGTGTAAGTCATTTCTTCCCCTTGTATTATACTCATAAAACTGGTTATTGAGTAGTATATCGTTGTTGCTTTTGATTCTTTTTTTTTATTTTATATATATGTTCTTGCATTGCTCAAGTTTAAGTAGATATTTAATTAGGTGTAGTTCAGTCTGTGAGAATAAATCATTTGTGTGGGTTCGAAATAAAATTTTTATTGATTTATTTTGTAGTGTTTGGATTTTTTTGAAATTAGTAATGCCACAATTACCCCATATGATTAACAGATACCTAAGATTCTCCTATATATATGCATTGTAAACCAAGTATCTATAACTGAAACTCAAGTAACTGGAACACCTATATAGAGCTCCTAACATTGGTACAATTTCATCATAGCATGTAAACGGTTTTTGCAGAGTTTCAAATTAAACCACTGAAAAACCACTTTTATTTATCCAGTCGACATACAGTGTGTCCCAGGATTGATTTTACAAGAGATGTGATAGACTGAAAAGATTTAAATTTTGATTTGAGCTTATGGCCAAGCCAAACTTAAGTTTAGCTTGATGGGAAAAGAACACTTCTGTACCATTATTTATACAAACGAATTTCTTTATTTTGAATCATTATTGTCCTAAGTTAGGACGGTATTTACATAATTGATTATAGAATGGGGAATGTTCCTCGATTTGGGTTATTACAGAAGAAAATAAAGTTTAATTCATGAGTTTTTCAAATTCAAAAAGTATTCAAATTGATGTTTCAAATGATGGGTTTTAATTTTTAAAGGGATTTGTTTCTAATTCACATATTGGCAACAGCACCTATGTCAAGTTGAAATAAATTATACGTACCTAGATATTCTACTTTAAAAAAGGAAAATTATCTTTATAAATCAACAATTAAGGCAAAATATAAATTATAGTTCAATACCACTTCCACAAGCCACATAACCAACAGTTGTTTTATTTATTTATATAGAGTAAGATAGGTTGGGTGTACAAAATGTCATATGTCACAGAATATCTCGGAACTCTGAACATAAGTAAACAGAACAGCACGCCTCTGAAATATGTCATCTTTGTTTGTCTCATACAGATAACAGATTCATTGTCCTTTATTGGCTGTAACCGATGTTGCCAAATGGTAAAATAGAAACGAATCCCTTTAAATGCTGAATGCATTATTTCATTTCTCTTTTTTAAGTATTTAAATCATTTTTTAAAGAAAAAGGTTGAAATGATAAGTTTAAAAGGCGTTGTTTTAGAGCTCTTTTATGAAAACTACTTGATTTTGGTCAGGAGGAACATTCCCCATTGTATTTGAGCATATTTCAAGACTTCATACTTGAATAATTTACTTTATTCATGGTCACATAAATACTACAACTATTAACGAAAGAAACTCACCTCTTTAGGAATAGTCACCTGAGTGGTGTTCGAATTTCCTCCAGAACCACCTCCAGATCCACCACCCAAATTACCACCAGATGATGGTATATTTCCAGACATTACGCTTGGAGGGGGAGAAGAGAACTGGTTGGACGAACCACCTCCCCACCCATTGCGTTCAAATGGAGGAGGACCACCTACAGAAGACAAAACAAATGTGGAGAAAAATCTTCAAACAATTCATATTGAATAATATATTTACTGCAAGTGAGTATATTTTTCCAGACAATATTCTATTTCTTTTCATTTTTAACTAACAGAATTCCTGCAGTTGATATAAAAAAAAAGAGTAGCATGAACAAGTCATATCTTGATACCTGATAACTGACCCAAAAATAATTTGCAAAATGTATTATCATTTTGTAAAATCGGTTCAGAAATGCATCCTTTTTACTGAAAAAAAGATGGGTAGTATTCATTTATAATATTACTGGGATTCATATTACACCAAACTCATAAATTTCAGAAACTCTAGAAAATTAATCCAATCCAACAGTACATAAATGAGGTCCAGCATTGTATCAGTACAGTTTATTATTGAACAAGCCAACAATACGCAATTTTAAAATGAAATATGCCTGTTACTTCAATAATATAGCCATGATCCCTTTCACTATTAAAAATAAACTTCTGTGCTTGACCTATACATCTTTGTAAAGAGTTTATATTGAAGTCAATAAGGTTCTTCCTTTCTTTGGAAGTTCCTTAGTTTTAATACGGGGTGTCCCTCATGGATATAACTCAAAGGGAAAGAGAAAAAATTATTGTGAGAAAGTCGAGGACTTTTTTTTCAAAATGAGGAGTAGGATTCTTGATCTATCATTTTCAGCAGGGGCAAAAGAATTTGACGTTTCCTGAAATTTAAAGCTTTATTTTATTTAGCTTCCCTGTATTGCATGTGTTTTGAATGTCAATTATAATTTTGGTGATTTTAGAATGTATACCCCTAAGGAAATAGCAAATAGTATCAAGAATCTTAATGATTCAACATTTGTAGAAGCAGCCAGGTCGAAACAAGCTGTTTTTGCTTTTCGCAAAAAACTATTTGTTAAAGTTCTTTTGACACGTTCGCTGTTACTTGATTTCACCAGTGATGATAAACTTACCTCCTCTTGAACCACCGCCGAATGAAGAACTCGAACCACCAAATCCTCCGCCACCACTTCCAAAGTTATCGCGGCCTCCGCCTCCACCAAAATTGTCACGGTTTCCACTACCGAAGCTGTCGCGACCTCCTCCAAAACTATCTCTGCCGCCTCCAAAGTTATCGCGACCTCCTCCAAAACCACCACCACTGCCTCCGCGGTTATTTCCTCCTAACCTGTTAAAACTAAAAAAGTCTTTTTTTACATGATGTCGAAATTTCTATCAATACATTAAAACATACTGGAAATTAGTTAAATCGGAGTAATTATGATATCAGGATTGGATTGATATAGATATAAAGTAAAAGACTATGTTGGTAGGAAGGTCTAAAGTGAATGGGTCTGTCTGGCAACCCATGAGGGTGTATAGTTCAAACTCGACTTCCTGTTACCAAGTAAATAAGATGGTGCATTTTCTGATGTTATTTTATGAATGAAAAGGGAAGCTTGAAAAAAAAGGTATGAATAAGTAACATTTACACAACATATTCCTTATCGGGGTGAGTTCGGGTTGAGATAAAATCATTCTCATTGCTCAATCTTTTTGTTCAGACTATTGATCTCATTTTTTATAATGTCGTGAAGCAGTATCGAAATTGGGTACTATACAAACGTTTATAAATTATAGTTTTTAACCATTCTTTGAATGAACTAAATGAATCTCTGAGAGTTGTATCCTTGATGAACCTGCTAAATAATGTTTTTCGACCTATTTGAACGCCAGTTATCTTTTGTTTTTACAAAAAGTGGTTTAAACTCTTCAAGAAAGGATTGATATAGTGGGGTTTTACTATGAACACAAAAAATCTGCAAGAGCCACCGTTTGAGATGAAACACATAGATAGGTATTGGAACTGTTACATAAACTCATAAAAACAGGTATTATCGATAACAGACAACCATTCAGGTTCAGGTATTCAGGAATAGTTAACGAAGGCATATATGCCTTGAGTGTCTAAAGCATCGAAACTGGGTCAAACCAACGGTTTCAGAATTTTATTCTAAATTCCACCTTTACAAAATGAACATGATTTCTGAATTGAACGAAGATTATTCTGACAATAAGTTGAATTTGGTGACATACTGTTTTGTTGTTCACCATAGTTTCTCGGATGAATGTACCTTTTGTCTGATACCTGGATTGATTCAAATCATATGATACGCCGATATCAGCAAAAACTAAATGTTTGAGAGAAATGTTATGGGACCATAATATTATAGGACCATTCTTGGAACGAAGCAAACCTAATTGGTGAAGGATATTTCAATTTGATGGAAAATCAAATTATGAAAAGCATTAACAACGCCATCTAGTTAGATCCTCTATTGTTGAATGGGGTATTTTGTCAACCAGGTGGAACTTTTCATTGAATAGTATCAGTGGGACAGTTTCTCGATAATGACTTTCCGGGTCGAAGGATGGAAAGATTCTACAGAATGGCCGCCAAGAACCCCTGATTTTACTCTACGGATTTTCTTCTATGCGGATGATTAAAATCAAAACTACGAAAGGCAGCTAACTAATGTAGATAATTTACAGAAAAAAACTACCAGGTGCTCTAGAATACTAACACCAGATGTTTTACAGAATGTAAGGGAAAAAAGAAGCTCGTTTATACCATTGTATTCATGTTTGACAATACTCAGTTTACATTCGATAAAGTGAATTTTTCTGTTCAGTTTCACTTTCTAGTTCTAAATTAAATAAAAACTGAGAGTGTTGTATTTTCTCTGAGACTGTTTATCTTTGTAATGTCAAAAATAGAGAAATATAGACATCATTATATTATTATTCCCATTTGAAATATTTAGCCGACAACTGGTTGATTTTACGAAAAAATGTGCCCCCTTGAAAAATAAAGTTTCAGATGTTCCACGATTTTTTTCAGTTTCAATATTAAATGATTTATCTAGGTAAGTGAAATACACAATATGAATAAACACTATTATTATTACTTAACAAATGAAAGTTATTTACCCTCCACCGCCACCTCCAAAGTCACGAGATCCAGAACTGCCGCCGCCGCGGCCTATGTTCCCACCTCCGCGACTGTTGAATCTTCCTCCGCCGCCGCCTCCAGGGCCGTCGCGCATACCGTTTCTGGAATTACCTCCTCCTCTGGGACCGTCGCCACCTCCACGACGACCACCGGGGCCGCCGTTACCACCGCCTCCTTGCTGGTTACCCCAGCCGCCGTACTCTTCAGAATACACTTCATCGAAATTATGGGGATCATATGGATTAACAGCTCCTTTGATGGGGCTCTGCAAATAACAGCGATATTCTTTTATGTCTAGGCAGTATCAGTGAAATAACCAGAATTTCTCATATCAAAAAAATGTCAAGTATAACAATATGACTGGAATAGTTATTATGGTACCAGAATTGTAACAAGAAAATGAAGGCTATTGATAAGATATAAATACATCCAATAAACCATCAAGAATGATTATAGAAAATTATATTTATCCAACAATTCCTATCTTCATCTTCTACTTTGTAGGATTTCTTTCCCAATCCTATTGTATTTTTGTAGGCTACCCATAATGAAAATGTATATTTTTTACATCATTTTGAGCTGTGATGGAAGAGCAGAATAAGTTTTTATCTCAATTCTGAACCAGTTGCCATTTATCCTGCATGTCTGGTAAATAATAAATGAATCAATATCATTGAAGCTGCGGCGTGATTTTCTGCAGAAAATCAATCTTGGGAGGTAGAAGTAGAAAGTCAAAAACTTTCCCAAAAAATTTTTTAGACTCTCTAAGAGCTCTACCTCAATGGAGTGTACAATCCCAAAATATCCAATAGAATCCTTGAAAATCAAGCAAGTTAGGAAACAATAGTTTCTCAAACAGAAAAATAATTGTCCGTATCTTATGACATCTTTGTCCAGAAATTACTTGGTCGTAACTGAAGAGGCTTCGTATTAGATTCAATCAATTCAACTAATATGCAAAAATTCAAAAGATATTTAGATCACAGGGAAGAAGATCCATGAAGAAACTGAAGTATTAGAGTGAATGCCTGGACAAGTTATAACTCTGACTGGTGTTTGAGAGGTATTTTCATTATTATTCTTGTTCCTAAGAAGGGGTATTACTGCCTCTGTGCTCTGATTCTTTGTTGATAATACTTTAAACTGTTTAAAATCTGTCCTGAAATTACTTGGTCGTAACTGAAGAGGCTTCGTATTAGATTCAATCAATTCAACTACTATGCAAAAATTCAAAAGATATTTAGATCACAGGAAAGAAGATCCATGAAGAAACTGAAGTATTAGAGTGAATGCCTGGACAAATTATACTCTGACTGGTGTTTGGGAGGTATTTTCATTATTATTCTTGTTCCTAAGAAGGGGTATTACTGCCTCTGTGCTCTGATTCTTAGTTGATATTACTTTAATCTGTTTAAAATCTGTCCTGAAATTACTTGGTCGTAACTGAAGAGGCTTCGTATTAGATTCAATCAATTCAACTAATATGCAAAAATTCAAAAGATATTTAGATCACAGGAAAGAAGATCCATGAAGAAACTGAAGTATTAGAGTGAATGCCTGGACAAATTATACTCTGACTGGTGTTTGGAAGGTATTTTCATTATTATTCTTGTTCCTAAGAAGGGGTATTACTGCCTCTGTGGTCTGATTCTTAGTTGATAATACTTTAATGACAATTATGAATGAGCATCAAGCAAACAGTCCTAAACTTTATTTAGGGTTAGTTGTAAAGGAACAGAACGACTCATACCAGTTCCCTTTATCCATTTTCTAAATAAGTTAAATGTGCGTGATAAATAATTGACAACAAAAACTTACATTATAAATATTTTGGAGTTTGAGATCGAACTATCCACTGATCACACCAAACAATCAAAGTCATGGTAACATGCTACAATGAACACAAACTTCATGACTTTTAGCTTGAGTTAAGAGGTAAAAAGTATAAATAGGTAATATGGCAGACAAACACAAAATTTTTGTTTTCCTGAATGTCAATAAACGACATCTAGATACAAATAACGAATAACCATAAAATGAGTAGAGTGAATTATAGATTGGAGAGGATGGCATCAGAATGGTATACTAATGACAAGATCTGAACAAAAAGGGCGAAGTTATATGCCAAAAGTTTTAATGTTTCAACCTAAAAATCTTTACAGAAACGAGTGCTACACAGATCAGTTTTCAGGAATATCAAAGGAGAACATACAAGAGGTCCGATACTTCTCAATACAATTCAACTATTGGAAGGAAAAATTTGGTGACCAAGTTCCAAGTCTGGTTATTGAAGTATAGGAAAAAATAAACATTCTCACCACAGAAAAAGATAATTTTTTGTGCACTTTTGGAGAACAAATACAACCATTATAATAACAAGGAAGCAAACTCCAGGGTTGCATTGTTTGACAACTTTCAATTTTTTCAATAGAATAACAAGGACATGGATAATAAAGTCATCCATATAAAATTCTTGAAGGAGTAATCCTAATGTATTTTACCAACCAGATCAATGAAATATCTCACAGGAGATTAAGTGACGACACCAGAAATTTTTGTTGAGTTCAGAGAAACTTCAGCCTATCATTGAACCTCAGGAATCAAATTATTACAGAAAGAAAAGAAAAAACAAAACAAAAAAAGGTGATACAACAACTCGTCACATTATACAATTAATTTATAAGGTCTTTCAGGAACATTTTGGAAAAATAGGAGCTGACTCAATGAAAAAATAATGATATGTAGGTGTGAAATTTGAAAACAATCTGAAGCTAATCAACATAATACTCAAGTAAGTTATTTTCATTGCAACAAAAAGTTTTGGTTGAATAGTAACTGATGAATATACTTTTATGGAATTTTTACAAAGTATAATAATTTTTGTAATTCCCTATTGTTCCACAAAATATTGTTAAACAAATATGTAATAACCGACTTGAAATATATGAACAAAAAAAACGATTGCATTTCGGATATTTCTTCAAACAGTGAAGCAACAGTTTATATGAATTTGTATGTCAACAGACAAAACATGATTGGAATAGCCTGAAGTACTCCATAAAAGCGGCCAGTAAAATATATGTATTGCATTTCCGGATAATTCATCAAACGAATTCGCATAACAGCGTGAAAAACTGAACAATCGCCCAAATAGCAATGTATATTTACACTCTTTCATCTCATGAAAATGTATTTCAAAATTAAAAACCATTTGAGCATTTGTTTGAAAACTTGTCTTTACATTAGTCAAACAGAAATTATATTGGACCAAGCAAGCAAAATGTGAATATAAAATGTTTACTGAATACGTTGAAATAAAAAAATTAAACCGGATTCATAATTTCGAACTCAACAATCGCTCCGAGTAGCTCAAAAAAAAATAACCAACCTGTTTAATCAGCGTCAAAATTTCCCTGATTGTATCAATGCATTTTGCTGGTTCTCCAATGATTTGTATCACTCTATCGGTACTTTGCGGGGCTAAATTGGAGAAGATCTTGATACGTGCTCCAGTTTTCTGAAACAAAAGGAATAATGAGATAAAAAATATTATAATATAAACGCAATTGACAATAGATATAGTTTAAGAAACACGCTTTTGAAGAAAATCGAACTAAAAAGTTAAAAATATTTTTTTTAATTTGCTTAAAACAATAACGAACGAAAAATACTAGTATTGTTGTAAAAAAAGCGACGGGCGCTTGATATACAAAAATGTGGCACAAAGCGCCCACGCTTTGTTTTAAGCTTATTTGAAAAAAATAATTTTAACTTTTTAGATCGATGTTCTTTAAAAGCGTGTTTTTTAGTTTTTTAAACTAGATTTATTTTTCATAGTTCAGTTTCGTATGCTATAAAAGCGTGTTTTTTAGTATTTGCTAACTATATTTATTTTATCTAAACTTTGGGATCAATCAGTCGTATATTGTTTACAAAAATGACCATTGATATTTTCCGATTCCGGAGAGGGAGCCTGAAAATCAGCTGCCAAGTCCAAGGCAGCAGGCGCGCAAAGGAGGGTTACAAATAAGGCAGCAGGCGCGCGTTAATAAAAAAAATACTTTTTCAAATGAAGAAATACTTGTAAAGTGAGTTCGAATTATATCAAGGAGGTTACATATAGCGCCATCTGTCCGCGAATAGATCAAGCAATAATGTCAAATACGGATCCCGATATGAAATGAAAAAGAGAGTTACAAACAAATGTACATACAGGTGAAGTTAATATAAAGCGTGTAAAAAAAGTCATCTTTTAACGATTTTCTTTGACTATACCATTAACTTTTCTCACTCGATATGAACAAAAACGTGAATCCTCCCCAAATTTACGTTTCCCATTCCAACGAGCCCATTGTATACCTTTTTATGAATAACTGTTGAAACTTCAGAAAATAAATGTGTACTCTGTCTGTTAGATATAAATGAAGGCCAGTTTCACAATTAGGAATTAATTTTCTTCTTTTCATGAAAGCACCAACTTGGTTGGTGAAACGCGCGTCGAAAAAAGTATTGCGGTTCTGCTGATCGGGAAAAGTGCTTGGTTTTAAATTCATTCTACGCCAGAGGTTTCAGTTTTACCTTTCGTTCACTGTGTTTTTCACCAATCCGTCTGCCTCAATTCATAACGAAACCACCTCACTCTCCTTTATAAGCATCGTCTCGAAAGCGTTGAAAAAAGTAACCGACTGAAACTGTTCGACCTTTTGGTATGCTGTCGACAGCATGAAAGACTTTAAATGTGTACAAAACTCGTTCCTGTCTGCGAAAGTCTTTCGTCAGAACACCAAGTTACTTAAAAAACCGTATTTTTCTTGCCATTTGCGAATAACGCCTCAGGCGGCGTTCCTTCTATTTGCATTGTCGCCAACATACATATAAAAGGGAAAACTTTTATGGGTTATTTGTCGGGCCGGGGCGTTTTCCCGGAGAAAGCATCAAACAGGCAATAATGTTGATTATTCTTCAATTATCCCGTTCCTATTATCCTCGGAACTGGGAATCGAGATAACCGAGAAATCTGCTAATGGCGAGGGTCGTTTCTGATGGCAAATCGAAAAAAAATTAAGTGAAACGGCTAGATTCTGTTTCGATCAACGTGTAGATGTTGATGAAAATCGAGGGTTTTTCCGGAACGCTGCTTTGAGACGTTCATCGGTTATGCTAATGGACTTCCTCTTGATGGAGTCGTTTGATCTCACTTTTTGACATCTAGAGAACGAATACACTATTGGGCGCAGCTATTTCATTCAAAATGTAGGGTTAAGCTTATTCCAATAGAAACAAAATTCTCGATTTCAAATTGAGAATTATTTCGCTAACGCGCTTTATTGAATGAGGTATTAATTATACTGAAGGTAATGACACTACATAGTACGAACGTTGTTCGTTGGCCGATGCCGAAGTTTTGGCTCTGTAACTGACCGCTTTGGGGAGCCTCAATATTCGACGACTGAGTCTTCTATCGATCCAATAGATGACGTCGTCGAATAGGGGGAGACTTGTCCTTTTGGGACAGTTGAATGGTTTGGCCTAGTAGCACTAATGAGACTTTGACGGGTTCGAAACACCGCTGTTTGTTGTTGAATCACCTATAACCTAAACGCAATACTGTTAATGTAAACACAATACTGTTTCTCGATAAGATCTCAAATCCAAGCTGACATTATTTGGCCTTGGGACTTGTTATAGTCATTGCAAATGTAAATCCAATTGGTGGTATTAATATATTTCCACGAACTTGTCATTTAAAATGCTGGATTCGACAAAGTTTTTTTTTGAATTTTTTAGTGACTAATCGTGTACGTTACACAGAATTTGCCTGGCAAATCCAATAAGTTCAAAAACTATGTTGGATAATTTACAGCTTCGGTGGCATCGCAAACTTTATCTAATACTGTACCGAGTCTTTTTCATGCAACATCGAATGTACTGCAGTCTGTGATATACCAAGTAACTTTTATCTCATGGTATTCACATGTCAATCTTCTTCAATTATCTTCTCGGTAGCCTTTCACAAAATTCTTTACTGACCGACATACGACCATGATGATATTCTGCAAACCAATTGTTGTAGAAACTTGTTTCCAAAACTTGAACGATTCAATTTCATAATATTCTAATCGAGTTTGGCCGTTCTGAAAGTCGGATAAAACATCCAACAAAATCTTTCACCTTAATTCAATTTTTTCTTGATCTTGTTTTTTTTATCGCTGTCAATTTCCAAAGCTTTAAAAAGCACGTTACAAATTCATATTGAATTTTCACAAAAAAACATCATTTGCTCTAGATATATTTTGTCCACAATTCTCTAACACAAGTTGCTCGAATAGCTTTTTTTACAGCAAAACTTTTATATAAGAAACGGGAGCAAACATAAAATAATTACTTTTTCCCATTCTTCGCCACAAAAGTAAAAAGGAGGATATATCAAAGCAAGACATGGGTAATTTTGAGATAACTTTTATGTAAACTAAATTTTGTCGAACACGGGAAAGTTTTCAAGTTTCTTCTGTAATCTAATGAAAAAAGTTGTCAACAAATATGATTCTACAAAAAAATACCAAACACCGTACAACTTACTACTTGGGTTGGCTTATTAAAAGACCTTAATAATATTTTACGTATGGCTTTAGGAATTTATAAAAAGAAGAGCTAATTATACAAAATGTCAATTAATCTCTGATGAAAATACTCATTTCTGAAACTCCCAGTCTGAACGATCCTGAAGGTTTTGTATATTTTGTACAACACACTGATAAATTCTGAAGACAAAGCGGCTATTGTGTTATTATATACTCCATTGCTCTCCTGAAATTCCAAGATCAAAGCAATTTTCTCAGGCGTATTATAGTAAAATTTTCTTTGATCATCAATGTAATATCTTTTATTAAATATATTATCTTTTGAATGGATACAGGATCGCTTTTGATTTATAACATAGTACGAAAGTCTATTAAAATTTTTGCAATGATTACAGACAGCCATAAACTGTAGCAGAAATCATCCTAAATGTAAGTATTCACAAGTTCTCATAAACGTAAAAACACATCCGAAAAACAGGTAATAAAAAATAAAACATGACGTTGTAAGTAGTGTGAAGAAACTGTACCCCAGTAACATTTTTTTTTAAGGAACGCTCCATATATATTTAGAAATTTCAAAATGAACTTTTGTTTCTTGATATTCATGAGATGCCATTTTAAAATCATTAGCAAAGTTACCGTTTTCCGCACCAAGATTTTGAGGGACTCAAAACTATTCATAACATATCAAATAGTTGCGAGAATGAAAATAATTAGTATGGAGTTTCTAGAAAATATTGAAATTCAAAAATTTCAAGAATGAAGAAATATTCGTGGACAAACATACTTGTCTCTATTTTTGGAATAATGATTCCCAAGGAAATGATCTGGAGTTAGGATACTCGCGTGGACAAGTATGTCAAGTTTTTGAAACTAAACTTGGAAGTGTATAACCGAAAAAATATCATTACATTTTGACAACTTTTCATCTGACCAACTCACTGGGAGGTACAATTCATTGCTGATGTTGGCATAAGAACAAGAACCCTCCCAAGTATAAACTTGTAGGAGCTAAGGATTACCGTAGATTGGCCATTTGAGGAGATCTATGTTTTAGTACTAAGCATCAAATAATTTTTTTGAAGTATGTAGTTTTACTCAAAAAAGTGACATATTTTGATTATCCATCTCTTCAAGCCTATAACCGGCTTGACAAATCAATTCACCACAGAAGCCACTACCTATTTTCATGAATATTCAGCCGTTTTTCTCTGTGCAATTCATTTTAAAAATGATGCGAAAATTAAATTATGCCTGAACTAATATAGTACTGGTAGACTGGTATTGAATGATGTTTCGTATGGAATAGCAATTTTATTCTGCTTTTTATAAAATAATATTCTTGGTATAGTACAGTTCCATAATAGTGGGTAGACACTAAATTTCCAGATATATTATTGCATTAAAACGAAAATATTGTCAAGGAGGTGAATCTATATATTTTATAATTTTTCCTCATCTGTTCAGTATAATTTCCGTACACCACTGCAAGAGACATATTAAGGCAAAGAGTTCAGTAATTTCTGAGAATTTAGTGCCTACTGGTTTGGAATTATAGTATAGTATATTATATTCTCGAGAACGAAAACTGAATTTTTTCGGACAACTATATTATGACATTTATACATTTCGAAATATAAAAACTGAAAATTTTATTTGGTACGTATCATAAGTATCATGAAGATCTTGTTTCTGGAATTTTGAAAAAACAAAACAAAAATAAGTGAATTTTTTCAACAAAAAAACTTGAAAATAAATATCTTGTTTCTGGAATTTCGAAAAAACATAACAACGAGTGAATTTTTCAACAAAATAACTCGCAAAACTTGAAAATGAAAGATTTTGTTTCTGGAATTTCGGAAAAACACAAAAATGGGTGAATTTTTTCAACAAAATAACTTGAAAAACTCGAATTATTCCACTAATTATTACAAAGTATTAAATTGAAAGGGGTATATTTTTCGGAGAGATCAACTTTTAGAAAGAAATGTTTTGGCTTTTTATTTTTCCATCTTTATACAAAAAAATGTGGGAATCTTCTAAAGAAGATTCCCACTTTTTTTGTATAAAGATGGAGAAGTAGAAAGCCAAAACGTTCGTTTCCCAAAAAAGGAAGTATGTTCTCAAGTTGAATAATAATTTCAATTTGAAATGATTGCTAAAAAATTTCTGACTATAGAAAAAAAACTGTTCAGTTCAAAACTGTTATTGAGATTATCGGGTCCTTGATATCTTTCGAATAGACTAAATGTCGGTAAACTTATTTGTACGAAATCCCACTGAAAAAAGTATGTAGGGATTTGTTTTTACTTGAACATTCAAGATTATTCATGGTCTTTCTGATATAGAAAACAAGCTAATGAATACTTCCAAAATAATTTCTACAATTTTTCAATGCAGATCTTGTCTCACTTCCTAATAATTCATCAATTTAAATAAATTTCAATAAACAATCATATTCTTAAGCAGTTTATATTCCCATATTCTCAAGCTATTTATATTCCAACAAACACAAGTAACACATACTCCAGTTACCTGTAAACCACTAACCTTTCCCAACTCCCCAACAAAAACCCCTCACTTTTTCTACCATTCTCGCCACGCTGCGAATTAGAATCCATCGCTGGAAAAAAGAGGAGTCCCGAAAACTAATCCCGCAGCTCCGGCGTTATAATGAGAAAAACCGACAGAAATCGGAAAATGTTCGCGGGAGCAAAAGGGTATAGAGCCAGCAGCGAGAATAATAGTAGAGAGAACCGGCACGAACTGAGCCACCAACCAAGTGTTTGCCAGAGAGCAGGCCGTGGAACGTGGAACCGTCGAATAAAGAGAACCGACGATATTTTCGACGTTGTCAAATCTACGATAGGTTAAGGCATGGTGTTGCTTCGAAGGGCGATGCCCTTGTATGAAACAGTTGAACACGGACAAAAAGGGTACAGCTAGTATGTAGGTCAAACTGAAACATTAAATGGGGACCGGTTAAAAGACCAGAGGGAGCATTAGTTCATGTTTTCGATATAATTAGTAGTTGGCATAGTTCTTAGGGGTAACGCGACAATCCAAAATTACTTACAGTAGGATCAATGGATGTTTATACTCGCGTCATCAGAGTAATGAACACGGAACGATGTGGTTACTGCTTCGAACAACGAACGAAACATTTTAATACGGAATTGCTTTCATTTATGAATTCAGTAAATAGTCAAATTTGACAACACTTTATTAGTTATTCTGTGAACACATTATATTTTATATTGGATCTCCGATATTTGGCAATTTGAAAATTCTAGTAAGTGGAACATTAGACAGAGCCATTCTCAACTTGAGGTTTGAATTTATAATCACCATATGAAAATTAAGTATGTCATGTGAAATTATTATTTTCATATTGTGGAAAGTCAATTTCCTCAAAAAACAGCAAGAAACTTGGACATTCAAGGAATAATTAATAGCTAACTTAGTTGGCGAAACGCGCGTTAAGAGACAGTACTTTTGTTCTGGTGTGGAAAAAGTGTTTTCAATAGAATTCATTTAAAGCCAGAGGTAATGAATTCTACCTATTATAAAAGAATGAATTTTAGTATCTGAAAGTTTTTTAGTCAAATACACATATAATTTTGATGTCTGCGGTTTCGGTCTTCGTATTATTGATATTTGATAAAGAAATTTTATTGACAGTGAGCTTTGTCTGGACTCAGAATTTTGATGACGATTGATTCAGTTTCATCAACAAACATTATTGAACAGCTATGCTAGAAAGAGTTGTGCTTTTACTGTTATTTTCACCATCTATCGAATACAAAGTCATCATAAAATCTAAACTTGAGGATGAATTGAAACATCCAATCAGAATCCATTGAACGTACACGAATACGTTCCATAAAATTTCCCAAAGTTATTCAATATTTTCAAGAATCAATAGTTCGGAGGTGGTTTTAGAGCAGAAAGTCCTCAAGGTTTAAAAGCGATGACATCCCCTCTTACGAAGACGCCATCGATGATGAAGATAAACAAACAAGGCTCCTCTAGGCGGACATACACCAGATAGCGCTGTATCGACCCTGTTTTCAGAAAGTTGAACAGAACGGTTCCCGAAAAAAATCTACATTTTCTTTATGGACTCCCGAAATACCAGCTAATTTTACGTGTGCCGTTACTCGTAAAAAGACTCCAAGTTTGCAAAGGGCAAAAATAATTTAGACATCACCCCTCCAGAACGGAGATGAAAAGTAAATAACCAATAATAGTCATCATCGAGGTCGCCAATATCAAAATCTCCACGAATACCCGTTTATTTCCGCGTAACGACTTATAAAAACAAGAAAACAAGTAATCGAGCAAACTTTGGATATTTTTCACCTCTAGAGCAAACAAAGCGTTCCTTTCATTATTTTCTGAAAATTACTTGAACGTCAACCCAATCAGCGAACAATTATACGGCCTATGACCTTCTTCCAAATGTCACTAGGTCATCGCAAGATGCATAGAAATCCTGGAATGGACACCAAATCACTTTTATATACGAAAAATGCTCTCAATGTGATCAAAAAGATTAATTCAACTTTGTACATTTATTGAATCGCTTTCTGAAACATTGGTTGCATCTAGAAAAAAATTGAATACAGTTTAAAAACACTTCCTGAATATGTACTTAGAAGCTATAAATGTTTAGTCACAATATCTCATTACTTTCTAGGTGCAACAAAAAATATAAATATGCTACTTCGAAAAATCATCAATTTTTGGTAGTGGTTTGACAATTTTAAAAGAAAGTATCTAATCATACAACAGATGATGAAAATTAGCTGCTGTGTTTCTAAGAATAATCACTCGAATAAATCACCTATAAACACAATGTTTCAGTCATATCTGTTTCAGTCTAATCAACAAGTTCAAAAACATGAATAATAGAGATAAAAGTCCTAAAAATATCGAGCGATAGCTCATTCGATTCGGAATCACCTATAGAAAAATGTTTTTGAAGGATTTTGGTGCAGGTAAAAAATTGCTATTGTTATTAACAAAATAAGATTTAAAAAAATGGTATTTAGTTTTTCGTTAATAACTCAAAAATCATCAATATTTAAGCAATTTTGAAAAAAGCTCATTAAAGAGGAGGAAATTTCCGATAAAAAAGTCCTGACACCCGAAACTCTATCTCCATTATTTATAATTTTAATTTGACGTTGAAAATAGGGTTCCACGCGGCTGTTATGGCATGTGCGCGCTGTCGCTAAAGAGAGTTTATCAAAAGAAATATTTTTTTTTTATAACATAAAATGTCATTTTAAAAATTTGAAAAAACATAGCATGTATCTTCTTAAAACACTTGACTGAATGAGATTTTTTATTAAAAATATTATTTGAAATTTTATTTCTTTTCTATTCATTTATTAAAGAATAATTACTATAGATTAGATTTAAATTATAATCTAATATATATTTTTCCCTCTACCAATTCAGAACTACATGGGCAGGTAAGTTTCATTGGATAAATTGATACCTAATTGAAAATAAATAATTGATGAAAAAAATATAAATATATATGTTAGGAATCACACGTTGAAAGGTAAGACCTCGTTAGTCCTTAGCTCGCACAAGTTTCTCAACTTCTGAGAATTGCCGTTCGTATGGAGGCGATAGCTGATTAACGAAAAAACAGATTTTTTATACAGATAAATGTTTAATCTGCGCTCGCACCGCCCTCTATCTCAAAAACGATTCAACGTATGAAAAAATGTTGGAAACAAAAGTTGTAGATAATTTAATTCTCTACAATATTGATAATGAGTACAATTAGCATAAAACTCATTGGAAACGAGATATTGGCAAAAAAACGTGCAAAAATTAGTTTTTTTTTACTTTCGACCCCCATTTTCTGAAGTTGCGGCCGTCGAATCATATGTGAATTTTGAGAATACTTTTATGATGTTAAAATACAAATTTACAGCTGGGTTTGTCCACTTTCCTAGGCTAACCCCCTAAAATGACTGGCCTATTATGTCATTAATGTCAATTGTCATGCTAAATAATAATAATAATAATAATAACAAGTGCCGAATTTATTGGAACTATTCGTTCCCCACCCTCAGGCTCATACAAGCTAATAAGCCTGATGTAGTCCTTCTCGACCACCAGAGCAAGACGATATTTGTCGTGGAGTTTTCAGCTCCTAGCGACACGAATATTGTTCGAAAAGAGGGGGAAAAACGGATAAAATATAGAGATTTTCTCTTCGAATTCCGCAGACTCTATTCAGACCACTCTGTCGAGATGGTTGTTCTGATTATTGGAGTCCTTGGTGGAATGATGTCCTCTCTACTCTCGAATCCTAAAATCATACCGGCTTACCGGCTTGCCGCATTAAAGCAGAAATCTTAGCCGGACAGATGCAGAAGGTTGTCATTCTTGGCTCACTGGGCTTGCTCAGGGCACATCACTTTCCCCACGGTGTGGGGGAATGGTCGTTGGTTGATAATGCTGGCGCGCCCTCCCGAATGTATCGGGGCTTCGGAGAATAGGGTCTGACCAGCGCATACTACGATAATAGTAAATGATTTTATTGAAAGGTTACTCAGTACAAGATATACTAACCTAACCTAACATCAACATCTACACATGATAAATTAAGGCAGATATTGCTCTTCCATCCAACCTGCAACAGCTAACTCAATGGACTCGAAATACAGTAAAACAAACATGTAAAACTCAAAAATGAACAACATTAACATCAACTACATATGACCACTCACAACGATGAATACACGTAGTAACTAACTCAGAAAAAATACATGTGCTGTAAACAAAAAGTTTATTGATATGCATGATAAAATGAATATCGTGAAAATCGTGTTAAAAATGGACAATACAAACATCATTTACCTACATATTACAGCTGACAGTAATGACAAACACATAGAGAAGCCAACTAAGACGAAAAATAAAAGTGCTACAAATGAATTGAACCTTTATTAATTCAATTTCTTAGTTTACTTTGATATCTTATCTAACATAATCACTGAATGTACTGATTATTTTAAAAATCCCAGGTAAGTTTGCTTTGATTAATTCACATATATTCGTTTTAAATAAAGTCTTGGTAAGTTTGATAGATATGTACACATGATGATTTTATTATATTCATTCATCATAGTTATAATCAAAGACATATATGGTGGAAGTAAGAAACTGAATGACAGAAGTAACGGACCAAAATCCTCAAAAATGTCCTCACAATAGGGGAATCCCTCGTAATTATAATACTCATGAATTGAGGGTTTAGTCTTAAATTGGCAGCAGTAATTGTCAAACAGTACGTGCAGACATCTACCATTTACTAGACCTCTTTGTCAAGTGTTCCGAAGGTCGAGTTTTTTGACGAAATATTGAACATAGGAAAAAGGTTCAACATTGTCTCACCTAGGATTTTACCTACTTTTGGAACAACAGACCTTTACACATACGTTATCAATACGTGATAAATTTTAACCCCAAATTGAAACTGGTTTTGTCTCATGTTCCACATACTGAAATATTTATATTCCAAATATCGTAGTTGGCCAGTGCAACATACAATATAATGTATTTACGGAATTATCAATGAAATATTTAGAAATTTCATGAAATTGACCCAACGTAGTAATTCTTCATTGAAAAGTTACGTTGTTCGGAACAGTTGCCATGCCGTTTAATTTTCATTACTTTGGTGACGACGAGTAAAGATATATTGACCGTATTGTATGCATCTTTGGTCAGTGAATGAAAAAAAAGAAGACTTTCGGAAAGTATAGAAAAGTGGCAACGCCTGAACCGAACGACCAAGCGCCCGCAGCTGGTATTGATTGGGGGTTGACGGTGGCGCGCCTGCCTGACTCCACACGCGATCGCGATGCATGGACAGACGGACGGGGGGACCGACCGCTCGTCATCTCTCACCTGCTCCGGCTCTTTGGCCCCACCTGTCGATGTTGCCAGGTGGCAGGACATTTTTTCATTGTTATTGAAAAAAGTGGACGTCGCGGGCGGAACTGCTGTTGCGTTAGGGTTATTATTAGGACTGTTGTGAGCGCGGGTACAGTCACGCGAATGAACGTTTCCAAAGGGTTAATTCATTTATTACATGCGGAGACAGACAGAGAATAAAAAATTATTAACGTGAAGGAAGATTAAAAAAATATGTAACTATATAAATGCGGTGCGTTCATGAAGTAATACATTTATGTATTTAGTCATTAATAAATGCATGCATTCATTATTCGATGACATCCTCATCAAACCCTTTGAAATGACAGCTTTAAATTTTTGAATGAAACTAAAATAAAGTTTTCTGAATATTGTATATTCTTCAAACAAAAATGAATTTGAACATTTCAAAATGTATTCGAACGTTTGAATACGAACATTATTGGATCATATCGCTACTATTGAAGCAAATGGTCGTATGTAAAAATTGAGTACTTCAGTTTTATATTTTTTTATAATCGAAACAGCAATGAAATATGAACCTATCGAAATAATCAGTATTCGTATTCCCCTTTTTTAAATTTTATGTGTCCTATTTTCAATTTTATAATATTATGTATTTTTTTTGATTGATGCAACTGATTTTCCTTTATTTTCAGTATTTTAATATAAACATTTGCTTACAAAAAGGATTTGAAGCTTTAATAACTTCTACTTATTATATGCGAGCGCTTTCGATAACAGGCTCTACTCAAACCGAACGATTTATCTTCTTGTTTGTTATTTTATACGGTTAGAACGAACGCCTTAGTGCAGGTATTTGTCCTCTCCCGCCATCCGCATGTCTCTTAAATTTGGCTGTATTGGTTATATTAGGTAATATCCTTTGTGTTGGAGTTTCTCTAGTTTCATTGTTTCATTGAATGTTAGGTAGAGAAAGTAGTTCAATAGCAAGTCTCCAAAAACCCTGAAGATTGACGAAGGATTGAAGAATGCGTAACAATTCTGAATGTCATTTCGTATTACGTAAGGTAAGAATATGAAACAGACTGAATATTCGACCTGTCGTCTTCAATGATACAAATGTCATGTTACTTGACAAATAAGTGAAACGCCATTGGAAAATTGAATTGTCATTGGAAATGAATACAACTGAAAAGTATTTGTTCCGACAACTTTTCAAACTGACAAAAACAAGAACATACGAACGAAGGTAAAGAACGAATAGACTCAGTTATTTCAAATCCAAATAAAAAAAACTTTCAATAAATTGATGGATGTAGCCGCTACTAGGAGATCATGATGAAAAGAGAAATGGAAATTTCTATGTTTTTCACCACTTTTATTTGTAACTAACGTTCAAACTTAAACAATAAACCTATTGTTTAAGTTTGAAAATGTCCATATAGGACGAAACTGCAGTAACGTTAGCTACAAATAAAAGTGGTAAAAAACATAGAAATTTTCATTTCTCTTTTCATCAAAAAAAACTTTATAGAATGAAAATTAGTGTTAGTGTTCAATATTGAAGATAACTCTTGAAATATTTTTTTGTTTGAAAACACTGCTTTCAATTATGTGTTTTTCCTTTATTTTCAAACAGTGAGGTCTGATTAACTCTCTTCCAATATTTATAAAGCAATATTTTCTTTGAGGTTTTCAATAGCCAGTTATTTGGACTAGTTGGGCCGTACTGTGTGTTGTGAAGTGTTATTTTGAGTGTAAATTCGTGGTCAAGGTTATTGTAAAAAAGGTGCACAAATGGATGAATGACATGTAGGGAGGACGAAAAATACATTTGGGAAAACAATCCCCAGAACTTTCCAAGTTTGAATGTATTGAAAAGTACAAGCTTCTCACACCATGCAATACGCCACCAACTCACAACACCTAGAAGCCTTTTGACGTCATACATGTTTTTAGTGCGTGCGGTTGTTCTATCGTAGTATATCAATTTACAAAATTGTTGTATTCGGAAAATACACGTCATATTCGATTATCAATAATATAAGATTAGTTTTAACAGCTGTTTGATCTGAAAATGTTTTGAGATTTGTACAGAAATCATCAACAATATATATTTTTCATAATATAAAAAAGCTTGTTAATATTATGAAGTTTTCTTAGTAATATCTGGAATGAAAAAAGATTAGTGGGATTTAAAATTTACGTTAAACCGCAGTCATTTCCAGAATTCTTGGAAAGAAGGAAATTACCACAGACCGGATTCCATAATCTAAAATGAATTGATAAACATATAATATATACTTATTTTTAAATTTGAATAAGACAGACAGCATGTAGAGAATTGGGAGTTAGGCTGGATGAAAAAATCACTTTTGAGCGACATATGACCAACATTATAAACAGAGCATATAGAATTCTTGGCTTCATTATTAGGAACTCATTCAAATTCACAAAAATATCCACATTACTAGCACTTTATAATGCATTTGTCCGTAGTATACTGGAATATGGTGCAATAGTATGGTCTCCTTATTATCCAGTTCATAAAAATGAAATAGAAAAGATACAGAAAAAATTCTCAAGATTTCTATATTACAAAAAACATGGTGAATATATTTTCAATCTTCGATATAATACTTCCTTGAATGAATTTGAATTCCAACCTTAGAACTTAGAAGAAAAATTGCTTTTCTATTATTTTTCTATAAGCTATTGCATAATAAAGTAGATAAGTCACCCTTGTCAAAAATTTATCTGAACTGCAGTATATACTTCAATAATAGAAAGAAAGATATATTTGTTTTGCCGAAATCTCGAACCAACCTAAGTTTAAATTCCCCACCATACAATATGTGTTCTCTTGCAAATTGTTTGAGGAATATAGATTTCTTTGTCAAATGTAATATAGAAACATTTGAAAAAATATCCCCACACCTTGGTGATCTACATTTTCAAATTTTGAATAGATAGTGCGACACTTAGGAATTCATCCATGTGACTGTTCACTACGTAACTTATTATTTTGGCGGCCTCTTGCGGAAAAAACAAACAGAATGTCAGACAAAGTTTCGAAATCAACAGTTCGGCAGCTTCTGTAAATTAACATAGTTTGCAATTATTTAAATTATGCTGTTTCCATTGTTTTCCAATTTTAAAATTTTTTCAATCTTATTATGACTTGTTCACATTATCTTTCAAACGAAGTATCAAAATTGTAAATACGGAAGAGTTGTTTTTCCGCAAGAGGACGCCAAAACGAAAAATTACGTGGTCAACAGTTACGTGGAAGATTTCCTTTTTAAAACTACCTTTTCAATGTGATAATACTTCCTTATTCAAATTCTAAGAATTGTTACCAAGGGGCGGGCGGAGGCAATATAAAAGCTAAGGTTATGATAGAAACATGTCCCCCTTGAATTAACAATCAATCTTTGCATTATTCTTTTCAACAAATGTCTCTTGAATATATTCCACCTGCTTCGATTTCGCTGCCGCACACTTGATGTTAACGTATTTGAAAATGTTCGGGAACATTCCAGATTATTGTAAAATGATCAAAGGAGGGGATCCCATCCAAGAAGTTTAAATTTTTACCTTAAAGGACTGCTTTTGAAGATTTGAGGGCTGAAAGTGTCAACCTTTAGAAATTTCGAGAATAATGTAGGAGGAATATTACAGAATTCGAGATTCCAGAACTTACATTCTGGAATTGTTGGAATGTTCGAGAATAACCTGGAACATGTTCGGGGAAATCTCGGACCATCCTGATCATTGTAGAACATTCCAGAATAGTCTCGAATGATATGGAATGTTCTGAAACATTTTGGACCATTGAAAGCTTTTTTTGTATGGGTGGGGCTTCCACTGGTAGATGTATATAAAGCAAGATTCATCTATATCTAATAATTGATAAGTATAACTTAATAATTATTATTGATTCAATTTGCAAAAGAAGCATTTAATATATATTCATGTTACTTTGAAAGTTTCCACGAAAAGAATGTACCGGAGAAACATTTCAAGATGATTCTAAAATAAAGATCACCTTGTAAATATTTCAAATAGAACCTTCGCAACACAAATGCATGACGAATTGAAATTCTTTTTGTACACTTTCTTTAATATTTCTGTGACGGCCGGATGTGTCTACCAAACACCCCCAACATTATGTGTCATCCCAAGGGATGAAACAGGCTGTTAGCTTCATTTTTATTTCTGGAATGTTTCTGCTAAGTTGAGTCAGCATTGGGCTTTCGTTTTATTCTATTCATATGCCTAATAAAATATTCATTTCCGATAATTAACTCAATTATCAGAAATAATATACAAAAGTTTAGTCTCGTTTATATGCACAGGACCGCAAGAAGTAACCTTTTGAAATGCATTTAGTTCAAAAGACGAATTAGTTGAATGAAGAGGATCGATGGGAAAAACTTTTTCATATTTTGGCACAACACTATTTTTTTCTATCGTTACTCTCCGATATTTATGTATGTGAATATATTGGAAACGAAGACTTAATGTTAATAAAACATTATATAACAAACTGATATGTATAGACAAAGTCAGGACGGTTTCTAAGAGCCTAACAGGGATCAAAGAGACAACAACATGCTGAACAGAATATCTGAAGATCCATTTATGATATGAGTGTTAAAAGTAAGGTTTTATTTTGTGAGTGAAAAAGTTTGCGAAACGAGTTGAGAAATTTCCTTTTGAGGAATTGTGTGTTCCTGACGATATTGAAGAGGCTGCAAAAAGAGCATCAACTGAATTGTTACCAAAAAAAATCAGCTCAGCAGTACGACATCGCATATTCTAATTTTCTTAGCAGGTGTAGACTTAAAAAAAGTCGAACGAAATTTCAGCGAAACAGTCTTCTTAGCCTATTTAGAAAATAAATCAAAAATATAGAACTCGTCAACTTTGTGGAGCAAGTTTTCAATGATTAAGTCGAGTGCGCTTGTTAAAAATGGTGTTAATACAAGAAAATATTTCAAGGTAATAGTTTTCTTACAGCGGAAAAATTAAAGTTATAGTTTATACTCAGTTGGTATAAACACGTTTGGGAAAATGTCCTCCACCACTGCCGAGTTTCTGAACCTGACTATTGCTGAAATAATAATCCCAACAGCTAGCTCCAGCGTTACAGCATCGTCTCTTCACGTCAAGAATTGAATGTTAATGCCCATGAAATTGTCAACCCAGCTAGTTCAAATATATTACAAGACTCTTCAACATCAGAAGGTATTAATATAAGCATTTTTTTTCTGATTGATTCGGCCGTTACTTGATGAAGATCTATAGTAATTTCAAAAACTACACCTCACGATTTGATATCCACAAACTCTATTTGAAAAAATATAATCACAACATTTCGCTAACACAGTAGCTTTTTTCAAGGCTACTGTGGGGCCTTCTATATCGGGAGGGATCGTCTACAAAAAAAAATTGTGTGAATGCAGATAAAGTTAAAAACATGTATCATCTCCCATTTACCAGAATCTTTGACAGAAAAAGGTTGACATCAGAAACCTCAAGTTCAACCTATGTAAGGTACTGATGTTTGCAGATCTTTGTTTTATAATTTGTATGAATTTCTACCAATGTTTTTTTGTGGGGAGAATTTTACTTCAATTAAGTCATGGAGAAAAAACCTAACCTAACAATGATTTGTTTTCCCAGTAAAATAGCTCAATAGAACCTTACTGAAAATTATTATGGCAGCATAAGTTAGGACGTAGGCTCTCAATTAAGTCATGGAGAAAAAACCTAACCTAACAATGATTTGTTTTTCCAGTAAAATAGCTCAATAGAACCTTACTGAAAATTATTATGGCAGCATAAGTTAGGACGTAGGCTCTCAATTAAGTCATGGAGAAAAAACCTAACCTAATAATGATTTGTTTTCCCAGTAAAATAGCTCAACAGACCCTTACTGAAAATTATTATGGCAGCATAAGTTAGGATGTAGGTTCTCAAAAATGTAGGTGTAGTTGGTGATAGGATCGACGCAAACTAAGAAAAAAAAATCGAATGAAACTTTTTTCCACACACCAAAAGTAAAACACTTTACCGAACGACATCATCAGGAGATGATGACTGAAACTGTCATGTTGGGAGAGAGTACTCTAGTATTGCTTTGTGGAAATATGTTTCATTCGGCTCATTCAAGGCCAAATGTCTCAATTCTAGCTAATAAGGAAAATATTCAAATGGAATAGATGTAAGCTAATATTTAAATGGAATTATTTATGTAATAACGACTGGATTCATCCCAGTAACAGTATTTCTATAAAAACGCAAATCCTTTGCTTTCCCCAGATCCCCTGTGAATTGCAACTCTACTTGTCATTATAAAGACTTGATACAATGTAAATAATATTTACTATAAATAAAACCACTTATATCAGAATGTTTGTGACTACGGTTTCTTATGGAGACAAATGACGAAACCGAAGAGAGGTCAATAATTATTTCACCAAAAAAATGTTTCATAAAACCAACATCAGTATCGTAGATCTCCCGAAGCCACAGAAAGTTCATAGAAGCTTACGATACACAAGCACTGCAACGCTCTAAAAAACGTGCCTATACGAAAGATGCGATTTATTTTGGATGTGAATCGTTCTGGACTATATTTATTCGGTAAAACGATCCCGGATAATTCATTCAAGAAGGACGCAATTTTCTAATTAAATGAGTTGGCGTGATAAGTTGATAGGAAAAATGATGGGCAACTTTAGAAGAAAAAAAACTAAAGAAATGAACTTCAAACGTACGTTTTCCAAATTGTGAATAATAAGGTTGAGTTACTAAACCCAATGCCTTAAAAATATTGAATTTACTTATAAATATATACTCAATAAAAATCAAATATTTAAAAGTTGCCGAAGAACTAATTTCCACCACGATATCGATGGTGTCCCACTTGAATAACTAAACAAAAATATTCTTACTAAACATAACTAAAATTTTGAAGAATTTTTCAAAGCTGTGTTTAGGAATCGATGTCAGCTGGTTGTTCTTAAATGCTGCATTTTATTCTTGGTGGCAGCAAATATATATTAGCAAAATCAGTTTGATTTTATAACAGTTATATTAGTGTTTTCGAATTGTAGTAAATATACCGTATTATAAAATAGTTGGGAAATTATCATTGAAGTGACAATATGGCAGTGAAAATAAAATAGTATCTGAAAGCATTCTAATAAAATAATTTCATTAAAGCTACAGGAAACAGTTATAAAATAAGCTTGAAATGGTTTTATAACTATCATGAAAATCTCACAGAAAAGTGTTATAAAACTGCTACATAACAATTTACTTTTATAGGAAAATAAGTTTTATAAATTAGTTGCAAAAACGTTTCTGTGATAAGTTCCTGACTATTTCATAATGGTTTTTTAATTTTATTTCATAAACGTTTCTATGACAAATTTATAAAACACTTTTATTGCCTACAACTGTATTGTGTTCACCAATCATTTAATATAATCAATTAGCATTTTGGAAGTGATTATAAAATACTAATAAGATAAAACTGTTGCAACACCATGGAATTATAAAACAACTTTGCTGGTTGGGGTTCCAGCCAGTCTCGATATGCCTACACAGTGATACTGTAGGTACTGTGTAGTAGGTAGGTATCTACTGTAGGTAAGTATCCACAGTAGGTACCTACTGTGTAGTAGGTACTTTGTAGTTATTATATTTGTTAATTGCTAGTCTTCAAGCATAGCCCACTGACTAATAAGAAAACTTTAGAAAAGTTACCCCTTTCACTTGAGCAACGTGTGTCATATGTGGTGCATCGGAAAGTTGGCATATTAATGAGTCAAGTAGGAATTGAATGCTGGTCAATGCAAGTTACGTGACTATATAAAGCTAACTCTATTTCCTTGGTCCAGAATGATGCAATATTCATCACTACATATGTCCACTACAATGTCCTCCCGCCGAGTCTGTCTTGCCTGAAAGTGATTAATTACCGGACGGATTTTCATACTGTTTGTCCAGTGGATAAGTCATAAATGACTTGTGTAAAGTGGTTGAAATATGACTATGTCACTTGCGAGAAGTCAGGGAAATGGTACTACCCGTGGAGGCCGGTGGGATTATAACGAAAACGATGCCTTCTTCCTTTGACATTTGAAAAAAATATGTTTAAAATCTGTTTTTCCGGTAATCAGCTGTCGCCCCTATACGAACGACAACTCTCAGAAGTTGAGAAACTGTGCGAGCTAAGGACTAACGAGGTCTTACCTTTTAACGTGAGATTCCTAACATATAACAAAACAATTCACAACATATTGTTATTTTTTTATAGGTCTCCAAAAAGTCCGCGATGACATAAGTCTGTCTTTCAAGGATACCTTACTATTCCCATTTCATTATTTTGAATAATAGTCATATATGTGTTAATTGGAACAAAAATTTGTTCTGTTTTTCAGACAACTCCCAGAAGCCGAAACTTGTGCGAGCTGAGGAGTAACGAGGTCTTACCTTTTAAAGTGTGATAACTAACACGGGTTGGACGATAGCAACCGAAAAATCTATTTTCCGGCCTCGCGGTTGAACCCCGGTTGACACAGCGGTTCAGAACGCTTTCGATGAGCTGATGTGACATTGTGATTAAAAAAAAATGTAGGCAGATATGCTATTCAATCCGTGTGGGCCGTGTCGCTAGACAGTTAATGAATAGCTGATGGGAAAATACGTGATGAACAAGTTTTAGTGTTGGTATCAATCTGTGTAATATAAACGAATACTTTACACAGTAATTTAATCAATATTTTTATATGCTAGAGTATATTCTGAAACATTTCTGGTAGTAGCTTCGATTATATGCAATGTATTCACACTGTGGTATTTCCCTGTTTGCCTCCATTTGCAACAATATCGCCCACACCCCGTATATGATATTCCTTCAAGAACGGTCGGGAGATGAAACGAGTGTTGAATTCTCAAAGTGAGCACAGTTCGGTTCAATTCAAAATATTTGCTGTCTCTATTTACAAATATCATGTAAAAGTACAACATCCAAATTCAGGAACTTGTGTACATTTTGTATATTTGTATATATATTTTTTATTGTATATATTTTATAAACACCACAAAAAAAATACCTTAAAATTGTATGGAGACTAGTTAATAAAGAACATTTTGATTTTGATTTTGATTTTGGTTACAGGAAATACAGTCCAGGTACATTGATATTCCACACAATGATATCTCTCAATACTCATGAAGTCTACAGAAATAATTTTTCATGTAGTCTTATAGATGAATAATAAAATTAGTTTTTTGTAACAAACATTGTAGAGTTCCTTGTTAGTTCATTCGTCACCAGTACGACCCTGCGTATTTCCCTAGAGCGTTAAAAATACAAACTCTCGATAGATATTACCTCTTACGACGGGAAATCATTGCCATTCATGACATAGATCCTGGAAAAAAAAACACAACAGTTTGAACAGAATGCTAAGAGAATAACACCATCCAAAGAAACGTCGAGCATATTTTTCCTGAATCTGTTTGCCCTCGAGCGACATAGCACGAAAACTCTTATCGGTTTCGATCGATCGTTGAGGCGACAGAAGGAGACATATTGTCGTCATCATGGGAAATTTTCGAGCCACGTCATGCCATCCGGGGTCAACAAGCCTCTTCTTCGACCGAGATATATATATTTTACTTATGCCCTGTCATCGGGAAATTCGGTTTCGCGATGGGACGGATTTTTCTTAATTTGTCCCGAAGTGGATTTCCGCACGCCATTTTTATGAACCAATTTGGCGGATTCGTATTACAAGAGTCATTTGTTCGTGGAATTGATGGGACCTATAATTTAGAAATTCGGCGGAAAGATATGAAACAGGGTCTAGTTCAACTATAGTCCGTTCATAATTTGTTGATAGCTCACTGCAAGTTTGACCCTCATTAGAGAACTGAAATACAGAGAGGACAGCTAATATGATATAATAACAAAAACCAAACTAAAACTGGCAGTTTAAGATGTTTTCGACTAACCCACCTTGTATCTGAAGAAATACAATACAGCTATAAAACTTTTAATTCGATTATGTAGGTATTTTGAGTGGAAATGAGTGACCAGTGTCGTAGAGTATATGATTAAAACATTAGTTACTTTAAATAAATAAATATATTAATATTCTTAAACTGTAGGTACTGTAAACTGTATTTTTATTTTAAAAAATTTTTATTTTATTCAAAAATAATAAGTTACTTGCAATTTGTAAAAGATACATTTATTTAATTAATACCTATTTTTAAATGATATAAACTACGATTACTTACAAAACTATTCAAATTCAAAATAAACAGGATCATCTTCGGAATCCGAGTCGTCTTGCAGGTTAATAATTAGCGGTTGTGTCTCTACAGTCGCATCAATTATATTGTCAAGATCCCACATTTTCTGTTCTTCTTCTATTGCATGTCTTACTGCATCTCGCCAATTTTGTTCTGTAATATGTTGTAAAGACTCATATAACAATTCACGTACAGCTTGTATTTTATATGACGTATTTTTTCTAGCCACATAGCTTTTCATTTGTGCCCAAATGAGTTCAATTGGATTTAATTCGCAGTGGTAGGGTGGAAGTCTAAGGACTGTGATGTTTCGTCTTTCCGCCATTTTGTCAACTACGTATTTCTTGAACTTAGATTTGTGTTGCCGGGCAATTTTTAAAAGTTCTGCTTTAACCATTCCATCTTCGTACGACAGGGACTTATTCCGCAGCCAGTCAATGATATCCTGTTTCTTCCACGCAGTCGTTGGAAGTCTTTCAACTAGTCGTGAATGAAGGTGCATTATCTAATACTATAATTGAGTTTGGTGGTATATGTTCAATCATCTGCTCAAAATACTCTTCGAAAACATCAGCTGTCATCTCCTCGTGATAGTCTTTTGTGCTTTTGGATTCAAATTCAAAACTATTAATCAAAAACTATTAATCTACTGCCTTTACCAGAGGATGGGGAAATACCAGTAGACCAACCTTCCATAAAGGCTTGCCTGGAGCTTGATATATTTTTATCTGTCCAAATTTTTGTGAGAGTATGACCTGCGTTTACCCACGTTTCGTCCTGATAGTAAATTGGCCTTCCTTCAGCCCGAAATTTTCGTATAGATCTTAGATACTTTCTTCTCCAACATATTATCTCTTCCCGGTCAATCAAAAGTGATTTTCGGTCTGATTTCTCCCACCGGAAATTTAATTCTTTTAAAACTTGCCACAATTTGGTTCGTCCGACATGAGGCAAATCCGGGTCGTCTCTAACTTCTTGTAAAATTTTGTTTAAGTTGGGTATTTCTTTTTTGTAAAAAAATTCGTGAATTTTCCTTCGAATACCATTTTTGGCAAATTCATCAATTTCAATAGGTTTTCTCCCCCTCATTAAGTATTCGTTTGTATTTGGGTTAGCTATACCTTTTTTTTTTCTTTCTGATAGGAACCTATATATTGTTGACTCCCCTACGCCCGTCATGTTGGCACAACTCTTGATTATGTTCTGAACAGTGTTTGTGGGATTCTGAGAAACCAGAGCATCGTGAACGTTCAAAACAATAGTCTTCTCTCTTGGTGAATAGACAGACTTACTGACTGTACGCAACAGTACCGGTGTAAAACTTGATGATGTTGATGATGATGACGAAGCCATCGCAAGCAATCAAACAAAACAAGCAGGAACGAAAGGTACGAATATGTTTGTAGGAATATGAAAAAAAGTTACTCACGCACTGCACAAAATTCGCAAAATAAATATTAGAGACGTTAATTACTGCCGTAGACGCCGAAACACCAACGAGCCGTAAATTAAATGCGATTAAAAAATGTACTAAACCAAAAATTATTTTCGTTCGTAACAACTTCACCCTTTCAAGGCAAGTTTCGAATATAAACTGAAGCTTTATATTTAATGAATAAACACCTCAGGAACCTCCGCCTATGATTTTACGAGTTTTACGACTGTTTTATGACTTGGGCCCTCATTTTGTGCTATCGACAAATTATGAACGGACTATAGAGAAGAATTACTTTTCTGAGCAATATACGATTTACAAATTAAAAAAATAATCATGTGAAAGAAAGATTACCTCATTTTTCTTGGCTTTAGAATTTTCAACGAGATCTCACACGAAGATCGTAGAATGGCTTCCACAAAAAAGTGACGGAACTGGTCGATATTTGATGAAACACTTTATTATGAGATTTTTAGTCAACAGTTTACAAAACCGCGACACGTGTTTCACTATAAAATAGCTTCTTTTGGCATGTTCAATGCTAGTAAGGAACACACTTGTTTAATAGTAGAACTCAATAAGCCTGAAAAAGTGAAACACGAAGGTGGTTTCAAAAGTACCCGGCCTGACCTAGAGATGGCGGTAGTTGTTCGAAAAATATCACGGTATCAGAAATTACACAATCCATAATGCATATGTTTCTAGTTTGAAGACGCTGCGTTGTTTAGTATTTGTTTGGCAGCCATCAATAGCGAAAGATTTCGGTGAATGTGTGTGTTATGTGGTACGATGCTTTTATTTGAAAGGCATCAAGCCCAACCAATATAAAAGCTGAACTGGATTTTTCTCTGGATGAGTCTGCTCCTTTGAGTGAAGAAATCAATAAAAAACGGTAGCATTTGTTCCAACAATGCACCAGCTCTCAAATCCATTATCGCAATTACCATAATTAACGAATTGAAGTTTGAATTGCTACCTTATGCACCCTTTTCGGCAGATTTAGCCCCCTCGGATTATTTTCTGCTCCCAAACTTGAGAAAATGGATCAGTGTTCAAAGAAATGAGTACCAACTTTTTCCTAACGTTTGAAAAAATAAAAATCTGCACAACCCTGATGGTAGGCGTTAATTCTGTTTCCATCAAAATAAAAAGTCTTCTACGGAAAGCGTTGTATCCATTTTCTTTTTGATGAGAACTTAAATCGATGAAAATAATTTTTTTTGGCGTGTATTCCCACAAAGTGTACACCTCCGAGATATAACTGTATAATTTTTTTTCATATATGGTGTTGAAATTTAATTTATTTGTTTGTTTTTTTTTTAAATAACTTGGGCAAAAAATGAGTTATTTGCACTAAATTTGGTTTTTAGTAATTTTCATTTTATAGGAAAAAGTTGTAAGAAAATTGTAAATATCTCGAAAACGAACGCCCCCAGCGTTTTTGAGGAAGTGTACCTTTTTCATTTGGGAAGGTGTAAGAATAAGGTTTTTCCATGAAAAGTACCAAATGTTTACTGTCAGAAAAGTTGGGGCAATTTTAAATAAATGACACCGTACGCTGCGCCCCAATTCAAAAAAAACCCGGGTACCAAATGTCTTGCAAATAAATAGTTTTTTGCAAAATTTATTTTAAAACACCCTGTATCTCCGAAACGAAACATTTCCGGACACAAGTTTATACAGACTTCTTTTCTTAAAATTGTCTCAGGAATACGTTACATAAATATTTTACCGTATTTATGTTACACCCAGTATGTATGATTTCCCAATTGGGTTTTTATTTAATAATTTCGACTGAAAAATAACTGGTTTTCCTGACAAAGATTTAACACGACTGCCAAACAAAATAATTTACTACTTTACCGTATTTACTTGGTGCCAACTTTCTCGGTACGAAGAAAACAAACAGCGAAAGTAAATCAAATAATTATTGGTGAAAACCAAACCGAATCCGGAAAGCCTTCAGATCCTCGGGGAATCATTCTACTGAACGTAATCGATCAATTACAGCGACAAAACTTTTACGAGGAACAGCGAAAACATCCTATAATTTATGATTTCAAGACTGCGGCTGGATGAAAATACCTATTATATTAGGTAGGGGGAAACTCTAACGAAGAAACGTCGAAAACCCCGAAAGCCAATCAAACTTATAAGAAGGGTTCATTGACGAAAGTAGGGGATTTCGAAATATAGTAGAGTTTTGCTTTAATTCACTAAGTGAAATTTTGTAAGGGTAGAAATTTCTTCCAATTGTTGAAACTTTCGAAATATATCAAGACGTTTCGTGTTTGAATAAAAATGACACTGGATCAGGCTGGCAAAAAATATATTTATTGGAGAGCTATGCCCAAAAGTTTCGGCCTCTTTCCGAATTAGCGATTTCGATGTATTAGTAGGCTAGCTTCATAGAATGGTATGAAGCCAGTGAAGAAACAAAATTCCTTAAGTTTTTGGGAAACTGCCGTCAAAAATTCGTAAAGTACTCGAACATGTTCCAAAGTTGTGGAAATTTGATCACCACATTGATATTGAAATACACTTGAGGTGAAAATGTTTTCAATCAGAGACCTTCAACAGTTCTGGACTGGTAAGTTATCCATTTTCTTTTCGTGACAAAACTGAAGTCAGAAAACATTTTTCATGCATTCACTAACTCGTTTACTCTAACACCCTATTGATTTTACTCTAACACCCTATTGAAATTTTCAGTTAGTATATTGAAGGAATGTTAGCGTCCAATTGGATAATGGATGTGCTACCATATTTTCGAAATCGATGTACTAGTAAACTCAACAAATTGCTCGTGATGTAATATGTTCTCTTTTCAGAAAAGGCAAAGCCGTGGAATACCACTTTGTTTTAGAATTCTTATGGAATGTTTTGAAAATCGTTTCTCATAGAGAATTCAATTTTCAAACTATGATATGTAAGTATTACCGCAAAACAATCTCAATATTCGTTCAAAAAAATTATGACAAACAATCTCCTGATTTTTTTCCTGTATTCTAATTTACATTTTCATTAATTCATTTCATATTTTTCGACAATTGTATTTCACATTGTGGGGCATATCGAAATCGAAGGTTTGAAAATCCAACGAAAAATATTGATGGTTTTAGTCTTACTTCATCACACCAATTTCATTGCGGAGAACACAAAAAATTTGCTAATATTGGTTTTTTCAAATCAAGCTTCTAACACCAAATTATTTCGAATCTATACGGTATCACTTCGAGTTTATACTGGCACAAAACTCCAAACATTCGATACAAATTCAAAAATATCCAAAAGTAAAAACTTACGTCTCTGATTTCCTTGATTTTTTGTCCGGCTTTTCCAATAACGCACCCAGCCTGGCTCTGGTGAATCATCATGCGCAAATCCAATTCGCTATCGTTTACACGAGCACCATTCTAAAATAAAAAAAAAAAAAAAACTGAAAACATGAAAATATTAACGTCATCAAATAATGGATGAGACCACACGAATCATTTTTCACAACTAAAACAATTTGTCAATTTCAACCATTTTGAATACATTTTTCAAAACTTAAAAATATAGAAAATCCTCACAATATCAATTGATTATTGTACTAGGGCTCCGCCCGGCTACTTAATATGAATTCATCCACCGAAAATTTAAGGGCATGGAAAATCAGTAATGAAGAAATAATTTTGTTTTATGGACGCGCCGTTTTCCCTCGCGACTGGCGCCCGATTTGGAATATTTGAAAATCCTTTCCTATTGCCTATCTACAACATAAAATGGACCTTCATATACAATTTTAGCTTCGGTAATTTTCCCTTTTATTCCTAGTGGAGGCTCCCTAGTTGGAATATTGGTAATTTTCATATGTAAACGCGCCCCTTTTATCCCCGGGGGCGCCACAGCTGGAATATTTGAAAATCATTTCTTATTACAAACTTACAACATGAAGCGAACCTACATACAAAACTTCAACCTCCGAAAATATAGCGGTACAAAGAAACAGTGATAAAAAGGTAAGGTAATTTTCATATGTAAACGCTTCCTTTTTATCCCCATTGGGGGCACCCTAGTTGGAATATTGCTAATTTTCATATGTAAACGTGCCCCTTTTATTCCGTGAGGGCCACAGTAGCAACATTCGAAAATAATTTCTTATTACACATCTACAACATAAAGCGAACATACAAACAGAATTACAACCTTCGAAATATAGCGTTACGGAGAAACAGTGATGAAAATGTAATTTTTCATGATAAACACTCCCCTTTTATCGCCAGTGGGGGAGCCCCAGTTGGAATATTGGTGATTTTTATATGTAAACGTGTCCCTTTTATCCCCAGGAGGCGCCACAGTTGAAACATTTGAAAACCATTTTTTATTACACACCTAAAACATAAAGCGAACCTACATACAAAATTCCAGCCTGCGAAAATATAGAGGTACGAAGAAAACGTAATGAAAAATTTTGGAATATTGGTAATTTTCATATGTAAAAGCATCCCTTTTATCCCCAGGGGGAGCCACGGTTGGAATATTTGAATATCATTTCTTATTACACACCTACAACATAAAGCGAACCTACATACAAAATTTCAGCATCCGAAAATATAGAGGTACGAAGAAACAGCGATGAAAAGGTATTGGAATATTGGTAATTTTCATACGTGAAAGCGCCCCTTTCATCCCCAGAGTCCGCCACAGTTGGAATATTTGAAAACCATTTTTTATTACACACTTACAACATAAAGCGAACCTACATACAAAATTTCAGCCTCCGAAAAAATAGAGGTACGAAGACACAGTGAAAAAATCCTTTCTTAGTGCGTATCTAACACCAAAGAAGCACCTATATACCAAATTTTAGCTTCCTAGGACTTACCAGTACGAAGAAACAGATGAATGAATGAATGTTAAGTGAGAGACTTTCGCATTTATAAGTATAGATGAAAATGAGCTTTGCATATTAGAGAATATTGAGAGAGAATAAAATGACAATATTATAGCGCACTAATACAATCTTAAATTTACGGAAATACTTCAAAAGCTTCTCCACGGATCACTGAAAACAGCCCTCAATTGGTTCTCAAAGAAAATAGAAATATCCCCATTTCAACAACACACTGACTTATGCAAAAACGGAATTCCTCAGCAAATCCAAACAAGATTAATGTAGTGCTAATGCAAAGCTAAGGTCCCATTTGAATTAATTTGAAAGGCACAGTTCGAATTTCCTTCGAAAGGGTCGTCAAGACGACCGATGAACGTTTCAGTAAACTCGGCTTCGTAATGAAAATTGAGCGGGGCGGCGGCGGCTGAAAATTGGAAAACTGAAATTGGTACACGAGAGATGTTAACGGGGTGAATTCTCACCTTTCGGGCTGTATATTGAAACCTTTGAATTGTTAAGGAGTTGCTATAGCGATGTTGGTTCGGCGAGATGGAAAGAATCTCGATATGATTTTAACAGCATCGCTCGAGAAACTGAAATAAGCAAGACGTTGTTCGAAATGATAGGATATTGCAATCAAATTCCAAACAACTTTACAGACTACTTTTATTTTTGTAAAATATCAGGGAGAGAAATAAGAATCTATCTGTCACATTTTTCTTGGTAGTGCATATTTTTTCGCATATTATTGAATGCTTCCTCGCTAGTTCTGTAGCCAAAAATAATCTGGAACATGTGCTGAAGTAGTCGAAAAACAATAATCTGAATTTAAATACATCAAAGACTAATGCAATGTTAATTACTCTGCATGGGCATAATCTAAGCAGACTTTTTGATGGTACCCCCAGTGAAATAGAAATGTCAACATCGGTTAAAATGCTGGGTATAACTTTTGACGCAAACTTAATCTGGACCCCACATATTGACAATCTATGAACAAAACTGAGAAAATCATGCTACTCTTTGAGGTTTATGGCAAATTATTGTAGTGAAGAGATGCTGCTGATCCTGTATCGTGCTAATTTTCATTCCTACCTGAAATATGGCATTTTAAACTGGGGAAATTGCTGCTCTGTAAATAGAGTGTTTACTCTACATATGCAATACGAATATTGGCAAAACTAAGCTCTAGAAATTCGTGCAGACATTTTTTAAAAAAATTAAACATTTTAACAGTGGCAGGACCTATATCCTAGAAGCCTGTGTACACGTTTTCAAATAAAGATCTAGCAATATGGCTGAACGTTTACATAAATATAACACTAGAGGAAAACAGTTGCTACTACCAGTACGCCATCGTACTGCCCTCTTTCACAAAAGTTATGAAGTGAAAGGGTGCAAAATTTTTAATACTTCACCCGAGACTGTGAAAAACTGTAAAATCATATATGTGTTTAAAAAAATGACAAAACAATTCATATTACAAAATTGTTACATTTTTGAAGAATTCTTCAACTAGAATCTAAAGTTTTTTTTTAAATCTGTGTGACTGTTTATAAATCATTTATTTGTTACTTATTGTATATATACAGCTATATGTTATATACAGGGCTTTTCATGATGAGCGTTAATTAGCCGTTTCTGGGAAACTATTTAACGGATCAACCCGAAAATTTCACAGTATGCATAAATCAATATGACCTACTCGCCTAAAATATTTCAGACGAAGCGGCATTGTCGCTTCTACTATAAAGTAGCGGCTTCTTTGATTTTTCAAATGGAACACCCCGTATATGATATCATATTATGATTCATTATCACTTTGTCAACAAATTCATATACTATTTCTCTCTACCTATCTATTACCGTTTAGAAGATATAAATTAGTTTCGATATTTTTTTTTTACCAAACATGAACTTGTATAAATGCTGATAATCTTGAACTCTCTTGCACTAAAACGATCAAATTTGGAATGGAGTGGAGTGATAATATGAGGATCTTCACTCCGAGTCATATTTTTTTGTTTGCCTCATACAGGGTCTTCAAAAATCGCAGATACTTTGATCTCATGAAAAAATGAGTGGACTCAATTTTTTCAAATGGAACACCCTGTATATTTCAACATTTTTGAGCTCTACAACAAATTTTAGATTAACTTTGTTCAGATAATACTATTTCTATTTTGAACCGTTTTCGAGATAAACTGTTTCAAACTGAAACTGACGTGGTTTTCTTGCTCGTTTTTTTTGATATTCAAAATTTTTTTTATACTTCTTTCCTCTTGATCCAGTTTTTTAAGTATCTCAGATCAGTCAATTCGAAATTGGTATGTACCTACCTTAGAAAAAGTTACAATTTGTATACATTGAGGTACTGGTCTCTAACGTACAACAGTACACATTAATATTTTTCAATAGTGTGCTTTGGAAAAATAAATAAACCAATTATTTAACGTCAGACTTTCGTTGGTGGTTTTGACTGATTGTGATAGCTACCAATTATACTAGAATAATGTCTAGATTAGGTTACAGCAATGAATATTTTTTGAATTCATTAATAATTTATGGTGAGTGCAATAGAATTGCAAGTAGAACATGCCGAGTATTTCATGAAAGATATCCACAACTTCGAAGCCGAATAATAATGTGATGAATCGACTACTAAAAAACTGTAGGTTGAATGGAACCTTCCGTCCAAAAATCATTCGTAAGAATGATGAAGATGAAGAAGTGGATGATGATGACAATGGTATAACAGTTTTGGGATACTTTCATGCATTTCCAAATGCTTCTCTGCACGCGGCTGAAAGGGAGATAGGTATATCCTACGTGACAATTTGTCGAATTCTTAATAAGCATAAATGGCATCCCTATAAGTTCTACTGTGTCCAACATTTGAAAAAGACTGATTTACCTCGTAGAGTGGAATTCTTTGAATGGTTACTTGTCAAGACTCAAGAGGATGAACATTTCCTTGACAGTATCATATGAACAGATGAGGCCAAGTTCACAAAAAATGGAGTTTTCAATAGACACAACAGTCATTATTGGGCGCCAGAAAATCCCCATGTTGTCCGCCAAAGGGGTTTTCAAGAAAGATGGCAATTCAATGTATTTTGTGCCATAAAGAATGAGTCAATTTTTTATATCGAGTTTTATGATGATAATTTGAACGCATCAAAATATGAAGATTTACTGAGAAATGGAATTCAAATGATTTTAAATAATAGACCAGGAAGAGAACGTGTATGGTACCAAATGGATGGTGCTCCACCCCATAATTCTCATTCAGTCAGCGAAGCTTTAACCGAAATCTTCGAAGACAGATGGATTGGTAATAATGGACCTTTTCGTTGGCCTCCTAGAACACCAGATGGCAATCCATTAAATTATTTCGTGTGGGGTTTCATTGAAAATATGGTTTACTCTACTCAAATAACAACAATGGAAGATATGAAATCGAGAATTACAACTGCTTTCAATAGTTTGACTCCAGACTTGATCAGAAGCGCTACACATGACAATCTTTTGAAGAGATTACATGTTTGTTTAAATAGAGGTAGAGATGTGTTTGAACATATTCTGGAATACACTGACGATTAAATTAACTCATTGATTTATGGGTTTATTATTTTCAGTTCGTGTTTCAGCGTTAATAAAACTATTGTTTGAAGAGAAGTTTCATTCGATGGTTGAAGGGTATTTTAATAATTATCTTTTCATTGTATTATCTGTGACTGATTGAGAAACGTCAAACGAAATCTGTTTTACAAAAATGAGTGATGAACAAGGAAACCATGTCAATTTCCGTTTGAAACAGTTTATCTCGAAAACGGTTCAAAGTAGAAATAGTATTATCTGAACAAAGTTAATCTAAAATTGGATGTAGAGCTCAAAAATGTTGAAATATACAGGGTATTCCATTTGAAAAAATTGAGTTCCACTCATTTTTTCATGAGATCAAAGTATCTGCATTTTTTTAAGACCCTGTATGAGGCAAATGAAAATATGACTCGGGGAGTGAAGATTCTTATAGTATCACTCCACTCCATTTCAAATTTGATCGTTTTAGTGCAAGAGAGTTCAAGATTATCAGCATTTATAAAAGTTCATGTTTGGTAAAAAAAATATCGAAATTAATTTATATCTTCTAAACGGTAATAGATAGGTATAGGGAAATAGTATATGAATTTGTTGACAAAGTGATAATAAATCATAATATGATATTATATATGGGGTGTTCCATTTGAAAAATCAAAGAAGTGCTACTTTATAGTAGAAGCGACAACGCAGCTTCGTCTAAAATATTTTAGGCGTGTAGGTCATATTGACTTTTGCATACTGTGGAATTTTCAGGTTGATTTGTTGAATGGTTTGCCAGAAACTGTTAATTAACGCTCATCATGAAAAGCCCTGTATTATGTTATGCGCCCATTGACGTCTTTCACAATAATTTTGTCATAGTGTACATTTAACCCATTTGTATCATTGTGTACAACCTTATTTATTGAAATAAACTGGTATTATTATTATTAACCGATTCCTTAGGAACATTTTCACCAGGTACACCAATGGAAAAAAAATCTCCTTTTCACAAATCGACAGCTAAACCCTACTTTATCTCATTGAAAACGTCACAAATTGTTATTCTTGTTCCGTACTTTGTAGATAGTGGTTGCCACTATAGAGGAACTGCTTCTGCGGTCTGATTGCATCCTGTTTTGATTCTGGAATTGACGTTGTAGGACAAGTTTTTCGAACTTTCAAAAGTTCTGACAACTCTGGGGGCACAGTTCCTTTTGCTGTTAGCGCCAGACATGGTTAGGATTGTTAAGTAAGACCGTACGAAACGAGGGGACCATTACCGAAAGGAGTTAGTGCATACTACGAATTGCCCAAGTGACATTTTGTATTGAAATTTCTCTAAAACATTGTTGATGGAAATAATTCGCTATTTGAAAGATAATACTGGATGTAAAGTAGAAGCCGATAAAGTATCTTTTTGATTTCTGTTGTTAATGACGATGGTTCCTTATGGCAATAAACAATATGTTTATAGATGTCACCCACTTGGTGACACTTCCGAATTTTTAGGCCGAAAAAATCAACAATGACGGTTTCACTCACATGCAGCATATGTTTGAAGAGTCGAAAATGTTCATGAGCAACGAGAACAAGGCATTGATGACCTATTTTTATCATACGTGTAAAGTCCATCGTGTCAGACGAGAACGACAAAAATTGTAAAATTACCCCACCAAAAAAAATACAATATCTACACATCTCTGTTCATAAAAAAAAAAAAATAGAAAAGTTGAATTCAAAAAGTTTTAAAAAATGACATAGTCAACAGAATCTGGTCGATAAAAATATGTTTTCTGTTCATCAGATATTTTTAAGGTGAATTAGTTGGGTCAATGTTATTCGACTGAGGTTTATATTGAAAGACAGGTAATGCACAATAATGCATTTACAAGGTGGCCAAAACAATTTGATAATAATTATTCTATAACTATACTACATCTTTATATTGCGATTTGAAACATTGCTCCATTCATTTGCCTTCTTTGTTCTGTAAAAGTCTTGAACATGATAGAAGTGGGCTTCGACATTTTTTCGTTATTAGATATTAATTATTATAAAAACAAAAATCAACTTATGGTGAAATTTCAGAACTTATATTTTGAAAAACAATTAAGCCGTTTTCATTACAAAAAAATTTGTTATTATTAGCTACTCCCGTAACATAAATGATACCCCTCACATCACAGGTACATCCCTTCAAACGAATCAAATATCACTCAATTCCAATACTAACCAAAATTCTAAATCGCGTACAGTAACAAGCATATTATAATAAAGCCAAATATTGACAGGGTTTAGCATCAATTAGTGTAATATTACTAATATCGCCTCCATTACGATAATCAATATATACCTCGAACCATTGTAGTGGTAAAGTTGAGCAAACAAGATTATCGATCAAAATTGGCAAATGGAATGTTCCGGCGTATTCCTAGAGGATAGATGACTTGAATGGCAGAAGATTTATAAACATTATTTCGTATTCTCTTATAGTAGGAATAGTGCAAAACTGTAATATAATAGTTTCTGCTTTAGTTTCAAATTAATTTACATCGTAGTTGGGTAATTTTTTTTAACAGATAAATGAGAAGGCTTTTAGCATAAACAACTTGACTTTATACTTCCAGTTAGATTGTCGCAAAAACAGAGTTGCATCTTAGGGCTTCACTAATAGTCTGTTCAGTAACTAGTTTCATTTGGATACGTTTTTGTTATAAAACAAAATAATTTACCAGTTCAAGATTGGAAATATTTAATTCGGTCCTAAGAAACCCATTTCCGTCTCAAAAATTAGTCTGCTCTAACGCTGGTGTACATTTTTCAATTTTTCGTAACGACAAGGTTATCAACACTGAATAATGGAGAAAGTAATTGATCTATTCATAATTATTGTTGATAGTTTCCATTCTTTGAGATCCCTGCGCTGTATCTAGTTTTCTCCACATCTTGTGATATTCTAAATTTACTTATCAGGAAACAAATCAGTGACAAGTGTGTGTTGATACGAAGGCAGAAACAAAATACCTCTTGGACAAATAACTATACTCTGCTATTCAGATGCAAACTGGTTCAATTGGAGCCTACAATTAGTAATCTCTGCTTGAGTTATCATAATTATCAGACTTGTCGATACCTCCATCGATTGTTATCCGGGAACTAGGGCATTACAGAGGAAAACTCGAGCGTTTGATTCTCAAAATACTCATGGACAAAAAATGAACAGTGAAAAACATTTTTTTACCAATACGGACTCCTCAGATTAAAATTAATTTCTTAAGGCATATTTCAATATTCACTTCTCGTTGTTATTAATCTTAAGTGCCGTGAAAACGCTTACAGTAAAGATACATACGACATCAAATCAAAATCAGACCGATCCCAATTTCCTGCTGAGGATATTTACACAATTTTCAAGCGGATATGCAACCGCCAACTATCTATTTTATCGCTCATGCAAATATACTCCTTCCGCGGTCAATTTTACAGATGAACGGGATATGACTTACCAACATATTCAAAGTTTAGCTATAAATATTGTGTAGTGAAAATTTACTGAGGATTCAATAAGTAAAACATCCTCAAAATGAACTTAATTTAATATCTTGCTCAAAAATGGAATAAAAGCATGGAATAAACGGTTTCTTTGTGACGATAACAGAAAATACTGCAGAACCTAAAAAAGCATCAAAAAGTACTCAAATCGTTTAGCCGTATTTTGGAAATTGAACTTGTTTTGAAGATTGGCAAGGGTAGATATGCTCTAGGGCAAGGGTGGCTAACTTGATTAGACATAAGATCTGTTTACTGACGAAACCCTGTGCGATCTACCACTTACACACTTCTTGAAATCCTAAATGAAACAGCATAGTGTTTAGTACACAATCATAAAATATTTTTTATTGAACAGTCTTAGGAGTTCCTTTTCGTATCACATATGAGATTGTTTCCTTGATACTTTGGATTGGAAGTCTGAGTTGATGATGTTCAATCAACATTTATAGGTCCTATCTATATATTAGTGTGAGCATGGCGTCACAGTATCTTCCACTAGTTTAGCATAATCTGGTTTGTAGTTGGAAATTGCCAACCTTAAAGAATCCAAAGTATGAGCGTCTGTCAAGCGAGAACGGTGTTTATTTTTTGTTTGTTTCAAGTAGGAAAATGCTGACTCACATAAATATGTTGAACCAAAACACGAATGAAGTTGTTCAACACATTTCTTCAAATTTGGATATTTTTCGTTGGAAACCAATGCCCAGAAATCTTGACCTGAGGATGACCTTGCTTTTAGAAATATGTCGCCGCGCAGAGTAATAATTTCGTTTTGTAACATCATGTGCTCCATTTGAATTATATCTGCAAATTTTGTAGCCAATTCATAGATATCACTATGATCAATGGAATCATTAAATGGATAACTGATGAATTGAACCAATTTATCAATTTTTTTGAAATCACTGAAGCGAATTTCGAAGTCTGCTATCACTGCCCTAATTTCTGTCGTGTATTTCTCAGAAATGAAATTGTAGGTAGGGTGTTTTTCCATATGATCCTTGATCCAAATTGTTCAAATTTTGTCTTCTCTATGTCGACTATCATAGACGCTGTTTGACTTTGAAATGCTGCAATAGAACTCATCATTTCTGTTAATGTTTTATTCTTGCCTTGTAGATTCTGAATTAATGTACTCAGTTTTCCAGTAAAATCGGCCAAGAAAGCTAAATCACAATGCCAGTCTAAATTACGTTGCGCAGTCTGGTCTATTTATTTATATTTTTTGCCTTGCCAAGATCGACTGGACTAATGGTCGCGATCGACCGGTCGATCGCGATCGACCGGTTGGCCACCCCTGCTCTAGGGAGTCGATACAAACTTTTTTTCTTAGTCTGGTATATTTTCACACTTTGGGAAACCTGGGGCCCGATTTTCGAACGATTGCAATAGAGAGTGAAGTCAAAATGACAAAATTTAATATTCCAGGGCATATGTTGATCATTGCGAAAAGTTGAATAAGACGTCAGCTTCTATATGGAAAAGATTCTTATGATTCAGTTGTTAGTCCCCTGGCATAATTCTAATATGTGTTCAAGTGATACATCCTTCAACAAAACCGTACCTTTCTTGAAATATCCATTGGTTTATTGAAAAAAAAAACTAGGAAGTTTGCTAGAGCAATTATTTTTGTCCAGATGGTTAATTGAAGACATGCTTTGAGATCAATAAATAAATTTATTCTAAATGTTCCATGAAAAAGCGAAAATTTTAATATGATACTTTGTCTTTTCACACAAAATATAAAAACTTCATTTCAAAATATGTTTGAATGCCTTTAAATCTCTTCCAGGCATTCAATAACTACTTTTATCAATTATTTATTAGATTGACTTCATCGGCATCTAAGGAATCAAATGCTTGCAAAACAATGCATATTATGATATGATTGTTATATATTTTGTGTGAAATTTTATGAATTATACATATTTATTCAAATAATTTTTTATCTCAAATCATGTTAGTCAACAAATCAAATTCGTGATCTGAAAATTATTTATATCGTTCCCCACAGATGACACTTTTGCTTAATGCATTGTAATGACCATATCCGAGATTACAATAATAAGATCAGCAAAATTTTCTGTATTATTCAGTAACGTCTAAACATTGCACCCAAATGAACATATATTTCTACATTCCTACTCTATAATTTTGAATTTCCATCGGCCATCATTGCCCGGAAGCTCATTAAATTTACCGGCCTATATCCAAAATTAACCGGACTATAGACACTAACTCACCTCTTCCAAATTGGGAATGACGTCTCCCACGATATTGCAGACGGAATCCATATCGGAAGACAACGTTAACAGCCTGTAAACAAAATCAAGTTAATTTCGAGAAGGGAAAAAAGTTAAAATGTAGGAAAAGTCGAAGGGGGAAAGTTTTTCGGTTAGTGAGATGGTGGAAATATTGGGTGGACAATCTTCGATCGAGCCTTGAATGGGTGACGTGAAGCGGTTTAGGGGTTCATTAATTCGGTTGGGGTACATTGGGATTTTTTCTGAAGGGAGGAGGGCGTTCTAGAAGGGATGATTATGCAGAGAACGACCTTGAGTTGAGGGGAAGGAGATATCCAGTTGAAAAAAATGACCAATTTATTTCAATAAGTTGGTGGATGGGCATGACGGGGTGGAAGAGAATGTGTTCTGGTTAATCGATGTTTGGATTATTTATCATGTTTTCCGTTAGTAAACCATCCCCTAGAAAAAAAAACTGACCGATAACGCAAAAAAAGATTTCTTCAGCTCATTCATGAATTCAGTTTACCTTAATAAATTGAGTAACACATCAATTACTATTACTATTATGAACATAAACATAAATTCCTACTGTGTGGGTTTCACAGAAAAAAATTGAAAAATTATTTCAAATTGGTATGTTAAAAACATGAATATATTATTTATACTAAAATACCGCAATTTCTTTTACAATTCAATTCATTTCCTTGTTTTATTTGTGGATTGGATTGACTCACCACTATTTATTGCATGCATTAAACCATCGTACAATTAATTTTTAGTATCAATAATACATTAAAAAAATCCTTGTTTGCCATTGTCTTCATCATTAAAAAGTATTTTGAATCTGAACATGTCGAAAATATTACCAAAGCAACATAGCAAACTGGATTTCATTTTTGTGTACCAGAAATTCAGTTTTGAATCTGGGTTCGGCCTCAAACCATACTTGGTAGTTTCATAACTAGATACAAAGTGCTTCAATTCTTCTCTTGTTAATTCTTCAATAAAAAAAAACATTCAAAGACATTATTGAATCCCAAAATATGTCTATATCTGGTCATCAGTTTTATGGCTAGATTAATCTTGCCTTGGTACAAAAACTGAAGCGCCATCATAGAACTGAATAAATTTCAATAGAGATTCACTCCATAATATGTTGATTGTTGCAAATTTGAGCTTCATTTTCGAATAGCTGGGAAAAAGTAATAAGTGATTGACGACTGTGAAACATCAAGTCATCCCATTTTGAGCGCTGAAAACGCTTCATTTACAGTATTTAAAAACTTCACTAATCAAAAAATTGAATTTTCTTCTGTTACAAACATTTTTCCTACTTGAACATTTTCCCTACTTAAATACTGACACAAACCCGAAATGTCTGCACTTTCAGTTGTTTCTATACCTAGCTCTGCCAATGTACCATAAAAAAGCATTCTTGAATAATGAGCTAAGTGATTACAAGTTAGCGAAAAAAACTTATTCGGAAAAGTTTGTTAACCAACTTAAAACTTTAATGATACTGGAAAAACTCTGTCCAAATATAAAGTCTTCCTTCATTTTAATTCTCTTCTGACGACGGCTTTTCAAACTGTCAAAAAGTTTCGAAGTTATAATCAACAAATTAAAATTGAATTCACTTTCGAATTAACTGTCCCGAAAGTAAACACTTTTCGATAATCCACTGATGAACTGAAACCCCCAAGAAGTTTTCTAATTTTACTGAATATATGGATAATTATTATATAATCAACTGGGAATTTAAATAATAAATGATGTACTGATGTACCAGATATCTTCTCTCAATGAACCCATTTATTATTACATATTACATAATTATAGTGTTGTTACTATCCCTGTCATCTGTGAAACCTGTTCACCCGATTTGCAAATTGATAATTGACTATATCTTAATTTTAAGTCCAATTACTAAAAAAAGTCTTTCAGACATCCTGAAATTTTCAAAAATTAAATTTATTCGACGGAACTTGCAATGTGAACTGTGGTTATGAATTTTCTGTGATATTATAGTATAAAGAAAAAATGTGAGATCAAAGAAATAAAGAATGCAATAATATTTCAAGACATCCAACAAGACGATTTCTAATAACGTTTTCAGTCGTTTTACCTTCACGAGTTTTTAACTTATTCTTTGGTTTCGTCTTTTTTTTGAAAACCACCCACATTTGAAAAGCCTAAAGCTCAACATTTCATTTATACTAGTGGAGAAAGAGAAGAAGGACGAAAATGCTACCTTTCAAACACATACATGACTACAACAAATTGTATCATATATTCAAATGTGGGAATATGTAATAAAAAATAGATAGCTAATCTGATCAAAGCAACCTATAACAAATATTCAGACAATTATTGTAATTTTCACCGAACTCTTACCCAACACAACTTAATTCTGTACCACATACGCGTTTTTATCGACCTTCTTTGGTCATTTGAATCTTCAACAATCTGATAAATATGAAATTGCAATACAGAAATTCTGTAGAGTGGGTAAACTTTTTGAAGCAGTGGAAAAGTGAATTTCCATAGATTTTCCAAGGATGTAAACTATTTTTCAAAAGGTTTCATTCTGAATTTCTTGCATAATTTACACATACCATGAAATTATGCAACAACAAAAATTAATTGGCGCTGCGGGGTGACTTCATTGATTCCAGTGGCGCATTTGCTTTTTCAGCTACAGGAAAACCCGGAATAACCTGCAGCGCCACATCATCTGAAGATCTTGATCTGCCAATGTCCTGCCTGCAATGTTGAAGACATCGCCAGAACACTAATATTGCCAAACTTAACCAGTACGTCTTTAACCAATGCGTAATAATAACCAGATTCAATGCCAGAACCACAGTGAACAATGACAATGGCTGTGACTGTGGAGTATGATTATAAATGTGTACAGGAATGGATTATATTATGGATTATCTGGGATTTATTCAGCACCATTCACAAACATGGCGGCCAAATTTTTTACGTTTCGAAATCCTTGTTATAAATTAACGTTGGACTTCAACAGAATTAATCTTAATATTCGACGAGTCGACTATAATTCTGCGAATTCATTATCCTAAACAGTCCAAACTAGATCAACTAACGATAATTAATTACCGCAACTTCCACATTCACTCGTCGCACGGCTACCGTGTTCAGAATTGCAATCCCCACAAAATTAATACACCTGAGAAACGTGCCCCATTAGTCACGTGGAGTAGTCACACACAGTACGAAAACTGAATAATTGAAATTTTCTGGAACGGCAAACAGCGAGTTTCCAGACACTTGTACGGCGATATATACGCGTTGTACAACAGGGTTGCAATACCAAAAACGCAAAGCATGCTTTTCCAGTTCAGAAAAGATTAATGGAGGACGCCCGTGACAATTTACTGGGATAGTACACTTTCCCTGGTCTCGCAGTTGTGACAAAAGACTCTTTATTTTCAACAAAATGAGACACATCCAACTTTGTATAAGAAAAGTGTGTCGGGATTTATGTGAATTCCTGTCTCGTTGAAGTACACCATTCTAGTCATATTAACAATGGTTCCCTTAGACAACAAAATCACTCGTATATAATGTTACGAGTATGATTTTTTTTTTATATTTCGTTGTTGATTTTGATATAGCGACTATACTCAAGTTTTACCCATATAAACTCTACCTTTTGTATCTGACTCTTGATGTGAAACATCTATAGCCGCACGTAAAACCGATTGCTGGCTGGGGACGCACGCCGTGGCGACGGGTCGTCACGCGCAAGCAACTGTGCGATTCTCTTCCCACTGATTCGGCCTTACGCTATGTTTCTTGTCACACTGAGCTCGGATACCTATAGTGTATACAGTTGTATTTACTACAGTATATGTTCTACTAAATAAATAATTTTTTAAATAAATAAAATAGGTCTTGACAGTAATGATTTAGAAAGTGAGCATCGTTAAGTTTCTTCAGTGGTCTATTGCAATAACTAGTTAAGTATATTAAAGCCACAATAAAATTTTAACATATGTATTTCAGCTAAATATTTTTTATAAATATTTCTGTACCCAACAATCATCACAGGGGTCACAAAATATTATCAACCTTGAGTTTCACATCTGCCAGGCGTCCCGTGATGGCTTACAATTTTTTCAATCAATGGAAGAAAATAGGACAGGCCTTAGGAAAGAGAGTGGAAGATACTATTTTCATGATAATGATGAGGACGTTTCATTCGAAAACAATACTAAACAATCATATAGATTTTTGAATTTCTTTGCCATGATCCAATTTTTTCTCATGAATTTTTTTCGGCATACTTGATAAATACATTTTGATGTTCCGAAACTTAATTTCTCTTTCTTGAATTTTTGAAGTTCAACCATAAATTGTACGCATATAAAATATTTTACCCATTAGTGAAATATTTTTATACATTTATGAAAAGTGTATGAGCAAAAAGAAACCTTTTTTTCATTTTCAATTACCGATTATTTTTGTAAAACAATTACGATAGATATTCTAGAATCTACAAAAGTTCTATTTTACTGTGTACATAAGTGTCTGTTAGTAATCAGAATATTTAGTAACCTGCAAAGGAAGATTAGCACAGTTACCTAAAAATTGCTGAAGCTAATGAATGTAGATGAGGACAATTCATAAAAATCATTCATCAACTGAACTCAAAGAATATGGAAGGTATAAAATATATGGATGCTAAAAAAAGTGGTAAATATATAAATCAATAACGTTCTTTCAATTCAGTTCTGACATTTAATATTTATCAAGGTATCTGTGACATGACGTGATATGGGAGTTCAGAATGCCACCTAGCGGACATATCCGGCGTAAAACTGGTTGCACCACTCATTCCAGCAGAGGTAATCGGGGACCCAAATCGATATTTCAGACTTTAGCAATAACATTCCTTCAAAAGGTTTTGCTGTAGTAACTTTCATACTTAAGGTATTTGTTGTAGCTATGAAACATGATTCTGGGGTATATTTGCCATGTTCCACTATTTCGTTGATTCAAATCTTTAGTCTCACTGCAACTACTATTATTAAAAGTTATTTTTTTATTGATTTTTCAAAGTCATCAATCATAGGGACATATGCCTTTATAATTTATCCGCTACTTGGCGAGCCTTTATTCTATGTAATGGAATTTTGGAACGGAAAAATAATATTGACGATGCGGGAAACATTTTTGAAAACATACATGAGTAGTATACGAGTATTTTGAAGTGACAGACAAATACGATATTACAAAATATTCACCCAAATACGTAAAACAGAAAGCGTCATCAAGTGTATTTAATTAGCAGTGAATATGCAACAACAGAGGGTAACAACTGGTTCAAGAAAACAACAATTTATATTTCACATATTGCGCTGGTAGAATATGGAACCTCAGTTATTTATAACGAGTTTTGACGTTCGAACAAGTTGCATGGTTTTGAAGTACGTAGAATGGCTTTCAATTGGATTTTAACATCAAATTTTTAAGACCTTGTGACTTCTTTCATATGAGTTATCAACTTTTTGTTTTGCCCAGTTGGTTAAGATATTCAAGAGTAACAAACGGAAGTGTTGCTCATAAAGCAATAACTCATAAAACAAATGAAACAATGGAACTCATCGCACTGCAATTATACTTATAGTTGAGTCAGCAAAAAATACACATGCGTCATCAATTTGTGCATTCGATAAGTCACGAAACCTAAGCTTTCGAAGTAGTTTTTTTATTTCTGAAATTTACTAATAGTGAAATTTCTCAACACTTCTTTTTTCATGTTCTTCAAAAGGAGGCTATATAAAAATATGTGTTTTATCGCATGTTATATGATGATGCTTGTGTATTCTTTCGTTGGCCCAATTGTATTCTTATCGCTTTTTACATCTTCATAAATACTTTCATTAGAGTAAGAGCCATTGTACCCGAATGGAAAAATGCAAATAAACATTGTTTTCAGAAAGTAGTTTCTGAAAATGTTTTAAGCAGAGCTCACTTTCAACTGTACCAGTCTGTTATCCAGATATAACCCAGCATAGCACTGTATTTTGTCGAAATATTAAAGGAATAAATATAATGCTCGTTCACGCTCATCAGAAACAAGCAGGGTGGGTATCATATAATATTGGCAAAATGACTGACATAAATGATGGAAAGCTGCGGCCTCAGATCTGAACCTAGAGGTTCTCTTATCTCATTGGGTGTTTTCTTCCTTCATCAATACCTAATGAACATTATGGCTAACCCTACAGTTTTTCAAGTTATGATAGGGAAATGAAACCACAATGAAACGAAGTATTTGATCTCGATCTACGTCTCAAAAGTTGCTAGTCCATTTTTTGAGAAAAATTGATTTTTGATCCTAATTTTGACATTCGTTTACTATACAGTTGTCATCACTTTAGAGATATTCAATTTTATAGTATGTTTTTTAATGCTGCTACGGCTGGGGACATCCAAACTGTAAAACATCACAATAACTTTCAAGTTCCCTATAACGAAGAATACATACAGCATGTCGTCGAACTTCAAATGGTGGAACACAATACGAGGATGGTCTGAAAAGTTTTCGATCCAACGAATATACAAGACATTTTCACAGTTTCTCATCTCTGTAACCCCGTCCATGAATACCCCGTGTATTACTCGGGGTATTCATCTGCAAAATAATTTTTCACGAAGGTGATTGCCTCATTTGACAAAAATTTCTGTCCTCTGAGCGCAACTTTTGAATGAAGGAACATAAAGACGTCGTTTAGGGCTAGATCTGGTGAGTAAGGCGGATGGTCAAGCAGTTCAAACCGTAATTCGTGGATTTTCGCCATTGCAACCGCTGAGGAGTGAAACGGTGCGTTGTATTTGTGAAACGATTTTCTTTTTCTGCAAGTTCTGCCTTCAGCTTGTCAAGTAATGATGCGTAATATGCTCCTGTGATGGTTTTTTCTTTGTGAAGATAATCGATTGAAATAACTCCATCACTTTCTCAGCAGAAAAAACAGTTTTTGCTTTTTTGGAAGCCAGTTCCTCCTTTCGAAGTCCACTGTTTGGATTGTATTTTTGTTTCGAGCGATAATGGTGTATCCAAGTTTCATCTACAGTAATTAATCGGCGCCAAAACTCGGATTTATTGCGCATAAACTGCGTCAACAGAGCGTTGGAAATGTTCATTCGAACACGTTTCTAGTCTAACGTGAGCAAACGCGGCACCCATCGCGCGGACAGCTTTCTCGTGCCAAAATGTTGATTTAGTTTGTGACAAACAAGTTGCGACATGTTCATGACCTCTGCTATCTCTCTCACTCCAATTTGATAGTCGTCTAGTACCATTTGGTGAACTTTGGCGAAGTTTTCGTCGGTAGTTGCAGTTTTTGGATGTCCCCAACGTTCATAGCATCCCATTTAAAGACAGCTCGATACTCTATTTTGTCCATTTTCATAAAAACAATCACATCAACTCACTCAAACGACTGTTACATAACAACTGGGCGTCCAAAATGGCTGAGTAACTGTCAATAGATGAACAACGAAATTCACTAGCTTTTATTTACGAGTGCTGCATGTTGAGGTCGAAAACTTTTCAGACCGCCTCCGTATTACAATTGAAAACACAAATAAAAAAAGTACGGAGAATACTGGAACAAATTATATACATATTCAGTCATAGGTGCAACCAGGGCCGGGGTGAGCACAACTAAAAAAAGAGATTTTTATTAAAATGTTTACCGTTCAGGGCCTGGGCAATCAGGGACAGTAATGGAGGCTTTGTACTGTTGTTGGCAGATGTATGTTGGCATGGCATGGCAACGCAAATGACATGGCGGGCATTGATGGCAGGTGGCAGAATCGGGTGGGCACAGGGTGGTGGCACGACCGGGGGACAGAAGACAATTAGTTAATATATTTATCGTGGCTGTGGTCACTTGAGTGCTCGGGCTGGGAATGGCCGAAACGTTGATTCTCAGTCATACATAAATGTCGCACGAATTAACTGATACACAAGGCTTTGTTCTACATGTCATGTTCACGAACAATTTTAGTAAAAATCGTCATTACTTGATTTATGCATATATAAGATTTATTGGCATCCAAATGATTGAATATGGAATTTTAATATTTCACTAATCACAAACTAATTAAATCACAACACTTAGCAACTAACGCTAAATTTATTTCCACTATTTGAATTTCTTGTTTAGCCGCTCGATTCACTTTCTGAACTGCCCTCTTGGGTCAGGAAGCCGGGCCTATGTTATGTAACTGTTCTTTCTAGAAATATGTAGTCGGTTCGGTACTCGACTAGAGTTTTACCGACGATTGCCGATTGCATTCTTTCGGGGTGACATCATGTGTTTGTGTCATGATTCGGCCGGGGTATTGGTCAAGGGCGGCTTCAGATTCGTTACAATATACATAGTTAAATAAAAATGTATTAAATTATCGACTAATATCAGATAGTGATATGAAAAGAACTTTTCAGTGAACTTGATTATTATCACGAGATTATTTTATTTTTTTAGAAAGAGATATCACCATTTTGCTTCGAAATTCCATTTGTTTGAGTTTTCAATCCAACCCTGTCCAATAAAGCAACTTTAGGTAGACTTTTTTATGTTTGTAATAACTCCACCCATATGAACTAACATTCAATTCATATTCTACGTCGCGAGATTTTCTACATACACAGGATTCCCTTATAAATACGACGATTTATGTACGACTGAGAGACCTCGAGAAAACCATTCCATGGAAGCACTGAATTCAAAGCTGAAGACTAAACTTCGGAATGAGTGACTGACTATCTCAAAGTCTTCTACACTCTCGTGGTCATGGTTCTGTAAAATTGAGTAAGCCTGTCGAGAAAGAGGGGCTTACCTATTAGTAACTAAAACAAAAATTCAGATATCTGTTGAAAAAAAAAGTGCAGAGTCAACAAAAACAAATTTCAAAAATATAAATAACAAAAATGTTTTCTTCATGTCATTAAATTTTGATCTAGAGAAAAATGAATAATGAACACAACTCTATTGGATAAAAAAAATTAAGTAATGGATAAATCTTTCGTTAATTAAATTTGTCTATCAATTATAATCAATTAATAACCAATTATCGATCATTAATTTATGATAATTGAGAGAACTCGAAATTGTATTTATTATTATTAATTTCAGTACATAAAATATATAAAAAAATACTCTGCAACACAAAAACTATTCGAAAAGAGAAGAAAAATATAATAGAAATGAAATAAAAATATCCAACATGTAACAGTACAGACAAACGGTTCGAATATTATCATCCCCCTATACAAAATCCAACTCTCGGTATATAAGGAATCTGACATAGGCAATTTTCACGAGGAGGTGGTGTGTGGCATACTGAAGCAAGAGAGCAGAAGTTATTTTATAAACACTAGTAGATAATATACGGCCAGGACGATTTGAATAAAAACCACCTTGTTACACGGATACCAATCCATTGTGTTAGGGGGACCCCCGAGAGAAAAATAACTAGTTTATTGAAATAAGCTGTGCTGTCAATGTTATAATGTTACAGAGTTTTTCAAAGCTATTATGATCCATTAAATAACGTAATCCCAAAAAAGTAATCATTTATAAAAAAATGAAATCACAAATACAATTATCCAATGGACCAATGACGCAAATATTTTATCCAACCAAAACTGAGATAAAATATGCCTCAAATAACCTTAAAAGTATATTATTCAATTGTAAATACTGACCTGACTCCTCAACTTGGTAATGTTCGAACCTCCCTTACCGATAATAGAACCGGCAACCTGAGAACAGAAAATTAAAACATAAACAGAAAGAAAATAATACCAGAGCATGGTTAAGTTTGGAAGGTGAAAACGAAAAAATTAAGAAGGCACTGACAATTTTTTTAACACAGAATTTTGCGATACCTTTTCACACCAAAAAGCACTTTCTCCGTTTTACACGATGTCATTTTATTCACCAATCGATTTTTTCACTCAACTTCCCTAATATTTCAGCTTCTACCTGAGTTCAACTCATCACCGTCGATTTTATTTCAGAAATTCATTTTTTCAGAGTTTTATCATTGTGATTTCATGTCGAAATTTTGGATTTTCACATTTTTAATGACCCTTCTTGCCTTCACACGATGATTTTTCAAGATAAATTGATACTTTGTAAACCAAACACAAGAGAAATTATTTAGAAAATTAAAACGGAATGGGAATTATATTACATATTATATATACACTGTGTCCGTAAAGTATGGAACAAATTCATTTTTAGCTAAACAGGTCATTTTAAGAAATAATCCTGAAACACGTCGATTTTTATGTTAATTTACCGTATTTTAAAATAATAATCTAATATACAGGGTGAATTACGTTCGAGTAATGACGTCACCGTCATTTTTTTTAAAAGGAACACCCCCATTTTGTCTCAATTTTCGGATTACTCTAGCTGAGCTGATTCCAAAAATGTATCACATGTTGATTCCAATTGGTACAGGGTGGACAAAAATACAGTAGTTGTGTGTGTGCTAATAAAGTAACGCGTAACATTCTTTATTAGGTAAATTAACAATATCATCAAAAATTATTGTCTAGCGGCAATTGGTTTAAATGTAACACCCCGTAGTTTGCTACATGTTTAGAGTAATAAAAATGAGCTGTTTCCAAACATGTTTGGTACTTGTGGTCTAGCAGACAGAATATGAAAAAAATTATTTCTTATGTACATTTATAAAAAACATAGTCTTCTAGTTTTTTGTGAAATATCATTATTTGTTTAGTAATTTATTGATGTTCAGTGACAGTTTAGTACTACAATATTTTTGGTATTCGTGAATATTCGAATGATTGCTTAGATTTAATTGGAAGTAGAAATGGAGTTAAGTGTAAAAAAAAGAATTGAAATACTTATGATGATTGGGTATGGAGACAGATCGCGAACTCAGATGGAAGTGTGCAATTTGTTTAATGATAAATATCCAGAAAGACCTATAACGCGTTCAACAGTCAGTAAGCTGGAAACGAAATTTCGAGAAACTGATACGGTTGCAAATGTACGCAAATCAGGTCGTCCCCCTGCAAATACTGATACAGCATTAGATGTTTTACTGAGTTTTGAAGAAGATGCGCACACTTCTGTTCGTAAAGTTAGTCGCGAAATCGGTGTTGGCAAAACAACGGTACACAAACTATTGAAGCTTGAAAAATGGCATCCTTATAAAATCAAACTACTGTATTGTTGTCCACCCTGTACCAATTGGAATCAACATGTGATACATTTTTGGAATCAGCTCAGCTAGAGTAATCCGAAAATTGAGACAAAATGGGGGTGTTCCATTTAAAAAAAATGACGGTGACGTCATTACTCGAACGTAATTCACCCTGTATATTAGATTATTATTTCAAAATTCGGTAAATTAACATCAAAAATCGACGTGTTTCAGGATTATTTCTTGAAATGACCTTAGCTAGAAATGAATTTGTTCCATACTTTACGGACACAGTGTATAGAAAAACAAATATCCATTTTGATCATCTGATTATTATTTATATAAATGATGAGTGATGCAAATGAAATGAAAAATAACTATTTGAGTTTTCTGATTAATATAGATAACAACTATTTACATATGGAAAATAATTCAGGAAACGAAAAACTGAATTATATTTATATTTTGGAGAAGTTTGAACACATAGGTAAAAACAAACAAAAAATTAAAAATCTACTACTTGCTAATCAAGATTCCCGACCTTAGCACAAACTCTACTTTTATTACTTAATTCAGTTACATCTAATGAAGTTATCAATTGTGTTCAGTACCAAATTAATGAAGTGGACGATATAATTTTTATTCTTGAGCAAACAAGTGAAACAAGTTACATAATTATAAATGCATTTTTCCAGAAGTTTACAAAAATATTTTAAAGCTCTTCAATCACAAACTTCAACACCAAATTTTTCCATCAACATCTAATCCGTCACGTTCAAGAGCTTTGGTCAATACGTAGCGATTTTCCATGAAATGGCTCGCATAAAGTACCGAACTCGGCTCTAACTTTTGCGATTGTTATAATTTACAATGTGTTGAATGTTGGCCTTCGAATGGGAAACTTTAGTCGATAATTTGAATTTGTGTGACAAGCGTCCCGATCGTAACTTTGTTAGTAAACTTCTCTCCGGCTAGCGCGTGAAACAATGAATCGCAGATAAAGCCGCTCTTATACTGATTATTGTTCCGAGTTATTCGATAATCGGGTGGCATTTGTTGATGCCACCTTCGATAAGAACACAAATTGATTGTTCTTTTGTATGAGAAGTTGGTGATTTGATTGGGTAGTTGAAGACTGTGTAATTTTAAATTACGGATTCTCCGACTATTCACTAATCCTCAAGTTACGGTAATAAGGGTGTTTTTTATAGAGGTATAAAACTTTGAAATGTAATAAAACAAAGATGAATTTTCAAATTTACATGAAATTTACTTAATTCGAAGGATAATCCTGTGGTATTATAATTTAAATATGACTTCTGGCATATGACCGCCACGACTGGCTCGGACATAGTCTAATCTGGAAGTCCAATTTTCGATGACTTTTTACAACTTTTTTAGCCGTATATTGCCAATAACGCGGCGAATGGTGTCCTGCAAGTGGTCAATCGTTTCGGGCTTATCGGCGTAGACTAGCGACTTGACATATCTCCACAGAAAACAGTCTAGCGGCGTTAAATCGCACGATCTTGGGGGCTCATTCACGGGTCCGATACGTGCAACTATGCGGTACCAAACGTCCCCTTCAATAAATCAGTTGTGGTACGAGCTGTGTGACATGTTGCGCCGTCCTGCTGAAACCGTAGCTCCTGCACATCATGCTTGTTCAGTTGATGAACGAAAAAGTTAGCAATCATGGCTCTATAGCGGTCACCATTGACTGTAACGTTCTCATCAGCACCATTTTTAAAGAAGTACGGACCAATGATTCCACCAGCCCATAAAGCATACCAAACAGTTAGTTTTTCTGGATGAAACGGTGTCTCAACATACACTTGAGTATCATCATAACTCCAAATACGGAAGTTTGTTTATTAACGTATCCATTCAAACAAAAGTGAACTCCATCGCTGAACAAAATTCGCTTATGAAAATCGGGATCAACGGTATTCTTGTTTTGGGCCCATTCACCGAATCTACGCCTTGTTAGGTAATCGTGTGGCTTCAATTCTTAAACGAGCTGGATTCTGTAAGCACGTAAACCTTGCAGTGTAAGGCTTATTGAATTGAGACCTCAAAGAAATGAGCGGATCAATATTTTTACAGACAGCAAGAGCGCACTATGGGCTCTGACAAACCCGAAGGTGACATCAAAACTGGTCTGGGAATGCCATGAAGAACTGAATGAACTTGCAAACAGGAACAAATTACCTTTGTACTGGGTGTCAGGGCATTCAGGAATCACAGGTAATGATAAAGCTGATGAATGCGCATTTGACAGCTGACAAAATGGCCGCCAGTTGAAAAAGTGTTGCCAACATGAAGTTCTACACCTCTATAAAAACACCCTTTACTTGCTGAAACTAATTTTCAGCCGCTTAGTAGAAACCTCTGCCGAACCGAAAAGCAGTTTAGTCTTGATTGTGTTTTTATTTTGCATTTGTTGTGGGGACTTTGCCAGTTTTGAAAAGATTTTCAGTGTTAGCAGTTGGGAAGATTTCTTAATGTGAATTAATATTCGCATTTTTCCTGAGCCATGATTACCCCGTAGACGGTAGGCTTCGTTGAGAAGGCAACCTCATTATCTCCAGAAGATGCCACAGCTATTGATTTCAAAAACATGAACACTGTAACCTGTTTTCACCGGCAGAGATTTATAATGGATGCCATTCGAAATGTTCACATGCAATTTCTGTTCATCTCAAAACAACTGTTATAACTTTTCGAAAATTGGGGTACGAGTTGAAAAGCAATTTCGAAAAACTGCTACCAGTTATTGAAAGACGTGGAGCAGCAACGTCACATTCATCACCATATATGCCTTGGCACAATCATGTCGCTGGAATTGCAAAGGCTGCTTCCCAAAAGCTTGGAACGCTGTTCCGAAACAAAAAACTGTACACACCCCAGCAACTTTTGATGCTTCATAAAGCTCAGATGAGACCTTCTTTGGAGTATTGTTCTCATGTATGAAGCTCCACCCCAAAGCATACCCTGAAGTTGCTGAATTCCATCCAGAAAAGAGCCATCTGCTTGATTGGAGACGCGAACATCACCTGCAACCTTGATCGTCAGGAACATCAAAGAAAGGCTACAGATTTGTCTCTCTTCTATAGATACATTCACGGGAAGTGTTCAAGTGACTTGGCATATTTAATTCCACCAAGAGCGATACATATCAGAAATACGCAACGGACTGTGGCTGCTAATCATTTAGAGGTTCAACTCGGTAAACCTCGAACTTCACTGTTTCAGGACTCTTTCAATTGGAGAGGATCAGATTAGTAAAAAAAAATTGATCATCAGAACTTCTCGAGCGCGTCAGATTAAGGTAGGCTGAGTTAATTACATGCTGAAAAGTGTATATTCCAGTAATTTGACAGTTTGAGAGTGACGTAATGAAAGGGGAGGGCAGCAAAGTTGAAAAAAATAACGTCATTTCGACATTCTTGAGCGTAGCTAATTTTTTTTTACTTTGAAGGAAATAATTCAAGGATAACGAAAAATATTTAATCTGACGATTTCTGCAAGCCAAAATAACAGAAATTCGTCGATAAAGTTGAATGCGTGCAGCTGTGTGATACCATTATTCCCTTTCTATTCCCCTTTCACTTTTTCTCTATCTATTACTCTTTTACTCCGTCCCCACTCTGAATTCTGTTGCCATGACGCCAACACAGCTGATTACAAAGATTCGTTCGTGATGAAGATGATGATTAATTAATCAATTGATTATAAAAAATTAAAATTTTTGGGGCATTTTAAAAAAATTATCTTATAAATACAAGTATTCTACTTAAAAAACACACTCATTTATTTGCATACTATTTCCTGAGCTTTTCAATTAATTTAGTTCAATGATTTAAAAACAATTGAAAAAAAAAATAATATTTTTTTGTCAGATTAGGCGAATCCCTCTTGATAATCGTCAGATTATGAGACAGCACGTCTAGAACAAAAAGATGAACGATACATATCTCAAACTGACGCGCTTGAGTATTTCAAAATGTCGAATTTTTTTTGCACATTATAATAATGGCCGCGAGTTTGCGTCAGATCGAAATCGTCAGATTATTGAATGAGAGCACCCCCTTAGAAAATCTGACGCACTCGATTATTTTTTTTTTCTTTCCACCTTTAACCCATACGTACAACCACCCGCATTATGCAAACGAATAGATTAACATACGAACATTATTAAAAATACGTAAGGACATTGATGCTATCAATATCTGACACGCTCGAGTACGTCCTACAACAGTATTTTTTTACATATTTAAAAATCTATAGCCGCTTCCCCCACAGATGAAAAGGTATATATTATATAACATTTTTTTCTTCTTATCATCTAAGCTTTGCAACCTAATATGTCTCAATGACGCCCGAGTAAATCTCCATTTTGCATCGTGGGCTCCCCTACTATTATTCATACAGACCCCGATTTCATGACTTCATTTCGCCGGTTACACCTTACTTTGCAATTGTTCGCAGTTTCCATCAGGCTGCAGGAAAATTAACAATTCCGTGGAAAGCAACGTTACGTCCCCGATGCACGTACCGGTGCTCCTCTATCAATAACCAGGGTACGCCGTCGCATTTGTCATTGTTTTTTCTTCACCCCATGCCGACTAAACAGATCGCGTGACCCTCTTCTGGGAAATCTACATTTGCATCTAAAAAATGCAAGATATGACAAACCGATGGCAGTAATGTCCCCGCTACAAGACACGGAGGTTGACGTGCCACTGTCTATGAAAGTAGAGCACACGAAATTCCATTATCTCATTTAAAATAATCTTACTATGGAAAAACCGTCCAATTGGTTTAAAATTGTCTAGGTTGTGGTTTTTCCTATATTTCAAATTATATGTCTTCACATGACATAGGAATTGCACGTTAAAGGATAAGATCTCTTTAATCCTTAGCCACAGCCTCTGCCATGGGATATCTGTGAACTGCACAATAAAATACATATTACAAAACTTTTCAGATTCAGGTATACAGCTACGATGCTCTTTCATCAGTATTTTTTCTGCGCATACCAAATAAAATAATTAAGGTTATCCAATCCAGATTGGTACAGAAGAGCCCTAAGGCAAGTGTCTTATGGCGAAACATCGATGTCTACCAGTGAGGATGACAGTGTTCCATGTAAGTGCAATTTGTTACCATTCATTTAAAGTAGAACTCCTGTGAATGATATCTGATTTTATTCCATAACGAATGTTTGGAATACAAACTGAGTAGAGAATAGTGTCTTCTGTATAATTCAGTTTTCATATAAAAGTATTTGTTTCGAAAGAATTTTTCTTTCGTGTAATTTAAAGTTTATGTGAAAATAGCTGTTTAAGGAGGGCTTTTTCTTTCAGTTTGTGACTGAAAGTTACTTCTTTGCATAATCTACACATCCATGTATAGTGTTACTTATTTTAAAATTGATTACTTCCTTCCTTTCTTTGGAAGATTCCCACATTTTTTTGTATCAAGATGTAGTAGGTAGAAAGCCAAAAACTTTCTTTCCCAAAAATTAGTTACTCCTAAAAATATAACCCCTTTCAATAAAATATCCCAAAACGACTTCTTAAACTAGGAGGCGTCTAATATTTTAGATAGAATACCCCAAGCCGTAGTTAAAAAAGTTGAAATTTTCATTAATATTAATTCGCTTTCGAACAAAGCAGAGTGAACTGAAAATCGTTCGAAAAATTTCATAATTCCTCGGGGACCCTGACCTTGCAAAATAACAAACAAGTGATAGGTATATAGGGGCTATTACTTGCTGGAAAATTTGATGTGCTTCAAATTAATTTTGATCGCATCTCTACTTAGAATGTTGTGGACTTTCATTATATTATAGAAAATGACGATTAATAATAATGATGACACTTCGAGAGACTTCGATATTTTAATTTTCCTGTTCAACATCTCAAAAAAAAATTTTTTTTGATAAATTGTCAGAGATCAATTTCAATGATGAATACTGTAAGTTTTTTCAGTACAGACTTTACAGACATGTCTAGACAAAATGATCAGATTTGTTTTTGTTCTAAAAATTTCAACTCCGTACCTTTGAACGCCGATTTCAGCTACTACTTTATATCATTTTGAAAGGCCTAGTTTTTGAAGAATTTCAATTTTTATTTGAAAATTCAGTTGTGTCTTGTTCAAACGTGGATTTATTAATATCGATGAAACTTTTCGTATGTCACTGCACTTTTTGAGATCAAATCATTTCATGTAAGAAAGAACAGTTCATAAGGAAAACGTAACAAAATAAATATCTCGAAAAAAAAATTTAAGCTGGTCCGATTGAAAATTATTTAAAACAGACATCCCTCAGAAGTATAATGAAGTACATGATAGATATAGGGGTAATTCTGAGAGTCCTTGAAGTATCTATTTGGGCCACCCTGTATATTCTGGGACGTATATATCACTCCTGGAGGTTATTTTCCATGGCAGTGAAAGTTTGCATTCTCTTAATATGGTCAGCCAAAGATGTAAAGTAACTTTTTGATTCATTAACGATAGAAGTAATCTACTGCTAAAAATCTTAAAGTGACCTGATTTTTTTTCGACTATTTGTCCGATTTCGATGAATAATTCACACAGAAGACTGCTGGGCTGTTAGCAAAACTAATTATGTCTTCTACTTCTTCAGGCGATAAGTTGAATAATTCATTTATATAAATAGAAAACAAAAAAGACTCGATTAGCGTTCCTTCTGGAACTCTACAGTTAACTTATAAAATTGACAAGTTTTTTACTGACTTCAATTACAATTTATCATAAGACCGATTTTTTTCGATTAAGTTTAAACGGTGAGTCATCTGTTTTAGCAACATCAAGGACGATCCAAACTGAAGGTCCTTTAGGGCTTTATACATTCTTGATGTTAGATGTGCTGTCCGTAACTTGTGCGTTGATGTGGCTTCTCTAAATCATTATATTACATATTATTTATTCGATAAATAACAATAATAACAACCACTTTCTTCAATGCCCCTTCATTGCAATAAAAAGAAGAAAGAGAAGAGGGAAGGATTCTTCTGCTTTCTTCAGTATTTCAACTGTGAAATCATTTATTCTTAGAACCTTATTCTTTCAAGGTTTTCATTATACCCTAAATTTATTTTGACATCTTGGATGCATCATTATCGAATTTGAGTTTTATATTTCTCAAGGTTGATGAATTTGAAATATTAATGAAAAAATATCTTCATCCCTTCAGAACAAAGCAACTCATAACGGTGGAGTCAGTTTTTTCGAAGTAAAATCGCAATTATTCTGATACGGCATAAAATAAAAACGAGTGTCAGACTGGTTACTTTACCCTCCATACTCTTACAAAAAAAAACTGACATTTGATCCGTGGTATGTTCTGACTTTGAGTCTTACTCACCTTACTGGGAATAAGTAAACGAACTTCCTCGTCTCCTCTCCGTGAACGTTTGTGCGGGGAACCCATATCACCGTCAGCTTCTCGCTTCATGGCTAGTCTGCCTGTAACAAAAAAAAATTATCAGATGTATACAACTGAATCTTCCATAGGAGGTTTGAATAGACGCAATTTTGAAAACATCATATCTGAAATATTTTAATATTGAGAGCAACATTTTTGTTCAACATGAGAGGTAATAAGAAAATAATAACACAGTCCAAATGTTTGGAAGCCCAACTTAAAAAAAAACAACGAACAACTACGGGCCAACGAAAACAAAAGTCAACTTCCGAGGTGAACTTAACGTGGTGAAAGAATGAATGAACAATGCAAGATTAGATGACCTTGTGGCATGTAACATGAATGGAAAATGATCTAAAAGAATAGGATGAACATCAATAAACATTGGTTGATAAAAAAGGGACATACCTACGTATATCAACAGAACATCTAAGTAGGTTTAAAATCTGTTTTTCGTTATCAGCTGTCACCCCCATACGAACAACTCTCAGAAGTTGAGAAACTTGTGCGAGCTAAGAACTAACGAGGTCTTATCTTTTAACGTGTGACTCCTAACACGGTGTTTAGGAATACCCTTGAAATTTATACACAAAATACAATTCTCCGTGACAGTAATCGCACGTTGAAAATTGAAACCTCGTTAATCTTTAGCTCATACTAATTTCGAAGTTGGAAACTTGTCGTTGGTATGTTTTAACGGTGTATGTCTTGCCATGAATGTATATTGAATTTAAAATGCAAAACCTCATTCATTTTCAACCCATTGTGAAATATATTTAGAAGTACGAAAGGACCTTTTTCATTCAAAACTCCAGATTTGGAAAACGCCAGATTTTCAAGATTTCCGGAAAGCATGCACCGAAGCTATAACTTGGTCCCTCAATACTTTAAAATGTTGAATTCGACATCCATGACGAAACAAAGGAATTCCAACTCGGCAACATAAAATGCAATTACATCAATTATGTCGAAGTTGAATTGAACAGTCTAAAGTGTAGCCCGAATCACTCATGTACTTTGTTTCCTAAACAATGAAACTGATGATGCAGTGTTTGGAACCTTTGGTGTAGTAATGAATATTACTGGAGTTTTTTCCCAACACCAAATCGTTATTTCCAACACCTCGACACGTGTTTCGATCATCAAGTGATCATCTTCAAGAGGAAGATTTTTTCTGTTCGAGAATCCTATGAGTCGAAGATGGGCGGTAGCCTGATGGGTTGACCTGGGTGATTTGCTCTACTCAATCAATCGACCGTTGTGTGAACTGTTGATTCAAGCCGCGAGGCCGGACGATCGATTTTCACTATCGTCCAACCCATCCTAGGAATCTTGTTAGTCCTTGGCCCGCACAAGTTTCGACTTTTGAGAGTTGTCGTTCATAGGGGGATGACAGCGGGTTAACGGAAAACCAGATTTTAAAGTAACCTAATATATTCTGTTTTATAAACTAACCCTACGTTAAAAAACTTAAAACTGTCACTTGGTTAGTTTAACCGATCTTATTTTGGGAAGAATTGATTGTCATTTCTTGCACCTCTTCCGAAAAATGAAAAAGTTGTCTTTAATTCGAAATGCATGTTTTTCTAAAGATTCTAGAAATTCAAAAAAAGGCAATAAACGTGTAAATTCTAGCTAAACAAACGACAATTTTGGCAGTCTAGCGACAATTTTGAGGTTATACTATCAATTTCTCGAATTTGCTCTCATAATTCATCTCGAACGTAGAAAATTAGCTGAAAAGTGTACCAATAATCATGTAGGTTAGAAACTGTAATCAATTCTATTGATAATATTTCTATTTCAAGGTCTATTTGAAATATACCCTTCGCAATACAATCACGAGTTCGTTTCATTAACATGCCATGTCATGTCACAGTTACACCTTCAGGAAAAAACTCAATCCCATTTAAATTCTCCCACGTCGACGAACACACCTTTATATCAATATTTCACGAAGTGATGAGCACTCTGTGTAATGAAGGAGAGACGTTCAATCTATCTCATCAGGTACATTACCTCTACGAGCCTCTATTCTCCAGGAATTGTGGACCATTCACAAGCTCCCGACAACCGTTTAATATCTGTCTTTGTTGGAAATTCGGACATTAGAGACGTATATTAAATGATACACTCAGATAATGCTCCCGCTGAGATGAGCGACATCTTGTGTAGTGTTTTAATCCAATGAATATTCAACATTTCAGGTAATATTACGGTGAAGATAATATAATAGAACAGTGCAACTCTGAAAATACGAATATAACGAGTCGAAGGGCCAAGATAAACCTATTCTAATAGTTGCACTGAAGTATTGCGAATAGAAAACCTCAAAGACATTTTGTAGGGTTGATCAAAAATTTGTCATAAACAAAAAACTAAATGACAATAAATAAAATTGAAAATTCGACACCATAATACATTATGTGTTCTTTTATGTGGGATTTGAATGTTCTTCCAGTCTGACCTATATAAACCACACTCCAAATTTTTCTGAAACTGTACTTTCATCTTTGTTAGGTATATCTTAGAGTATAAAATAGTTGCAATTTAGAAGTAACTTATTATTGACGCTTGAGAAAGCTACTGTATAGCGAAACACGTGTCGCGATTTTTGTAAAACCCCTTATAGTGAAAATCACGCAATAAACTGTATTAACGCGTTCTATTTGAAACGTTTTTGGGCATGCACCAATGAAACATACGAGGGGTATCGATTTCATCATAAAGCAAGAGAACAATTAAAAACACATATTCGACAAAGATAGAGGGAAAAAACATTTCGGTGAAGTAATAAAACTGACGCAATTGAAGTAATTGGTGTGATGTTTGCACGCAATTACAATATTGCATGTCCTGGCACTCTTTTTCAACATCCATATTACACGAGAGGGCGTATCTATTACATGGTTGGTCCAGCTACTTCTAGTTGCACAAAGAGAACATATATAAAGAGTATCCCATTAATGTCTATTTTCAAACGGAAAACATCCCTTTAAAAGAATACCTTTTAAAGGGATGTTTTTATTCTATCAATGAGTATTTTGAGTATACTTCCAAATAATTGTAATCAATGTACTGTTATCTTTATGTCACACATATACATGTTTTTTTTACTTGTTATTGTTGAATGTTAAATGATCATTTCAAAGGAATAAAACATTATTATTATTATTATTATTATTCAATGCAAATTATAAAAATAGTAATTTTCCCGTACCATGCACAAAATTCGAACAAAACTTGAGTATACATACGACATTTTTTTAATTTCTGCGATAATGAATATGACCAACTATACCATACATAGGCGGGCCATTCATGGAACCTTGAAGAAACTATATGAATTGATGATAAGAAACAGGAGTACCTCAAGGCTCAATTCTTGGTCCTCTCATATTTTTTGTTATTCACTGCAGATACTTTTTCTCAAATTTAACATTATCAGTTACAAGCATTCGCGGATGACACACAGTTATATCATAGTATCGCATCTAATAATATCTTAGCACCCCAAAATCACATGAATGATAACCTTGAAGTTGTAAACACAACTCGAACTTGAACGAACAAACACAATTTGAAGCTGAATTTTGGTAAATGCCATGTCATGTTTTTCGGCAACATATAAACCAAAGACAATATGATCTCAAGTTAGGTGATCAAATACTCGAACGGGTTGATTCTGCAGAAAATTTGGGCACCACTTTCGATGAAGATTTAAATTATAACGCACATGTAAAACAGCTTATGATTAAAATCCTATAACACTCTCAAAGTTGATTATACACATAGACAAAACTTGTCTCGTAGTACAAGAAAGCTACTTTACCAATCGCTTATCCTGTCGATCATCGATTATGGAGACCCTGTCTATGGTTGTTTCTTGGATTCGGCTAATCAGTTTAAAATACAACGTGTGCAAAATTCTTGTATTTGGGAAATAAATATTTTCCAAGCTTGTGCCAAACTTGGTTGAGCACCAATGTCTCTTCTCAGGGAACATACATAACCTTATTCGGTACTGAAATCTAAAACACTTGTTCCCCTATTCAATAAATTGACGAAGAGTTTAGAATTCCATTCTTTCAACCTTCGAACTTACCAAAACCTACACATCCCTCGTCATTCGTCAGTCCTGTTCAGAAAATCATTTGCCATCCTAGCTGTATTTTTTCACAACACGATTATTAAAGATTTCATGCAATTTTCGATATATATATATATATATATATATATATATATATATATATATAATATATATATATATATATATATATATATATATAATATAGTAGACAATGGAAGTCCGAACTAGTGAAATTCATCACGAAACATTGTCAATCACCTTCAAACTTACTCTATTGAATTGTGTGCGGAGAGATTGGAAGAATCCAAGCGGCGTTGGAAGTTCTTGGCTCCTACCCAGCAACGTCTAAGCTGGTAGCAAATAACCAAAAACGACTCTCCTCGATAGGAAGACTTAACAGATTGCCTCTCTCTGGTCTGCATTCCTGGCCATACTGGCCTCAAAGGCAATGAGGCTGCTAACTCCCTTGCAAAGAAGGGTGCTGCAAGCAGCTTCATCGGACCATCCCTTTAGGCTTTGTCAAAGATTGAACACCTGGATGGCAAGAAGATTTATGGACTTCTGGCGAAATCTTCCAGGATTGGCTCTCTCTAAGGCGTTTAATCACCCTTTGAAGCTTGATACCAAACAGTTGTTGGGCTACAGTAGGGATGAACTACGATGTCTAACAGGGCTTCTTACAGGTCATTGTCATTTGAATCATCATATGCAGAGACTCGGACTGTTGGAAGACAGTGTGTGTCGTCTCTGTTTGGAAAATGATGAACCAGCAGAACACATCCTTTGTGCATGCCCCACTGGGAACCAAATCAAGTTTTTGGAGTTCGGCAGAGCTGAACCTAACCTCTTTCCTTATAATGCATATTAGGTTAAGTGTAAGAGTGGATATAGCTAAACTTTGCCTAGTGTAATATCAAATAGTAAATAAAGTCGATTATTATTTTCGTAAACAACACTGAAACCATTTCGCAAACATTTCCTTAACTATCAATAATGCAGTAGACGAGTAACTCCCTTTTTCGTAAAAAGTCTACATAATTATTCAGATATCTGAATGTTATAAAACACTTCTGTAAAATATTAGTTTGGTCCTTTGATCCTTGAAAAAAGTTGTCAATAAAGAAAAGTCGTTCTTTTCAGATTTTAGTATTTTGAATAGAAATTATTCGAAATCTGATTAATTCAGGTATTTTGAGAATATTTAATATTTTAGACACAATTATCGTAAAAAAGTTAGAGTCTGAAGTCGAAGAGAAGATAAAATACTACATAAAATTTATAGAAAAATGGACTATCGCCAGATGATTGAAAGTAAACATTTTTTTGCGTACAAAAAATGAGAAAGATATCCAATAATGCCAATGAAATCTCTATTTGCAACTCTTTACTAAATGTCAATATGTCGAAAGTGAAGAATACAATGCGAAAGTAGCAAAGTGTTATAAACACTTTCACAAATTAATAACATGCATTTGAATGAAACATTAGCTCATGACAAATAATCAGAAATATTCCAAGCACACTTAGAATTATATTAAAATTAATAACACGCTTTAATTCGGCAAAGTTCGACCCTTGTAACGTAGCATAATACTGTCGTGAACAGTAATTAGAATTTTGTTAAACATATTTCAGTGTCAGCCAAGGACAAATCTTTTCTGAACTCCGCAACAGATGATATAAAAAAATTCGAAAGTACGTTCCTCAAAGATAAATGGTTGCTTTACTTCGAATGAAATAATTAGCACATTCCAATTTTCAACAATGTAAAAAAAACTGACGGACAAGTTAAAAACTGACGGACAAGTTATTCTTGAAATATTTGTAAAGCTGAAAAGACCGTCAGAAAAACTAAGTAATGCCTATAAAGATTTAAAGGAAGTGGTTTGCCTTAATGTCTGCCGATCTCAACATATTCAACTAAGGTCGGCACGATATATTCTATATCTATATTTTAAAACATCTTATACCGAAAAAACTTTCTTCTTTCACTTAGAAGACAGATGTTCGCTTTCAATGTTTTTCTTGGAAATTCATTGATAAAACATAGGCCTACTCAATTGAATCAAATAGATTTTACTTTTCTTTCTTACTTCCTAACCATTAAGAAACTATACTTCACTGTTGTAAAAGTGAGACTGTCGAATAATGACGGCAAAAAGGTTAAAAAGTTAATTATACCTGAAATTTGACGTCTTCTCATTATTCATTATTGGGAGAATCTTTGTAATGGAGTGCCAGTATCCATTTTTTTTACATTTATGTAAAAAAAGAGTAGTATTTAGTACTTTTTGATACTTTTAGTATTTTTTTATCGCCGAGAGGGCGCTCCAAAGGTTGAAAATTACAAAACGCCTTGATGAAAAATAATTATTTCACAATTAAATGGATGTCATACGCGTAATCAGTATTTAATAATCTATTGGCAGCACACAGAGACCTATAAATAAAAGAGCTTCCAGTAATAAAAAAAAGAATGTTCAGATACAACTTTTGTGGCGGTAAGCTGTTAATGGAAAATGTAAAATATAATCCACTAGCCGATTCTCAATCCGATAAATTGAAATTTTATGGTATTTTCACTTCGGCTTTATGTATATAACAACGAGTTCTGCTGTGTAATCTTTATAAAATAAAACAGTAGGTGATTGTATATACCCACCTATAAACATTACGGCATGCAGAGATGAAACACAATTTTCTACAGGAATTAATCTAAACTTCAAACCTACACGATATGAACATTATTCAACAAATATTTATGAAAAATCAACAAACCCCTCCACAGGAAAGAAAACAACGTACAGCACTAACAGAAATGATTGATAGTTCAAAATTTTCCAAACACTATAAATCACACACAGCATAAAAATGAAAGTTAATTCTGTGTAAACATACTACCGCCAATGTTCTTCCTTCACTCAGCAGTGAAGAACTGTAAAAGAGGAATTACATTAGTGAAACAAGTGTCGAGTGAGGTTCCCCGTTGAAGCAATTTCGGTATCAATTATAGAGTGATTACAAAAATAGTTTTGACGTTTAAAGTTTGTTCTGGCCATATTTTTTATTGTAAATATATTGCGCAGTTCTATATAAATGTGTTTGTTGTTGCATTGACAGAATATCTAAATAACTATACCTAAATAACTATACAGGGCGATCCATTAGTGTGACAAAGCCCAAGTCCTTTCTTAATGGAAAAACAGAAACAGTACGTTTCAAATTATTTCTGTGAAAATAGAGATGACCCATTAATACGCGAAGGGTTCTTTTGTATACTACTCTACATGTTTTGATTGGATATGGACATGGAACTTAAACCATGTCTGTTTCCATTGTTGTTTGTAATAGTATAGAAGGATATTTCAAGATATGAAATCAGTTCAATGCATGGTCAAGTTTAACATTTTCAAACTCTGACATAACAAATAAAGACACTATGAAAATTGATGTTTCGAAAGTTCCAAAACATTCTCTTGTTGAATAGGCTAATTTTTATTGAGTTGATTTTCATTGCTTTCCATTCTTTGAGAATTTGGAAACCCAATAACTATTAGTAACCACATTTTGGACACTACAACCCGACATGGTTTCCATAGAAAGAAAATATTACATTATTTTCTGTTGGGAGTTTAAAGGCCATGGTAGAAGGGTTAGCCTTAGTGATATTCTTCAGTTTACATCGAGAGCGCGTTGAATAAAAAGCGGAACTAAATATAAATGAAAAAACAGAAAGTGTTCGGTTACTGACTAAGAAGCCAAAATTCTCACTCTTCTCAAACGAAATACCTACATATAAAGTTTTGTATATTATTCGTGAATACAGTTTTGTCCTGATATAAAAATAAGAAGATTATGGAAGATATTACAAGAGCTGAAGTGAAAAGACACTATTCAGGAGAAATAAAGAAAGCCAGAACACTGGGTAAATCTATTTTTTATTTTGATAAAACATGGGCATACCGTCTCGAAAGTTTGGCAAGACCAGTATGTCTCTCAGTACAGCCATACTTTTCCACTTCTTGAAAATGTCTTCAAAGTCGAAGCCGAAATGTCGAACAATACAAAACATTGACTGTAGTTCAACCAGAAATTCAGATATTCAATTTTCTAACCGCGGAAATCTATTCAATTTGTATAATTATCAATTTGATATTATCAGTGTTAATAATAATAACAAAACACGAACTATAACTAAATAAAAACACGAATTATAACTACGATTCAAATAGGTTGGATACAGAAAATGGATGGTATTCAAAACGTCACCACATGATGCATTTTAATTTTTTTATGCAAAATTCTATAAATCCAAGTTGCTGACAATTAGGTTTTTTTTCAAAAAGCTTATTCATCAAATGCAGTAATTTTTGTTGCCCTTTCTACATTTCTATTTATTTGTATATTCTGATTATTTCATAGATCTTAGAAGGTATTAATCCTAAATAAAAAAACTATTTTAAATATAAATTTTCCTTCTCAAAATGATATATTCAAACAAAATTAGTTTTCACGATATTTCAATCATCTTCGCATCATACAGAATATACCATTGGAAAAGTTATATCCCCCAGTCCGACGCCTATTAATACTGTATTTAATAATTGTAGTGCCACTTGCTTGAGATGACTATGATGTACCGGCATGTTTGTATTCTTGAAATTCTTTCACTCTCAAACATTTCTGGACAGAGTATAGTTCACCTGGTTTTCTTGCAGCCTTTATGTAACCATGTTGGTGCTGATGAATGTTTTGCTTTTGCCGTTTTCACTAGTAGAATGGAATTTATTCGTGTAATGTATACATAAATAGTATTCGCATACGTATCATCTAGTATCACCGTCTATCATGATAATCCTTTCGCAAAGAACAAGGTAATATTCGTGAAGTTAAAAATTGTATCACCAGGCTTAAGCAACAGTTTTTCGTCCCCGAAGTTGCCTGACAACATCCTCATTATAGTCCTTTTTTATTAGGTACGGATTCTGCTTTTTAATTTCTCTACTGACAACTAATTTTATCTAGAAGATTTTTTTCTCAGATATATGTAGTTTGGTTATCCTTTTTTTGGTATTCAAGTGACCCAAGAAGGGAATCTTGTTAGGAGATTGAGACTTACAGAAGGATTCGATTGTTGAAATTGATTCCCGATTTCTCATTACAGATCTAAAAAACAAGCATTGTTCCTTTCATTTTTGGCGATGCTCTTCCGAAAATGAATGGTTAAAACCAAAATTCATCATCAATATAATTATACATGCATCATGTCTAACCTTGATCTCAAACACAATAACCTGGTATGTGCGGTAACTACAAACCACATCATGGGATTTATCAAACCATAATTATTGACCTCAAAATGCGTTACAAATCGAGTAATTTACTACAATGGATGTAATAGGAGAGGCAGGGCATAATTACGCAGAGTAACGACTTCGGAGATAGATGGAAACATATACAGTGGGACTGAGAAACAAGATACTGATGATGGTATCTCCCAAATTATTTCCCAAATCTCCCGAAAAGCTACATAAATAATAACAACACAAATTGAGGAACATACAACCTACATTCGATTTTATAAATCCACTTGTGTTTGGAACCTTTGGTGTAGTAATGAATATTACTGTAGCTTTTTTCCAACAACAAACCGTTATTTTAACACCTCGATACGTGTTTCGATCACCAAGTGATCATCTTCAAGAAGAATATTTAACAGGTTAAATTTTACATTTTCTACATTCATTTCATGACCTTGCTAATCGAAAACCCTCCAGAAACTGATATTATTCAGTGGGATGAATAAATACAATCTTCCTTGAGGCGTCGACAAAAATCAAGATTGAGAAACAAGATGTATTATAATGCTAGCGGTAATCTAGATCACAAGGCCAGAGAACGCGCTTCTGCAAGTTGTACTATACCTACACTTTCATAAATATTGATGACAAATCTTACAAAATTCGCATTGCCCACGGGAATACGAGCGGTGGAATGCGACGTGCCGATGATGTAATCTCAATGCAAACGAAAGGACGAAAATCCAAAAGACCCGCGGATGTTTGAGGAAACGCTCTTGATTTGAGCGCTGAATTTTAACCTTCCGGATAGTCATAGAAACAAGTGTAGGGTGAATGTTATAAGTTACTAGTTTCTGTTGATAGAAAAATGAAAAGACCATTTTGAATGTTGGAACCTCCCGAATCCAGATACACTTTTATGGTGAAAAGCTGAGTGTGTGTGTTTATACGAAAATCTCAGGAATATTTTATTATTTGAGCAGTTTAGTATCGGGCACCAAAACGACAATAAATAAATAGCAAGTTAGTGCGGTAGTAGTGTAACATGAAATGTATTATTGAAATATAGAACTAGCATTACAAGTTTCATTTTCGTAACTAATTAATAGCTACCACTTGCACAATCCGCAAACATGTGATTACCACTGAAATTAATGTGTCACTGAAACTAATATATTCATATTTTTAAGAAACTTTATGAAAAAGATGACTAGTTTCGGAGGTTACATAAAACTCTTACTATACTGTTAAGTTTCCCTCGTGGGTTTGACAATAATTGTCTACACTGTAAAATTGAACTCAACCTCATTTCACAATACAGCACCGATACTTCAACTGAACTTCAGGCTAATACTCAAATATCTATCGCCTTATTAGATGAAGGGTGCAGGAATAAAACAAGGAGTGTCCAAAATATTACGTTTATTGGTTTTCGGTTCTATCGGGTGCTATTTTCTAAGCTTTTTCTTGTGGCCAACATTAGCGGCATGAAACTTGGAACGTCACGTAGATTGTACATTATGAAGATCTACCGTACACGCATAAAACTAGGAAGGTCCGCGCGCTACACGTTCAAAACAAGGAGGGTCCACGGCTTCCGGTGCCAGCGACTGCCAGCGAGTCTCGTCGATCAAAATGGTCCAGTCTTAATTCAACTTGCATGCAGTACGCATCGTGATTTATCGTTATAGGAAGCTTTGTACTATATTTTATGACAAAAATGGAATGCGACAATGTGGCAAAACGGTCAAAAAAGAGGCCTAAAACTGGACGAATTCAAGATGTGATGAAGAAAGTTCGATTGGCTTCCCATGAGCAGGGTCCGGCATGTCTTTGTAAGCGTTTGAGATGTTTTGAAGTTACAACAAACGAACAACGTATGACGATTTTGTCACATTTCAACAATTTGCCCACAAACAATGAACAAAATAGTTATTTATGCAGTTTAATTTCGGTTACTCCCGTTCAAAGACGTCGAAATCGGAAGTCAGAAGAGGAAGCTGTATTTCATGATAGCGTATTTTCCTATAAAATTAGGGTAGAAGAAGACGACCGCATTGTTGAGACATCGGTTTGCTACAAAGCTTTCCTGAGTATCCATGGCATTAGCAAAGGAAAACTAGAGCACTTGCAGAAAGCTTTAAAGAATAGAGGAACGGCCCCGAAAGATAAAAGAGGCCAACATAGTTCCAAGATAAGGAGCTTACCTGATTCTACATATCAACACGTTTTTGACCATATTAGTTCTTTCAAGGGAAGGCTTTCACATTATAGCTTGAACGATTCAAAAAAACTTTACCTACCTGAAGAACTTAACATCACCAAGATGTTCAACATGTTTAAACTGGTACATCCAACAGAAAAAATATCTTACGAAACTTATCGTAATATTTTTAACACTAAATTTAACATCAGTTTCGGATATCCGCGGAGCGATACATGTAGTACATGTGATAGATTTACTGCGGAGGTAAACAGATTGAGAGTCCAAGGGACTCCAGAAGCTGCAGTCGCTATAAGAAGATTGGAAATTCAAAATGAACTCCATAAAAGAAAAGCTGAATCATTTTATAATCAAAAACGATCAGCTAGGCGTCGAGATAGAACCAGCAATGATTTTATCGCCGTTGCAATGGACTATCAGAAAAACGTATACCTTCCAAACATACCGACAAACGACGTGTATTATATGCGTCAACTGTCAATGTATTCTTTTAATATACATGTTTTGGGTACAGCACAGTCACTGTTCTATACATATCCAGAAAATCTTGCAAATAAGGGATCTGATGAAGTCTGCTCTTTTTTGTTCGACTTCTTAATGAATCACGCTGAGAGTAGTATCAAACATCTGCACATATTTTGTGACTCTGCTGGAGGACAGAATAAAAATTATTCCGCTTTCCGTTTCATGCATTATATTGTACATTCTGTTCGAAGACTTGATTCCATCCGTATCACATTTCCAATCCGAGGACACTCCTACCTGGAGTGTGACAAGAATATGGGACTGGTTAACCTAAAAACACGAATGGAATTGCCAAAAGATTACTATGAATTACTGGAACAGTCGAGAACGAAACCAACTCCGTTTTCTGTGATAAGGGTTCAGCAACACATGGTTAAGGACTGGGGAACATTTTTCAAGAATAAGTTCAGAGCAAAATGCCCCTTTGCAATTCAAGAAATTCGCGAAATTTACTGCACCCGAGATCATCCAAAGCTAATGTATTTTCGATCAACTTATAATGGCGCCTTTAGTAACAGTTCTATTATTAATAACAAAAAGAAAAAGTCTGGAAGAATCAAGCTAGGAGAAAACGAGTTTGAACTTCCTAATGCAAAATATACAGGTAAGCTAATAGAGCATCTCAAACAGAGAACCCGCACTTTTTTTTAAAATTTTTTCAGAAACATTACCCATTAAAAAGGAGAAGTTTTTAAACTTGCAGAAACTAAAGTTATATTGTGAACAACCAGAAGCAGCAGATTTTTACACAAGACTTGCACACTATCAGTGACATCTTGATTGGCAAGAATAGAGAAAATGTAAATACGGCTATGCCTATCACATTTCTTGCAAGGATATGATGGACATTCCGTGTTTTTTTCCTGTATTTTTGTATATTTGCACACAATTTTGACAACAAACCTAAATTTTAAAGTATTGTTACAAAATTTCATTCTCTGTTTCAAAGAATATATTTTTTAGTTGCCTTTATATAACAGTAAGAAAACTTTGTTTCATTTTGTAAGCAACTAACAGCGAATTTATATTAAAATATTAAAATACTTGAAATCTATTTTTTGTGACATTCCTTGTTTTATTCCTGTACCCTTCAGATAACTTCGTACCGCACTAACAACTAAACTTCTTTGATCTGCGTGTCGGGTGGTGTTTATATATTGTAAAGGAAGTTTCTGAAAGCCAATAGGGGAAAGTCGCTAGAAGTCTCGCGAACCCGCGACCGGCATTATTTTTTTCAGGGATGATTTACAACAGTACTATATCTAAGAAGAGAGTGGGATACAGTACAGAATTCCTTAAGGCGTTTTGCGGAAATAGTATGTGAAATTCGAAATTTGACATATTCTCCTCTGTCAATCCCATCTATCTGATTTCGTTTTCGAGAATTGATTTTCATACAGCGAACGATGCAATGATAAATGACGAATCAGTTATCAATGTCCAGTCCTCGCTTCGCTTGTCCACAAAAACTTAACGTTTAGGTTTTGAATAATATTCAATACGATGTATTCCCACCAAACCTTATTTCAACTCAATGATTTGTATCTAATTAATGCCAAAGGAGCCTCGTATCACTATCTATCAATTTCAAATTCGTCCAAAATCAGAAAAGGTTATTAACAATATTATTTTTTATGAAACACACCCCGTATCTCTTCAAAAAATGCATTTCCGTACCTATGTTCACATGAATCTTTTATAAAAAAAACACTTCCTTGACAATTTTTCATCGCAATAAGGAAACACTCTGTATAATTCAACTAGGTGTATCCATTGTACTAATTGAGAGAACAGCATATAAATGCGTTAGTACTTTTCCAAAAAACCCAGAAAATTAGTTTTTCTAGTTTTGAAGAAAACTTGGTTGGTGAAACTATGGTCGAAAAGAGTATTGCAGTTCTGGTGCTTATTTTGGAACTATCGCTATATTAATTAATTTTGAATAACTAATCAGTCGGTATTTCATTATTTCAGCTTTTTCAGCTGTTGGTATGATTTCTCACACTTTTTGGGAAAAATTCCGATCATTTCAAATTTTCTCCCAAAAAATTATAGAACCATAATTGTTTTTCCGGGTATACTAAACTCGTTTTGGTTTTTCAGATAAGCCAGTTTGTTGGGATATTGGTATCCAACAAATAATGACGGAAAATATAAAAAGGCTACGAGAAAAAGCAGTGGAAAACACATTCACTTCCTCGTAATCCACTCATTGAATTTTTTCCTATCACGAGTTGCCCCTGCTCTTGGGGTTACTGGGAAGCCGACTGGAAAATCCTCTACATAAGTACTTCCCACAAGAGAAACTCTAAGCTTGAGATATTCCATTTTCCCGGTCTCGCTTTACACCGCTCTTCATGTTATTAGAAAAAATCTAGGCCATCGAATTTCGCCGAATTTCCAATTTTTGGTTTGAATATTTGACGAGAGAATATTTTTCAGGGAAAGAGCATCAATGAAAAACTTCACAATTCGCAATAGAATTTTGAAATATGTCTTATCGCAATAAAAAATCCACATTCCATTACTATTCATAGTCGGATTACATTCCAGAAAATTTTACAATTGCCGAGTTTTCCTTATTACAGATTTACTAGCGGACAAAGTGAAAAATGAAGTGAGCTCGTACAAACATTTTTTTTTGTTTACCAGTCCTTTTTTCTCTGAAACCATCTCAAAATCAAGAGATAGTTGAAGTGGAATATGTAAATATTAGAGAAGAGAAAAATTTTGCCAGACGTTATACTTGAGAATTGGCTCAGAATAAGGCGTATAAGAATGAAAAAAAAGTGTGCGTGTATCGGGACGCCCAAAAGAAGTAAAAACTTGAACTAATCTAAGTTGAGCTATTTAATAACTTAATTGTTTAACTTGAGAAAAGTTTAGGTTATTACTTAAATTTCATGTAAATTATTACATGAAAGATGATCACTTGGTGATTGAAACACGTGTCGAGGTGTTGAAAATAACGATTTGGTGTTGGGAAAAAACTGCAATAATATTCATTACTACACCAAAGGTTATTTATTATTAAAATATTTTATTGATTAATTCGTGTATGTGCATACATGATAGCTACCATAAGCCAATTGTTACTTTCGTAGGATTAAATATTGATACTAATAATGTACATACACAAAATCAGTATCATCATTTTCAAGCCATGTTTCACAAAATAAAAAAATATTACGTGCTTGCTGGTTAGATTTTTATAATACTGTCAACAGTATATGTCTATCGCACACTAAACACTGAGCGTCTGTCCGACGAGAGAGGAGGAGCCTGTCATCGCTGACGTATGCGTGAGAAAGGAAAGCCTGACAAACTGGCATCATTACGCGTTAGGTAACGAAGTGGTTTACCCTCCCATAAGTTATCACTTCAAATGGAGGAAAAGTTATTATTGAATCAGTGGAAAAAAGTCGAAATTGATTGTTTAAAAGGTAAGGGAAATTCCACAATAGCTCAATTGGTGCCTTTTCTAAATGAAAATAGAGTCCTGGGCTAGGATGCAGATGTTGAACTTGACATGAATTTCTCATAACAACTACCATACAGTAGTTGAACGCTTTCGGAAGAAAATGTTCCCTCAAGTTTGCAAAAAATTATGAATACATTGACCTGTTTCACAGTATGAATTTTACAATGCTTACCACAAAGGAAATTTTCAATTGATGGATATCGACCAATGATTTTTATTGATTCAATTGGGATATTGCAGGAAGTGAAGGATTATGAAAATTTTATCGATTAGTTCATACAGTTTTTGTCACTTTGCAAAATTAATTTTGAACAGAGAAATGATGTCTTGCAGTTAATTCTCAAAATAACTCAAACAATTTGATGAAACTGGTGGATTTGCATGACAAAGTGCCAACTGTTGTCTAACACCATGTGCCTACAAAAAAATTTCAGTAATGCATAAATAAATTACAAAGGCAGCCTTGAAAACTAATTCATCAGGTGTTCAATTACAATTGTAAAATATTTCTCGATCAACAATGATACGCGTTTAATCGTAAACAGATTAGAAAGAATACTTCCCATCGTAATCACGACTTCAGCATATTCTAGTTCATGACGAAACAAAATGCTAAGAAAAATAGAGTTACATAATGACGCAGCTATTAACATAACACAGCTTGCGAAATTCTTTACTAAGAATTCATTCGAGGAAGCTAGATTTACATTTTTCGAATACCGACTACTTACCTATGCCTGGCATAGAATGAGCAATCGTTTTTGCAGTTTTTTTCCAATAAATAATATACCATTCAGTTAACTTTCAAATAAATTTTATTACACATGTCTCCAATATAATTATTAAATTAAATGTTGTATTTTAATCCACACTTTCCTCTATTACCTATAGTTAATCTGTTATTATCTGTTATTATCAGTTATTATCAGAGGTGGTATAGAGGCGGTAGAGCAAAAAAACGAAATTCGACAATTCTACTTTTTAGCGAATATTTCGAAAACAATCCCACATTTTCTCGATCTGAAAAGATATTATTTTGTTACGATTGATTCGACCGCTACTTGATGAAGATCCATAGTAAATTAAAAAACTACACGTAATGATTTGATCTCCACAAACTTTACTTGAAAAATGCATCACATGTTTCACTAGCACAGTAGCTTTTTCAAGTGATTTATCGAGTGATAATACATGTATGTAAAAAGCACACCTATCGGAGGTTAGTTCCTCAGCAAGTTTGATGAAACTCTTAAATCTCTAATCGAAAACAGTTTGATGGGTACGAAGAATTCTATTCTAAAATACTTGGGACCGAAGAAGGAAAATTATCACAATTTTCTACTGAATGTGATAACAGTTCCATTAGAGAAGTTATCGAAATGAATGACCTGATCAGAAATGACGACAATTACCATGTCAATATATTCCCGTGGGTTGGGTTGGGCTACCTATCGGGCGCGTTCCCAGGTGGCGGATAGGGGATCGGCCAGGGGACTCGAGGCCCTGTTCGGGAAGCCAATGTGGCCTTACGGACGAGGTCGCCGGACTCCCGGTCAGTGGCAGAAATAAGTAGGGTGAGGGGAACTAAAACCCTCAAGATCCTTTGGAAAACATCCCACCGTGGACCGACTTATCCAAGCTAAAGTGTAAGGAATCGTACCGACAGCTAAATGGTCGGAGGGTCATATGCGGTCACGAACGATCCCTTTGGGGAACTGGGCGAAACCTTATTGTAATCAGCCCACCTCTGGTAATGCGGGGCTCTGCCAAAGGTGACCAACTCTTTCCTTGCTACTCGTGGGAAAACACATGAATGAAACAAACAGAAAAAACGAAAAACCAATCCCGAGGCTGGACACCCCAATCTACCGCTTAGAATGAGGCTTGACATATCAGATCACCTCCAACAGCAAGGGCACTTTCTGCGGCAGGCGCCAAGAGCTCCGCCTTGAATAAAGGCAAGGAACCGGCTGCTCCAGCTGGAAAGCTCCCTCAGTTGTGCACCTCCACGGAGGAAACCCCAAAAAGGTTAAAGAAGCCGCGCAACGACAGTGCGACACCTTAAAGTTACCAAAGAGAGTATGTGTTCGGCGAGTCTTTGCCTACACCTGCCAATATAAAAGAGATGTCTCCTCGTGACCTGGAATGGCAGGATTGACGATGACCTAGGAGGACAACTCCTCGGGAGGATGTACAATGGGTCACACGTGGCCTAAGTGCTGTGAGTCTAAGGTCTATTGCCCCAAAAACTAGTTCAAATCAGCTCTTCAGATATGGTCTGTCAAATTAGTTGTCATTTATTCAGTCTGTTTTGCTAAGTCAACATGAACGGATATAACATTCGAAAACACGTGCAAATTATAAAATTGTTTCATCAAAAAGGGTGTCCTGTTCGGGCAACTAACCGCGCGCTTCGTTCATTTTACGGTCGCCATAATCGTCCTACCGAGAGGATTTTTCGAAATGTGGTGGGTAAATTCAAGTCCACTGGTTCAGTAAACGATCGAATAACACTCGTACGTCCATGAAACGCAAGAACTGCCGAAAACATGGCCGTTGTCTGTGAGAATTTGCAGGGGAATCCGAGACAGTCGATTTCGCGCTGCTCACTAGAATTTGAACTATTGCAGACAACTTGGCGACTTTTGCGTCGTGACTTGGGCCTGCATTCGTACAAAATTCAACTGACACAGGAACTGAAGGTTCACGACCATAAACAATAACGTGTGTTCACTGAATGGGCTCTGGAGCAGTTGGCAACTCACTCTTTTTTTTTAACGAAAAATCATCTTCAGCGATGAGGCCCATTTCTGAAAAAATGGGTACATGTACAGAATTGTCAAACTTGGGACGTTACCAATCTACATGAGATCCAAGAGCGTCCAAAGCATCCCGAAATAATCACTGTATAGTGTAGATTTTGGACTGGAGGTGCCATTGGTCAATGGCAGGACGACGCTACGTGCCACACAACTCATGCCACATTGGATATTCTGCACGAGCGATTTCAGGGCATGGCCGTTGTTGCGTCAAATGGGACTATATTCATGGGACTATCGTGTTGTCTAGTCTCACCTGACTAATACATTCTAAGAACTCTATCGTCACTGCCTTTGCCAAGTAACCGAAGTGAAGAAGGGTGTTTGGCACCTGAAGACCGATAGGTATTTTGTTATTTTCAAGTCACTTTTACTTGTGTTGTCTATATGGATGTTTCATTACATTATTTTCAATATATTGCATTGTTACTCAAAAAGAACATGATTATGGTATAAAATCCATAAACACAACAGCCGTTTCGCGTGGACGATATGTGAAGTGACCATCTAGATCGTGCAATTTGACTTTTTTGTGGGGTTTTCTTAGGTCGCAGGTGTATGCAAATAAGCCACAAATCACAGCTGTCCTCAAAAAATCACAGCGGTCCTCAAAGTCAACAATACCCGTCCCATAGATCAAATTAAGAGTCGTATAAAATTGGGACATTTCGGATGCGCTTCACCCAGATGAGCCGTGACGGAGATTTGAACATCATCATCAATAGGTCTATCAAACGAATAAAAAATTTCGATGATATCTCACACACACACTTTGTTTTATTTAAATATCAAGACAGGAAGCATTTAATGAAAGCACCCTTACATTCAAGAATCGAAATATCCGACAAGTCAAAACAATCAACATTCAAGAAATATCTGTCTGCCTATTTCAACACTCAACAACAGAAATTGAATCAAATATCCTTTAGGGAATACTCTGAAAATTCCACAATGGTTTCCATACAGATATGAGCAGTCATCCGAATTCATTTTAATCAAAACTCCATTTAGAAATCCTCGGAAATTGATGTTAGTCTTAGTTATTTCATCCCCGTTTTGCATTTTCAGACTCGCAGAGTACGAGATTTTCCATTTAAATACACCAGACGGGACGAATACACCAGACGCAAAAAAAAGAAAATATGAAAAAGTTTATATCAATTATGTTCGTATTTGCACAACTCATTCAACAGTATTTGTTCAACAAGCTCGGTGCTGTTTTAGTACGATATCCGTTTCGTTTCTATTTATTCTAGAAATTGAGAGATAACTAACTAGATCCAAGCCGAGTCCGGAGTGATCGATGACTTTCGACTCGAGTACATATAGAAACTAAAGAGTGAACAGATTCAATTTTAATGAATGTCTTGACGTGAAATATTAGTCGGCGTTACAGTGCTGTGTACATACAATAATTTCTTTAATGCGGTACAAAACATTTGAAAAAAAATACTCAACAAAATAACATGGTTTGCACTTGATGTATTCAAGATTGATATTTGTTTCTTCATATGGGTTGTTATTTTTGAATTTAGTCAAATCTCGAACGACCAAAGGTAGTCGGAGAAAACAAATCGTGGTCGTTGACAACATAGGATGAAAAAAATCATACAATCGATTTTCACTTGCTATCGTCCAACCCGTGTTAGAAACCACAAGTTGAAGGGTAAGACCTCGTTAGTCTTTAGCTCGCACGAGTTTCGACTTCTGAGGGTTGTCGTTCATAGGGGTGCGACAGCTGGTTAATACTTTACGAATGACATGTGATTGTTATAAACCTCTGATTTGAAAGTGGTTCATCCCACCTGAACATGTTCACGTAAAGTTCTACCTAGTACATATTGTTTATCTATAAAACAATATCAAATCTCAAAGTGAGACAAACAAGCTCCTTACATGTAGACATGCCTTAACTCTCTCTACAAATCCTACCTTGAAGTTAAAATATGCGGTATTGACAGTTTCATGGAAATCACGATGATACTGCCATGTTCTTATGGTCTATTCGTTAATTTTGTGCCATTAGTTCCTGAAATAAAAAAGTGGTCAGGCCACATAGTTGAGGTTACGATTTGTAAAGTAAAGGCGTGTCAACACGTCCTAAAGTAGGGAGCTTGCCTCACTATAAGATCTGATAACTTCTTTAAAGTTCAAGCAATACTTCAATGAAATTGTTTCTGGTGGGATGTAATTTTTTTGTAAATTGCTTGTATCAGAAACTTTCGTAATAATCATATATTATTTCAATTTTTATTCATCTACCAGGACAATTGATGGAAGTTATTATATCCTGAGAATTTTACTTTAAAGCATTATCCAGACCAAAACTTCGAAAACTACTAGTGATGAAAATTGAATACTAAGTAAATCTATAACTGTTTTCATTAGCAGTTCCTGTATATATTAGTTTCATCAGTAATGGCTGATTAACTAATAGATGAAATTTAAACCCGCTATGTGAATTTTCTACCAAAAAATATACATTACAATTTTAACAGTTTAGTGGAATATTCTTCACGACACACGTCGAGTTGGCATCGTCACAGTTTACGGCAACTTGGTTAGTGAAACACGTGTCGAGAAGAGTGTATTTGTAAACAGTACTTATTTTGGATTTATTCCATTAGTTTAGGAATCATTATAGAGACAATAGACAAGGGTAAAACACACTTTAATTGGTACCTAATAGTATGCCTTGCCAAAAGTCAACTGACCGTTTCACTGACTGTCGTCACCATGTTATCACAAATAAATAAAAACTCAACTTGAAGCCGACAAAAGGTCGAAACGTACGTCGTTGTAGTTACAAACATGTAGTGAAAACAATTTCATTTTAATTCATAGTGAATTTTTAATGAACCAAATCAAAATGGAAAATTTCATGTGTTTTGGTTTGGAACAGGGAGCCTTACCACTTCTCAGTAAAGTTTTTAATATTCATAAAGTAATTATCAGAGGCAATATGTTAGTAGTGATGACATTGTCTTTTTTTTTTTTTAATAAAAAATTTCTTCATATGATTCTGTGAAAAATCCTGCACTAACACCTGTTGGATACAATCCAACGCCCTTCGTGGTATTAGCCAGGTGAGTAGTTTTTTTTTTTATAGATATCAGTCCATTGACCTACTGTGTGGGAAAGTGCAGACTGGCGTGAAAGAATTTTTCCTCTTTCACGTATAGTCAGTGGGCATACTTGAAGACTGGCTATAAATCAAATCATCTAAAAGAACAATTCGTTCAGGCCAGTCTCAACACCCTACACAGTAGGTTAATGGACTGACACCTATCAGAAAACAACTACTCCCCTGGCTAATACCACGAAGGGCGTTGGATTATATCCGACAGGTGTCAGTGCAGGATTCTTCACTGAAGTTATTCCTGCATATGCTGTTGGCGATACAACTGTTGTATCGCCAACAGCATATGCAGGAATAACTTCAGTGAAGAATCCTGCACTGACACCTGTCGGATATAATCCAACGCCCTTCGTGGTATTAGCCAGGGGAGTAGTTGTTTTCTGATAGGTGTCAGTCCATTAACCTACTGTGTAGGGTGTTGAGACTGGCCTGAACGAATTGTTCTTTTAGATGATTTGATTTATAGCCAGTCTTCAAGTATGCCCACTGACTATACGTGAAAGATTTCTTTCCTTTTACGAGGAATTGGGCAAATTTGGATATGCAGTTGGTTACCTCGTTCACAGGCAGATGGAGCGACGACAAACCTGTTGTTTGTTGTAGTCTTCAGCTTAGTTCGAGGAATGATATACTCTGACGGAATTCGATTTTCAATTATCGGAAATCATCGACTTTATGTTGATGATATACACTACCTTGCACTGACGAGTGGCCAAACAGCCCGAAACCGGTCTGCAAGTGTGTTCCGATAATTGAAAATCTATTGCGTAGTTGTATCGCCAACAGCATATGCAGGAATAACTTCAGTGAAGAATCCTGCACTGACACCTGTCGGATATAATCCAACGCCCTTCGTGGTATTAGCCAGGGGAGTAGTTGTTTTCTGATAGGTGTCAGTCCATTAACCTACTGTGTAGGGTGTTGAGACTGGCCTGAACGAATTGTTCTTTTAGATGATTTAATTTTTCCTCTATTCATTGTCTTTCAGTTCTGATACGATTTTGATAATAACTGTTTTATTTCCATTCCTTTTTGAGATATTAAATTTTGTAATCGCAGTCAATTTCACTTGGTCTTGTCAGTTCTTATCGATGGCACAGTTAAGGACGACCAGTCCGTATGAACGTGGTATCGTTTCGGTAATTTATGTGATTCAGAAACAGTGTCGGTGCAAGAACTGACCCCTCAGGTACGTTATTTCGATAAATAGATCAGGAAAAACTCAGTATCCAAATGTTAATTTGGAAACCAAGTTTTTTTTTGCTAACTATCCAGTAGTAACATTTGTAATGGGCTTGTTTCATGATTTTTGGTTTATAGTTCACTTAATAGAAATTTTAAATTGAAAAAACAGTGCACTTTGTTTCATCTCTTAAATACCGTAGTTTTCCCGTAATAAATCATTAAAAATCGAATGTGGTAGGGTGATGACGTCACGCCCCTAATACCGCTACTTGTTCGATTGACCAATAGAAACAATAGAAATAATTAACATTGCCAAATCGTAAAATTTACGAAGCCTATAATTATCAATTTGATTATGGAAGTGTATATGAATCCGTTAACGTCTCCAGTAATGAAAAACTCCCATATGGAATAAAATGTATACGAAAAATCATGTTTGCAAATACGTTCTATATCTGAAATCAGTACACAAAGTCGATAGGAAGATTTATGATGCACTGTTTGGAACCTTTGGTGTAGTAATGAATATTACTAAGATTTTTCCCAACACCAAATCGTTATTTTTAACACCTCGACACGTGTTTCGATCAGCAAGTGATCATCTTCAAAGAGGAATATTAAAACTGAATCTTCCTCTTTGAAGATGATCACTTGGTGATCGAAACACGTGTCGAGGAGTTAAAAATAAGGAAGATTAAAACTGAATCTTCCTCTTTGAAGATGATCACTTGGTGATCGAAACATGTGTCGAGGAGTTAAAAATAACGATTTGGTGTTGGGAAAAAACTCCAGTAATATTCGATAGGTAGATCACAAAATATTTACCTAAACTATGATTTTATGCATTATTTAATAATATAAAGTTATGAAAATCAAAAAATATAGCAAACTGGTTTCGAATGGTTTCCATAAACTTCGTATTTTTGTTAAAATGATTTCAAAATGAATGTGGAGCCTAGTTTTGTTAAAGCTGACTCCCGACAACTTACCAAGAGTCGATTTTGAAATGATCGATGAATTTTACTTAAAAAAGTTCTGTAATTATATACTTCTAACATTTGTTTGAAGGTGATTGACAATGTTTCATGATGAATTTCACTAGTTCGGACTTCCATTGTCTACTATATAAAATGATTTGAAATCCCTGAAACAACTAAAAAAGAAGAAATAAAAATGAATAGCTGATAATAACAATTGTATTAAGCAAAATAAACCTGAAATGAAATAATAGTGAAATGAAATACAAGTAAAATAGAACAATTCAACAAACATAAATAAAAATCAAGAAATGAAAAAAGAAATTAAAAAATAAAAAGTTGACTGATTCCAAGTCACGTTAGTTCACTAACTAACTAGTTCACTAACGTGACTTGGGATCAATCGACTTTTTATTTTTATTTTCTTTTTTAATTTCTTTATTTTTATTTATTTTTGTTGAATTGTTCTATTTTACTTGTATTTTATTTCACTATTATTTCATTTCAGGTTTATTTTGCTTAATACAATAGTTATTTCCAGCTATTCATTTTTAGTTGTTTCAGGGATTTCAAATCATTTTATATAGTAGACAATGGAAGTACGAACTAGTGAAATACTTCAGTTGTATTCACACCGAGTTGACAACAATAACAACAAAAATGGCGTCTGTCAAATTGGATCATCAGATGTGTGATTGGATATTTAAAACCAATACACTTGGCAACCCCGCTCTAGTCACGATAAATTTTATTGTTTTTCGAATTACTCTTTTTTCTGCAAATATAAAGAGATTTTGGGACCGATCAGACTTGATAAGTATAATATAACCCTAACTCGATCAGTCTATAAGCAAACCAGTATCATTTTCTATAGCATGAAACAAGCCCATTACCAACCTCTAGTATGTTTTGTTTATTGATAAACCCCTCCCTTGACTTTCTATTATCGGGCAGATGCAATGACATCAAGAATTCCATTTCTCCAGGTCTCGAATCCTTTTGTACATCTCAAAAATGCAACAACTGTTTGACACAAAATTAATTGATATAAACCTACTAGGAATGAAACCGACCTACTAGGAATGAAACCGACCAACTAACTCATGAAAAACTAACACGCCGGCTATATCCAGCCACCCATAAAGAAAATTTCGTTATAGAATTTTCAAGGGTTTTACAAACAAGTTTTCCACTACACTACTGAAGTTACTTTATAGAGAACAAAGCTGCCAACTACACGAAATGCAAAGTTCCTAATTGAAACAACTCAATTATAACGAAGATAAACCTAATACCTGCGAAGTAGTGTTTACGAGTTATATTAGGTAACACGATACCTTCAACAAGATAATTAGTGAAGTATTCGGATGTTTTGCCTCCGACGCAGAGTTTCAGAGAACCATTTTGATAAAATGTAATTCAATTTCAGGAAGCCATCAACGCTGTTTCGAGATGAAATCTCGGGACAAATTAATAAAGCGAAGTGGTGGGCGCGCTTAAAATAGTTTTGCCAAGCAAGCTGGAACAGTAGTGAAAAGCTATGTAACTGAATTTAATTGCGAGAAGGCAAGAAGAGTTTCAAAATAACTGTAAACCAGTTGCTTTATCTATGATTCAGAAAATCAACATATTCTTGAACATTTGGAATGCATCTCAAATGATTCTCAATAATGATTTTTGGAAGCACAGATCAACAGGCGTCCTTCTTCCCGGCTAGAGATTTCACTAAATGAATAAACTTCAATATTATAACTTGACAAGTTTTTGTTTACGGCTTTCCACCTTTCTCAAAGATCGTTCATGATAAATAGCCTCCAATAGTCATCTTATATACCTTTAAAAGCATAACCATATTGTCTCCAACAAGCTTAAATGATATACTATTTGTAGTATTGTGCAAATGATTGGAGCTTCTCCCCGGACAACCTCTTAAGTTACTGGATTCTATTAAAATTGTACTGTTGTCAGAATTGATGGCGACATGTCTGGAAAAAATCCCTATGGCAAATGCAACTTGTCAGAAACCTAGAAAACATTGGTTTGAACGAGGAGGACTAGATACTAGTCCTTCTTGTATAATTACTTTCACAGGACTCAAAAAGTGCGGTACATCGTATATTATCTGAAAATTTTGACACGATAAAGCTATGTGCAAGATGGGCGCCGCGTTTGCTCACACTCGAGCAAAAACATTGTCGTGAAGATGTTTCAATTGAGTGTTTAGCAAAGTTTCACAGCAACACAGCAGAATTCTTGCGTCGAGACAAAAGAACAATAAAACCAGATGACCCAAAAGGGAGAACCGGCTTCAAAGAAGGCGAAGACCGCTTCATATGTATGCAAGATCATGGGATCGGTTTTTGGGGATGCGAGTGCTTGGAATATTTTTCATTGACTATTTTATAAAAGGCAAAACTGTCAACGGAGAGTATTATGCGAACTTATTGCAACGTTTGAGGGAAGAAATCGAGCAAAAACGGGCGCGGTTGGCTGGCATTATCGCAATGACCAAAATTAACGAACTGAAGCTTGAATTGCTATCTCATGCACCCTATTCGCCAGATTTAATCCCCTCGGATTAGGTTATGTTCAAAGTCAAAGATTTTCCAACGATGAAGAAGTGATTTCGGCAAATGACGGCTATTTTGAGGAGCAAGACAGTTCTTATTTAAAAAACGGTATCGACACTTAAAGCGTATAGAGCTTCAAAGAGATTATGTTGAAAAATAAATACTTTTCTTTCAAAATTTTTGTTTCCTTTGTTGATTCGAGTACTTCTGGGACCACCCTTGTATATCAGAGGTGCATTCAACATCCCACTGCTCGCGCTGTTTCTGATAGATTCATTACTAATTAATTTTTGAAACACTAGATGCTGCTTGTCTCTATGAGCAGGCCTGATTGACTATCTTTCCGAGTTAGTTATACCGATTCGTGATGTTTTAAATTTAGAGTTGTAAAAAAATCATTCTGCTTAGTTATGACGCCAGTAATGACTCAAGTAGTTGTTATTGAGAATATAATATTCGTCGTCGCCGTCAACGCAAACAAGAACACTGTTAAAGTGTGCCGCAGTAGCAGACGAAACGTTTTGTGCTACAAGTTTCATTCGACCATGCCCTTCCAGCCCGGATTTTATTTTCATTCATTTGTTTGTGGTTCGAAGAGAATTTAATAATTTTTCAAATAGATACTAGGCAATGGGGAAACAAGAGCAACATCTCCCCTACAAAGACGCCATCTATGGGATTGAGAGATAATAGAATCCTTGAATCGCTTTGCTAGAAATATTCATATTTTTATTATCAACATTATGAGAATAAATTCCCCAGGCCTCTATTAGGAATATGAAAGCGTCGAAAGTGGAAAAACCATGAAAATCTTGACAATTCATATCAGATAACGAAAATGTATCCGAGAGATAGGGCGCGAGCACAATTGCGTCAGATGACACACGAGAAGTGAATTTCCAATACACCTCGAACCTTTCATTTGTTGAAAGATTTAAATCCAACTTAAATTGCCAAATTTGTGTACTGACAGTTCTCAGAGTACATAAAGCAATTCCCTCAATGAAAACATTGTAAATCCTCATGATATAATAAGTTGAACTTGTTTGTTGACCAATAATTTAACCCTCAAATTCGATTCAGCACACTAAAATCTGTTGTTATCAAAATTAAAGCGTAACAGTAAAAAAATAATTGGTAAGATTCGCCTTTTAAGAGTTACCTATTGATCATTGTTTCAGTAATTAGCATCCAAAACAACACTTATTCATAGTTTCATTAACAATTTTATGGTTAAATGAAAGGTCTTTGTCAGATTCCGAGGCTTATTTTGCCAATGGAGTCGGCAATATTTCAACACAGTTCATTAAAATGATGTTATTTACTTATGAAGTAAAATTTATTTGAAGTGTAAGTGTTTATTTCCTTAAAATTATATGAATATCAAAATCTTTTCTTGGTAATATATTTTGAAGTAATCATTCAAGTCGTTTCGAATGACATAGTTGAACATATGAAATAATTGGTTTCTCAAAATCAAAAACTTTATACTTCGGCTAGAGCAGTATGATTGGAATGTTACTTTTTTGTATATTCGGTATGATCTGAAACTCGTGTTTCAGAGCGTTCGGCGCCACTATATAATTAATTTCAACAGTATATTCCGCACAATTTCAACACTTTGGAACTAGTTCAGATAACAAGTGAGCTCTTCTTTAGAGCTACGACTGAGAGATGAAATAATAACTTCATCAATGATGAACATTCAAACGTTTGACGGAAATCAGAAGATACTCTAATTTTACCACAGTAAAGCATTATCTTGATGGAATTAATAACTGTAATATAAACAAGCATGATGCCACATTGGACAGATAAAAAATAAATTTGATTGACCGTGAGACAAGTAATACGAACCAGGTGAGCTTGGCTCTAAATAGACATTCCGTTATCTGTTGGTGTCCTACTGCATGTTTAGTAGTTCGAAATATTCAAGGGTGATATATATATATATATATATATATATATATATATATATAATATATATATATATATATATATATATATATATATATATATATATATATATATATATATATATATATATATATATATGTATAACTCGACCCTACTTCGGCCGAGCCGAGTTAGACAGAGCTTGTCTTCAAATCTCTTCAACAAAGCATTTGGATATGAAAAAGCTGACCGTGCCAATTTGGGTGACGCGTTTGATTACTGCCCAGCAATGGGGGAGTTGACCGATTATCCACTATATTCACCAGATGTAGTCCTCAGCGATTTCTTTCTATTCCTATTCAGAAATGGAGGTTGGGCAAAATTTTCGTGGAGATCGAGCAAAACTACTTAATTGAAAGTATATAAGCCACGTGTCATTCAGGAGTTACGGTTAGATAAAATAAAATCCAAACAATTGCAAAAAACTTGGTTGGGATTTACTGTTAACCAGTCATCGCCCCACAACCTATAGTGGACGTATGTAAGAGGTCTTACTTTCTAACATGCGAATCTTAGCACACGCAGTGAACACTCATCGTCCCAGAGTTGGAATCGAACCAACACTCACAATAGCAGTAGTTTCATGAGTAGAATTTACTAATCAACCGGCTACTGTCTGACGACTACATTAACAGTTTGTCGTTATTTAATTGATGAAATTTCATACAATGAGTGTATAATTCGGGAAGCAGAACATTTCAGCATCAGTAGAAACAATACCGAATTCGACATAATTGATTGAAAAGTCAAAGAGCTCAAGTTGAGTTCGACAGAAAACAAAGTGTCATTTAGTGCCAATTCTGGGATGAAATAAGGGGAAAACTCATTCATTATAGCTATTAAATACACTTTGATGTAAAACGAAATTGTTTTAATTTGCATTTCGAGATGCCCGTTGAATTATTCATTTGCGAAATAACTTTTCTAATGTAATTCGATTACAGAACTTTTGATTTCAATTTAACGGATTTTTCACTAGAATTACCAACAGAGGAAGAGAAGGATTGGAAGATTTCCCAAATTACTTTAATCTCATTTCGGTGTAACTTTTTTGATAACTAAGGTAATTAACGGTATTAAAAAATATTTCAATAAGAATTCGATTTATCTAAATAATTGTTGCCACAAATGACATCATTATCTAGTACATATTGAAGTAAACTCGGGAATTTATATATCTGAAACTACTGATGATAATATTCTTCCTATACTTTGAACAGATTTCTAAGTCTTTTGGGTTTCTGCAGTAAATATGTCGTGACCCATTAATGTATTTATCTTGTTCCATATGGAATGAAAATCAGTGTCACTCGTAGTTCCTTTGAAAACAGAAAGATTTACGAACCTAGCCCATAAAAATTTGCGTTTCCAAATGGCATTCCTTCATTCTCAAAAACACGTTATTTGATGTCAAACAAAGTATATAAATAGGTCGCATCTACTATTTGGAAAAATAGAATAGCTTTCAAAATGGTTTGATTAATCATCGAGTGTTACAAGTGGGCAATGTGCACCCTAGGTATTTATAAGTAGGCAATGTGCACCTAAGGTATTAAGAAGTAGGCAATATGCACCTTAGGTATTGAGAAGTAGGCAATGTGCATCTTAGGTATTGAGAAGTGGGCAATGTGCATCTTAGGTATTGAGAAGTAGGCAATGTGCACCTTAGGTATAGAGAAGTAGGCTATGCGCAGCTTTGGTATTGAGAAATGGGCAATGTGCACCTTAGGTATTTATAAGTAGGCAATGTGCACCTTAGGTATTAAGAAGTAGGCAATATGCACCTTAGGTATTGAGAAGTAGGCAATGTGCAACTTAGGTATTGAGAAGTGGGCAATGTGCATCTTAGGTATTGAGAAGTAGGCAATGTGCACCTTAGGTATTGAGAAGTAGGCTATGCGCAGCTTTGGTATTGAGAAATGGGCAATGTGCACCCTAGGTATTTATAAGTAGGCAATGTGCACCTTAGGTATTAAGAAGTAGGCAATATGCACCTTAGGTATTGAGAAGTAGGCAATGTGCATCTTAGGTATTGAGAAGTAGGCAATGTGCACCTTAGGTATTGAGAAGTAGGCAATGTGCACCTTAGGTATTAAGAAGTAGGCTATGCGCATCTCAAGTATTGAGAAGTGGGCAATATGCATCTTAGGTATTGAGAAGTAGGCAACGTGCACCTTAGGCATTGAAGTAGGCTATGCGCAGCTTTGGTATTGAGAAATGGGCAACGTGCACCTTAGGTATTGAGAAGTAGGCAATGTGCGCCTTAGGTATTGAGAAGTAGGCTCTGCACATCTTAGGTATTGAGAAGTGGGCAATATGCATCTTAGGATTTGAGAAGTAGGCAATGTGCACCTTAGGTATTGACAAGTCTAGGAGCTATGAAATTTTCTGAGGAGCGAGACAAAAATGTTTGTCAGGCTTAATGAATTTTTAAAATTCATTTCGAAGAAGCAACACATATCCCATTCCGTTTTCACATAAGGAAACATTTTCGAAATCGATACATAAACTGGACTTTTCCATGGAAATAACAATATGTTGAATGAGAACTAAAAACACACGAAAGTCCTTTTCAAGCAAGCTTCTACTCAGTTTTCTTAACATTCCCAGATTTTTTTCTCAAGACATTAATGTATGAATAAATATAAAAGTTTATCCATTTTGATAATAAATCCTTCGCGGGTTGGGTGCACGGTTTTTCATTTAAAATACTGGTGTTTATGATCCCTCACTGAATGATACAGTATGTTGATCAGAAAATTAAAATCAGTTTTTAAACACAAATTAATTAATTCATAAACACGGCTCATAAAACTAATGATGACTAAAAGTATGCATTGAAAATAACAAAATTAAGAGTTTGATGTCAGATCAAAAATACATAAACTGTCATATGCGGAACATGTCCAATATTTGACATAAGTCGACCTGGAAGAACATTTGAAGCACGCATTAAAGAACATAGAAATGAATTCAAGGTATACCACCCACTTCCTTGCAGAGGGGTAAGAGTTCAAAGAAAAATTCAACAGTATATTTTTCCAGAAGAAAGGTTAGGAACTCAACCATCGTTAAAGTACGGAAACTAATAAATAAATTGAATTCCCAATAGCTAATAATCGATCAAATTAAGATCAATGACTCACAGCTGCGTAATTTACCAAGTAATGCCATGCATTTTCTTTACAATTTTTTACCGAAACTTTTTACGGATTATTCGAGTGGACCGTAGACTCGAGGAAGCTGAACTATATATTCATCCAACAAAGTAACCCAAAGATATATGCGTGATCAAAGCATGATCACCATACACATTTGCATCATTAGGTGAAATAAACATCCCTCCTTACGCTGGCCAATCAGATTTAACTGCAATCGGCTGGCGATATTCATGTTACGGGGTCAGTTACGTTTTAACGCCTGTGGTGTGTACATAATTTTAAAGTTTAAAATTTTTAAAATGTCAAGTACTGATACGGCTGTCCCTACACTTCATCTTGAAAGTTTTCCTTTACCCAGTATATTATTAGAAAAAATAAAATAAAATTTCAGTCGTTCCGTAATGCGACTCTGTACAAGCAGCCTTGTCGGGGGGATCACGTGCACTATGCATGATAATGTTTTGAAACACTCTGTTACTTACATGGACATAGTATGTATAGCCAAACGCATGTCACGGTTTTTGTAAGACCCTTATTGTGAAAATCTTGGAGCAATTGTATTATCTAGTTTTAAAAATATATGCTTGAAATATGTTTTTTTCGTTAACCAGCTGTCGCACCCCTACGGACGACAACCCTCAGAAGTCGAAACTTGTGCGAGCTAAGGACTAACGAGGTCTTACGCTTTAACGTGTGATTCCCAACACGGGGCAATAATCTTGACCACTCGACTACAACAGACTCAAAATGTATCACGGAGATAACACAGGCCAACGATGAAAAAACTTTTTGCTTGAAACACCTTATTATTCTGCTTTTTAGGGTGCTAAATCCAAATATGACACTTATTAAGCCGTATCGCCTACCATTTTTTCCCATTTGCACATCAATATATTGGATTTTTTGATTTATCACAGAATTCAACAGCTTTTATATACTACAAATGAAATTGTAAAATAATTTGTGCTGGATGTTTTGTTTACTGTCAACCTAACCCTACTTTCTGGTTTCCAGTACATGTGCTCATTAAAATGTCTAATCGCGGTTGTAAGAACTCTGCTCACAGTTTTTGTTATATTTGTGGTTAGTTTGTTATTAAAAAACACCAATGAAACATTACAGACTTTGTGAAAAAGGTTTATTTCTCATATTTTGGAATTAAACTTGGTGAACAGGATAAATCTTATTTAATCAGTTCGGACTTCCATTGTCTAATATAATATAAGTTGATTTGAAATCCCTGAACAAAATAATTGTGGATACTAACAATCGAAACGCCATTACGTAACTTGGTTTGGAATCTTTTAATTTTTATTTTCAATTTTTGTTAATAATATTTTTTAATTATCAGCTTTCATTAATATTTCAATTTTTTTATTTTCTGGTTGGAGCTTGTATGTTATTTCCAGTTTTTTGTTTTAATAAAATTGTTATTTTCGGTTAATCTTTTATTTTTTCAGGGATTTCAAATCAACTTATATTATATTAGACAATGGAAGTCCGAACTGATGAAATACACAACGAAACATTGTCAACCACCTTCAAACAAACAGGATAAATCTTGGGCCTCACATAAGGTATGTTATGTTTGTGTTGAAGATCTTAGAAAATGTCAAAAAAAGAGAAAAAAGCCTTCAAGTATCTTGTGGTATATGGAGGGAACCTAGAAACCACCCTGATGATTGCAACTTTTGTAGTACTGATATTACTGGCCATAACTCGAAAAACAAGAAGTAATAAGTTACCCTAACTTAATTTCCGCCATCCGACCAGTAGGGCAATTATAATTGAACAAAATTTTATTCCATTAAAAAAGTGTTACTCGCAAATTATTGTCATTGTTAATCATTAATTTTATCCGAAAATAAAAATCAGGGTGTGATTTTACAAAATTTGACACAAATAATATAATCGGATTCGGTGTTTTTATTATTCTTTAAACGACATTTTCTGTGGAGGACTCAAAATTTTACACTGTGTTTTTGGGTGTATAACCTTCAACGATTTAAAAAAATAAAAGCTCAATCAATACAGAATCTGCTGAAGTGTAGTAAAGAGCAAACAAAGTGTTTTTATTCTTTATCGATTTCAAATTCTGTTCGTTTTCTTTCCAACGCAAAAATCAGGCCTCTGAAATCGATTCTCGATCGCATATTCTGCATACTTCTCCGAGCGACCGACATTCATTACATAATGGAAACGTTTCACGTTGCTTTTATCTAATCAAAGAATCTGTCCAATTTCCTTGACGTCTTCCATTTTCCGAGGTCTACGTTGCAGAGACGTGAACGCGTTCCGGCCGTCTTTACAGATATGAGCTTTGCACTTTGTGAGCAGTTATATTAGTTTGGCGATATATATCGTGCACTCTCGACAAATCGAATATTTCAACCGGAAACACGACAATTTCACGTAATTGCAGGATAGTCTCCAGCGTACCGAATCGTCCTTTGATGTAGGACCAGAAATTTAATTAAATGATACTCTTTTGAAAGCAACCATAAGGCGCTCTCATAGTTAGAGGCGGCTCGAGGAAACCGTACATTCAAAGCGATTCGAGTATTTGCTTGGTTTTCGGAAAACGGAATAATTTTCAAAGAACCGATTTTGGGCATGAGAAGCCTTGAATCTGCTTACTACACGACCGTCATCATATTCGTTTTCATCAGTCCCATTTTGTTGACTGTACAAAGATTGAAATGTTTTGATACTCCTCAGCAAAATGTACATGAACTAATAAATACATATTATTATGAGATTTTCACTGGAAAGCTTCCTCAGGCGTATTTAAACTGACTAAATTGTACCTATTTAGTGCTTTATATAAAATCTAGTTGAAGCCTGCGGCTTCGCCCGCGTAGAATTTGGTTTGTCGCGGTAGACCATTTCAAACATGTTACAATATTTTTTTATCAACTCAATACTTCAGGTTTCCAACTTCAAAACTGACGAAATTCAATACAATCCTCAAACCCCCCTTTGTCTCTCTTGGGGACGGATATTCCTGATTTCCTTTCTTGATGCCTATTTGCGCTATACAAAGAACCTACCTGCATATTTCAAGATTCTAGGTTCAATAGCTTCGGCTGTACGTTAATAGGGTGTCAGTCAATCAACAGGTACCCTGAAAATTGTTTTGTTCGTTTTTAATAAATTCACCTGAATTATTATTTGTTCTGCGAGCCACATCCAAACCATTTGTTTGCAAAAAAACGAGCGATGTTATTGTTAGTTCATCGCTGTTTGTTGAAATCCTATAACTCTCACTATCGATTCTTGAGGATAGTCAAATCGAAAAAGTTTATTTGTAAACTTGTCCCTTCGTAGAAACGAGCCTGATTTTGCAGAACATTGTTTATTTTCAAACGTATCAGCAGCAATTTCTTACTAGTACAAACTTTTCATTTTGATGATAAACTGCCTCAGTGTAAAATGTAGTCCCGTTACAAGTATTTAGCCCTTCCGTTCAAATCACAGAGTACAAGAATCACATTGTAGGTAGCACATGTCTATAACTTGCATCTCATTTCACCTTTTCCTTCTATATGTCATATTTTAGTATTTCATGAAAACCGGGATAAATATCTCTCTTCAAGGAATATTTGCGTCCCAACTGGGTGAATCCAAGGGGTTCAGAGAATCCATCTTAGATCCTTCAGTTCCTATGGAAACGAGGTACCCTTATTACAGTAAGGCATTTTCTTTGCTTTTTTGATTGATTACAAGAAAACGAAAATTCGATTCCACAAACAGTGATACTTTCACATAGATCCAGGAAGTGAAGAGGTTGAGGAGACCAAACAAAAATATTTAAAACAGCACTTTTAGACTTTTAGAAAGTCCATCGGTTTTTCATCTAGACTTCTAGACTGATGTTTCTTCAAAACAAAAACTCGTTTCAATGAATTTATTTTCTGCTTAGTCGACTGGTAAAGATGAAAAATAATCATGTCGTTTATGAATAATTTTAAAGATATAATCTATAACTACTTCTTTAACTTTGAATATTGCAAAAGGAATATGCAAAAGGATGAATTTCCACTTTCAGTGTTAGTCATACATCAATTAGTTCATGAGTACAAATTAGTAGGAAAGTACACGCTAATATTAACGTGGTAAAATTTCATCGCGCATTTTCTTTATTTCTGGATTTTCAAAGCATCATTTACCGTCGGTCTCACACTATTGAACAACGTTTCTTCATTTCATGACGTGAAGAGCAAAATCGGATAGACCGCGTGTTCTTTGAAATGACTTTTATTAGCTCGTTTATAATGACCAATAAATATTTTGCCGCGGTTCTCACATTGTTATTCATAAATCCCAGAATCCTTGAGTCAAATTCGAGGGTTCGTTTTGGATCTACAGCATGTGATTAACAGTAATTAATGGAACTGGTAAGATAACTCAATATTGACACGAGATCCGGATAGACAAAAATATAGGCAAGACAATTCAACTTTCAAAAGAGCTAACGTTAGAATTCAAGGTTTCTTTTTTAAGAAATAGCATCACAGGTTATTTTAGATAATATTCTCAATCACGCTATTACCAGTTTCTCTTTTATAAATTTTCAAATAAAACCATCCATATAAATCAATCTGAACATGACACTGAATACAACAAGGCCACACTATTTCGAGAACCAAGGTTTGTTTTTATTTTTTGGGTATCTTAACCTTTCACAATCTAAAAAAATTGTAATGGGAACATTATGCAGACGTAGCAAGGTCAAAAGCCCAGTTCAACCCATTAGGTTATTACGTAAACACCATATATTTTCCTCAAAAAAATGTCATTAGACTCTGCAAAATGATCAATCACTTGGATTCAAAGACTTTTGTACGGATTTTAAATTAACAAATAGAGCTGTAACTCTGTCAATATCCTATAATAAACTGAAAAAATCCATAAAGGAAAACTCTTCGAGAAATCCCGAGTTTATTATCTAGACGGAAAATAGCAATTCCATCTTTTCACCTTTATTTATCACAAAGACGATCCTCTCGAAGATATTTTTCCGATATCGCGTGGGAGCCGGACAGGTTTCCGTAGTTACGGTCTGATGAGATGATACCGAATCGGAAAAATATATATCTCGAGCTATTTTTATAACGACGTTGATTCAACGGAAAACTTCCTGCCGAATCAAAAGGAAATATAATGAATTAACGTGGGGTCAGGAAAACAACAAGCTGTCACGTCACGAGTGTCATGACAAATTTATTATGGGAAAAAATATATTTTATGGACGATTGATGTTTTGGTAAGCACATTTTTATTAAGCGATAGGATTAAATTGTTTTTTTATATTTTCCTCAAATAAACAAAAGTTGAATCAGTCGATTGAAACTCACTTCTTGTACAAAATGTTATGTTATTGTTTAATATTTGGAATATAATTTGATGCGTAATTAAAATTGCAGTCCAAAAAATTGTACACGAGTACTGGAAAGGCCAAGTAACACAGATTACTACTACTACTTCGGGAATAAGTAAATTTTGACCGATTCAGTTGATACAAAAAAATCTAGGCATAAAAATGTACCAACTTGATGTCCCATCATACACCAAACTGTTGCGTTGAAGCAGAGAATGAATTTGTAGTAAGATACTTGAAGTACAATTGGCTACCCGCTAAGCCGATTTGAGGCCATTGAACTTTTTCTTATAAAACCACAATTTAAAATATGTTAGCAGAAGAAACGGCGTTATAATAATTGAAATTCATAACAATTATGCTCCATTTTTTAGATTGTATTTTTAATTTTGATCTGAATGATGTTCCAAATAATAAGTAATAATACAATAACTGAAAAATACACAACATGTTCACTTTTGTTTCCGAATAAAAGTATCTGTCAAACATACGAAAAAAATCCAACTTAATAGTGACTTTTTTCGATATGTGATGGAATTGGCCGATACCTGATCAAAATCCTTAACGTATTCAAAAACATTTTGTGGGAATTTCACTGGATTTGATTAACTACTATTAAATTGAAATGTTTATTCTGAAAAAATAGTATGACCTACGGTTCGATAAGATAAATAACTCTAGTATACTCAACTACGTGAAGAGAGCGGATACCTTTTCTTAACTAGTATATATAAGCAGGGGAAAGCAAGTACGAACACGAGAAACATGAGTTGCAGTTTTGTAAACTGTTCACAGAAAATCTTACAATAAACGTATACTTGAATGACTGTTTTCGAAATTAGACAAAATAATGCTATTTCCTATTTTTTTTTTGTTTTTTTTTTTTTTGAAAAAAAGACCGGTCACAAATAATAGTGATGAACGTTCTTGTTGTTGTGTTAGTATGAACGTGACCCACGTGTTTCAGTTTTGTAAACTGTACACAGAAAACCTTACAATAAATAAATACTTGAATGATTCTTTTCGAAATTAGTCGAAAAATATGCTATTTCATAGTTATTTTTTCGAAAAAAAAAAAAAGACCGGTAACAAATAATAGCAATGAACGTTCTTGTTGTTCTAGTATGAACATGTGAAATACGTGTTGCAGTTTTATAAACTGTTTACAGAATATCTTACAATAAATGAATACTTGAATGACTCTTTTCGAAATTAGTCCAGAAATATGCTACTTCTCAGTTTCGTTTTTCGAAAAAAAAATAAATACCGTTAACAAATAATAGCAATGAACGTTCTTGTTATTGTGCTAGTATGAACACGTGAAACACGTGTTGTAGTTTTGTAAACTGTTCACAGAAAATCTTATTATAAGAAAATACTTGAATGACTCTTTTCGAAATTAGTTCAAAAACATGTTATTTCATAGTTTTTCTTTCAAGAAAAAAAAGGCCGGTAACAAATAATAGCAATGAACGTTGTTGTGCTAGTACGAACACGTGAAACACGTGTTGCCAGAACTGTTCTGTTCCCAGAAAATCTTACAATAAATAAATACTTGAATGACTCTTTTCAAAATTAGTCCAAAAATATGCCATTTCATAGTTTTTTTTCTAAAAAAAAGACAGGTAACAAATAATAGTATGGACACGTGAAACACGTGTTGCAGTTTTGTAAACTGTTCATAGAAAATCTTATAATAAATAAATACTTGAATAACTCTTTTCGAAATTAGGCCAAAAATATGCTGTTTAATATCAATTTTTCGGAAAAAAATGATCGGTAACCAAATAATAGTGATGAACGTTCTTGTTGTGCTAGTATGAACACGTGAAACACGTGTTGCAGTTTTGTAAACTGATCACAGAAAATCTTACAATAAAGTGATACTTGAGTGAGTCTTTTCAAAATTAGGCAAAAAGAATGCCATTTCTTTTTTTTTTCGAAAAAAAGATCGGTAACAAATAATAGTGATGAACATTCTTGTTGGTGTACTAATCCAAAGTAAAAACCAATCCAATTTCATGCAAATCTAACAAAAACCCATATGCTGCAGAATATATTGGAATACGAAAATGTGTTCTTCCTTCGACGATAACAATAGTTCAGTAACGAAAAGAATTATATTCCAAACCGATTGAGGGAAAGCTCTAGGAAACTAAGAACTCATTTATTCCATCACTAAACACCCGAGCCTCTCAACCCCGACCGTTGTTCCCGGAGGTCTTCAAAGAAGTGTAATTACAAAAAGCCCAGCGGTAAAATTTCCAGGTAATATCCCGAGACGGGGCTTTCAAGGCACGCAATCAAACGAAAATTAGTTCTCCATTGATATAACTCTTTCGTCCTTTCCTTTCCTCGACTCCTCTATTGTTTCCGGGCAACCGTTAATTCCTTACAGGAAGAAGACAAAGCCGTTCAAAGCAAGCTCGGGATCGGCACAGAAACTTAATAGAAATTTAGCTTGCATCTATGTTACCAAACAGAGGTGATTAGATGCAATATATATTGAAATACCTAAAACAAAGGCAAATGCATAAATCTCAAAATATTGAAGTAAATGCTGAATACAAATACAAAAATGGAAATATAGGGACGTAATACAAGACATACAGAACATCCACATACATGTAAGAACAATGTTTTCCTTGAACTGATAAAGACAAGAGAAAAATGAATTTGAACAACAAATATAATTGAGGAATAAGTATGTCGACAATAAAAGTGTGGAATGATTAGAAAACATACATTATCCTCAAAGTACATGAGAGGAAGGACAGAAGAAAAACTATCAATCACAGAGTAATATTACTTTTTAGTTGTCCAGGATAAGTAATTGCTATAGAATATAACTTGAGCAACTCGTTCATTTAAAATAAAAAATGCATATATAATTCATGGATCTTGGGAAGTTTGCCAACTTCTAAAGAAAGACAGGCAAAAAAGGATAACACGAATATAGTAAGAGTAAAAATCAAAATTTTACATAGTAAGACATCAAACAAGAGGGAGGAGAAAAGGTAAAAGATCCTTTTTCGGAATTTCTATATCTTTATGGATACAAGAATGTTTTCTTTCTTTGTGCTACTATTAGGTATTTTTGTTATGTAGACGGAAATGATAAGCCGCATTGGGTACGAGAATTTGGGGAAAGATTTGGCAGCAGTTGTTCATTAAACCATTTTTTAAAAAGACCTGCGGTCACACCTTCATGGTAGTCAGCAAAGCGCCCGAAATCACAACAATCGGCTGGAAAGGTAATGGGCTCGGTGTTTTTGGAATTGTATGGTATAATATTCATCGACTATCTTGAGAAGGGAAATACCAACAACAGTGAATATTAGAGCATTTGAAGGCCGAAATAGCAAAGAAACAACCGCATTTGACAAAGGAAAAAATGTTGTTTCATTAAGATAATGCATCGTGGCACAAGTCAACCAAAACAATGGCAAAACTACATGAATTGAACTCTGCATTGCTCCCACATCCATCGTATTCGCCAGATTTGGCTCCCAGGGACTACTGGCTGTTAGGAGACCTCAAAAAAATGCTCACCGATAAGAAATTTCGCTGGAATGAAGGGGTCATTGCTGAAAATGATGTATATTTTGAGACAAAAGATAAATTGTTTCCTAAAAGTGGTATTGAAATGTTAGAGTGGCGCTGGAAAGACTGTGTGACTCTTGATGGATATTACGTTGATGAATAAAGCCATTTTTAAATTAGCTTCCGATGAGGGCATTACCCCAGAAGTGAAAAGGGAAGCCAATTACTAGGATTATCATAGAACATTAATGAACAACATAATGTAAATGTATATAAGAAACGATTACCTAGTTAACACGATAGGAAATCCTTCAATAATTACAGGGTGTTCCACGATTGCAAATTCATAGACCTTGAGAAGGCGTTTCACATAGTCAAACGAAAAAAAGGTGATGATAAATATTAACTAAACCCGCAGCAGCACAACTTAGGAATTGTAATATAATGTGTTAGAACAGTTGTCACTCATAGGCAACTGGTAATACATATGAGATACTACAAGTTGGCAACACGGGACAATCGTGGTTAACGCAGGTTATGTTGACAGGGCATGACTACATACAAACGTTCTCATGCTCACGATATCATATAAATGTTTATACAATAAACTACTAACGTTGCACGCTGGTTGTGTTATTTATAATCCTTGGGCCAGATTATACAGGAATTAATTCAGAAAACAAATAAAAGTAGAAACAAAAACCCAGAGTGGGCAGAGAAAAAAATGTATATGATGAAGTAATCATTCTCATGGAAAAGTGCGACTATGGGTAACAACGAGAGGCAACAATTCCGAATTAATGGTAAACGATGAAAACGTAAAGAGAAAAGAAGTGACAGAATAAGTACAAAAATCATCTGGCAAAATATATGAATATAACCAATTAACAGAGAAATTATGAAAAGGTAAATCAGATCGTCCATTAATCAAGTGGTGCTTCAAAAGGTGTAGAGGGAGTTAGGGAGAAAACACAAAACACCACAAGTGGGACGGGCGTAATAAGATATCACGGGTATTCATTTTATCGTTGAAAGCGCAATAAATTTGTAGACTCAAAAGCGATTCATTACATTGACTCGCTGTTGCCATACGATTTCCCAATGCAAATCAGATTACACCTATTACTCTAAAACATTATCATATAATCATCAGGAGGGACAGGAGTTTAAAAGTTGCTCAAAAATCATATAAATAACAAACGGCCAATATATCGCAACCTGCAAGGGTTTATTGTGGCTCACACATATTCACACTCGACCAAATAAATCCAGCTTCTCAACGAAGGCGATTAGTTTGTATGGTGAGTTGTCTTTCACGTCTGATGGTAAGAGTACCTGATTCGGTCCCCAGCGGGGCAACGGATGGGAAGAAAGGCTCAAGGAGCAGCAAGAAATAAAATGGAAAGAATAACAGATCCTAACACAAAATAAAGGATCAATGGACACAGAAGTGCAAGATTGAACATACAGGTTCTACGCCTAACCCAAAAAACCATTGTGATTAGTTTCACATCCAAGGTACCAATTGAGGCAAATCATAGCTCACAGAAAAATATATAGTTAATTTTCAAATTTCAATAATTATTAGAAAATATTACATTATTGAAAATACCCCACAATTATTCACGAAATACCTAATAATTTTCACATTGCCTGCTAATTGTAAAGGTGTGTATAAGTTGCAGTTTTCTTTCAAAGAGCTACGAGCAGTCAATAAACAACCAGTGCATAAATTAAAGGTCAATATTCTTCAGGAAGTGCTACTTTAGAGATGTCTGACTTGCCCAGAAAAATCAAGATATTTTGAAAAAACTGAATCACGTTTTTAGAGTTCGGCAGAGCCGTACTCTTATCTGACCCGAAAGACCACTCACCACACAAACTAATCGGTTTCGTTGAGAAGCTGGGTTTATTTGGTCGAGTATGAATAGGTGTGAACCACAATGAAGAGCTACGGGCAGTCAATAAACGAGCAGTGAATAAATTAAAGGTCAATATTCTTTAGGAAGTGCTACTTTTGAGATGTTTGACTTGCCCAGAAAAATCAAGATATTTTGAAAAAACTGAATCACGTTTTTAGAGTTCGGCAGAGCCGTACTCTTATCATCTGACCACTCATCATACAAACTAATCGGTTTCGTTGAGAAGCTGGGTTTATTTGGTCGAGTATGAATAGGTGTGAACCACAATAAAGAGCTACGAGCAGTCAATAAACGAGCAGTGAATAAATTAAAGGTCAATATTCTTTAGGAAGTGCTACTTTTGAGATGTTTGATTTGCCCAGAAAAATCAAGATATTTTGAAAAAACTCAACCACGTTTTTAGAGTTCGGCAGAGCCGTACTCTTATCTGACCCGAAAGACCACTCACCATACAAACTAATCAGTTTCGTTGAGAAGCTGGGTTTATTTGGTCGAGTATGAATAGGTGTGAACCACAATAAAGAGCTACGAGCAGTCAATAAACGAGCAGTGAATAAATTAAAGGTCAATATTCTTTAGGAAGTGCTACTTTTGAGATGTTTGACTTGCCCAGAAAAATCAAGATATTTTGAAAAAACTCAACCACGTTTTTAGAGTTCGGCAGAGCCGTACTCTTATCTGACCCGAAAGACCACTCACCATACAAACTAATCAGTTTCGTTGAGAAGCTGGGTTTATTTGGTCGAGTATGAATAGGTGTGAACCACAATAAAGAGCTACGAGCAGTCAATAAACGAGCAGTGAATAAATTAAAAGTCAATATGTTTTAGGAAGCGCTACTTTTGAGTTGCCTGACTTGCCCGGAAACAAGATATTTTGAAAAATTACCCTGGGATCAAACATGATTTCGGTTGATAGGTATTTTTACGAGTACCTCGTTCTTCCAGGGACGCGCCCTTACTCAGTAGAAACAATCACAAAATCCATTCCACCTTTCCATTAAGAACCAACCCTGTACAAAAGGGCCTCGCACACCGAACTCAAATCACGCTGATACTTAATTGAAATTTTGTCGTGCTTCGTAGCGGAAAATAATCCACCGATTCCGTTATTATTCTGCTCGATTTAATCGCTGTTGCTTGGCGTGCGATAACCCCATTAAGACATTATGAATATTATTACTTTGGAAGGCGGTTTAATAAGACCCGATTCCAGAAGGAAAGGATCGAAGGGCTTATTGATGTGGGGTATCTCGCGAAGAGCAAAATGGATAATCGTTCCACAAGAACAATGCTAAAGAAAAGATGAATGAGCTCAAGATCGAAATGTTCTTTATCACTGAACTGAATCGCCACTTTACATGACCTCTTTCTGAATTGAAGAAAATATGGAAAATGTAAAACATAAAAAGAAAACAAAGCGAGGCAAATTCTCACGAGTTACAACTACATTTCTTCAATAATGTTTGTAATGACAACTGAGATTTTCTCAGGTGATTTTATTCACCGCTATCATTTTCATACCCACAAGAAGGTTATAGTAACAGATACAAATTAAATTTTCAACTGAAATACATATCTTGTTTGTTTAGGCTCAAATATGCAGGTCACTTGTCTGAATTCTTTTCCTAAAAAACTGTTTATCAAATTATTTTTCAAATATAACCAACCCTAGTCCAGCGCATTTTTGAATTCTACATAAAGGAAAAATTCGGCTATGGGAACAATCGACTAAGATAACATTGGAGTAAAAGGACAACAACAATCAAAAACTGCTCAATGCACCGTCAAAGAAAGCTTAAAAAGTTTATGTAGTTGCACTTTCATGGTATACTACCATGGAACTGAGACAGAAGATAGTTCAGGTTTTCTCCAAACTGCGGAATGCTGGACCTAGTAAGAAAAACCTTATCGCAAATAATTCCGTGAACTTATTGATTGATTAAAAATAACCGGTCGCAATGGTCAGGTATTTGAAAGGTCACCGAAAATTTTCATAAAGGGTATGCGTTTTTTGACAACTTTGCTTTTCCAAAGAAAAGCGCCATTATTAAATATTTTCACTATTATCATTGATACGGATGCATAGCTTCGTTGTTGTTAAGAGTGATGGACTGAAAAATGTGTGATAAAGAAGCTGTACATGATAAATAATGTCTTATTCAAAGATGCGTTGGACAGAAAGTGTTAAGTTGATACAAACATGTTAAGCAAGATCGGTGCTAAAATTGAACCCTGAGGTACGCCATCGTTTGTGATTGGAAAATCAAGAAACTGTCGACCACAAAGGCAAATCTGATAGAAACCTAATAAATAACTAGGACAATCCTCGTCTGGTGCCAACTCAAATAAATCTATTCCACGAAGGTCTTTATTGTGGGGTATTCCTTATCGAACGACTGTCGGTAACCCAGCTTTTGACGCCTAATGAATGAAATGTCAAAAAGAGTTGTTTTTCACATATAGACAGTGGGCATACTTGAAGACTGGCTATAAATCAAATCATCTAAAGGAACAATACGTTCAGGCCAGTCTCTCCCTACACTGTAGGTTAATGGACTGACACCTATCAGAAAACAACTACTCCCCTGGCTAATATCACGAAGGGCGTTGGATTATATCCGACAGGTGTCAGTGCAAGATTCTTCACTGAAGTTATCCCTGCATAGGCTGTTGGCGTAAAAGATTGCCAATTATTGGAACACACTGGCCAAACATCCCGAAACCGGTCTGCAAGTGTGTCCCAATAATTGAAAATCTATTTCGGCAGTTGTATCGCCACCAACAGCATATGCAGGAATAATTTCAATGAAGGATCCTGCACTGACACCTGTCGGATATAATCCAACGCCCTTCGTGGTATTAGCCAGGGGAGTAGTTGTTTTCTGATGGGTGGCAGTCCATTAACCTACAGTGTAGGGAGTTGAGACTCGCCTGAACGAATTGTTCCTTCAGATGACTCAAAAAGAGTTGTTTTTGAAAGCAAGTCTCCGACACTGTCCTTTTAATTCACAAATGTCACACATTTACTCGAATTCTTTTGTTGACTTAACTATTTCTAGTCCAATTTTCGAACGCATTTTCTGTCAATCGTTACCAAAGTTATAACGAGTTGAAATGTTTAGAGAGAATCATTTTAGACGAAAATTGGTTCGTCATTATGCGTTACAGAATTGGCCGATAGACATGTTTTCGAGAACTCCTAGAAGAGCACATAGACGATTGTTTCAAATATATCCAAAGTGTCTGTCGGGTATTTTCATTATCTCTCGATATAGCTGACATCTCGACATCTCTGATAATAAATACGAACTGTTGCTTTGATGGAATTGAGAACACAGCAACAATCCGCTTATATCACAGATGCGTTTAACAACCGTTTTCCGAGAAATCATTTCGCTGGAAAGCATCAAGAACGACTAGTTATCCCGTCGAAGTCGCACAAAGATCAGATTAGATTCAGATTGATATCAGTTCAAACAGCGATTCGGCACAAGCTAAAAAGCGTTAGCAATTAGCAAGCTACGGTAGTAAGTGAATTAATTAAAATATGTAATTGAAATCAATATTTTGAATTTTGTGACACTGAAAACCTACACAGACATAATAGTTTTGACGTCAAGGATTAGACCGACCGTACACTGGAACCGTTTTCGGCCGAACACTCTTCGGCCGTACAACGATCCCATAAAGCTTGTCGCTCACTTGTCCGGCACAGCACAGCACGGCGCTGTCCGTCGCCCGATGGCGACGGGTGGTAGCATCGCCCACTTGTCAAGCGACAACCAGCTTACTGAAGGTGCTGTTTGTTCGATTTCAAGGAAAATAGTCACAAAAAAGAATGTTGTCGGTCCATCCCGTTTATCAAAAGAGGGCAAATCTGGGAGAGATTCATCATCTTTTCAACAATCTGATAGAACACGAGAAGAAATGTTTCCAGTATTTCAGATCGAAGAGCTGAAATCCTTTCCGGCGGCGGACGATCTTGGCTGTGCCGTGCCGGGCTAGTGGCGCTGTTCCATCCATTTCCATTGTTCCAATCCTATCCGTATTTTGACGGGACGTGCCGTGCTGTGCCGGACAAGCTTTACAAGAGAAACCATCGGAGCTCGGCCGCTGGACACTACTGTTCGGCCGTCCGCCGCGCCGGTCCAACCCGATAGAAATGGGATTTTTCGGTCTCATTCGGCCGAACAGTCTAACAACTAGAGCTTGGTATGTAAATGGTGAAACTAACCAAGGCGACACCTTTCTGCAAAAATCAGATAGATACAGTATTTTTTTGCCCTGTTTCTTTACACGGGTATCAAATAATAATTTCTCCACATCCATTTTAATAGCCCGTAGCTCGGGACATTCAACTGGTAACTGACGGCCGAACGTCGGCTCCGATAGACGGTCTTTCGGTTATATTGTCGGCAGTCTGTTGTTCGGCTGTATTACGAACAAATGAGTTTTCGACCGAATGCGGTTTCAATGGACGACTAAGCTTAGTCTGCCTGTTCTCCAATCGGACTCAATCTCTTGTCAATAAGGTATCTGTGAATATTTAAGGAGGTGCATTTCCTTTGTGGTTCAAGGGTGAATCCTTGGTGAATATTCAAGCCAAAATATTGACCTTTCCTTCACGAGCTGTTGCTACGATCACTGGTTCTTGATCTCTGGATTTTGAGAACTTTCTGGGCAGTCCATAACATTCTGGGTCTAGGTTGGTAGCCCCAGATCCACCGGACTCATTTTAGCAAAGCTGATATTTTGATAACAAATAATGTAATATATAGGTTGGAATGTATGAGTAGCAGGTTCCTTTCACAGATATCACCATGAAGAATTTTTTAAAGGAGAAACAATGATTCACTATAACTATGTTGCCGAAGCAGCTTGAAAAAATATGCGGTAAAATTAATGTCTACAGTCAAGTGATGAAATACTGATCTTTCTCCAAAAGAGGCACTTTTCCTACCACCAGAAAAGCAATAAAAAAGTCTTGAAGTGTTCAAGACTTTTTGAGAAGAGTATTGCTTTTCTGGTAATTGGGAAAAGTGCTTGAATTGGATTTATTCTAAGCCAGAGTTTGCAGTTTCATCACTCAACTTCACTCAATATCTGACAAAAAAAGTATCAAAACACGAACAATTCATTGTTAACGGCTTTCAGTTAGATATAATAAATACTACATTGCTGAATGCTTAGAATACTGACAATGTCCAGAAGTAAAATGCGGTACTTACACAACACAAGTAGGGTATGTCAAGTCTCGACTTACCTGAAAAAAAAAAGTTAAAATTAATAAGAGTATTTTTCTGTGATATTCAGCCAGTTTATGAGTAAAATTCCAAAGCGGCTCAAGATGCCGCAGTACAGATTCCCAATGTTAACGAATATGAACTTATGACTCTTTTTGTGAACGCATTTAAAAAATTAGTTCCAACATTACACACACTATTATCCTATACAATAACAGCAATTTCCTTAAAAATCAATCTTGTATATATACCGGGAATCTACTATTCCAATCTAACACAGTGACCTTCTCATTTTACCAATATTGCCAACATTCGAAAACAAAAACTCAAGCAAGATTTTCTTCAGGTTGCAATCAAAGCCAGAAATTACAAGCAGCCTGATGTATAAAGTTTCGCTTTACTGCGAAAATTGAATAGATTTTGGAAATAAGTGATCGACTCAAAAACTAGTAAACAATTAATTCTTTTGAAAATCAACATGATGAGCTCAACCGAGTTATTGCGGATGGTTATTTTAAGGTTTTTGCGATTATATCGTGTGGTGTTTATGAGGTTGGGTTAGGTCAAAAGTGAGTAGGTCTATTCGACCGTCTATCGTAACCCGCAAGGGTTTATTGTGGCGCACACCTATTCTCACTCGACCAAATAAACCCAGCTTCTTAACGAATCAAATTTATTTCTATGGTGTGTGTTCTTTCAGGTCACATGGTAAGAGTACGGACCTGCTGAACTCTAAAAGACTGATTCGGTCCCCAGCGGGGAAGGCACAAAGTATGTGCTCTGCAGTTTCATCATTTTCCAAACAGAGGCGACATACACTGTCTTCCGAGACAGTCCGAGTCTCTGCATATGATTCAAATGACAGTGACCTGTAAGAAGGCCTGTAAGACATCGTAGGGCATCCCTACTGCAGTCCAACAACTGTTTGGTATCAAACTTCGAAGGGTGAATAAACGGCTTGGAGTGAACTAATCCTGGAAGAGTCTGCCAGAAGTCCATAAATCTTCTTGCCATCCACGTGTTCAATCTTTGTTCGGCAAAGCCTGAAGCGATGCCAATAACAGCTACTGGTCCGATGAAGCTGATATTTCATTATTAAAAACTAACCTTACGATAACAACTCAGACTAGACCTTCAATCCTTTAATTCGTTCTCAGCATACCTGCCTCAAATCTTTCTAATTCCTGATCATCCAGAGGAATTCGAAAACGACGTAATTGATGATATCATCATTCAATTTAAATGAAAAATTTCTACATATATACACATTTCATTATGGTCCCTTACGGCTATATCCATCAAAGTATAAAAAAACACTATGTGGTGTTATATTCAATCGTCCCAGTCTTCACGACAGGTAAATTATGAAATATTACTTTTACTTGACCTTGCTGTTTATAACACCAAACATAAACTATAAATAATTCCTGCTGAAGCCCCGAATGTAGAATAATAATTTTCAAATGAATTATATTTTTAGAAAACGCAAACTTCGCTAAATTACCATTTTTTTGCTGCGGGCGATTACAACATCATTGACGTTAAGCAATTTTATTTTCATATAATACATTTTGGTGAACACTATCGTAATTGCCGAATTTTTGTTAATTGCAATTATCAAATAGTGAGGTATTGAAAAAACAAAATCATCAAGGGAACACGAGTTGCAAATACCAGTTGAGTAATACTCAAAATATAACTCACTCATATAAATATTATAAAGTTAATTGCATCAAAGAGGAGAAAATCTGTAACACACTCGGAATTCTTTAGCCTTAAAAACCTGGAATGTCTCGATGTATAGTTTTTTTTTAATATATTTATTTAGCTTCAACCACAGAAGCTGAATGTCAATTACAAATCTGTATCATTATTACAATATTATAATGTCATTTAATTTTATTCATTACATTTATGTCACTAAGGAAATGAAAATGAATGCTGGCTATTCATAAAGCTGCATGTTTTTATTCACAAAGTAGAGTTAATATATTTGTCTGTCCTTAGATCGGATATTTAATAATTAGTTTTTGTAAAATAGTTGATTATTGTACTCACTGAAAGATACCTTTACCTTTCGAGGATTATTTTATTAATTAAATCAGGGCGATACGACAAAGAATCATCCATGCGCTAAACAACTATAATGATTCTCATATAACACATAATGAACTAGGAATCGTATGTTGAAAGGTAAGACCTTGTTAATTCTTAGGTCGTTCATATGGAGGCGACAGCTGTTTAACTGAAAACGAATTTTAACGAATTTTAACCAACCATACTTTGAGTTTCATGCATGATTCTATGCATGAAACTCAAAGTACATAAAAACATAATATTGTGTCAAATTACAAATTAACTGTCTTAAACAAATTTATTTCCAACAAAGTTTCACTATCACAAACTAATTTATTTACAACACTTAGCAACTAACGCTTAATTTATCTCCACTATTTGAATTCCTTGTTTAACAGCTCGATCCACTTTCTGAATTCAACTGCCCTCTCTGGACAAGAGCCGGCCTTATATATCGGTAAAGGTCCATTGTAGAATTCTGTAGTCTGTTCGGTACTCGCCTGGAATTTTCCCGGCGGTTTCAGACTGCATTCTTTTGCGGTGAGTCATGCATTTATTCGATGAATCGGCTGGCGTATGGGTCAAAAGCGGCTTCAGATTTGTTACAATATATACCAAAATATATTGAACGACAGAGGAGAAAACTAACAGAAAAAAAAATAGGTCAAGAAGATGTAAATGACGACGCTCGCATTGGAGGCCCCTGCACATCAATTACCGATGAAAGTGTTGAAAAAGTGAAGAACATTGTTATGGAGAATCATCGAAGCACTATCAGAAAAGTTGCTGAGGATGCCGGCATATCGGTTGGCTCATGCCATGCATTTTTTTCGGAAATTTCGGGCATGAAGCGTCTGGCAGCAAAGTTCGTTGCAAATTCGCTGAATTTTGGTCAAATAAACCGTCGCATGAGCATCGCTCAGGAGTTGTTGAATGACGTCAACGGCGACCCAGATTTGCTTAAAAGGATCATAATAACAACACCGTGATCATGCCTCAGCCACCGTGTTCAACAGATTTGCCCCCCCGCGCGATTTTTTCCTATTCCCAAGATTGAAGATACCCACGAAAGGACGGCGTTTTGCGACGAATGAGATTAAAACAGAATCGCTGAAAGATCTCAAGGACATACCAAAAAGTGCATATCAGGACTGCCCAAGGATTAAAAAAAGCTGGCACACGTGTATTTAATTTTGAGGAGAACTGCTTTGTAAGAAATAAAATAGAAATTGATGAAGTAAACTTACGAACACTATATACCCTGTGTCCAAGATAATAGGTGTTTTGAAGTTATGAAAGAGCTGGTCATCTCGAACTTATTCAAAAGACGTTTAAAATTTTTGAAATTTCCAATTCGTTCAAGAGATAATAAAAATGAAAGAAATTCGCCAATTTAGTTTTATTTTTTCCAGGAGTAAGAAGTTATAGAATAAAAAAACTCTTTGTCAATTTTTAAATTGTCTCCGAGAAACCGCAAGTTCTATCTTCTATATGGATCGGAAAAAATATTCAGCTGGTATGAATCAGTCTTTTTGGCGACAACTTCATTAATGTATTAAACAATTGTTCAAATAGTTTCAAAACGACATTTTAATACGCCATAAAAAGGGCAACGTGACATCTTTTATAATTTGCAACGTGACATCTTTTATAATTTTCCTAACTGAAATCGTCAAATTTTTAGGGAATGTTTTATAAATTGCATTGAAAATTCCACTAAACTAATTTATTTAAATATACCTATATCTGAGCTCGTAAATAGCCAGTACCAGTTTTTACTCTTCCAGTCATGTGAGAGACATTAATAACAGTGTCGCTATTACCAAAATTATTAAAATGAGTGTTCAAGAAATGAAGAATTTATGAGCGCAATTTACATACTCAATTCATCAATTCCCAACACGAAACGAGATATCCTGTTTCAGTTCAAATATTGAATGTTGATTCATACAGAGCCAATGACCTCTATATAATTTTCTTGATATTTGAATAAGCCTCCGCAACAAAAAAAAAACATTTCAAACTTCTTAGGAAGCAAAATAGCACTCAAAGGCATTTCCATTTTTTCCGAATAACTGGCAACGTCCTGTACATTCCATTTTTTCAACTAGGAAAATTTTTCGAACCGACAACTCGTCTAGCTTGTTTTCGCTTTTTCTCTAAACTGGTTTCAGCACGTTACGTCCATCCAAGTTCATTCCACCGCGTAATGTTATACTAACAAATTAGAGGGCGCGACTCGAATTCCAACTATATCATCGTCATTTCAAGGACTCCAGATTACATCTTCGTCCATTAATACGAATAGTCTATTTCGGTCGAGATTTTGGTTATTTCACGGGTTTAATTCGAAATGTATACAGATTGCTAACGAGTTGGGAATATTAATTGCTTACATTTGGAATACCTAACTTGAATTTCGTGAAAGAGGTTCAAAGGTAGTTGCTTCTCATCACGCACTTTTCTTTCATAATTCTCAAGGGAAACATCAAACTGTGAGTTTACGAAAATAACCTTTGATGAGCTCAAGGAAATTAGGGTATGAAAGATAAATGATCAAAAACCCCTTTTTTATACGTGCCGTTTTTCATCTGATCCCACTAATTATTATTAAAGTTGCTACAAAAATCGAAGACAAAAAATAAAGGACTGCATTTGAAAAAATTAAGTTGATGATGAAATCTAATGAACGAAACGTCAAGTTGTAAATTTGTTCAGAGTATTTATCATACGAAATGGAAGCGGTAGAGCCAAAAACCGGAATTCGACAATTCTAGTTTTTTGCGAATATTTCGCTGATATTCTGATCTGAAAAGAGATTTTTCTAGTTTCCCAAAATAGAAAGTTTTCGACTAATATAACCGACCTTATAGGTTTTACCGTTTCCGAGATAGCAATAGTGGAATCAGCTAAAAAAACGACCTGTATATCTGGAATATGTGATAAAATGAGTCACCATTTTGTTCATAATAAAAATCTGTGCAATTAAGTTCTCATATGTTTTTGCAGAAATCTCCGTTAATACAAAAAGTACAAAATTAGATTTGTTTTGAGTTTCGTGGTGGCAGTCGTAGTTGGCGGACGCGCCGATAACGTCCGTCCACAAAGAAGGTACGCGGATGCCACGTGCTATGGCGGGGCTTCTATTTATGTTGTGATTCTCTATTGTGAAAAGATGTTGAAGTTTATATGAAAGTTTAGACAAAAATGTGAAGTGAAGGCCCCCTTTATTCACGCCGGTATCCAGGCCGGGGTGGTTTGAATAAGCACGTAAAGGGGGCCATGTATGTGAATTTAAAAAACTGAAGGTCACCCGAAGAGGAGGCGACTCAAAAAATATATGTGAAAAAATCAAAAGGCATTCCAAGCAGAAACCGACAATAAAAAAGCGTCAAAAAGTTAATGCTTCGAGCAAGACCGCAACCCCCCCTCTCCCCGGCAAAGCTCCTGTCATCTTTGATAGGAGGAGCCTGGACAAATGCGCTCGAGTAGAAAGCAACGTCCAACAAAATTATGAGAATAGAAGGAAACTTAAATAGCCCCAATTTGTAAGACAGTTTGTAGAGTAGTTGATTGAGCTTGAGTAACAGTAGTCATGGAATAAAGTCATATAAAGAATTTTTAATTTTTAATCACTCGATATTCTAACTAAAATAAAATAAAAAAAAACATGCAATATTTTTTTGCTTCTTCAATGTGGCTTCTTGTTATGGAATTAAATGATATTCTCATTTGGGATATCATTCACGAATAAACCCCATTGTAAAATACTCCTTAAATATGCCATAAAAAAGTATAGTGTTCAAACTTTATTCTCACGAGTACTGGTCCCATTTCTTGATAGTTGATTAATAATTTTGAATTATTTAATATATATCTGCTCTTTTGTATTTGTGATCTTGACTGGGAATATTCTGAAGCTTCTGATCAACACTCCATCAAAAATTCTAAGTCCACTTCATTTATACAAATAAAATGAAAATATCTTTATGAAACATATAAGTATTCGATTTTTTAGATAAGTCAATTAGAACACTAAATTTCAAGACCGAATTTTCACAAAAAAATAGAAAAAAACATTTTTCAAAGTCTTACCACACCACTGTTATAAAGGAATGAAGTGTCATTTAATTATTTGCTACTGAAGAGCCTATAAGGTACCAGTAGGGATGACAGTGTTCCATGTAAGTGAAATACTACTTCTTTCATTAATTATATTGTGTAGGAATCCTGTGAATGATATCTGATCCGATCCCATTACGAATGTTTGGAATATAAACGTTCATGTAAAAGTATTTGTTTCGAAAGTATTTTTTTCGTATAACTCAATGTTTATATGAAAATAGCCTTCCAGTTTGTGTCTGAAAGTTACTTCTTTGCATGATCTACACATGTATAGGGTTAATTTTTGAAATTGATTGCTTCCTTCCTTTCTTTGGAAATTTCCCACATTTTTTTATATCAAGATTGAGAAGTAGAAGGACAAAAACTTTCTCAAAAATCAATCTCTACTAATAATATACTTATGAGTTTTCATTTCTATAGAAATAACGTTTTCGACGATTCTATTCAAATATTTCTCTATAAATAGTATTCATAATTATAACTGTTCCATTAGTACTAAAATAAATAATTCAAATTTTGAAGAGGCGATGACCTGGTCCAACAAATAGATAATGAAAACGGAATATTTCAATCAAAAACAATGAATGAGCTTCCTCACTCAATATGAATGGACAAGGTTACTGACAATATAAGAATACTTCATTCGATTCATTCAGACAATTCAAGTAGGCGTCATCTCCTTTATGGAGAATGGCAGACGGTATTTTCAAACGGAAACGGTAAATTCTTTGACGATTCCAAATGCTATTTTTACCAAGAATAATTACTTGAAGGTTGTTCACAATTGAGATTTTAGGATTAAAAAAACTCAAGTACACCAAAGTGGTTTGGTAAATATACGCGAGTTTTATTTTTCATCAGATTAATTTCACCGAAATAGTAAACTCTGTCAACTGACGTCACTGATTAGCTTACGACACATCTGATGAAGATTATTTTTCGTAAAAAAAGAAACGGTGATTGACTTTGACAAGTGACAGAAAGAGTTTACTGGCAAAACCAAACATTTTCTTACAGATTACAAGAAACAAACAAATTTCAGTCGGCAGTCAACGCCCATACCACTGATGATGTCTAACGCAGTAGCATACGAAACGTTTGGTACTACGAGTTCCATTCGATCACGAATTCGGTCCGAATTTTGTTGTCTCTGAATGTGTTTTATTTTACTGGCGAAGTAAAGCTAATACCCTTGTCCACAAGTCATAAAAAAGGGAAGAGTTTTCAGAAATCGGTTACATAAAAGGTTATACGGGGTGAACTTATGGAACCGAAACAAGACTAATTTCTCATAGTTAGCCTTCAGAAAAAATCTCTACAAACGTTTTTTATTTTGAGGGCAAACGCTTTTGAGGTAGTTGATCAGTATTAACTACCACCCATCATCTCGGTCAATTATTATTCTCAACACTTCCCACTTTTAAAAATGTCATTCAAGGCCATTCACATAATTTCTACGAGTAATTTTTCATGATGTTGCCGAGCATGATTGCTATCAATAATTGTTTTACTTGCATGTTGCTTGCTATTGTTTTAACGGACACGTTAAAACACGTTCAACTTGCGCTTCGACTTGAGAGTTGTTGTTTTGAATAGATCTTCCGTTGAAAGCAAAAGTGATTAATCTACGAGAACATTCCATTCGAAATATTTAGTATCTCAAAGTATTTTAACAGTGATTATTTTAGCTCACTAGGTATTATGCTATAGGTGGTTTATTCAACTATGGTGAGACTATCTACAACAGAACTTTATTATAAATACCTGGAGAGACGTTGCTGAAATATATGAATATGAACGTATAGCTTCCTCGTAAAAAAACTTTGAATGAATCGAAGAATAAACTTCGTTAATGGATTAAAACGAAAACTATAAAACAATTCCATTAACGAAATTTAACCAATTACTCTAAATCTCAACCACACAAATTCAAAATGTATATTTCTTCCCTTCAAAATCCACTAAATATTTACAAATCTTTAAAACATTTCGAATGGTCAATATCAGGAGACATCAGGCACAAGTTTTAAAAGTCCGCCTCTGTGAGCCAGTTCAAAATTAAATATTTAGATTATCATACCGTATGGTTTGATATCAATCCAATTAATTACCTAATGAAAATAATGCGACGAAATTTTAGGATTTTCCGGTGTTTCATAAATGGAATAGAGACGACAGCTGAAATTATTTTTCACCCCCACCTAAAGGCCATTTATTTTCACAAACTCTGTATACTTTTGAGTATATCTTGAAAAATATGACGATTGTAGGCTGTAACGTGAAGTAACTATCGAGTATTTAAATAGTTTGCAGTGTTATGAATGCATAATCCATTGCTACCTCATTCCTTTCTGCATTTATAGCACAACTCATCTAATTAACTAGATCACTCATGCCTTATATATTTTTTAAAGTACATAGTGTCTTTCAGAAACAAACTTGTGTAATGAGATTGGAATTGATAGTGATAAAATGATAGAAAATGAAAATCAAATTTTCAGTGAATACTTCGCAAATTAATGCGAGTCGCCCTGTATAAATATATGGTTTTGAAGAGCAATTTATAAGTGCACAGCAATTCAATCCACCTTCAGTGGTGGCATGTACAAATGTATTAGGTAGTTACAGCAAAAGCCCGCCTAGAATTACCGGCGAATGATTATCTACCTATAAATACTAGTATTCGACAAAACACACATAGACATTTCATAACGAAAGAAAACTTTACGTCAAAGTTTAAAGCGTTGTTTTTTGTTATATGTAATTATAAAACTCACAAGAAACTACACAAAACAATCGACAAACGCAACCATCATGGCTACGCGGGCACACACACACACGTGTCTATTTCTATATGCACAGAAACAACTACGTCGAAAATATTAGGAATAACTGAAATACTCACGAGTAAATGATTTCACAAAGGCACGTAACTCTGGCTAATAAATCCAAATTTGGAATCACTAATTTCCAACGCACACAATTCTGCACTAGAGCGTGTATAAAATTGGGAAGCAAACAGCATAAAATGCGGTTGGTAGTTTGTCGACGGCGTCTACAACAACGTGCAGCCAATCGACGTTGTGGCAGTCGTTCTCACAGAGTTTAGTGAGTTTGTATTACTGATGCGACGTTGCCAAACGAAAAACAATTAAGCATATCATATCAGTCCGACCGGCGTTTTGATACTAGCATGAACAGGGCCGGTTTCAATATATTGAGTGAGGCTATCGCGGTCGAGTTTCATCACCGTTGCATTTCTCAAAATTTCATCTTTCCCAGTAAACTACATAATAATTATATTCATGATAATAATTATAAATTTTCACAATATATACTTCATTTCCAATACTGATATACTGTATCAGTTCGACAGGCACAAAGAGGGCTAAATATTGTTACTGATTATTCAACTGATTCTTAGATTTGTCGCTATTAATATTAATGACCTTTGATAAAATTCACTCAAACAAAAGTATGTCCACAACTATCAATTTTGATTTTGAAATAGATACGTACTTAGCTATATAAAGACAACACTAAATAGAAATGATACTTTAATCTTTAAAGTGATTCACTGTGTAAAACAAAACCAATTTTAATCAGTGTTGTTATTTGCGGTATGATTGATCCAAAAGAGGCTCAAGTTGGAAAAAAGACTCTGTTGGCTAGAAGTATATACGTTGTCATATGCCGAGTCCAATTACAAATATTTAAAATGTTAATTGAGAAATAAAACTTTCTATGTTTTTATACCACTTGTATTTGTAACTAACTTACTGCAGTTTCGTCCTATAAGGAGTTTATTGTATCAGTTTGAAAATGTCATTGTAGGGCGAAACTGCAGTAACGTTAGTTACCAATACAAGTGCTATAAAAACATAGGAAGTTTCTCAATTTCCAAGATGTTCTCCTACCACGTAGGAGATGTAGATCTACGGCTACATTCATCAATTTATTTAAAATGCTCGTTGTATATCTCCTCGAAATTGTACCGCTACTTCTCTCTCTCTCTAATTTTATGGACGTTGCTTCCCACTCGGGCGCATTTGTCCAGGCTCCTCCTATTAAATTGACAGAAGCTTCATCGGGGGGGCGCAGCGGTCTTGCTCGAAGCAATGCTGCCACCCCTTTTTTGTCACACTTTCCATAATAAAAAACGATGTGCCATTTTACTGTAGCCTCCTTATCAGGAGACCTTTTGATTTATTACATTTATATTTATTGGGTCATCTTCTCTTCGGGAGACCGTCTGATTTTTGAATTCACATATATGGCTCCTTAACGTGGTTATCCGAACCACTCCGGCCTGGATACCGGTGTGAATAATGGGGCCCTTAAACTTCACTTTTTTTTAAAAAACTCTCACACATTTCAGTATTTATTACAAGGACTAGAACAACACAACACAAAACGAAGCCCCACGACAGCACATGGCATCCACGTACCTTCTTTGTGGATGGACGTTCACTACCACGGCCACCACGAGACTTTCCGGTACCACTACTTATTTTATGTTTTAACTCATCTAATTTTAAAAAATCAACTTTCGGTATAATAAACGAGTAACTGAAAATATTGGATGAGTGAACAACAAAATTAAACTCTGCAAAGTGCAAACTGCGCATGTGTAAATTTTACAATTTCAGAAATAAGAAGAAGAAAAGTGGAACACTGAGTAAACTTTTCTCCCTTTAACTCACAATTGAAAATTTCTGTGTGTGAGGCAGCTTCAATTTTCATTTGTCGACGGATAACTTCAATTTTACGATAACTCCTATTATATTCATTTATATTTTATGGTGTTCAGAGCAATGGACTTGTCTCGTGCACATTGTCGCATACACTACAGAGGAGTTAAAACTGAAAGTATGAAAGAAAATGAATTAATATTTTTGCAAAAAAATCAAATGCTTTTCATTTTACTTCATTAAATTTTATCATTTACTTGTCTCTCAAGTTTTGGAAGATTCAACAGATTACTCAAGCGAGTCTATAACGCTTGAATTTAGTATGTAGGTAGGTATGTATGTAGGAATTGTTTTTTTTTTTCATAATAAATTGCAATTGTACAGATTGAGGATTGTAGAATAAATTGAATATTTGAAATGATTCTTTAATCCAGTTTGCTATATTTTTTGATTTTCATAACTGTATATTATTAAATAATGAGTAAAGTCATAGTTTAGGTAAATATTTTGTGATCCTTCGAATTTGTGTACTGATTTTACATATAGAACATAGTTCCAAACATGATTTTTCGTATACATTATATTTCATGTGTAGAATTTTTCATTAATTGAAACGTTAACGGGTTCATATACACTTCCATAAATAAATTGATAATTATAGCCTCTATAAATTTTACGATTTGGCAATGTTGATTATGTCTATTGTTCCTATTGGTCAATGATACAAGAAGCGGGAATAGGGTCGTGACGTCACCACCCTACCAAATTCGATTTTTAATAATTAATTACGGGAAAACTACGATACTTAGAGAGATGAAACAACGTACACTATTTTTCAATTTAAAATTTCTATCAAGTAAACTATAAACCAAAAATCATGAAACAAGCCCATTATGATGTACATGAGCTGCTTATGGTAACTGACGTATTTATTTGATGAGGATCAATATCGTGTCGGTCTAAATATATTTCCAATCAGCACAATATGTGACCATTATGTTGTACTTTGAAATCAGTATTTGTTTAAGATAGACCTATTTAACGCTTTTGCGGATTTTTCTATACACCTATGAAAGAAAAACAAAAGGTAATGCATTGTTTTGATATATAGTAACGAATCTGACCGATATGCCGGCCAGCGAACAAACACATGACATCACCAAAAAAGGAATGCAGTCGGCAACCGCCGGTAAAACTCTAGTTGAGTATCGAACCGACTACATATTTCTAGAAAGAACCGTTATCTATATAAGCCCGGCTTCCCGACCCAAGAGGGAGTTTAGAAAGTGAATCGAGCGGTTAAACAAGGAATTCAAATAGTAGAAATAAATTAAGCGTTAGTTGCTAAGTGTTGTGAATAAATTAGTTTGTGATTTGTGGAATATTGTTGAAAATAAATTTGTTTAAGACAGTTAATTCTATAATTTGTTACAATATCTCAAAAGGATTAATTAGGCAGCGTTTTCGTTGAAACTTTTAGGTCTCGCATGTGCAACATTACCGCCTCGACTTTGCACAAACGACATCGCCATATTTTAACCGATTTAGACAAAACTATTGATGAATTATATACAAAAATCTTCCTCTCGAATCGCTCCGTACGTTGGTGAAAACCTTGAGAAAATCCGTTCAGTAGTTTTCAGTCTATCGTGTTCAGACAGGCAGACGAGGCTGATAAGATTTTGTTTTATAATAATATTATAATACATATATGCAGTGATGTTTATGTCGTCAAGTATTCACACTACTTTCAATAAATGAGTACATTTATGTTGGACATTCATCAAATATTTTAAAAGAAAATTACTTTATCGGAAAAACTGATATACAGTTTGAAATGCCGGGAATAATTCCCAGTTCTAAGTATTAAAAATCAATTATCATACACAAAAAACAAGTCATTTCGGCGATCAAAGAAAGGAGATCTTGTTCTTTAATATACATGGTCTGACAAATTGCCAAATATCTTCTAAGTAATTTCTACAGCGAAGAGAAATACGCTATGTTGACAAAACAACAAGTACAACACACGCATACCAGTCATTTTAGTAAGTAACAAACAGCAGGCATATTATACACAAGAGGCTCCATGTTCTAATCTAACGCTGCTAATATTGATTGTGGTGGAGTTGAAGATAAGACAAACATCAGTGGATAAACTTTGAATTTACATTCGGGTTTTGCAAAGCCAAACGAAGTGATTAATTCAGTGTTCAGAAAGTTAGATACGATGTAATTCGGGTCTATACGTCGATGCCAAGTAAGGCATAATGTTTTCCTACCAACTGATTATTTTGCGTAAAAAGCGATTGAGGTGCAATTTCCTTCTAAATATTCCATTTAAATAAATGTCTGTGTGGAATTGTCAATGTAACTGTTTTCGGAAAAGTAATGATATACTCGTGAAGTATAAATTCAACTACAGAAAATAAAGACCGACACATCTTGACAACATTGTTTCGTTACGTTACTCAGGAATTTAAAGGGCTCATTCAGACTAATTTAGTTTTTTATTAAAAATTATATATTATAAAAGTAAATCATTTCCGATTTTTATGTCAATTAACAACTGAGCAAGAGCAATTAAAAATGTGATATCGCCCGCGGTACATCCTGACGTCACACCAAGCAATGAGCTTCGAGCGGTGGCAATCGGGCCTGTAGTTGGAGATTATGAATCGCTGCCATCGTTGGATTTTGTTTCTTTTGCTGACTGTCTTGAAAACACCACGTGTTACATATTCACGCAGTTGATACACTGCAGTAAACAACACACAACTTGCTCTCTACGGCTTCACTACACGTATGTATTTCGCTTATCCGCCAGCACTGGCGGCTGATGTGACGTCAAGTTTGACCACGCCCCGTTTCGGTGAACGCCACATTCAACTATTAATTTGAAGAGGAAGATAAAGAGTGAAAATTCAGATTTTTTGCATATGTACTATTTGAAGTATACACTTTCAAATAATGAAATTAAAAACATTTGGTAAATGAGCCCATTGTTTTGAGCAGGGGCGTATAAAAGAGAGCCGCTATTTTTGAAAAAAAAAACAATGGAAATGCAAAATTTCGAAAATTAATTGGGTGCAATTAATTTTGAGTTGTAAGGCAATTAGAAGTACAACATAATGCTGTTCATAATAGATTCTTCGTTTCTTATAGTAAAGCTGACATTAGGATTCCTTGTGTTTTGCTCCCCTGTTCATCCTTTTCTCCATTCTTTCGAAGGTCCCTGGTCAGTTATTTCAATTCTCTCACATACGTTGGTCGTTTATAGACAATTCGAAAGGGGTTTTCCAATTTGCGATTGAATACAGAGAACCACGTAGCTCAATCTAATTTTATTTTTCATTTTTTCTGCTTCATTTATCTACTTCATACCTTTCTGTCTGTAGCCAAAACAACTCTGGTTGTGTTGTTTATTCTTCACTGAATTCAGTAAGTGTTGCTTTTCCAGGTTCCCTCCTACCCTTTTAGTTTTATTTTATCGTATTTCTGGTTTATCTAGAAACTTCTCTTGATTTTTATCAAATTCATATCTAAATCACGTTTCAACTGTCTTGCTCACATCCACATAAGAATGCTTACCAGCTTAAAAAATAGGTTCTTTTGTAGATATCAGGAAATCTATTCTTATAGACTTCTGAGATCAAGAAGGTACATGGAATTTTAACAATGAAACGCCAGAGCACTGCTAGTAAGTACGTTATTGCCTTTAAAATGTAACAATATCAGTTGTTTTTGATGTGAAGGGTTCGAGAATATCGTTATTAGATTATATGACGTCTGAATTCTTCAGTTCCAGTTTTATTGCTTCCAAGTTTTCTGAATGTAATTTGTTTTCATTTTCTGCGTTTTTCATCATATTCTTTATTTTATTTTATTTTATTTGTTTCACCTATTATTGCCAATTTCTTAATTATTTTTCATTTCAAGTCACAATACTTTGTTTTCTTTACAAACCGGCGTTCTTAAATTTTTGAATTTCATATATACTTATCGTTTCTTTCCCTTTTATTTTTTAACGAACTCATCCAAAGATTTCTAAACTATTAACCCTTTTTTAGACAGAGGAAGTCCGAACTTTTGATAATTCATCACAAACGAAATCGTCAACACATCCAAACAAAATAAATCAAGTTTGTAATCAACTAATAAAGCTCTGGACATCCACATAATCTTAAGAATATTTGAATTCGTTTCGTCACAATAAAATGAAATCAACTTTTTTTTTGAAAAAAGTTATGTGAGAGCTATCTCGAATCCATATCAAATTGTACTTGCGAGAAAATAAAGAAATGTCCTACATGAGTTCATAGACTTACCGCAAGATGGAGAGTGAATTTTTCCACCATGCCCTTCTCGGGATTGAGTGCCCTGACATGTAGTTCCCGACATGGTACAGATATTAGAATCTTGTCCATCCACCTCCTCTACTTCCCAGAGGTCCTCCACCTGCTACTTGGCATTTCAGCAAAATCTAACTTCTTTTGGTTCGATGCCAGTTTCTAGTGTTTCGGCTTGTCTTTGTGTGTTGCCGTTTGGTTTCCTGACTCCATAGAAGCTAGAATCTCGTCAATCTACCTCCAGTACTTCCGAGAGGTCCTCAAGCTACTGCTTGGCATTCCAGCGAAATCTAACTTGTTTCGGTTTGATGTCAGTTTATAGTCTTTCGACTTTTTTTTCTTTGTTGCTGTTTGGTTTCCTGACTGTATGAGTACTGTTGGCATGGTCATCTGACTGGCGACGGGTGTGTCTATGTGAGATAAAGTATTTTGTGTGTGTTTGTGTCTAGTGATCAATTGGCATCAATATCTAGAGGAGCCAGCGAATGGCAACTCTCAGGGGTGGTCTTTTTTTGTTTCGTCGCCCTCATGTGCTCATCTCGAGGAATCTGGGGTTGTCCGTGTTCAATGTATCGCGGAGATCATGCAGTGCTTGTTTAGGGTGTGTCTAAATTCGTTCGAAGATGTTCTCGGCGTTGTTTCTTAGGAGGACATCCATGTACTGGATGCTAAGATCCAGGTTGTGATAGATGTATCGGTTTGGTATGTACACGGGAGTGTATCCGAAGGCTTTTGGATCCGAAGTCAGTATGTTGCTGTACACTTTGACATGCGGTGGAGGGATACAGAATTAAAAGCAGTCTTACTTGGAGATTCATGTGACTTCTGCGTCCAATAATAGGAATCCAAAGGCCACTGCCAGCCCTAGTCTCCATGTGATATGGGACCTGAATATTCCTGTCGAGGGTGCTCCGTTCGTTCAAGGAATCTCTAGTCCGTTGAAAAGGACGTGCCCCTCCGCTTGCGCTTTCTTCCGGGTGAATAGTTTCGCCTGCCTCTTGTCGAGATTGATGCTGATCTTTCAGAGATTGACATACTCGAGTCCGCTTGTTGTTACGACTAGCCGATGACTGGTGGATCTAGCCGGCAGTGTCGTTCGCGTAGAGAGTGGAGCCAACTTTTTGAAGTTGTTCTTTAACAGGGGCACGTCTGTCGTATGCACCAAGAAGAAGCGAGATGAAAGCCCTGCGCTCTGTGGGACTTCTGCTTCAGTCTAGTCCTCAAGTCTTTTCGGGACGTCGCGCTCCCTTACTTTGCTCATCGCTGAGGTTGAGCTTACCGACCGATGACTGTCAGAGAACGAGAGTTTCTTGTTGGATTTGGAAATCATGATGACCTTGTTTTATCTGTGCTTTGTACTCGTGAGGCTCTCATACAATTGTGACTGAACTCTTAAGGTAAGTTACAATGTCATGCAGTAGCTGTGTTCCATTGTGAATTGCGTCAAACAATTTTCACTACTTCCTTTCCTCAATTATTTTTGGTGTACACAAATCGTACTCTTTTCTTTGAATAACATTTTACAACGAACCTTTTTCACATGCCGAATATTTGCGTGATGAAAAGCAGTTATGCTAAACATATTTGCGAATTCGTGCATAATTTATTCTTAATTCGAAATTTAATACAAATAAAAAATCGAAAAGCTTATGGTTCATTGAACTATGATACACGAATGAAATGCTTAGAATTCAAAAGTCGGCGAGATTATTACTGAATCATCTGTCTGTTTCAAAATCTGTTTTTATGTTAATCAGCTGCCGCCCCCATACGAACGACAACTCTCAGAAGTTGAGAAACTTGTGCGAGCTAAGGACTAACGAGGTCTTACCTTTTAACGTGTGATTCCTAACTCAAGTATTATCAAATTTATCATTCGAATAGTACTTGCCGATACTCGATAAGAATCCATGATAACTCCAACTAATTTATTGTGAGACTTTCACTATAATGGTTAATTTTGTAATCAAGTTTGTGGATGATGCAGTATGTTGTAAGACTGGCCTAACTATTTTATTCCCAATCGATTCTCCCGTTTAAAAGACATGGAGCTTTGAAATGCCAACAGTTCGTTACCCCGGACATGAAGAAAAATGATGAATTTTATTCAACCGCCTGCTGTATTAACCAAAATAATGCTGGGAGTGTTGTCCGACAGTTTCCCTACAATAATTTTGGAGCACTAGTGGGGGCACTTCGCTTCAGAAAATGTACCCAATTATAAAAACAGGTTTCGAGGTCCCTGGATAGGCTGAAGAAGTACAATTGAGTGGCCTGCTTGATTACCCGACTCAAGTCCTCCAGATTTATTTGTAATGACACATAGGCTCTATATCTTTCAAACGAGTGAACCGATTTTAAATGAGGCCTCACTCGACCCTAGTTTTTTAAAAAAGGTAAGGGAATGACTTTCTTGTTTATAGGGTTGTTCAATTCTGGAAAGGTCTTTTTCCTACTGTTTTGCCTTGCGGTACGTTTTCGATGGACCTCCTGAATGTCAGAAGTACGTAACAAACTACAGTTATCCATCGCTTCGAGGTCCAACTCAATACACCTTGAACTAAACTTTTTTCAAGAACTTATTTTGAGAATGGCGCACTTGTGAAATTAATTTTCTGAGATCATTTTCTCAAACGATTATAATCTATATAGTGATTTATATCCCTGTTATGCATCTCGATTAATAAAAACTACTCTGCCACGTGTAGTATTACAGAAATAAATATAGTTTAAAAAGACTTAAAAACACGCTTTTATAGCATAAAAAACTAAAAAATGAAAAATAAATATAGTTTCAAAAACTAAAAAACATGCTTTTAAAGAGCATCGAACTAAAAAGTAGAAAATGATTTTTTTGAAAATGAGCTTAAAACAATAACGAACGAAAAATACTAGTATTATTGTGAAAAAAGCGACGGTCGCTCGATATACAAAAAATATGACACAAAGCGTCCACGCTTTTTTCACAATAATACTAGTATTTTTCGTTCGTTATTGTTTAAAGTTCATTAAAAAAAATAATTTCAACTTTTCAGTTCGATGTTCTTTAAAAGCGTGTTTTATAATTTTTTAAAGTATATTCATTTTTCATTTTCCTATGCTATAAAAGCGTGTTTTTCAGTATTTTTAAACTATATTTATTTTATCTAAGCTTTGGGATCAAACAGCCGTATATTGTTCAGAAAAACTATTGATATATACACTTGTGATCTAGTTTCTGTTTTAAGACATTGTAATTCACATATGTATGCGGATGACACTCAACTATATATATCATTTAACCCTAATGACGTTGCTACTGCTGATCAAAAATTGAGTGAAGATTTAGCTCGTCTTATTTCAGCATCTGAAGCTCATAACCTCAAAATTAATTGAAACATAACTAATCTGCTTGTTTTTGGTACTAATCGTAGCTTGGTGGAGAGACATATTAATATTGTTATTGGTGATACAGCAATATGCCCCACGAACGTGGCAAAAAATTTAGGTATCGAAATGGACGTGAATTTAAAATGTCACAAAATGTGTTCAAAGAAGTTACATGAGTTTGAAAATGCTTTATCCTCATCGTCATTTATTATCAATAAGTTTGAAAATAAAATTAACAAATGCTCTTGTGATGAGTCATTTTGCATATTGTGATGTTGTGTATGGTTCATGCCTGGATAAAAAAGATATTTTAAGAATTGAGAGAGTTCAAAAACCATGTCTTAGGTATATATATATATATATATATATATATATATATATATATATATATATATATAGTATTAGAAAATGACAGAATTTCATATAAACTCAAGGAAACCAATTGGTTGACTATGGAAAATACACGTGTTTCACACCCTCTTTCATAAAATATTGATTAACAAATGTCCATCATATTCGTATAACAAAATAAGATTTCGTAGCGATGTACACACTCTAAATTTGAGGTTTGAAGGGTTACTTTCTCCTCCGCCCCATCGAACCACTCTATATAGACGATCCTTCAGTTATAATATATATAGTTTGTACAATAATATTCCACAAAAATATAAAGTTAGTAAAGTTTCTTCATTTCAGTGCTGTTACAAAAAATATATCATCGCTGCTCAATCATAAAGCCATTGATTTCATAGGTTTTATACTTCTGAAAAATTTTCAGTAATAAATTTAACGTTTTCTCTCTCTCTTCCCTCTCTCTCCTTCCTCTTTTTTTTCTCTTCTTTTTTCTTTGTTTTTTTCTCTCGTTTAGTTTTCTTTTCTTCAAGGCTAGAACTAAGATCAACAGTACCCTTCCGGTACATGTTGTTTCTAGCCTTGTTAGTAGTTTTTTTAATCATTGTTATAGATTGTATATTTATTGTATTTATATAGAACTACAAATAAATATTATTATTATTATTTTCCAATTCCGGAGAGGGAAATGAAGGAATACATGTGAAGTGAATTCGAATTATATCAACGAGATTACGTACACTGCCATCTGCCCGCGAATAGATCAAGTAATAATGTCGATATACCAAGGAGGTTTCGTACAGCGCCATCTGCCTGCAAATAGATCAAGCAATAATGTCGGTATATCAAGGAGGTTACGTACAGCGCCATCTGCCCACGAATAGATCAAGCAATAATGTCGATGATTCTGTCAAATACAGGTCCCGAGCGTGAGAGTTAAAAACAAACAATCATACATTCATACAGGTGAAGCTAATAGAAGCGTGTTTAAAAACTAGAATTTTGTAGATATTTTTTTCCGAAAGAATAGCAATAAGTAACGAGTTATTTCTGATACAAAAAATGGCTTTACTACTATTTGAGGATGGTTTGAAGAAACTATAGAGTGATACTCACACTCAAAACGTTATATTTCGCTCTCATCCAAACGTATATAACTTACGGGATACTGGCATGGGGATCAGCTGGAAAGACTATTATGAATAAACTGATAACACAAAAAAGAATCCTTAAAATAATTTTCAAAAAAAAAGAGAAATCACCCAACAGATGTTCTTTATCACGAAACAAATATATTTGATCCCGTGCAGCTCTTCTTTCTGATTACTAATATAAAATGCTTCAAATCGAAACAAAAACACCCCAGGAACAAAGTTGTAGGACAAAAAAGCTACAGCTACCTCAGCCTCAAATTTTTTAATTAGCTACCCAATCAAATAAAAAGTTCAAGAAACCAAAATGAATTTAAAAAACGATTAAATGACTACATTACCAGTTTGCCACGTACAGAGCTACATAAAATAGTGTATTGATAATATTTCTGTGTCTATACATATATAGTTATTAACCTCAAATAGTGTTCCGTTATTATATAAATATATCTTTAAATAGAAAAACAAACTGACCATATGTATGTGTATATGTGTATGTATGTATTTTAGCTAATGTAAGTGTAGATAAGGATATATCTAAGGTTGAATATGAATGTTGTATTTTTATTATATTATTAGTTTTCTTTAAGTGATTTTAACTTTGATTGTAATTTTTACAGTCACACACAAACTGGAAACAGTTTATGTGACTTCTTAGTTTATTAACTTAACTTGTTTTTACTATGTCTATATTTTATATTGTACCTGAAGTTAATAAATAATAATAATAATAATACACATCTCTTTTAAATCAACCAGTTTAGCAAGAGCCTTGAAAGCATTTTTAATAGCGACGAAAAGATATTCATTACATTACTACGAAAAATGATGCATATAAACAAAAAAACCTGCTCGCTTCCAGCGTTACTACACTAAAGATCAAACTGAAAGACTAAGTTGCATAAACAAAGTCACCAACTTCTACCCAGAAAAGAAACAAAATACGATCATCAAAGTATTCTTCTAGTCAACTTAATTATAGCGACTGCATTGTTGGATAAAGCGGTTACAAAGAAGCGAACGTGGATAAAAGACTTTCTGACAGTATTGGTCCGGGTAGAATTATCGTTTTCAAGGACGACAGTGGCATTTCAATATTGCTAAATTATTTGTTAACACGTAAATAAAATAGGTTGCCGTATACAGAATGTGTTTCCTAATTGCGGTGAAAAAAAACGTAAGACCGTGTTCAGGAGCTAATTTTATGAAAAACAAATTTAAACGTCAGGCTGGAAATGTATTATTTCAAAGATACAGGGTGTTAAACTGATCCTGAGGAAGGGTTCTTCAATACAAAACCAAAACAATAGGATCAAAACAACTGGTCGACATTCAAGCCCCACCTTGAAGAAATCATAATATTCTAAGACCCACCCGTGGGTGTGTGTTAGAATATTATGTGGCCTTACGGACGTGATCGCCGGACTCCTGGTCAGTGGCAGAAATTAATAGGGTGAGGGGAACTAAAACTCCCCAAAAGCCTTCCTCTGGTAATGCGGGGCTCTGCCAGAGGTGACCAACTCTTCCCTTGCTACTCGTGAGAACACACATATATGAAAAAAACAAACAGACACAACAAAAACCAATCCCGAGGCTGGACAGAAGTGCTCACCTCAATCTATGGCGGTGGCCCAATCACCGCTCGGAATGAGGCTGGACATAGCAGATCACCTCTTGGTGTAATACAAAGGTCAAGGCGTAAGCGCATTTGCGGCGCCGAGGCCAAAAGAAGAGGTAGCGAAAGAGGTAGGAGTGGCAGCAAGTATAAGTGCACCCTCCTCCTCCCCCACTCCACCTCCAATAGCAAGGGCACTTCCTACGACGGGCGCCAAGATATAAGCCTTGAATAACGGCAAAGAACCGGCGCCGTCCCTTGAATACCTCCATTAGGTGAACCCCAGGAAGGTTGAAGAAGCCGCGCAACGACAGTAATGTCGCTGCAGCTTCCAAAACCTTCGCGGAGGCCGCCCACCTTCCTGGAAAGGACGGACGATGACCTAGGAGGAAAACTCCTCGGGAGGATGTACAATGGGTCGCATGTGGCCTAAGTGCTGAGGGTATACACTCACTCTCTCTAGGATGTTTAAAATATGTTTTTCCGTTAACCAGTTGTCGCACCTCTACGAACGACAACCCTCAGAAGTCAAAAATTGTACGAGCTAAGGATTAACGAGGTCTTACCATTTACCTAACATACATACATTCTAAGAGCCACCTCACCTCGAGAAAAACATTCAGAATGATCTCTCATCAGCTTTTTTGGAAGAGGAGGCCGCCAAGATCTTACAATGAACTCCTCCGGCCAAAGAGGCTATCATCAAGACTAACCATCAGAGTTACGCCACTGCTTTTGAGACTCGCGGTCACCATTTAATCCCATATAAACGTCCGTACTATTAACTTTATATCTATCTGCCATTTAGCGAGATCCCGCACAACTTTACGACTTTTCGGGCACGTCGAACGTAATTAATCAGACCGGAATAGTAATTCGAAGGAGTGTTCCTTCCGGCCGAGGACGATTCAATCTCCTTATGGACTCGAGAAATGATGTGCTGCGAGAGCAAACAAAGGGATATAACCATCAATAATGCACGGAATACGTCGAGGCAGCTGCGGTTTCAATAGGGTTTCTTGACGTATATACAAGAAGAAAAGTCAAGACGTTTGAAAAGTTTGAAATGCCGGAGAAACATGTAGGGCACGTGAATAAAACACGTACGTAGGTACAGCAAAAGTGTCTGAGGATTTCACAAGATATGTTCAATGAAACAGTTATTATTTGCTCGATCCACAATCAATCCGATTAACATGTTGAATTTTTTGGTTACAGTTATGCCAGTTTGAGTTTCGATTAAGATATTTCCCGAAGACCAGTTTACGTTTAATTCAAAAGACAACGCACAAAATACATGAATTTTTGTATATCAGTCAAATTTTCTGAAACTGAAAAAAAAAGTCGGGTTTATTGAGTGCAAAAATCAAAATTGGCCCGATTTTGAGGTAAAGCAGCACACAATTATTATCACTTTCGTGCGATCAGCCTATATAGTTTTCGTATTAACCTATCATGGGTAAGAATGTATTCGAGCTCGACCCAAAGTTTGGCTCTAGCTCGAGCCGAGCCAAGCTATATGTTGGGTCGTTCCGATCTTTCTTGAGGGTCTGGGAGGGTCCCGATCTCTTTCCACCACTTGAAGGTAAATTTGTGAAAATCCTGGTTTTTCACAAGTGCAACTAAGTGCAATTAAAAGTTCTAGCTTCCTTTTCAACTCCTTATGCGGATACCGACAGTTATAAACGGGTTGTCTATCTCGTGTAGAAAAAAAAAATTATACAGAATGGTCAAAGCGGTGCCAATCTCAAAATAAAATTTATTTTTAGGAATATTCCGATTTTTGTAAATTTTATCCCAATGTTACTGTAATCAGATTATGATGCCAAAATTATTGAAAGAAACAATTATTCATAAACATCAGCCAGAAACAGTTAACACTAAAATATACGACGGCAACCTTATACCTCAAAACGTTCTTTGTGTATCCTGAAGAATCGTACATTTTGAAGCTACTCAGTTTACAAACTTCGGTGTCGATATGCTCCCTTTCACATCTAACTGATAAATTTTATATCGATTTTCGTGTTTCTAATGTTAGAAATGGCAGAAGTAGACTACCGTGAGAAAATCCTGCGAACTTCTCGTCCCCTTCGAGATAGAAATTCGACAACACCCAATATTATTATTATTATAAAAGTGTCGTTTTATATCTACAGGGTGAAACAAATTCGATCCTCACCATTGGGATCTCGGAAACTGTGAGAGATACGAAGATGGTTAAATTGGGGCAAAGTTGCGCATTTACCTGACTAACAATATGTCGTTGAGAAAGTTCTGAAATTCCGAGTATATCCGGAGATATCCAGAAAAAAACAGAAATTTCGAAAAATGGTTTTTATTTTTTTTTTCTGGTTTTATTTGTCGAAGGATTCGAAAATAAATTGCACTTCCACATTGCCACTTTTTCCCCACTACACGATGGTGTTTTCAGATTTATTATCCGACGCTTCGTCTTCCGGCCAACATCATCTGCTTTATTTTTTCTCATTGGCCCTACATTGGATTCTTTCTGTTTTAAATAAAACCAGATTTTACCTTTTCAATGGTGTATCATAAGTTATCATTCTTTTAAGAAAAATTTGAGGTATAAAAAAATTAATTCTTATCGTAATATGCTTTGACTTTGATGTTTCTAAATTTGACTTACAATTTGTTACACTGATGACATTTTGTTATTGTACAAGTCGTTGAATTTTTGGCGAAAAATGGCTTTCACCGAATGTAGAAAAAAGAGATATGATACAAATTTATTACAAATACGATAGAAACAGTGTTAGTACTTCTGAAATGTATTTTAACTTGTATCCAGAAAGACGACAACCACAGCGAACTATGTTCAAGTTATTAGAACAAAATCTCACCGAGTTTGGTTCGTTTGAAAAGCCAATGAAAAAATACGGAGACAGAATCAACAATCAAAATTTGATAAATGAGGTGTGTATGAGGTAAATTAGACATTGTGTCTTTTTCAATGAAAATAGAACTTTGAACAAATAACAATAATTAACTAAAATGTAAAGACAAAAGTAAATCACAGTAGATGCTCAAAATGCTGGCCTTGTTCATGATAACACAACTGTGCCCTTCTTCGAATATTATTCACTGCACGATTAATTTGCCTCCTCCTCAATCTTCCAAACTCTCTAACAATGCTGTGTTGAAGGTCTCCAACATTTTGATATTCCCTCTGACCATAAACTCTATTTTTCAGTGTACCCCATAAGAATGTATCTATAACACTTAAGTCTGGATACCTTGCTGGCCACTTCACCGTCCCATTATTCCCTATCCATTTATCACCAGGTAATTAGATACTCGATGAAAAGAGAAATGAAAATTTCTGTTTTTTACCACTTTTATTTGTAACTAACGTTACTGCAGTTTCGTCCTATATGGACATTTTCAAACTTAAACAATAAATAAATAAATAAAAGTGGTAAAAAACATAGAAATTTTCATTTCCCTTTTCATCATGATCTCCTACCACATAGTAACGGCTACATCCATCAATTTATTTAAATTAGATACTCGTCTGGTATTGTACGGTGGAGCACCATCATGTTGAAACCAGATGTTGTTATAGTAAGCCAGAGGTAGATCATCCAAATAGTTTTCGAAAATCAATATTTAAAACTGGCGATAGGTTTCTCTATTCACAATTCCGTCAAATAAATGAAGACCCAAAATTCTATCTTTGTAAATCTTTGTTGAATATCCCATAATTCGTTGTTAAAGTGCTTTCATCTGTCCAAATCACATTTTCCAAGAAAACAGGAATATCAGGTCTCCTTATTAGAAAATAACAAAATTCTAATCGCCTTTCGGGATCACCTGAATGCAATTTTTGAGACATTTGTATTTTGCAATATTTTAAACCGCTTTATTTGAGATGTCTCCAAGTACTTGTATGACAAATATTCATTTCGGAGGAAATTTGACGTATAGATTTTCCCGGTTTCATATTTTTCTGAAAATTATAAATTTTTTTCGGGATACAAGTTTAAATACATTTCCGATTTTCTTACACTGTTCCTATAGTATTTGTAATAAATGTGTATCATATTTCTATTTTCTCCATTCGTGAAAGCCATTTTTCGCCAAAAACTCAATGGCTTGTACAATAACAAAATGTCATTGAGTGTAACAAATTGAAAGTCAAATTCAGAAACATCAAAGCCTATCATGATAAGAACCAATTTTTTTCAATATCTCCAATTTTTTTAAAAAGAATGATAACTTATGATACATCATCGAAAAGGTAAAATCTGATTATATTCCAAACAGAAAAAATCCAATGTAAGGCCAATAAGAAAAAATAAAGTTGATGATGATGGCCGGAAGAAGAAACGTCGGATAGGAAATCTGAAAACACCATTATGTAGCAGGGAAAAAGTGGTAATGTGAAAGTGCAATTTATTTTCGAATCCTTCGAAAAATAAAGCCAGAAAAAAATAAAAACCATTTTCTGAAATTTCAGTTTTTTCCAGATATCTCCGGATATACAAGGAATTTTAGAATTTTCTCAACGGCATATTGTTAGTCAGATAAATGCGCAACTTTGCCCCAATTGAACCATCTTATCTCTCATAGTTTCCGAGATCTCAATGGTGAGGATCGAATTTGAAACACCATGTATAGCAAAGAAATCAGTATAAAGTGTATGCCCCCTTTTTCGCCCCCTTGAAAGTAGAATTTGGAAACACCCAGCTTTCTAAGGCTGGGCGTTGATAAATAAATATTTTTTTCAATACGAAAAATAATTAATAATGAAAGTTCAGATCGATTTTGAACGTGTATCACGAGTGTATCTCGTGTTCAGATACACAAACAGACAAACACGACGGGAAACATCAACATTTTACAACAAAGTTTTAAATCGTCAATTTCATTTATTTTCAATACATTCGATGTTCAAAAATTACATGTAGAAACATTTAACTGGCACTGAATCATTACCTAAACTACACAATGAAATTAACAAAATTGCTGTCGGGTTTTGATTTCTCTCTTTTGTAACTCTTCAGATTATGGCTATTAAGTTGTACCGTTTAAAAAAATGGAAAATCATAAAGCTATTGATTAAATCATTATATCCGAATTACAAATTTGAATTTTGTCCCAGTCTTGAAAATAACCTGTCAATCGATGACAAAATTACCTACTGTCCCCAATACCCAACGACTCATTGACCTTGTTTCATGATTTTGGTGAGATATTATGTTCGTTTGGTATTAGAACCTTTTGATAAGTTACTGACTGTACATGAACAAACTTTTCTCAACAAAACTTGCTGCACTTATTGAATTTATTAGTAAGAAATATTTTAAAAAACAAGGTTTAAATAATATACTCTAAAAAGAAAAAAATGTCAACCCATCAATTTATTACATAACAGAATTCACATGATTTAAAAGTTTGTCGCGACATTCACCTATTTTATACGAAAATATAATTTTTTTCTTCTCTTATCTTCACAGGTAAATCTCACAATAGATAAGTACTTTTTGATCATTTCCATATTGATTTCAATTTAAGAGCCACAGGTAGACAGCTGTTTCTGTCTATTGGGCATCGTCAGTACCGGGCAGGCGGTCCTCGATTGAAGACAAAAAACTTGGCAAGTTGACTTGGGTGTCACACCAATAGGTGGTTCCACTTATGTTTCGCTTGCGTTTACGCAGCTATTTATATCAATTACTTTCTTGTTTTTTCTCATTTTGTCTTCAATCGAGGACCGCCTGCCCGGTACTGACAATGCCCAATAGGCTGAAACAGCTGTCTACCGGTGGCTCTTAAATTGAAATCAATATGGGAATGATCAAAAAGTACTAACCATTTATTTTTTGATTTTCATGGAATTATTTTCCAGCAGCTTGACTGCATTATATATATATATATATATATATATATATATATATATATATATATATATATATATATATATATATATTCACTCACTCACAGACTATATCCACGAAACTTGTTTTCAAAATTGTTTTTACTATTTTTAACATCCCTTCAATTGAAAAGTATAGTTCAAGTAAAAGATATAGTGCCCCCTACCTTCCAGCAGTTCCCCTTTAATAACACACACTACGCGATACTCATCGCTACATTCTGTTGGTCACCGTAACATGACTTCAAATTTAATTTTATGACTCTTCAGCCAATCATAAAACTCGATTAGTAAAAATTATCCAATACGAACCGCCAATTCTTCAGTCCACGTGGACTAATTCGTTGCGGCATAATTCCTTTGTATTGGTTTGTTTGGCCTTTGACTTCGCCGACACCTTTAAGATTACTATATCGGTTACTTCGACTATACACCCAAGTATTCACATTTGGCAACACGCCAACGCCACCCACTTACATACAACCCTTCTGACGTCACACCTTGTTTTTAGCGCGTCCGATTGTTTGCCGTATTCGGTAAAATTTTGCATATGTGAAAATGAAGTACAAAGGGTTACACTCTCCCATACAAAATTTTGCATGTGGCTTATTGTTCTCTTCTGTAATATTCCATTCTACCGTGAAAAAAGTATCCTATCGTCGACAAGTATTTGGCTCCGGTACTTTAAACATACCGACACCGGAATAATCCGTGTATGATGATGATTCGCGTGACCGAAAAACATTGAAAAATGAGGTCGATCGAAATAACAAGTGGGAAAATGTTAGGGATGTCATAAATTCGACTGAGTATAAAAAACACAACTTTGAAAGGCATAATATCTTTCGATGCACAATGGCATATAAACATGTTATATATCATGGAATATAACGTTCTCGACCTGACAACTGAATGAAAGAATATGATATTCTATTCTGATTTGTAGGAATTACAGAAAATGATATCAAGAACTGAGGAAAAACGGTAAAGTTTTCAAATGGTCTGAATGCTTTTTTCAAATTGTACTCGATAGTTCCTCAAAAAATTTAACATATTCAAAAGAGGAAAAATTATGTTTGATCACCTGACCTTTTCAAAATGATTTTGAAGTACCCAAGTGTGGAAATAAGAATTTTTCTGTTGATCAAATACGCAATCTGGACTACTGATGTACGCTTCTTGTTTTCTTTTTTAGGTCATCCAGTCAACCATTTTTTTTTCAATTTCTCCAATTGTCGATCAGCTGATCATTTAAAAAATAACATATATGTTGGTGAGTCCTCGTTATATTCTAGTTTTATCCACATCCAACACAAATAAAATTTATATTATGTTTGCTTTTACTTCAAGCAGTTATAATTTTTTAATTTGCAACTATCTTTTGCCCGCGACTTCATTCGCATGGATTTCAGTTTTTGGTATTTTCCAGATTTTCCAACAACAAAAGATTCTTCTGTATTTATTTGCCTGATCTTTTCTTCAACAAATGTTCGACATGATTTCTTCAAGCGTCGTGTTCCGAAACTTCGAAGTACATATTTAGAATAATAGTGATCCATTGAAGTGATATTTTGATACTTTTCATATATTATATTGTGTAGCATTCCTATTGATGGTATCTGCTTCAATTCCATAACGAATGTTTGTCGTACAAAAAGAGTATAAAAAAAATCGTATAGGATGTTCCAACAGGAACTACCGCACTTTGACAATTGACAACAGCCATTTTGTTGAAGCTACATCTGTCCTACCGAGAGGACTATTCGCAAAATGGTGGATAGATTTGAGTCCACTGGTCCACGTCGACGAAACGCCAGATCTGCCGGAAACATCATCGCTGTTTGTGAGAGTGTGCAGGAGAATCCGAGGCTGTTGATTTCGCGTCGTTTACAAGAACTTGGCCTTTCGCAGGCTACAACTTGGCAAATTTTTCTTCGTGACTTGGGCCTCTACACACGAACAAAGCTCCACTGACCCAGGAAATAAAAGTGAACGCCCATAGACAACTATGTATATTGGCTGAATGAGCTCCGGAACAGTTGGCAACTGACTCTCATTTTCATCAACTGTTTGGTGTGGATTTTGGGCTGGCGGCGTCATCGATCTGTATTTCTTTGAGAACGACGTTGGCCAGGCCATCACTGTCAACGGCGAACACGGTGAAAAATTGGACTTTTCGGATGCGCTTCACCCGGAGAAGCTGTGGCGGGAACTTGAACAATGTTATGTTTCACACATAATGTCATCAATATATAATTCGATGTTCATATAAAAGTATTCCTTTCAAAAGTACTTTTTCTTTCGTGTAATTCAATATTCATCTGCAAGCGGTGCTAAGGGCTATTTATTCCAGTTTGCATCTGACCTCTACTAATATGATTTATTCAGAACAGTAACACGTCAATATTTCCACAAACATGAATTTTGAATTTATTGAATTAGGATTCCCTAATATACAGGTTAGCTAACTTGAAATATAATATAATTAACAAAATTTATATAAATAATACAACTTTATGTACATACATAATTTGAACTGAACAAAAAGGAATTTTTCAATTTCCATCATGAATATATTTTAACAGTTCGCTCTTGAAAATCTTTAATGATAGAGTAGATTTGATTGAATCAGGTAAATCATTGAATCGGGCAAAACCTTTAAAAAATAAACTAGTCATACTATTTCTTGTATTCGTTCTATTTATATGAATGTGACTGATGTGCCTGATAGAATGGTGTAGAAAGTCCTTATTGAAAGTTACTAATGATAACAAGTATGGTGGGGTCTTTTTATTTAATATTTCATAAATGAAAACCATGGAACAATAGAATAATCTTTTGGATACTGAGAGCCATTGTAGAGCAGATAACATGGTAGAAATTTGTGTATACCTATTGCATTTTAAAATTATTCTGAATCCTGATTTTGTAGTTTTTGTATTTGTTGGGCACTTTGTTCAAATTGAAAGAGATATTTTTGGTTCACTTGATAGAAATGTTAAATTGAAAGTACCGTAGTTTTCCCGTAATTAATTAATGAAAATCGAATGTGGTAGGGTGGTGACGTCACGGCCCTATTCCCCCTTCTTGTTCGATTGACCAATAGGAACAATAGAAATAATCGACATTGCCAAATCGTAAAATTTACGGAGCCTGTAATTATCAATTTAATTATGAAAGTGTATATGAACCCGTTAACGTTTCAATTAATGAAAAATGCTCCACATCATGTTTGGAAATAAGTTATATATCTAAAATCAGTACACAAACTCGATAGATCACAAAATATTTACCTAAACTATGATTTTATGCATTATTTAATAATATATAGTTATGAAAATCAAAAAATATATCACTCTGGATTAAACAATCATTTCAAATATTCAATTCATTCTACAATCCTCAATCTGTATAACTGCAATTTATTATTAAAAAAAATCCTACTTAGATATCTCTTCCTAATATTGCTGCTAAATACAAGCGTTATAGGCTCGCTTGGGTAATCTGTTGAATTTTCCAAAACTTGAGAGGAAGGTTGAATGAGGTCAAATATAGACAGTATTGATTGTACTCAAACCATTAATCATATGATAAAATTTAATGAAGTAAAATGAAAAGAATTTGATTTTAAAAAAAATTGTTTCATATTTTCAGCAACAGTATTAACTCCAGACAATATTTTCTGTGGATAATACTTGAAGTTGAAATAAAAAACTGTGCCATCAAATTCAATATTTTCGACACGGAATATGCAGCAAAATAGACACCCGCCGAGACCTACCTTTTACAAAAACAAACAGTTCTTTAATTAGATAATTGTAACAGTTGTATTCACACCGAGTTGGCAACAATAACAACAAAAATGGCGTCTGTCAAATTGTATCATTGGATCTGTGATTGGACATTAAAAACCAATACACTTGGCAACTCCGCTCTAGACACGATCAATTCTATTGGTCAACAGACACGCGGCCAATTTAAATTCTTGCTTTTCGAATTATTCTTTTTTCTGCAAATATAAAGAGATTTTGGGACCGATTAGTCTTGATGAGTATAATATACCCCTAACTTGATCAGCCTATAAGTAAACCAGTATCATTTTCCATAGCATGAAACAAGCCCATTTTTTTGCAATTTTTTTTCAATATATTTGAAGTGGTCATCGAATGATAAGCAAGTATCCAAGTTGAAATCCCAAATACTCCACTGATTTTACTATTTCTATATTCATCTTCAATTTTTATATTTATGTTGTTTGTATTTATTTGATTATATTTGAATTTACAGTCACGGACATTATCCGGAGATACAATTGAAAGCAACACACACATAGAAAAGGGAATTATTCTTTAATATAATCGATTTTAGCTTCGCTACACGTCGGAAAACCATTAAATAATTTGTTTTCAATTTTCATCGGTGTGCGGGAAGTCCGGTATGCTCAAAGCATTACCGTAGAGTTCATGACATGTGGTCAAGTTGGCGTCACACGAAAGGCGTGTGTATTGAATTTTTTATAATGCGCCGGAATAATTGAACTCTATAATGTAATTGTTTGAAGGGAGACTGGAACCACATATGTATATCGACATAAACCCCAGCACAACAACGGATATCGATTTTTTAATGATTGATGACTGTTGTCAAAAAGAAAATATTCACCATGTTCATTGGACATGAATCAAACTGTCCCACAAATGTATGTAATGGAAGCAAATCTAATGGGATAACATTACTGAAATGGTTCAGACGAAATTCTAAATAAAGAATAGCTTCCTCAGGAAGCGATTAGTGATTTTTTTTATATATTTTTTGTTGGTACACTCATCACGAATATAAAATACTTCCACAGTTTTAGCTGTTTAGCATGTTCAGTTTTTTGATGAGAGACATAGAAATGTTTTGCGTGTTCCGTGATTTTGTTATTTAAAACAATTATTTAAAGAATTTGCATTGAATTTTGTGTAAAAAAATGGAATTTAATGCTAAAAAACACTTGAGATGTTGATAGTGGCATACGGTGCTTATACAATGAGTCAGAAAAATGTTTACAAGTGGTATAAGCTTTCCACAGGTCGAGAAGATGTGAATGACGATGGGCGCACCAGTACATCAACAACCGACGAAAATGTTGAGAAAATGAAGAAAATTGTTATGTCGACATATCGGTTAGCTCATGCCATGCAATTTTTTCGGAAATTTTGGACATGAAGCGTGTGACAGCGAAGTTCGTTCCAGAATTGCTGCATTTTGACCAAAACAAAACGTCGCATGAGCATCGCTCAGGAATTGTTGAATGACGTCAACGGCGTTCCAGATTTACTTAAAAGGGTCATAATTGGTGACGAATCATGGCTTTATGGTTATGACATCGAAACCAAAGTCCAATCGTCCCAATGGAAGAGCTCAGAAGAGCCAAGACCCAGACACCAAGTTCAATCAAATGTCAAAAGTTTTGCTCACTGTTTTCTTCGATTACCATGACGTAGTGCAGCTGTTCGTACGGTCAATAAGAAGTCTTTTCTTGAAGTTATACGTCGCTTGTGGGAAGCAATACGAAGCAACGTCCGGAATTGTGGAAATACAAGTCATGACTTTGCCATCACGATAATGCACCTGCTCACTCGTTATTGCTTGTTTGGAATTTTTCGAACAAAAAAATCACCGTAATCCGCCACTGTATTCACCAGATTTGGCCCCCTGCGACTTCTTTCTGTTCCCAAGATTAAATAGATCCAGTTAATGACGGCATTTTGCGATCATTGAGGAGATAAAAACCGAAACGTTGCATATCAGAACTGCTTCGAGGTTTAGAAACAACGCTGACACAAGTTATATCCGAGGGGGGTAAATGAATATTTTTTGAATACACCTCGTAGTGAGCGAACCAATTTTGTCATATATATGATAACATTTTGTTATTTGAAAATCTGGAAATACCCAAAAACTGAGATACACCGACAACAAATCATTATTCTATAAAATACAAAAATCAATACAATAGGATTCCTGTAAGTTCATAAATCTAGCAAAATTTTGGTTGGGCCAGTTATTTTGAGTCTCAGTGTATGAAATCTTTCATTAAATTGATCATACCAGGGCCGTCGCCATGAGGGGGGGATGAGGATACAATCTCAAGCGTAACATACACTATTGTATAGCGTAACACGTGTCGCGGTTTTTGTAAAACCCTTTACAGTAAAAAGCATACAATAAACTGTATTAATGAGTCTTATTATGGATTTTCACCAAGTATCGGCCAGTTCTATTAAAAAAGTGCCTCTTGATGGTATCAATAGTATACATTTTTGTACAATATTTACTTACCCTGGAAGAAATCAGCGATGATCGCCAATCAGACTGTGGAAATTCTGAAACAAGAAAGAAATATAAATAAACAAATCATTTTATTTTTTGAAAAAAGTTGTGCAATCATTGGAGTTCAGGGCGTTAATGAATTGTTTTAAAATATTCAACATAATCTAATAAGAGTTGGAATCATATAAAAACGTCAATATCGATAGCAAAATAGGCAATGAATATATATGGGTGTGAAGAATATACAAATTTGCATATATGTAAATATTTTGTAATATAAAATGTTATGCTATCAATCTCTACTTGAAATTCAATCGGTGATAGATTATTTCTGTCGTGTGTGGTCAGCGATAAAAAAATTCAGTTATTTTTAAAGACGACCTACCAGTTTCTTCATTCCATAACCTCTCAACATGTTGACTACCCCCTCTATACAATGGGCTACCATACCTGAAGAGCCGCACGAAATATACAGGGTGTTAGTACGTTAAAATATTCAAGTGACGTATTCATGAGACAATTTTAAGAAAAAAGTCTTTATAAACTTGTGTCCGGAAACGTTTCGTTTCGGAGGTACAGGTGTTTGAAATTAATTTTTTTTGTTCGTTTTTCAAAAATAACATCTAGAGGGTGCTGCGTATGCTGTCATTATTCATTTCAATTTGCCTTAACTTTTTTTTTGTGTTTTTTATGAAAAAACCTAATTCACACACCATTCCCAATAAAGAAGTACACTTTCTCAACAACGATTTTGATCCAACAACTTGAACATAGTTCGATATGGTTGTCGTCTTTAGGGATACAAGTTTAAATACATTTCCGATGTCCTAACACTGTTTCTATCGTATTTGTAATAAATTTGTATCATATCTCTTTTTTTCTTCATTCATGAAAGCCATTTTTCGCCAAAAATGAACTTATGACACATCATTGAAATGGTAAAATCTGGTTCTATTCAATACAGAAAGAATCCAATGTAGCGCCCATAAGTAAAGTTGATGATGGTGGCCGGAAGACGAAACGTCGGATAGCAAATTCCGAAATTTCTGTTTTTTCCGGAAATACTCGGAATTTCAGAACTTTCTTGACAGCATATTGTTAGTCAGGTAAATATGCCCAACTCTGCCCCAATTTAACCATCTTCGTATCTCTCATAGTTTCTGAGATCCCAATGGTAAGGATCGAATTTGAAACACCCTGTATACCCAAAAAACAGTATGGAGTCCTCCACAAAACATATCTCTCAGAAAAAAAATATAATCTATTGAAAACACTTTTTCCACACCGGAACAAAGATACTGGGAGATGGCTAAGACGTCATCTCCTGATGATGCTAACGTGATAAGCGAAACGAGCGTCCAGAGACAGTATTAGTGTTCTTATGTGGAAAAAGTGTTTGCAATAGATGCATTTCACGATAAACGTTCCAAATTCTACTCATCGACGTTTATAATGTATGTCTGTGCGTTCGTGACGCTAGTCTCAAAAACGAATTATCCGATTTGAATGCGGATTCCACTTATTTATTGTGAAAAGCTTCATTCAACATTTAGTGTCTTAGTCATATCCTGATGATGCTTACTTGATAAGCGAAACGAGCGTCCAGAGAGACAGCAAATTTGGTCTTGTGTTCACAGTGGACGATAATTCTGGATGTTGAATATTAACAAAATTAATTTCAGAAGAAAAGGTTTAGCCAATAAAGGATTTTTTTGAAGTGTTCATTATAAAGAAATATTAGAAACTCAAAACTCTATGATAGCATTATGACTACTCATCGCTTCAAAAATTTAATTTATTCTCAACTTCAAGAATATTAAATGTCCAAATAATTTTAGTGGATGATGCAGTGAGTGCAGTTTATTTAATTTTAATCGGTTTTCAAGATTGCACTAAAATTCTTGGAAAAAATAAGGACTCAAAGTGCAAGTTTGGGTATTGGTTATCAACTACCGCTATAATTATTTATCTTAGATTTAGGAGAAAGCCTGGCTGGAATATTCTTGAAGCAATAAATATTAATTGGGCAGGTAGAAAGTTATGAATCAGGTAAATATTAGAATTAATTAACATTGGGAAAATCTTCTTGACAACTTGATTTGGCATAAGTAAAGTACTTTTTTTAAAAAAACAGTATAACAATCTGAATCAAACATCCGAAAAAATGAATGGAAGATAGGTTTGAATATTCGGCAGATGATTTAGAAAATAGCAATACAAAACTCCAATCAGCATTGATTATTACGCATTATAGCCTATATTTTGCGTATCATTAATAGTTTCAGTTATTTTGAAAGATAAACAGTTTCATGAAAAATTACAAAAATGCTGTTCACACTTTGAACTTTTTCAAAATCAAGTACTTCAAACCGGTCGAACTTTTAGAGCATTTTATCAGTCCAAAAATAAAGTGGTACAGAATTTTCAAGAATACAGTATACAGAAAACAGTGAATTCTCAGAAAAACAAATTTGGTGTACATATTTCGGTATGTGTGCTTATCGACCAACGCCAAATATTTCAACTTTTGCACATCAGCCAGATTATCATGAAATATATCTACCTGCTATTATTAGAATAATAGGCTACCAAGTATTTAACCGGTCATAGGCGTACTTCTAGGAATTACATTATTTGTTTGGGTTCCTTCATTATCAGAACAGTGATAGTTGATAGTGATTTTATCGAATATGGAATTAACTTGTGAAAAAATTAAAGGTGGATCATTTACCACGAAAAGAGTTATAATGAATATCTACAATTATTTGAAGCATCAGAAATCTGTTGAATGTATCGTTAAAATATCGTGTACGGCGGTGATATGGAAAATCAACCATACATAAAATTTTCAAATAGGAAAAATCGGCTGGCATAACCTCACCCAACCGAGACCAGGGAGACCAAAATTATTAAAAGTGATGCTGGACGATTTTTTTTTCGAATGCAGTTCGTAGGATAGCCCATTCATTTTTTCCAACAAGTAAAATAAAAACTTTAGATACAAGTTTCACTAGTTATTACCAATGATCCTGATTGTCCCACAATACGTAAAACTAAACTTTGGAAAGTTTTACATGAATTAAACTTCAAATACAAAAAATATAGCAGACAGTCGATGGTTGTCGATTCCGAAGATACTGTATGTTGGAGACGACAGTACATACCAGTGAAGGAAGAACGTTTACCAACTACTAAATGGAAGAAAAATGACAAATGCAGAATTATTAACCATTTATAAAACAAAATTATGAAAAATATGTCGTTGGGGACAAAAACGAAAACTTAAAATACTTCGCCTACCTCCCTATCATTCTGAGCTTAATCCGATTGAGTTAGCATCAGCTCAAGTCAAAGGTAACGCTGCTGGAAATAACAGAAATTATAAATTATCAGATTTGACTAGTCTTTTCCATAAATCAAGATCTGAAGTAACGACCGAAAAATGAAAAAATTGTATTAACAACGTTATGGAAATTGAGGAAAATATGTGGGAGCTTGGTCATATTATTGACTTCAGAATAGAGTCTATTATAATTTCTCTTGCAGTGGAAGACGAATCGTCTAATATGAGAAAGTATAACACTGTAAACTGTAGCTCAGAATTTTATTTTACAATTTATTCAATTAACATTGTTTATATGGTTTCAATTAAATAAATTGTAATATTTTACATACTTTTCGTTTTATTTTGTTTTAATATATATAGTTGGTCAGGTTTTTTAACATTCTATGTTAAAATTATTTATTAAATTAAGGTAGGTAGTTTTAGGAATATCAAAACTTGTAAATAACAGTAGAAAACTATAATTCTATATTTTGAAATACTAACAAATTACAAAAACTTTCATCATTCACTTTGTGAAACATATTCTGTCAACGTTCATTCATATTAGATAAAACAGCATTTGTAAATTATGCACGTCTATGTATTTCGAGGTTTCGAAAATTAATGGTCCGAGAATTTACGATACCTTATTCTTGAAGTAGACTCCAACAATATCATCAAATGGGGTGATAGTTAGAGAGTAATTTTCACATTTTTCGTCGTTGAAAAAAATAGAGACCAACATTTTTTTTGTCAAAACTCGCTTAGTTTTGATGCTAGGGATTTTTTAGAAAAAAATCAGGATTTTTTCAAGCACTTCAAAAAAGGTCTTTGAGTGACACTCTGAAACTGCATTGTTTTTTTTATTAAGAATAAAAAAGAACTTTCAACAAGCTATTACTCCGTTTGTATTGGGTGTACAGACACCAGTCTTTTTGAGTTTTTCACATAGCTAAATTATCAAAAAGTGCGTTTTTTCGCGAAAAACCATCTGAAAACGTGGTTGAAAAAAATGACTTTTTCAGTCGCGAATGAGTTGAAAAGTATTGACTTTGAAAAAACATCTTATACTTATCAGAAAAGTTGCTTAGAATTAGTCAATCTAATCCCGGACTTCAATGAGAATTCAATGAGAAATGTTTCACCCTCGAGAAGGTAGTGAAAAATGAAATATACCCCCGGTACAGGGTTAATTTTGGAGAAGAAGGTAAGCAGACCCTAAATCCAAAATTTTATGAACTTTTGTGCTTTGTGGCAAAATTATATAAATAAAAGGTCATTGCCTGGACTAATCAGAGAATTCTGCGAAGAAATGTATTGTTAGACAATAGCTTATTGTATCTCTACAGTAAAAATAGCTGCACCGAATCATACAATATACCCATACACAAAACAAAAATCACAGCGCCGAATATAGTGTTGAAGGAAACCTCCGTTGAAAATCCACTAAGATAATCTTACCTGTAACAAGCTTGTTGTAGTACACCTTAACAAACGAACAACCACCGAAGTACTGGTCAGTGGTCACTGGATTATCAACTTATCACTCAAATCGTCCCTGGGCAAAACCCATTGGACGCAAAGAGGGGGTTGGGAATACGTGGTTGCAATTGATTGTAAATGGGTCGTCATAGAGACAGGTACAAATACAAACATGTGGCATAGAGGGTTATTGTTGTTGGAATGTCACACTGAGAAAAATCTAGAGAGGGAGAATTTTCAATGATCTATCTATTAAAAACACTTTCCCACACCAGAAGAAAATATTGTCTGTTACGTGTTTCGCTAACCAAGTTAACATCATCAAGAGACAACTAAGCATATCTTGATGTTTTTATATTCATCCGAACGGACCAGCACCTAATCTAAATTTAATCAACTCCTAGTATAACTTATTTTGTTATATTTTAATAGTGTCTAATGTTAATAACCACCTGTTTTGAAAATTAACCTTCAAGTGTGAATATTACACAAGAGAATGAACAATGGGGTTGTTCGTAATTCAACCTTTAACACATTTTTCAACTTCTAAATTCTCAAAGGCATCTAAAAACATTTTACATATACCGGTCACAATAATTTCAAGCATTCCTCGCTAATTCTCCGATCGTTCTCTCAGACATGTTGAATGACACTAGACTGGTCTATGAAATAAAAAAATGTCGGCGGGTCCAAACCGAAATTCAAACATTTAATCAGGAGGCCAAAATCATCATGGAAGAGTACTTGTGCTAACTGAATTGAACTTGGCCTTTTGTTATATCAGCAACTAGCTCTGTAATTTATGCAAATATTTGTATGTAACTAAAGCTGGAAAACAATAAAGACGATTATTATTATTAACGAATTGACTCAATTACTGAATGACTAACATGAAGAAACAAATTAATGACAATTCCTGAAGAAAGATAATGAAGATTATCAAGATATTGACAAAAACAGATTTTAAGTGGCCCCAGAGGAAAAAATCAAGAGGATATAGGTCCGGAGATCTAGGAGACCATTCAATAGGACGGCTCCTTCCAATACATTTATTAGCAATATTATTATCAAACGGGAAGTAGATAATGAGGAGGTGCTCCATCCTGTTGAAAATGTAAAACATTTCTTCTAAAGATAAAATTGCCGTGTATATCTCTCTGATTCTCTAATTCATGAACCATCCGAAGTTCGATATATCTTTCTAGCATGTGAGCATACACTTCATCTCCCAATACCAGTCTAAACATAACCTTTTTGGGAGTATTGCGTATGTTCTTATCTTAGTCGTGGGTTCTCGTCACTCCAGTAAGGACAGTTTTGTTTATTTGCGTACCCATTTGAATAAAAGTGCACTCGTCACAAAACAAATATTTTTGATGATCCGAGGTTCTGCGATAATTCTAGCTGTCATAATTTCACAAAATTCAATTCTTCTGTTAGGGTCATCGTCACCAAGTTCTTAAAGGCTTTGTATTTTAAATAGATGAAATTTATGCAATTTGAGTACTTTCCTTACATATTCGCGGTCACTGTAACTGCTTGACATATCGACAAAATATAATTCATTGCAAACTGCCAGAGTACTTCAATATGAGTTTTTGAGTTTTTAATCTCTGAAAATATTACGAAAATTATGTTTATTGCTGATGGCCATATCAAATAATTTTAGTTCAGGTACCTATGTTAGTGTCCAATGGGATATAGATGAAGGGGGACAAGTGTCCTAATGTCGAGTTGAAAAAAGTTGAAATTTTTAGAAACTGTATTTTCAGTTGTTGATCATGCCACCATTTAACTGTATTTTCAGTTATTGATTATGCCACCGGAATTCATGAGTCACATACTCATGAACAAGCTCCACAAGTCAAAAAATAAAATGTGTCCTACATCCTAAAAAAATTGTTGACCACGATTCAGCCAACAGTGGTAAGCACAATCTACTTGTCTTACGCAAACACAGTAACGGAGCCCGTTGGAAAACTGATTGAAGTTCAACATTGAGACCACTTACAAGCCAACCAATCAACTACGCAACAGGGCGAAAGGGCAGCCTCTTTTAGCCGGATTTTCTGTCTCTTTCGTTCAGTTCATATCGGAACTACCGAAAGCAGCACCAGGAACAAGAACACAAGCGTAGCCACCGCCTCATGCAACCGGAAAAACTCGCAACTGCAAAACTTGTACTTGCGATGCACTGTTTGGAACCTTTGGTGTAGTAATGGATATTAATGGAATTTTAACCCAACACCAAACCGTTATTTTCAACACATCGACACGTGTTTCAATCACCAAATGATAATCTTCAAGATAAAGATTAAACTCTCAATCTTCATCCTGAAGATTTTTCTCAATTAAACTCTTGATATTCCTCTTGAATATGATCACTTGGTGATTGAAACACGTGTGGAGGTATTGAAAATAACGCTTTGGTGTTGGGTTAAAACTCAAGTAATATGCAAAACTTGCCTTAGCAGAAACAGAAAACATAATAAAATTCGAATGAAATGCCTTTCTACGGAATACAACGCATTACCGCACATGCCCATAGATGCCATTGAGATCATAAGCATCTTAACAATTGCAATAGAGCAGGAGAAGATACGCTGGTGAACAAAACGTGGTATCCAGTACTTGAAAGAGCAGAATTGGACTAGAATACAACTGGATCGGCATACCACAAGCAGTATATCTGTCAAAAACAAGGACCGATCAGAACATGGTCCATTTGCATGGACAACTCATCTACACCCACACCACCCCCTAAAAGTATAAATACGAGTGAACACAGAGCATGTCGGCCAACCAACGACCACCTCCGAGAGTCGCTGTCAGGCGGCTCCGGTAAGCATAAATACTTTACGAACAGATCATCAACCACGCGATTACTGGAAAGAGGGGTCCCAGAAGGTGCAATCCTTTCGCCACACTTCTCGGTATACACAGCTGACGTGTCATAGCCTGAGAACAACTTTAACAAGTTGGCACTCTACGCGGACGTCACAGCTCCACTGGCGAGATTAACTAGCCATGCGCAAGTTACCAGATACTTGCAACAGCAGGCGTACATATTAGAGGATTGGGCCAACCTTTGGAAGATCAGCATAAACCCTGACAAGAGTCAGGGCAATACTGTTCATCCGGAGGATGGTACACGCGAAAGGAAACGTCACCTTCAACGAATAAGAGATTCCGTGAACCAACGAAGCTAGATAACTGGGAGTCACCCTACACAAAAGATTAACATTCAGGTCTCACCTACGGTAGAAAATAGGAATTGCGAGATCTGCTCGACAAAACCTATTACCAATAATAGGACGAAGAAGCAACATGGGACTGAAATTGCTGCTGATGATAAAGACCGTACTATTACTAATCATCCTGTTTGTCTGCACTGCCTGGGGCCAGTGCGGAGCGACATTCAGAAGATAGATCCAGTCGTTTATGAACGCGTGCGTAAGGGCCGCCGTAAATGCTCCAAAATATGTACCGAATAGGTAAATATTTCGGGATCTAGACCTGAACATACACTATACACTACGTAGACGCATATATGAGAAAACACGCAGAAAACGCGTTTGACAGAATTCGAGCGCACGACAATCCAGCGCTACGCGATCTACACAATGCACTAAACAGGGATGATCCCAGATTTCGAGAGAGAGAGAAACAAGCATAGAAGGCCAACCAAGCAGAAGCAACGTCCACCTCCGAGAGTCGCTGTTAGGCGGCTCCGGTAAGTATACATTTTTTCAAACAGATAACAAACACTTTCTTTTCAGGTTCAACGAGAAACACACGACCGCGATCTTCTCAAACAATAGTTTCCGGTTAGTTTTTGGGGACCTCACGCAAAAATTCAGTTAGGAAAGCCAAGATAAAACAAAACATAAGATTAGAAAGTAAAAGCACCTGAAGGCTGACTTTCGACCAGAGAAGGTCAGATGTCAATCTTGCTGAAGTACCCATCATTAAGTTGACCGCTCCGAGGCGGGGTGGATGGACGATATTGAATGTTCTGCACACAGTAACCGTGTGTCGCTGCCGAGACTTACAGTCAATGCACATACCTCTGAAGATGTCTGTCTTAGCAGCAGACGCTTGGTACTACGAATTCCATTGAACCATGGCATACCAGCCCGGACACTATTCTTTCTAATCGTGATTCCGACCATAAAAGCCTTTGTTCTTATAATTATTACTCACCTGTCGTTTCGAAGCTTTTTATTGTAGATTTCATTTCTCTCCTAATCGAACAACCCTTGTAATCCTGTCTTTCCCTCGACAGAGAAAGAAAAATCTGGAGAAATTTCGTAAGGAGCTAATGTCAAGTAATCGAATTCGAAGGGGAGGAAAAATCACTTATTCAGTGCGGATGAAAAGCGAAGTTCTTAACAAGTTTCCGAAAGGCTAATATTGAACATTTTCATCGGTGTACACGTGCGTAAAAGGCAATTAATAAAACAGTGTTTTATCGCCGATCGATGAGCTCCTGCAACCCTGGAAAATCGTAGGCCAACTGTTGAACGTATACGCCTCGTCATTCTCGCAATTTCGGTGTACCAGTTCGGCTTAACGGGGAATAATGCGGCCGTTCGACTATGGATTTTCGCAAAATTAATGCCTTTTTGTGTAATTGTCAAAGCCGATCAAATACCGAGGATAAACGGAAAATTGCATTCATCGGAACGATTTTACTAGGAGTTTTTTATACGGTTCCAATTCATTTGGAGAAATTTTGTATACCAAAAAAACTCAAACACATATTCACTTGCAAACGCCTCTTTCGCAATGGACATTCTGGAAAAGTGAAAAGTATCTAGGGAAATATTCCAGAACCTGAAAAGATTTCACAAAATGAGTGGGCAAACTTGGAGACTACCTATAAATCAAATTATCTAAAAGTACAATTCGTTCAGAAAGAATAGAATAAAGTAAATTTATAATGAAGAAAAGAGAAATGAAACTTTCTATGTTTTTTACCACTTTTATTTGTAACTAACGTTACTGTAGTTTCGTCCTATACGGACATTTTCAAACTTATACAATATTTATTTCCTACCACGTAGTGACGGCTACATCCATCAATTTATTGAAGTACGTTTCATCAGAAAAAAAAATCAGTAGCAACTACTGATGATGATTCTATTAATGAACTTCGAAGATACATTTGATTACTTCGAGTCGTTCGCCAAAAAAAGAAACCTGGAGTCTGACTACAAGGATCAATCTCAAATAACAAGGCGTAGAATCTAACGCCACTTTTTTTGACTGAATGGAAAAGAGAAACTTTTCTTACTATTATAATTGGTGCTCCTATTGTTCATCTAAAAGAGCAAATGAGTTCCTTTAAGAACAATAGTTAATGTTTTCGTAATTTTTTTCACTTCAAAACTTTGATTTTCGAAGAATTGAGACAAAGTTGTAAATGATTTGCTGAAATGAATACGTTGAAGAGAAAAAGATAGAAATGCTATGGAAGAGACGGAAATGTAGATATATTTAACAGAAAACTTGAAAATAGTTCATGGTGAAAATGAAGGAACTAAAAATATATTGAAAATATATCACCTTTTCAAAAACAATGAAGACACATTTCCAAATGTACAAGTCGCATGGAGAATATTTTTGAGCATCATGGTAACTAACTGCAATGGTGAACACTCTTTCTCCAAATTGAAAAGAAAAAAAAACAACTTTCAGAGATTCAAACACTGATTGAAGATGAGAAAAATTTTGAAGAATATGGAAGATCAATATTTTTCATATGACATGATGACAAAACATTATCGGTTGTCCAAAAATCCAGTTTTCATTTTGTTTATTTATTTATTTCATACACTATTCTACAGGATGAACCGAATTACAGAATAGGGAGTCACAGTGGCATTTACAAATCTGTAATTACATAATACAATTTGTGAATCTATATAAAAAAAAATTAAAAACAGAACTGTCAGCTAAGAAATGTCTTTCCATATGTATAATCTGACAGTTGAATATATCTAGAAATGACTAACAAAATCAGAGGTATCGCACATTGTATAAATTGGAGATTTGTTCATTTTATTTGTACGCGGAGTGTTGAGTAAATTTTCTCATTGGTGTTATGAAAAAATGTTTAACAATGGTGAGTGGCTAAGCTTTTGTTGGTCGTTCAAAAGGGAATTTGAACGTTTACCCTCCAGCGACTCCAGCAGGTTCAACTTCTGTTCCTTAGCTTCTACATGGGGTATGTCATACATAGTGTTGAAATCGTGATTGTTCTCTAAAAGATAACACGCATAGATGGAATTGGTCTTCTTCAGTTCAAAACTTCTTCTATCTTTTTATTTTATCTGATGTTTTTCCAGAATTTGTGAATATCTTGAAGGAGCTAGTATTTTTATGTGAGGGCATACTTGGTTAACAGCTTGTGTTATACATATGAGGACCGCTGGAAATTGTTTATGTGTTTTGCTATAAATATGTTCAGAAATAACCGCATTGTATTTAATGTATTTGAAAGTTGATGAATACCATCACCGGAATATAATCTATTTTTTTGTATGAATTATTCTCAATATCCATTTTGGTATGACATCCAGACTGTTCATAATACTATTATTGCCGCCCCCTCCGCCAACGGCGCAAACCATACTTTAGTGGGGATCCTACAGCAGTGCAAAGTATTATCAAGCTTCATTCAAGTATAGTTAAGAAGCAAATGACACTGACAAAATTGTGTTGGAGTACTGATTTCAGTCATTAATATTGAAACAAATTAAAGAAGTAACTGTCTAAAAAAAATCATTTCTAATAATATTTCACTATCACAAACTAATTTATATTCAACACTTACCAACTAACGCTTAATTTATCTCCATTATTTGAATTCCTTGTTTAATCGCTTGATTCGCTTTCTTAACTCAACTGCCTTCTCTGAACGAGAAGTCGGCTTTTATATCGGTAAAAGTCCATCGTAGAATTCTGTGGTCTGTTTGGTACTCGTCTAGATTTGTCGCGGCGGTTTCAGACTGCATTCTTTCGCGGTGACGTCATGTGTTTGTTCGCTGGCCAACATATCGGTCAGGGGCGGCTTCAGATTCGTTACAATATATTTTAACTTAGGATAGTTCTTCTCGCTCTTTAGATTGTGTTGAGGATTTTTCCAGAGTTTCCCTGCAGCTGAAGAAACAATGTTCACCTACAAAACGACGTCTACGGTTGTTCAATTTCACTGCTATTTTTATTCGTGATATTCTACTTTCATTATATTCATCTTTCACCTTTGAATGACTCATCTTCACTAAATGTTACTTTGTAATCGAAATTCGTCACCTGATATTAAATAGTGGATTTTTGTGGGTGCCAAACCACGATGAAGTTTAGCTGAATGAAGCAGATATTAACCTATTATTACGTTTTCTTTGTGAGTTTGACAATAATTTTGACTGTACAATTAAATTCAATTTCATTTCACTGCTACACTGACAAAACAACACAAACACTTTAGGTGAAACTTCAGGATAAATCTCAAATGTCTATCGTCTTATTACATTACTTCGTATCGCACTGTCGACTAGAAGTCTCTCGAAGCGACGCGACATCTAGAACAATTACGAAGCGCGATCTTGACCAAGTCATAATCGATTTAACGACCAGCGGCGGTCGTCGTTATTTTTTTCAGGGGACGATTCACAACACTATTTCAACTCTGATGATGAATATTACTGGAGTTTTTTCCCAACACCAAACCGTTACTTCAACACCTCGACACGTGTTTCGATCACCAAGTGATCATCTTCAAGAGGAAGATCAAACTGATGATGAAATCTATTTATTATACTCGTAACTTTTTTGTTCCTGAAGACACGTGTATTCATATAAGACGCGTATTCATTATCAAGAAGTGAATTCATTGTCTTTTATACTTGATAAGCCATAACATCGGTTCTATGACGATCACAAATCGGGATATATGGTCAATAGTTAGGAAAATGTTTCAAGTTGTAACGAAAACCAGAAAATCAATTTGATCCGAGGACTTTGATGCTCAGTATAAAACTTACTGTCGAGTTATAATATCATGTAAGTAGCTATGTTACCGTTTTCACTAACGATAAAACAATTTCCGTATCAGCTATAAAACCCCCCTTTCCAATTTCTCGCATTACCTATGCCTCAAGAGATATCAAACCGGTAGAGATTTCAACACACCCGGAATTTATAGCAACAGAACCCTATTTTCAAATAACTGGATTTTCGATATAGACGTTTCCTTTTCCTTATATTGCCTTATCTAGCGAAATTCGTATCACCTTTTTTCGTAAAAGTTACTTATACTTCGGATATTGACAAATCGTTCACAAAAATAATTTTCAAGGCGAGATTTTCTACCGTAGTCTTCGTTCGAGTTCTATTCCACACTTCTTTTTGATCTTTCTGTCTACCGACGAGACAATTTCATTGTTGACAAAAATATTTCTTATTTTGTCAACTCAAGTTTTGTCGAAATCGACATAGTTGCTGTTTTGTTGTGGCTTTGTCCGTTTGGTGGGAATCCGCCTTTACGGTTCTGAACTGAAGTGATCACCAGGTGCATCTGATCAAGTCGAAGCAGATAGATAACGATAATGGGTTTTTCTTCCTATCTTTTCATCACACCCATTTACTATTGTAGATGCCCTTTATTGGATGTTCATCATTTGCTAGACTTTGATTGCCCAGTTAAAGTAGGTCTACGTCGTTTTCTTCAGGTGTTCTCTGAATGTCAAAATGTTACGAGCTAATGCTCCATTGATGGTGTTTTTCTGTTCTTTTCTCAGATATTCCTTTCATGAAGGTTTGTATAGTAGTTTTTATGTTTCTTATATGTTTCGTGGTCTGATTTCGCAAGGACCCATAAATGGAGTTGATAATCCGTAACTAGCACACTCATTAGCATTCTTAAGCATTCTGGTCGAGTGCGATGTGATTGTGTGTAAGAATATTCTTCTCCCCATTCCGTTAGTTTGTGTTAATGGGTGTCAATTTCATTTCCTTTCCAGTTGTAATTATGGATGGAGAAAACCATGCCAGCTCATGAACGGCACTCTTATACACTTCGAACACCTAAAGTTCCGGGCCTAAGGAAGAAAACGCATTTTTTTAAATTGGCTTTTTTCATCAACGTAATCTCCATCAAGAGCCACACAATCATTCCAGCGCCAGCTCAAACATTTCAATACTACTTTTGTAAAACGATTTATATTTTGCCTTAAAATAGGCCTCAGTTTCAGCAATAACCTCTTCATTCGAGCGAAATTTCTTTCCGGAGAGCATTTTTTGGAGGTCTGCGAACAGCCAGTAGTTGCTGGAAGCCAAATCTGGTGTATATGGTATATACGGGAGCCATTCGAAGCCCATTTCATGCAATTTTGCCATCGTTTTTATTGATTTGTGATACTGTGCATTATCTTGATGAAGCAACATTTTCTTTTTCTTCAAATGGGGTCGTTTTTCTGCAATTTCGGCCTTCAACCGCTCGAATAACGCTGTATAATATTCACTGTTGATGGTATTTTCCTTCTCAAGATAGTTGATGAATATTAGGTACACCAAGCACATACCAAAATACTGGGGCCATAACCTTTCCAGCCAATTGCTGGTTAGTTTTGATTCAGGAGTGAAGTGATGGATCCATGTTTCATCCATTGTCACATATAGACGCAAAAATTCCGGTTTGTTATGTTTAAACATGGTCAAATACTGCTCAGAATCATCAAACCGTTCTAGTTGTTGGTCAACACTGAGCTAGCGCGGCACCCACTTTGAACAGCGCTTTCTCATAGTCAAATGCTCATGCAATATGAAGCCAACACGTTCTTTTGATGTCTTTACAATATTAGCTAACTCACGCAACTTCACTTCTCGATCATTCAAAACGATTTTGTGGATTTTTCATGTTTTCTGGTGTTACTGCCTCATTTGGACGTCTCTACGACCACGGATGAATCTGAGGATGATCTCGTTAAAATAACTGTGAAAGATTCAGTATTCTTGAGTCCCACAAATGAAAAAGAAATAAAAAGTGTGATGAAAACACTCAAAAATAGTTCAACTACCGATGCATATAACATAAGCTCCAAAATAATCAAAGTAATACCGGAAATTCTAAGCACACCACTTGCACACCTAGTCAATACATGCATGGAGCAGGGAGAATTTCCATCACATCTGAAACTGTGTAGAGCAACCCCAATTATGAAAAAAGGTGATATAAATAACTGTGATAATTATAGATATATAACAATTACTCCAATAGTATCAAAAATAATTGAAGTAGTTATCAAAGACAGAATAACGAGCTTTTTGGAAAACGGAAAACATCTCGATGACCACCAATATGGATTTCGATCGCTGAGATCAACTTCACAAGCTGCTACTGAGATAGTTCACTCAATAGCAAAAAATCTAGACGTAGGATTACATACACGTGCAATCCTATGCGACTTGTCGAAAGCCTTCGACAGTGGCTCACATGGCATCCTATTAGAAAAGCTCCATAAATACGGGATACGTGGACCAGCTCTTCGACTCATCGAAACATTCATTACGAACAGACAACAATACATATCCTACAATAATGTGACCTCCAGGACCATACAAATCAAACATTGTGTGCCTCAGGGTTCAGTCCTGGGGCCACTGTTGTATATAATCTATATGAATGATCTGCCAATCTTCTTAGACATCGCAGATGTATTTATGTACGCAGATGACTCAACTTTTTTAATCAGAAGCAGGAATTTAGAAGAGATCGGTAGAATGTCAAGTGAGAGATACTGTCACGAGGTGAAGCTTACTTCAACGCAAATATTTTATCTTTGAATAAAAACAAAACTAAAGAAATAACTTTCTCAAAAAATACAGCAAATGATTCATTAGTCAAAATATTAGGATTTCACATAGATTTCAACCTGAACTGGAAAGAACACATTCAGGAATTGCAAAAAAAATTGTCCAGAAGTCAATTTTTATTTAGAAATCTCAGAGAAATAGTATCAATTGAAGTGCTGAAAACTGTATATTACGGTATGGTTCACTGCCACTTAATGTATTGGATTTTATTATGGGGCACAAGCTCAGCGTGCCACCAGTTATTAATAAATAAAAAAAAAATCGTTAGAACTATGGCTAAGGCTGGACCAAGGGAACATGCCAAACTATTGTTCATCAAAATGCAAATTTTAACACTTCCATGTATATATATTACAGAAGTCATCTTGTGGATACACCAAAACAAAAATATGAATACTACGGGAAATGAAATTTATAAGTACAATACCCGCAATAAAGAATTGTATAGACTACCTCGAGTGAACTACACTGAAACAATGAAGCAGACTGACTAATCTACCAATAATACTAATCTAATAAAAAAACCGCAACAATCAAACGAAATAACCTGATAGTGGACGGAAAAGCGTACACAGTAACAGACTTATTAGACCAGGAAGACAGTGACTTTCCCCCTACTCAAGACAGAAAAAAAATAAGTGATCCTCCAACATCGACCCCAAGAAAAATTGAAGAACAAAAGGAATATTTCCCTGAATCAAATAATACTGAATTCAGGAAACAAATAGGAGAAGGAGATAAAAAATCTAGAAAAGAATTCAAGAAATCCAGTAGAAAAGGCAACTCCAAGTAGTTTGGGAAACCCTCAAGACGAATACAGACCCGGGAGGAAGGTTTAGATTTGAAAAATACAAAGATCTAATTATTTACCCATGAATGAAGATGAATCTATATCTAAATAACTTCAATATTGAAAATGTAGAAACTAAATTGCTAAATGAAACTTCTAAATCAATTGAGCAACTCAAATGTTCTTACTCAGATATAAAAATTTTTCACATAAGAAGTCTCAATAAAAATTTCAATTTCAATTGAAAAGAATGAACACATATTTGACATAGTGATTTTGTCTAAAACTTGGCAATTAAAAAATTATGAACTATATAACTTCAATGGATATCATATGATTTATAACTCTGGTAAAATTAATCAAAATGATGGGTTAGTAATATTCATTAAAAATAAAATCAATCCTTCCAAAAAAATGGTAAACCTTTCAAATGGGAATACAGCTATTCAAATTGAATTTAAAATTGATGGTAAAAAAATATACATAACATCTATGTACAGACCTCCATCATCTTCTGTCTCAGAACTCACAGAAAGTTCAACGGATTATCTAGAAAACTGCGAAGAAATGAAAATCATCCTTATGTGAATCTGTATATTATAACCCTTAAATATTAATTGTAATCTGTATGTATATTAAATGTTTTAGTGTAAATTGTACCTATCCCACGCACAGGCTTGACCTTCTGTGGGTTCCTATATTTATTTACCAAATGTCTTTATATTATACATGTGTACATTCTATTTTAGTAAATAAATATTATTATTATTATTATTAATTAAACTACATAACCTTATACCGGTGGATTGGCAGACATTCACTACAAAAATATTGAAACACTATTTAAAACAATGACTTCTTGTAAATCCACTTTATAATATTGAAGATGTTTTTTCCCATTTATGGACTTAATATTTAGTACTGTCTATTTAACGTACTACCTTACTTATAAAGCCTAGTTTCTAGGATTATCTCATTTTTACAGTATTCACTACTTCTATTTCTACATAGCTTTACAAATTTTATATACATTTTTATATCTACACCTCAGTCTTGACGTACCTACACAATTATGTTGTGAATTTATCTCATAAATATTTTTGTAATTTTTAAAGGTCAATAAATATCTTATCAGCAAACCAACGTTTAATTGTTGTTTCTGATGGAGCAGAGTCCTTATAACACTTATGAAGCCATTGCTTCGCTTGAGTGGTATTTTTTCCCAACAAGAAGCAGTGTTTTTGATCCATTTTTTTGGAAATAACAAAAGTAGTGTCACTCTAAGCACAATAACTTACATAATATAATGAAATTTTAATAGCTTTCTTGATAGCTTTAATAGCTTTCATGAGAAAGAAGGAACGAAAGTAGGCAGAAAGTAGGCGATACTGGCTGAATATTCTGTTATGATTGTCTACCATTCCATCTGACTATGGACACCATACTTGTCTCATAGACTCACCTTATAGTTTTCCAGGGCGTCTAAGGGGATGAAAATCGGGTGAAAATGTTACCATGAAAAATCGACTTCATACACCTACAAAATTGAGATATGTTATTCCTGATGATCTATTTGACAAAAACAACTTCACGTCATAGTTTTCCAGGCGGCCGTCTGAAGAGGTGAAAATGGAGTGAAAACTTGAAAAAGTCGTATTTTTCAAAATTGAATGTGTACACCTACAAATTAGAGATAATATGTTTTCCGGAAAAAATCGACTTTGTACACCTACAAAATTGAGATTTATTATCTCACGTCTTAGTTTTTCAGGCCGTCTGTAGGGGTGAAAATAGGGTGGAAATATTAAACTGAAAAACTATGAAGTTTTTTTCTGTTAAATAGATCATCAGGAATAACGTGTCTCAATTTTGTAGGTGTGGATACAAAGTAGATTTTTCATGTTACGAATTTTTTCAATATTTCCACCATAATTTCATCCCTTCAGACAGTTTAATAAACTAGGACGGTTCCTTTTTTTCACTGAATCACTCAATTAGCACATTATATTGAAAAATGGTAGGTGTACCGAGTCGGTAAATGAAAAAATAATAGTTCGATATTTTTTTCTCAGTGTACTTTGTGGATGTGTATAACTTCACACCCGTGTTATTTGAAGGGGTATTGAAACTAAAATGAATAATCTTTATGTATCCATCCAAAACGACCAGCCTATGTCAGAACCTAATAACAAAAAAGTAGATAAAATTGTTGTAACTTCTATAATGCAATTCTCAGTGTCAAACGTATCAGTGAAGGCGCAGCTTACCAAGTGAAAAGTAATGAAAATCAAAGATTAATAAATCTTTTCCCGTTGTGTATCAGAACATATAATTTGATTGATACGACAGAAAATGAGATCCTACTGATAATTAATAAATGAAACACGACCTTAGAGACCGTACAAATTCCAAGGCATACCTGATCCTCCTCTACGCGAATGAACAAGAAAGGAAATCGGTGATAATTAAAACAAAATTACGATCGACGCTTGATATTTCTCAACTCACATTTCTCATTAATAATTAAAATTCGTTATTACTTTTCATAAGTGTGTACAAACGTAGGGTTTGCAATCATTCAAATTTTGACAAGCTCATAAAGGCGGAAAAATTAATTGGAAAGCACCAAATTCGCATTCAAGTAAATTTTTCAAAAAATTATGGATGATCAATTCAACCTCCATTACGAAAAAGTTTTATTGCAGTACTATTCGAAAAATTAGGAAAATCAATGGATAAAACCCAAATGGAAATTCACTCAGTGTTTAAAATATAGGGGCACAGATAACTCATTATATTTAGACAACCAAAGTTCAGTTCAGAAGAATACATTTACCCACCAGAAGGTCTGTACAAACTAGCTAGGAAATAATTTTGTTAGAATGAAAGTCGAAAAAAAAAAATCAAAAGGAAAAACAATTGAGGCTTCATTGTTTTCGAATATTTGAAAGAAATGGACAGGTTAGACAGCCACCCAACAGAAAAGAAAAGATGTGAAATGAAACTCCTTTTCATTTTCGAAGAATAACATCTAATTAAAGAAACAGTAAGAAAGAAAGATATCTCAGAAACTTCCTAGACATAAAATACTTGAAAACCTTATATTCTGCACTTGTTCAGTCTCAATTGTCGTACGGGATAATTGGATAGGAAGGATTTGAAGATTTTTATTTGGTGAATCTTGATACAATTCAAAAGTGGATTTTGAAAATAATGCTTCACAAAGGCCTAACATATTCAAGTGACAGTATCTTCAGAGACACCCATGTCCCTGACATGAAGCAATTATTCTGTTTGAGTATTCTAAATAATATTCAAAAAGGAAATATTTAGATAACCCTAGCTGACCACTCCTACCACACAAGAAATAGGAATAATTCTGTGATAACCCCTCATTGTGAGAAAACGATTTGACAGAGAAATACATGTTACTTGGGACCACGAGTTTATCAGATAATACCCGAAGTAATCAAAGACAATCATAATAACAAAAGTTTCGAAGAAAAAGTACTCCCCCCCCACCCCCCCAGAGAAAAAAAAACCAAAAACACACAAGACAAACAAATTGTAATATCATAGCGGCTATTTTCAGAACCTTCCATGTAACATGATTACTTTACTTTCGTTATTGTTCTTATCATTCTGTACTATTTTATCTTATTTCATACTAGTTAATTTTTCTAAACATTGGTCATTTCATCACATACAAAATGTATTTTGCGTTCAACCGTCAATAACTATTGTCGCTGAACTACTGTAAATATTAGCCCGATAGTAAGCACATTTTATAATTCACACTTATTTCAATAATTTTTAACATTAATATTATATTACTTCTTATGATGAATTTAAACTTACCACAGATGTACTGATTATTTATTATTCACTGATATGGCTATATCACATTCAAGGAACACCCCTTCGGCGATGCTCCTTTTGTGATGCCGTTGTTTATTTACCCTTTTTTTATATTTGAGAATTATGTATACCTTTTATCTATATTGAGTGAATAAACATTATTATTATTATTATTATTATGGGAACCTAGAAGTTGAGCCAAAAACTCTCAGAAGTTGGCTCTGAAGAAAAATGGTTAATGCAACGTGCATAGCAGTTAACCTAATGATCCTTACCCTACCAAGTGGTAAAAATGTAGTGTTTGTGTAACTTACTTACAATGTATGAATGAATCCCTACAAATAAAACTTGGACCAGGACGTAAATTTCGAATTCTATTCAAAGGGACTGGAATAATCAGGGTCACTATTCTTGTTGTCTCTCAACATGAAACACCAATCTATGTATACAATCATTAACTAAGTGAGAGATGAAACTTCCAATAGAATTCAAATTTGGCCGACCAATTCAAGGATGATGCAGACCTGAAGGAAAGATCGAGGACTGTTTACGAACTATCGCTCATTCTGACTGAATTTTTCAAATTCTCTTGGGTAACGATTGGTTGGCATCTTCAGGAAAAATATTTTTTTTTATCTTCGTAGGCTCATGTTTAAACAGGTTGTTTATTAAACATGCGGCAAAAATTTAAGGGACTGCTCCTTGGACTATTCTAAGGATATTTTGTCCTTTGATGATTTTTGATAGGGCGCTGAAATTTTGGTAAATTGTAAATTTTCAAACCTTATGTTCACGTTATGTGAACGATTTTGATGGGTTAATGACTCCCCTGGCCCCCCTTTTCGAACTGCGTCTGCGAAAAGGTTAGGTATATCTTATTCATCTGACAAATCCTCATCCATCGATTTTGAAATTGATAAGTAAACTCTAAAGTATTTTACACATTTATGACCCATTTTTTCCGTTTCACAGTCAAACCTACTCCTTTGTCGATATTACCTTGCCGTTTGCCTCAATAATAAAAACATACCTTTGTGTGTGCATGCAATTGCACACTTTTGTATTTCTGAGACGTCTTATCTCAATTTTTAATGGGGTCTATTTTCGAATCGACTCCATTATAAAGGAATCTAAAATTACCTTGAAGTTGGATCAAATTTAAAAACTGACACGAAAAGTGAAATAACGTTATAATCAATGAGACTCTCTAAAGCCACTTTTATAAACGTGTCTGTTAGCCTAACAAACAAAATGAAATGCAAATTACTGTAATTGTCATCGATTGAGCATACTCAAGGAAATAAATATCGTACAAGTTATGTTTTCTTCCAGAAATAATGGACCAATAATGGCATTTCCAAGAATACCAACCGATATATTAACTTTTTGTGGGTGATGTGTATGCCCTTCACGATAAATATGTGAGTTTTCGTCACTCCAATAGCGACAATTTAGTCGATTAACATTGCCATTCAGAAACATTGAACACTCATCGCTGAAACAGATGTTTAACAGAGAATTAGGGATGGTATTTACTCGATGAGACATGATTGCATAAAACTATATTCTTCTATCATAATCATCCTTATGGAACTCTTAAAGAATCTGCATTTTGAAAGGATAAAATTTATCCTTTTTCAGTTTGTTCTGATACTGATTGCAAGAAGCTCGTGGGTTCTGCAGCAAATGTTCCCAAAACTTCAATTTGAGCTGCTTCACTTAGTAGTCTTGGGTCATTTCTTTTTTTGTTTGTCACTAAACTAGTTTCGTAAAACTTATTCACTAAATCAAGCGCATACCGCTGAATTACATTACAATTTAATCTGTATCTGTAGAGTAGGGAGGGTGAGTGTAAGCCCACACCACTTAGGCCACATGTGACCCATTGTATATCCTCCCGAGGAGTTGTCCTCCTAGGTCATCGTCCGTCCTGTTCTAGAAAGGTGGACAGGTCAATGGGAGACATCTCCTTTATATCGGCAGGTGTAGGCCAAGACTCGCCGAAAACACACTCTCTTATTGACGATAACTCCGGGCACTCGCACAGGACATGCCTGACAGTCTCATCTTCCTGTTCACACATCCTGCATAGAGGTGTGTCCACTAGCCCCATAGTATGGAGGTGTTTCCTTAATTGACAGTGGCCAGTCAGAAATCCGACTGTTAGGCGTAGATTTTTTCCTGGTCATCTCCAGATATTTCTTCGACGCCAGCTTCCCAGGGTCGCCCAAGGTGATCCTGGCAATATTACATCCTTTGATTCCATCCCATCTCTTTAAGGATTGAGCATGGGTGTGACATTTGACTAGTTCCGCAATTGTCGAAGTCATCAGGCCATAGGTGCCACTGGGTCCTAAAATTCTAGACCAGCCGCTTCCTTGGCTAAAGAGTCTGCAATGCGATTACCTTTACTCCTGTCATGCCCTTTAACCCACCCCAGGATAATGTTATTATCTACCGAGGCTTTGACTAAATCTTGGTGGCACTCTAGTACTAGCCCTGAGGTTATACGTTGTCTGTTCAAGGCTAATAGGGCTTGTCTGCTGTCAGAGCAGATTGTTATGTTTTTGCCAGAAATTCCTTTCTTGGTTATTTCTTTTGTGGCGATTGAGATACCAGCCAGTTCTGTTTGGACCACGCTGGTATTTCTTCCCATTCCCCACTTAATCCTTAGGCTTAGTGATCTGGAGTACACTCCACATCCTGAGCCTTCTTTGGTTTTTGAGCCGTCTGTATACTGTATACATCCGTATTGCATTTGTAGCATCTGACTCTGTGTTCTGCTTAATTTGTATTTTGTAGGGTTTATTAAACACAAAACTGGGTTCAATTGCATCACTTGTTGCCTGCAGCAGAGGTTGCGCAGTAAGCGCTTCCCGCCACAGGCCCAGCCTCAATTGACCCATTCCTACTTCGAGGTTCACACCAGTCGTGCGCAATCGTACCATGGCCATTAACGCAATCTCCTTAACGTACAGATCCAGAGGGGACAGACCCGTGATTAATTCCATTGCCGCGGCTGGTGTTGTTCTCATGGCTCCTGTGATGTTTAAACAAGCCAGTCGCTGTATTTGATATAATTTTTGGATGTCCGTTGCTTGTAGAACTTTCGGTCCCCATGCAATGGCTCCATACGTTAACATAGGTCTTATTATTGCAGTGCAGATCCAGGTGACCACACGGGGTGAAAGACCCCATGTACGTCCTACTGTCCTCCGACATTGCTCATAAGCCACGTATGCTCGTTTTGCTCTACTCTGTAGATGAGAGTTCCATGTTAGCTTCCTGTCGAGGATAGTACCAAGGTATTTCACCTTTTCAGAGAAGTTAAGTTTGCAGTTTGCTTTTGAAGATTTCGGGAGGTTTTAAGCCCGTTTAACTTCTTTTCCTGGCGAAAACGACCATCTTAGTCTTCTTGGGATTGATCGACAGTGAGTGTTCCTTACACCATTTTTCTATTGATTTAAGCCCATCCTGCGCTCTATCGCACAGTGTGTTTACACATGACTATGTCAACTGCGTATGCAATTGTGTAGAATCAATTTTTGGTAAGGTGATTAATCAGTGTATCCAGAACTATGTTCCAGAGAAGGGGTGATAAGACCCCTCCCTGTGGACATCCCCTCACTGTGATGTTTTCTACATTAATACTTATTGCTTTACTAGAGAGAGGTTGTTTTATCAAACGCTCCCTCGATATCTATGAATATACCCAGGGTGGATTCTTTGTTGTCCAATGATCTCTCGATTCTGCCAACCTTTCCGGAGTATATGCATGCTGATTTGGATGAAGTGGGTTGTGAACTAGTACTTCATCTCTTATGTACCGCTCACATAGCCTCTCCATGGTTTTTAAGAAAAACAATGTGAAACTAATTAGTCGAAATGCTTTTGGTAGGGTGTAGTCCATCCTACCTGGTTTGGGTATAAATACTACTCTTACTTCTCTCCACTTACTGGAAATATACCTCAGAGCTAGAGAGGCTCTGAATATTCCAACCAGGTGCGGCATACATTACAATTTGAATGTATGTCGTTAAAAAGACATGCCGCCCTTCGTGCGGACTTTATAACTTTTCCATAAATTATAATCATTTCAATTCTGTCTTGAAAAATGTAAAGCATTTTTACACTTATTACAGTAATCACCAAACAGCCCAACAGGTAGAACTGTATGCACAATACTACAATATCGTTTACATTTTGCCTGAAAACAGACACTTCTTACAGCAGAAGTAGCTAAAAAGGACGGCTATCTGTACACTTTCTGCGATGAGAATTAAAAATTCAATATTTTCTAAAGATAACTTTACTACCATCTACGTTTCGCTATTAAACTACTTTTTTATGTAAATTAATTGTAGTTAATGGCTAATGCTACCCCTAATAAAGGGTTGGAACGGTACCACTTAATATTCTTACCAGTTCTGGTCAAACCATATATCTCAGTATAGGCGTACTACGCTGTTTTTCGTGAAATGCTCATCAAAAAATAATAAGTCAGTGTACCATTGGAAGCAGAACTGAACGCTAATCAAAATGATGTGCCACTTGAACCCCTCCCCATTTAAAATTCCAAAGATAACATCTACCCCTTCTAGGGGGTTGAACCATGAGGGCTAGGAATAGTCCTTGAAAGTGTACCCCTTGACAATAAAATTGACCTATTTTTTCGATTCCTCATGTTGTTTACTGGAAGGAAGATATCAAGAGTGGGAAGTTTTCAAATTGACACCCTGTATGCATGCAATTCGGATGTGAATAATCCCTCCTCATAACTTTTGATCCAAGAAAATATCAAGATTGGATAAATTTCACGTAAGGATGGATCGTTTTCAGTACTTTTTGATAATAAACACAATAGTTTTGCCATCACTCGACGTCGAGAGATTTCCTACCATTTTTTTTACATGGAACGGAGGGGTATTCAATTCTCTAGCTGACATATTTTCAATTTTGGAAATCGGATCGACCGTTTTTTAATAATCAGCTGTCTTATATTCGTTTCAGAAATCTGCAACGATTCACAAAGCAATTTATTACATTACAAAGTGTTCCTGATGTAAATTTTTTTTTCTATCCACGAGTTACTGCCGAGTTACTGCCGTCATATATAAGTTGATTTACTAGACCCTCCTAAGGAACCGCTTGTCAATCGCTTTGAATAATTTTCATTTAGCAAATCAATCTGTTGTATGCGTTTTCAACTGACGTTATGTTTCAGCAAGATCAGGTACCTCTTCAGTATAGGCTGGTTCTAAAGTGGCTAGAAGACAATTATCGAAACCAGGTTACTTCACAAAGTTTCTCTATTAGTATCCATAATCGTTGTCGTGTGATATCTGGCCTCTAGTGCTAGTGTACTTATTCAGTAACAAAAGTTAACAGACCGTTGTTTTATTTTCAATCAATCATGCCTGGGAAGTTTTGACTTTTACTGCGAGAGAGATAGATTTATGAAAAGGAGCTACGAGTAATTCATTTGGCATTAAAAAAACCCTTTTTGCGAGTGACATGCTGATATTTAGCACCTATTATGTTATAGGCATATAGCATTTAGCAGCAATGATTCCAAATACGATGTCACCTACTAAGAACACAATCTTTCTGACAACAACAGCGACTCCAAATAACACTTTATTGTGATATTATTATTGAACACAAAACCGCAACACGTGTTTCATTATGGAATAGCTTCCTTAGGCATATGCATGATAACTATTTTAATAACCATAAATTGATTCAAAAACACACTTACAATTGACAGTTTACAAAACCAAGACACGTGTTTCGCTATACGAGGTTTTGTGAACTTTCAAGTAAAAATATCACAGTAAAGTGTGTTTTTTGATAAGTTATGAAGGATTTTCATAATGTATCGGTTAGTCTGGGTCACCGAAACTGATGTCCAAGGGCACCGAAAATTATGATCCGGGGCTCAATCAATTCGGAATGACCTCTAGCAATTTTTTGAAAAATTTCAAAAAGGTCTCGAAAGAATTGCAATAGTTATAAACAATTTAGTAAAAAAGGTCGTTTTGATTTTTTGCAAATATCTCGGAAAATATTGAAGATATCCGAAATTTAAAAAAAGATTCTTAATAAGGAGGAAATTTACTAAAAAAATTGCCACCTCCGGAACTCTATCACCAATATTTATAATTTTTATTAAGAGGCGAAAATAGCATTAAAAGCGGGCGATGCGCGTCTCGCACCCTGACCGATACGGTCCTTTGAACAATAAAAATTATTTTAACCCATTAAGAAAAAAAAATTACATACCTTCTACACACTTGAATACACGAAAATCCATATCTAATTTTAACAAGTTTAAAATTTACATAAAACTAAAAACCTTGAATTTTGTTCACTTCTTGGAGCTTTTCTTGAAAGCCTTCAAAAAGGATTCTCATTGAAAAAATTAAAAAGATATCATTTTCCACTTTGTCATTAATAATCAAAGACGTTAAAAACTGAAAAATTCAATTAAAGAAATAAAAAAATAATAATATTCAAATATTCGTATCCTTATTATTTAAACTTACATAAAAATGATTTTTATAATTTTTAGCTCTTTGTTTAAAAAATTGTTATGAACAAATGTATTGTGTATAAGATATTTTAATTTTTTTTTGGGGTTTTATTCAGTGACAAATAATATGATTTTTAAAAACGAAAGCGCTTCTTAAAAAATGTATTGTTCAAAAACGCATTTGTTGATTAAGAATTTTTTTTTGCTACTAAATATGAATATTAATTTTTTTTATTCATAATTTCTATTTCTGTTTGATATTCTGAAAAATTATTTCTTCAATTTATATTTTATTAAATAAACAATATGTTTTAAAGATTTTTTTTTTAATACTACCAGAAAAATAAAAAACAACCATATGTCCCTTTTTGTGTAAAAAAAATAATAAAACATTTGTAAAAAATAGAGAACAATTTTTTTACACAAAAAGTGGCACATGGTTGTTTTTCCTTTTTTTTTGGTGGTATTTGAAAAAAATATATCGTAAAAATCGATTTGTTTAAAACAAATTGTTTATCAAATAAATGGAGAGAATATAAATAAAAATAAGTTTTTTTCAGATTATCAAAGAGAAATAGAAATTATGATTTAGAAAAAAATCGTTCCTTAATTTTTATATTTAGTAGCAAAAACATTTTAACAAACGATTAAAATCATAATATTCATCATTGATGAAAATCCCCCCCAAAAAATTTCAGATATCTTATAAACAATACATTTATAACAATTTTCAACCAAATAGAGCTAAAAATTATGAAAAATCATTTTTATGTAACTTTGAATAACAAGAATAAGAATAAATTTGAATATTAAAAAAAAATCATCGCTTTAATGGAATTTTTCACTTTTTACCGTTTTTGATTATCAATAAGAGAGTGGAAAATTAAATTTTTTTAGTTTTCCAACGGGAATCTTTTCTGAAGGCTTTCGAGAAAAGCTCTAAGAAGTGAACAAAATTTTAGGTTTTGAGTTTAAAATTATCAGGGTTTTTATGTAAATTTAAAACTTTACAAAATGTCTTCCTATTTAAGGATCTTTTTTCAAATTTCGGATATTTTGAATAAATTCGGAGATATTTGCAAAAAACTAAACCCCTCTTTTTTTTACTAAATTGTTTATAACTTTAGCAATTTTTTCGAGCCCCTCCTTAAATTTATCAAAAAGTTGCTAGAGGTTATTCCGAATCGAATGAGCCTTGGATCATAATTTTCGGTGCCCTTGGACAGAAGTTCCAAAAAAAAGAATCCTGCGACCCAGAATACGGTCAGTTTTATCACATTTTGACCATAAATTGAATTTCAATTAGATGAAATCTAAGAGATAGTTACACACTGCGGCCACAAATATTTTTGTAGCTCAATTGTTTTCAGAGATACTTAGCATATAAACTAGTTTGAAATAACCGAAACAAGGCTGGTAAATAATAAATATCAAAGATCCTACAGTGGCATTTTCCATTTTCAATTATACAAACTGTGGATCACTCCCGTTAAATAAATATTTGAAACATTTCAGCCACCAGAAAGTTTAGTTTGAAAAGCTTCGAAACGAAAGCTCATCCATTAAAAATCAAGTCATCAAAACTCCATTCTACAAACATAAACTTTTCCAAGTATAAGTTTCGCAAAATACACGTTAATCAATGATTAATGTGAGAAGCAACAATCTGAAATTAATTGTACCCCCTGAATTATCAATGAGGCTTCAATTTACCTAACATGAATTATTTTATTACATATTCAGCAAGTAATAGGTCAAGATATCGTTTTCCTTTTATGTTGGAACACGACATTCTAGTGGAAATTATAACCTAAAATAATTATGATGGCTGGAATTATGGCTGACATGCAATATTCCTTATTGTAAATGTTAGGGAGACGATTAAAGATAGAATATGACGTGGTATTTATAATTTTCCCAGCAGTTACTGGTGTTCGGTGACAATGCTATCGAAAATATAATCATTTGCTTGACAAAAATTCGAAAATTGTGGATTTGTACTCATTTCAATCGATTAGACTTGGTGTACTCGAGACCAAACCCCTGAATATTTTTCAAAATATCACTTATTTTTTGAAATTATCCATCTACAAGCCTCGTGTTAATCAATGAATTTAACCCATATTTTCAATTTTTTTTCTGTAACTTAAAACGAGAGTACGAACGTATCCAGCCTCGAAAAATCCATTTGCAGCTGATGTTTGCAGCGAGGTCCTTCTGCTGGACGAACGGAAAGCATAAAGATTTTTCTTTGTGAGGAAACTTGTAGAAATGTCTGCCGGATATGATTAACTATCAACCGTGATGTTAGCCAGGAAAGTAGTTTTCCGGCAGACATTTTCCTATATTTTTTTTTGTTTGAAGGTTTGAAAGTTTGAAGGGTGCCTAGAAGATGACAGTACTACCAACTGTCGAAAGCGCTCGCAGATAATTTGTAGAAGATATAAAGCTTCAAATCCTTTTTGTACAATTTAATATATATATATATATATATATATATATATATATATATATATATATATATATATATATATATATATATATATATATATATATATATATATATATATATATATATATATATATATATATCCATATAACAATGTTTCAATGAATTCACCCAATCTAGCATTGATAGAATAATGTACTTTATACTTTAATCCAAATGTTATTATCCTACATTCACTTTAAAAAAAGCTGCACAGGTAAAAATTTCCAAAAATAATTCTTTACAAGTCAAAGTTGGTAACAGCTTTTATCACTAGAAACACTGACATATGTCTTGTCAACTATCTGTCAATCCTTCCAAATTAATGTTTTGTGAAATTTCGACATGTGACATTATTCTTCCTTCAAAATAATTTTAAACTGTAACGTTTTTCACAAATATTTTATCCAATATTAGACATCCTTTAACCATTATAAATGTATTGTATCAATGTTCATCCATCATGTTGTGTCCAATATTTTACATAACCATCGTAGCAACATTCTCAAAAAGTTGTAAGTCTAACCATTCATAATTATATATTAATATTACTTACACCCTCAAATTGTAGCATCCCTGATGATGGAAACAATTTATTAAATTTCCGAAAGCTTGGACAAAGTTTAAAGAGTACTCTTTCATTTGCTGCTTATCCCCATTATTTGTTGGTTCCATTCCTAATTAGTCAGCAACGATTACCTTCTCCTCCTCCTCTATATATATATATATATATATATATATATATATATATATATATATATATATATATATATATATATATATATATATATATAGGTAGTAAATTTCTTTGGAATGTTTTGGGATTGTTAGACGAATTTTCGGATTGTGTACGTTAGTTCAGAATTTCAGTTTTTTGCGTGAGTAGAAAGGTGTACCCGACGTGAATATGTTATAGAACATGCACGCCATAATATCATGAATGTTACTGAAGTTATTCCAACACCAAACCGTTTTTTTAACACCTCGATACGTGTTTCGATCACCACTTCAATAGGAAGATTGAAGTTTTGAACTTCTTATTGAAGATGTTCACTTGGTGATCGAAAAACGTGTCTATGTGATAAAATAACGGTTTGACTTCTATATTTATCCCAACACCAAACCATTATTTTAACACCTCGACACATGAGATGTTAAAAGATATCAATAGATTAAACATTAATCTTCCTGCTGAAGATGATCACTCGGTGATTGAAACACGTGTTGAGGTGTCAAAATAACGATTGGTTTGACTTAACACCTCGACACGTGTTTCAATCACCAAGTAATCATTTAATCGTCCTCTTGATGATGATCACTTGGTGATCGAAACACGTGTCGAGGTGTTGAAATAACGCTTAGTGTTGGGATGAAACTTCAGTAATATTCATTTCTACACCAAAAGTGAAGACATTTTTTAAAACATACCTGGTCTAATGAATGAAACTAAGTCAAAGCACCTCTTTTAGAAATGGACCACCTGAAAGAAACAAACATGCTTCAATAGATGACTCTAAAATACAAATAATTATTTCAATAATAGTATGATATAATAATAATAATATTTATTTACATTACATTAAAAGAAAAGGTATAGTAAAAGAAGACATTTAATGGTAAATAAATACATACTACCCTACAAGACAAGCCTTGGTAGTGTGAGTAAAACTTTACAAAAGTAATAGCTATTCATTCAATTATCCTAATAGGGGCTCTGGTCAAAGTAGACAAAATACAAAAAGGCGGACCTTGACTAGAGTGAAATTGTCTATGTAGATTCACAATCTCGAAATCATATAAGGAAAATTAAAAGAAAATATGAAATTGAAATATGAATTATAAAGTGTTAAAAATATAAAATATTGTTGTAAAAATTATATTCAAAATAGTGTTGTGAATATAAAATTTTAAAAATAGTGTTGTGAATATAAAATTAAGGATAATGTTGTATATATAAAATATCATGGAAAGAGTATCGGTAGTGCTGTTGATATAAAATTCAAATATGAAGTCTAAAGTCTATAAAATATAGAAAAAATAGTGTTTTATATATAAAATGTAAAATTGGTGTTGCAAATATAAAATTAAAAGTAATGTATATATAAAATATTATGGAAGAAGTTTTGAATGAAGAGAGAATAATGTTGTATATATTGAATATAAATACCAAGGAATCAGTAAGGAAAGAATACTTATATTATAGAGCAATAATTTCTGTGATTTTTTTTTTCAATTTGACTTTTTTTATAACAAACTAAAATATATGTTTTTTATATCAATATGGATGGAAAGGCGTGACTGGGCGCTTATCCATTCCTTAATTTTTGCTTTAAATAAATGATGGGAATTATATTCTTTCATTTCATGAGGAATCAAGCTATATAAGTAATTTGGGTCCCAAGTAGACATAACTTCTTTGTAGGGTGTTTTTTTCTGGTCTTGGTATAACAGAAGAATTGATTTTGTGACGTGTACTGTAGTTATGATTTATGGCTATCAGTGTATTTCTGTGAGTATGCTGTCGCATTACTGCTGATAGAAAATATAGTTGCCGAAGATCAAATAACTTCGTTTCGCGGTATAAGTCATTAGTGGGGTAAGTGTATGGTTTCTTAATAATCATTTTGATGAGCCACTTTTGTTTTTTTTCCAGTTGTTTGGTATAATTTTATAATGCCCAATCACTTTCATTTTTATTGCAGTTTCAGGCAGGTGAATACTGGAACTAGATTTGCACCTATATAAAATAGTCTGAGTTGGAACTCACAATCTGAACTCACAATTTGAAAAAGCCTTGGAGTCAGGGTTCGCCATGAAATAAAATAAAAATAGTTATTATTCCAATATAGACACGGAAAAAATTAAATATTTAAATGGAAATTGTTGGAAATTATTTTTATCAAAAATTAAATTTCTTTTTTTTTAATGGTGTTTTAGACGCCAATTTTTTGAACTTTTGAAATGGTCATTTTCTTAAGAAGTGAATTGTTGGAGAGTGAACAGTGGATAAAGCCGACACTGCACAGCAACCTTCACAATCACAGCAAAGTTGAAAATAACAAAAACAACTTATTTGCTTGCATGGGAATAATAACAAATCTGATTTGAATTCGCTGAAAACGCTGTTATTGATTTCAAAACGAGTGATATTAAAAAAATTATATCATATTTCAGGTATGTTTTGAATATCAATGAATGAATTATTCAATAAGGATTACAGAATTTTCTACCATATGTCCAAACCAATTTTTCATTCAGAATACATTACGAGAAAAAACAATGGAGATTTATTCTCGAGCAAGCTTCTATACGCCGTTTCGAAAATTCATTTTCTGATCACAAAATACCGAGTTTCGATTATGTAACGAAAGTATAATCTGATGATGCCACCGCAACTCTACCCAATTCAACTGGAACAAGTTTTTAATTGGAACATCACAGAAATATTATTGAGTTTGAAACTTATCTAGTAGGTACTGGGCCAGTGTAAAATGAATTTCTAGAAATATAAATAGAGAAAGAAATATTTGAAAACAAGTTCATTGGATATTTTTTCTTATTTTCAAAAACTAACCTTATTTCTTTTATGAAAAATATACTTGCTTTTTGTGGTATTTGGACAATTATACAGGGTGTAACTAAATAAGTGTAAAACATTTGAGGAGGTGATTCCTCTTCGAAAAAAAAATAGGATATTTCATATAAAGAAACTTCATTAGAGCATCCCTTGTCAAAATACAGCCCCTTAAAGGGGGTACATAAAATTTGTATAACAATTTTCTTCACAAGCACTAAAAAAGTTACAATATTGAAATTAACATGACGTTTTGTACTACCAAAAAAACACTTCAGCAGAAATTTATTTGGTTTACCCCATAGTTGTAAGGGGTGGAAAACGCAACCCCTAAAATTTATTTCCAATGTAACTTTTTGTCTTATTATTTGTTTACCATTTAAAAATTCATTTCCGATAGCCTGTTTCATTCTAAACAAAAAATGTCTCTTGCGTTTTTTTGCTCTTTGGTTTTTTGCCCAAAGTAAACCAGTTCGCAGCAAAAAATTATTTTACGAACAACTACAGAGATACATCGTCATAAATGCGAAAATACGAAACTCATCAATCTAGAGGTCGCTTTTAACGATAGTGACAATTAAATTGGTATGACGCTGTCAGTTTGTGAATTTTCGAAATTGAATTAATACTAATTGTGTGTTGTTATTCTTAATTTGTTACTTTAATAATTCACTTGTTATTAAAATGGCATACACAAATGAGGAGATGGCTGATATGCATTAATTACGTTTACGGTCTGTCGCAGAGGAATGGGTTAGAAGCTTCTACAAAATATGCTGAAACGTATCCTCAACGGCAGCATGATTCTCATATAATATTTGCTCGACTTCATCAACGATTACGAGATTATGGTTCATTCGACAAAAGAACGCAGGATTGTGGTCGCCATCGAGAAGTACGAACACCACAGCTTGAGGAAGCAGTACTTAATTTGATTGAAGAACAACCTACTATCAGTACTAGAAAGATTGCTTTCCAGCTAAATGTTGATCATATGACGGTATTTCGAATTTTAAAGAAACAACTCTTATACCCTTACCATCTGCAACGAGTACAGGCACTGTTATCGCGAGACTTTCCGAACCGTCTTGAATTTTGCAATTGGATGCTGGAAATGATTAGAAGAAATTGTGACTTTCTGAACACGATAGAATTCACAGACGCATGTAGTTTTTGTCGGGACAAGATTATTAATTTTCATAATTACCACATATGGGCTGATGCAAACCCTCACACTATTGTCGAAACCAATCATCAAGAACAGTTTTCTCTTAACGTGTGGCTCGGAGTTATTGGGGATGATTTAATTGGGCCTCATTATCTACCTCCTCGATTAAATGGTGAGGCATACGTTCAATTTTTAAGAGAAGTGCATCGAGTACTGCTGGAGGGCGTCAGAAAGGATATGTTTTTTATGCATGATAGGGCTCCCGCCCATTTTAGTCAAGTAGCACGTCAGCATTTAACTGAAACATATGCAAATCAGTGGATAGATCGAGGAGGACCACAGAACTGGCCCGCTCGATCCCCGGATCTCAATCCTCTCGATTTCTCTATTTGGGGTCATTTACAGCATTTGGTTTATCGTACTCCTGTTCGCGATGTAGAGGACTTAAGAAACCGCATCATCGATGCGTGCAGGGTAATCAGAGAGACTTTAGGAATATTTGAGCGAATATGTGGCTCAATGCGCCGACGTCTAGACGCATGCGTAATGTCTGAAGGTAGACATATTGAACATTTACTATGATTTCTACATGTGTGTTTTGTTATTAATAAATTAGTTTTGTTTATTACCTTTAATCGTTTAATGCAGGTACTAACTACAAAATAACAATAAATCCAGTTATGACGATGTATCTCTGTATTTTGTTCGTAAAATAATTTTTTGCTGAGAACTGGTTAATTTTGGGCAAAAAAACGCAAGAGACATTTTTTGTTAAGAATGAAACAGGCTATTGGAAATAAATTTTAGGGGTTGCGTTTTCCACCCCTTACAACCATAGGGAAAACCAAATAAATCACTGGCTAAGTGTCTTTTTGGTAGTACAAAACGTCAGGTTAATTTCAATATTGTAACTTTTTCAGTGCTTGTGAAAAAAATTGTTATACAAATTTTATGTACCCCCTTTAAGGGGCTGTATCTTAACAAGGGATGCTAAAATGAAGTTTCTTTATATCATCAGCTTAAAACAAGTACAGTTGTACCAGTTCCCAAAATAATATATACAAACGAGGCTATCAATTTCCGACCTATCAATACATTACCAAGCTTGGAAAAAGTACTTGAATTAGCTGTGTACGATCAAATTCTTGACTACATCAATACAAATAAACTTTTAATGGAATACCAATCAGGGTTTAGAGCTGGTCATTCCTGTGAAACTGCTCTTCAAGTAACACTATCCAAATGGAAAATTGATATGGATGCAAATAGGTACATTGTAGCAGTATTCCTCGATTTTAAACGAGCTTTCGAGACTATAGATATTTCAATTCTACTTATGAAACTACAGTACTATGGTTTGACTTGCAACGTTTTCAATTAGTTCTCTAGTTATTTAAATTAGTCAATAATGCATCTTCAGTTTTGGTGTGTCCGATATTGAAACGTTTAGCAAACTTCAAACTAATATATGATTCCGGAGAGGGAACCTGAAAATTAGCTACACAGCCCAAGGCAGCAGGCGCGCAAAGGAGGGTTACAAATAAGGCAGCAGGCGCGCGTGTTAATAAAAAATACTTTTTTCAAATGAAGAAATACATGTAAGGTGAGTTCGAATTATATCAAGCAGGTGCGTACAGCGTCATCTGCCCGCGAATAGATCAAGCAATAATGTCGATAATTCTATCCAGATCCCGAGCTTGAGAGTTACAAACAAAGAAACATACATACATACAAACAGGTGAAGCTAATAAAAGCGTGTTAAAAAACCAATTGTTTTCTTGCCGACGTTTCGAATTTAATTTAATTATTCTTCAAAAACTTATACAATTATTATCGTTTCAATTTTACAAGAAATAATGAATTCTTAATTAAATTACTCACCGAAAAGTAGTTTCTTCGTGTTAATTATATAACTATTTTAAAAACTGTCAGACATATTAGATTCATTGCAAAAAATAAAACGCATTGCAACAACCAAATTTTTGAGACAACACCAACACAAAAAGACGTGAAACAAAGGAAAGGCTTTATCTGTGATTCTGATAAGGTGGTGTCTGTTTTTGTATCAATGACAGAAAGAAAAAGAATGAAAAAAGGGAAAATTATTTGGGTATTTTACTTATGAAATCAAAATATGCATTATTAAGGCTGTCAACATCCCTTCTAGTGTTAACACTATCGCATTTGAGGATATGTATCATTTCGCTTAAACATTTTTTGGATAAATATGGTCGAACATCTGGAATAGTTGGATAAATCAATCAAAATAAAAAACTGTGTCCTTATTTTTTTTCATGTTCAACTAGGGCTGTGGGGTTTTTTATATATAGTTTCTTGGAGCCTCTCATGTGTATTAAATATCGTGTTTCAAGATACCGTCCAGTTTGACCAACATGGCATTTGTGACAGCTTTCATAGTTCAATTTTTTCACTATATTGGATTGTATGTCTTGTGGTGTTTTCATTTGAGAAGGCCACTTTAATTTGTTCTTCACTGAGTAGCATTCCAAGTGTATCAGATATATTTTCTACAAGTGGATTTTGTGATATTTGGATTTCACCCCTGTATTTTGGGAAGAGAAACTCCTTTCTTCAATTATTTTCCTAATAAGGGTGTTGTCATTGATAAAAAAAACATGGGTCATATGTGGTCTAAGTGCTGTGGTCCTACACTCACCCTCCCTACTCTACAGATACAGAACACGAAAAAATTACTATTCGGTAAGTAATTTAACGAAGAATTCATTATTTCTGAAACGATAATGTTTGTGGAAGGTATTTTAATGAAAATTCATTGTTACAGAGCCGTGAAGAAGAATTCAATTAAATTCGCAAACGTCGGCAAGAAAACAATTGTGTTTTTTTTTAAGAAAAATTGATTCTGTTACCCAACCAACCTTTCTATTAATTATTATTACTTTCCGTAAGTTACGCCGGTCGGACCCTATTCCCGAGGCAACCAACGGTTACTGATGCCGGTGATCATTGGATTTGAGAGTCATGTGCCCTGAGTGGATGCAGTGAGTCAAGAATGACAGCCTTCCGGCTAAGATTTCTGCCTTAGTGCGGCAGGCCAGTATGATTTTAAAATTTGAGAGTAGAGAGGGCATCATTCCACCAAGAACTCCAATAATCGAAACAACCATCTCAACAAAGTGGTTATGAAATGTTGCTGAATTGTTATTTATTTTGGTCGGTCGGTGCTTTGTTCACTCTCTCAGTGTAAGTAGATGGTTCGAGTCCCAGGCTGAACGCTCGACTTTCACTTGCTATCGTCCAACTCGTATTAGAAATCATACGATAAAAAATAAGACCTCGTTAGTCCTTAGCTGGCACAAGTTTCGACTTCTGAGGGTTGTCATTAGTAGGGATGTGATAGCTGGTTAACGGAAAACACATATTTTAAACATATTTTTTGTTATTTATTTCAATGAATAATTCAAAAATGAATTTATTCTATGATTCATCTGCAAACAATTTCATAGTATCAGTATACTACAATGGTTGATCAAAATGATAATTACTATATAGATAATAAGAATTCGTTCGTGTAATTACCGGCTGTAATCATCATTGTAAGAAGTGGTATTCCAATAGTTTTCTTTCTACCAATATAATTCAATATTCTACTCAAAATACAATGAATGATATAAACTGTAAACATCATTTCTGACTCATTTTGGCCCAATAACGGAATGGATATTCACATCTCAAGTATTTTTCCGCACTAATTGCAACTGCTATTACCGGTAGAAAATTACATTTTTTTTGTACCTGTTCATGAGCGATATTCGATAATGTTTCATAAAACGTTTGAAAATGTTCCGTTTCCGTGACAAACTTAACAGTAGATTTTGTGAAAATATATTCAAATGACCGGATTAAACGTTTTGTACCTACGACATCGATTTTAAATGGAGAAAGGAAATTGAATGAATATAAACAGTCGATAGCAAATTTTTGGGAAGCAACTCCTGGTGAAATAATAATTTCTTTCGATCTAACGAACGAAAACAAAAACCAAAAAACTATTGCAAAACTATGATTCGTCCACAAATGCATTTATGACGATATAAGTGGTGACGTACCATAACTATAAGATCCTAAACATTGTTTTTTGTGTCGTCCAACCGGAATGAAAACCAGAGTTGTACACCAAAAAACCGCCAAGAAAAGTAGCATTTGCGTTATTTGAACAACTTTGACAAGCATTTTGACAAATAGTCTTTGACTTGACTTCACTACGCGATTCCTAAGATTCCATTGACTGGGAGGAATTGAAAATTGGCAACCCGAAGAGGAATTAAAGACCGTGAAAACGACGGGTATGATCGTACCGGTATCGGTAGCAGCAATGAAAAAGAAGATGACATCTCATTTAATTCAGCACCCCACTCCAACTCGCTAGTGCTTATTCTCTACTTTAAATCAGTACTGCAGTTGACAAATAGTTGACAACAGAGCTACGATAGCGTTACAATGTTTTTCGGTGTGAATTGTTCAGTGTTGATTTAGTTTTCAGATTTTGAGATTAAATATAGTGAATAATATAAATATACATATTTGCTTTGAAGGAGTAGCTTTTTTACGTATAATGGAGATATCTATTATGAACTTCTTGTTCAAATTTCAACATTCCAACGTTGAGTCATCGACACTTAAAAAACGATATTCTCCTCAGAATTAACATATTCGTTTTCCATGCGAAGGTCAAGAACAGATTTCAACTATGTCTGACACGTTCACAACGTTATAATAAAACCTCCGTTATATCAATACAACGGCTACGCTTTCGAACTAGCAAGTATGCATACAATATCACCTCCATAATTTTTATCGACCTTTTTGGTAATTTGGTAAAATACCCGAAGTAAAATAAAGGAAGTTCATTCATCTCCTAAGGGCTAGATGGTAGAAGCAGATGACGGCCAACATTTGAGAAACAGAAAATTCTTTAGGTCAGAACCAACTAACGATCCAGATAATCAACCGTCGATCAAAAACATGGCTATCCAAAAATTATATCAAATACAGCGATTGGCTTGTTTAAACATCACAGGAGCCATGAGAACAACACCAACCGCGGCAATGGAATTAATTACTGCTCTGACCCCTCTGGATCTGTACTTCAAGGAGGTTGCGTTAATGGCAATGTTAGGATTGCACACGACTGGTGTAAACCTCGAAGTAGGAATGGGTCAACTGATGATGAGCCTATGGCGAGAAGCGCTTACTGCGCAACCTCTGCTGCAGGCAACCAGGGATGCAATTGAACCCAGGTTTGTGTTTAATAAACTCTACAAAATACTCTACAGAACACAGAGTCAGATGCTACAAATGCAATACGCATATATACAGACGCCTCAAAAACCAAAGAAGGCTCAGGATGTGTTTACTCCAGATCACTGGGGCCTAAGGATTAAAAAGGAATGGGAAGAAATACCAGCGTGGTCCAAACAGAACTGGCTGGTATCTCAATCGCTACAAAAGAAATGACCAGGAAAGCAATTTCTGGCCAAAACATAATAATCTGCACTGATAGTACCAGAGTACCACCAAGATTTAAGCAAAGCCTCGGTACATAATAACATTATCATGGGGTGGGTTAAAGGGCACGACAGTATTAAAGGTAATCGCATTGCCGACTCTTTAGCCAAAGAAGCGGCTGGAATAAGAATTTTAGGACCCAGTGGCACCTACGGCCTGATGACTTCGACAACTGCGGAACTTGCCAAACGTCACACCCATGCTCAATCCCTAAAGAGATAGGATGGAATCAAAGGACGCAGTCTTGCCAGGATCACCCTGGGCGATCCTGGGAAGCTGGCGCCGAAGAAATATCTGGCGATGACCAGGAAAAAACTACGCTTAACAGTAGGATTTCTGACTGGCCACTGTCAACTAAAGAAACACTTCCATAATATGGGGCTAGTGGACACACCTCTATGCAAGATGTGTGAACAGGAAGATTAAACTGTCCGGAGTTATCGTCAATAAGAGAGTGTGTGTTCGGCAAGTCTTGGCTTACACCTGCCGATATAATGGAGATGTTTCCTAGTGACCTGTCCACCTTCCTGGAAACGACAGGATGGACGATGACCTAGGAGGACAACTTCTCGGGAGGATGTACAATGAGTCACATGTGGCCTAAGTGCTGTGGGGCTACACTCACCATCCCTACTCTACAGATACAGAGATGAAATGAAGTGAAATGCTTTATTCAAACAGGATACATCCTAATATACAACAATGATAGTAATGTTAACAATAATAACATATAAATACAATAATACAAAAAAGATCTACTTATATTTGTTAATAAGTAGTCTTACCTACGATAATTGTAAATAAAAAAAAAAGATAAAAAATATCACATAATACCTTAATAGTCTCTTAAATGGTCTAATAAATTTCTTTTGAACAGAAAAAGACTGTTAGAAGACTTTACATTTTCAGGTAGACTGTTATACTTAATAAATCCTTTGAACATTAATGTTTTAGTGTTGAATGTTTTTGTTTGATTATTTACATACAAATTATTTTTTTATTCTAATATTTATACTGGTGGATTTGATTATTAAAAATTACAAATTTGTCAAAATATGAGGGAAGAAGGTTATGTAACATTTTGTAAATATAAATAATCGTTAAATTTGTAAGCCTACTTTCTATAGATAACCATTCTAGAGTATTTAACATTAAAGATATATGGGTACTCCTGTCACATCTCAATATAATCCTCATTGCGCGATTCTGTAGTTTTTGTAGTGTTCTCATTTTTTTCAAATCACTTGTGTATAGGAAAGTGGGACAATATTGAAAATGTGGTTGTATAATTGTCTTATATACAGTTATCCGTTCTTACATAGTTAAGTATTGGGATACTCTTGTGAAAACATATAATTACTTCAAATTTTTTTTCTGTATGTAAGTGGAATGGTTATTCATTGATAAATGATTGTCTAACATGAATCCCATATATTTGAATTCAGTAATGAGCTCAATTTTATCATTTTCTATTTTTATTTCAATTTGATTTAAATCTAATTATCTGTATTTAAACGGTGTAGTAAGTATCATAGCCTTTGTTTTGTTTACATTTAGCTTCAATTTATTAGTTTTTGAATATATAGCAACATTAGGCAATGCTTCATTCATTTTTTAGTAGCTTCATCAATATCTTTATCACTAACCGATACTAGGACATCATCAGCGAAATAATGTTCATATTCACATTCATTACATTTGCTGATATCATGAATGTAAATTAAGAATAGTAATGTCCCCAAAATACTTCCCAGCGGAACCCCGCAGGTGTTTCATATCGAATCCTTCGAATCTTTCCGTTAGAGAGAATATTTTTGAATTAATTACTAAAATGCGGGAAAACTTATGAACTGATAGGGACTTTGTACATTTTCTACTTTCCTTACACCTCGAACACGTTGGTTTTTCATCTCCATCCAGAGTTTTCTCTCGAATGTAAGCATTGTGAGAAACTCAATTGGCCAGTTTTTTGTGGTATTGGGAGGGACAAATCCCAGAAAAAATCGAAGGTTACTGATGAATGTACCCTTTATAGTGGATTTTATTTTGTGTTTTCATTTTTACTTTACATTTAAATTACTTTATATTACTGAATTTGTTTTTCAAGTAAAAAATGGTTCAAATATTATCGAACGATATTCATCACTTCATGCGTATTCAATCAATAAAAACATCGCTTCCATTCCGATAAAATATTCATTCCCGTTCTATAGACTACCGTTTAAGGAAAATATAAAATAATATAATACTACCCCTAATCACAGTGAATACAAAATAGAGAGTAATTGAAACGGAAAATTCACCAGTAATTCATTTGATGAGAAAGGAAGACTTTTGCCCGACACATAAGTAGGAAATTGCGTGCGACATCGGACTATTTTTACTCATCGGAAAAGCGGGCGGCGATGAGGAAAAGTGCCCCGCAAAGTTGTACAAAGTATCGGCGAGGGCAAGAGTTGTCGATTCAATACTGCCAACCAATAATCATTTCGGTCTTAAATAAATGATGAGCAGCCCGTACATTAAAAATGCACTAAGTTCGACCGGGAAAAAAGGCGTTTCTATTTGACGTTGTGATAGTCGGGTTGCTAAGATACCGATTGTCAAACACGCGATACAATCGTCAAGCGATGAGCGAAAGACATCACAGATTACGATGAATTTGACAAAATGGAAAAATAGAGGAATAAAACGATATATAATTCGAATGGATTCCTTTCCGATATCAATTTATTTTACGTTAAATGACAAAATAGTGAACAAATATTATCCAGAATTAAAATGCAATGATCATATAGGATGAAACAATATAAAGCACATTAGGAATCATTATCCTCTGAAAGTGGACCTGGAAATTGATAAGTTGTCTCAATGAAATATTATTACTGTTCAATATGTAATTTGAGCTAGTTTCAGGGATCTTAACTAAGACATTTTGATATTTTTCAAATGGAGGGAAAATCGACATAAACTGATAATTTCATTCAAATTTCAAGTTACTATTTTATTCGTTGATCACTTAACAATTTTTTGCTCATTTGTATTGAATATTTATTTGGGTTTTTACCTCGCGCACATGTATACTGATAATAATAATATGCTTTATTGCCATCAGGTCTTATTGACAAAGCTGCAAATTTTCATCAGTCATCATACACATGAGCATATATATACACACATAATATATATATATATATATATATATATTTTATATATATATATATATATATATATATAATATATATATTATATATATATATATTTATATATATATATATATATATATATAATATATATATATATATATATATATATATATACATATATACATATATACATATACATATATACTCAAACACATATAAAATTTATTAAAGATATCATACAATAAAAAATACCAAAAAAGTTTAAAATGTTCAAATGCAGTATACCATACTTTGTTCAATAAAACATAAAGTTGATAAAATAAATTAGAGAAAGCGGTCCTCATAGAACTCTTCTAAACTATAATAGGGTCTACCACATAATAAGTATTTTACTGATTTTCGAAATACACAGCTATTCTCTAAAATTTTCATATGGTCAGGTAAATGATTAAACATCTTGAGACCATTATAATATATAGAGTCTTTGACTAGAGTAAAGGCTGGTATGGGTAATCTTAGGTCGTTAGATTGACGAAGGGCATAACAATTGGAGTATCAATTTATGTTTGTTAATTAAACATAATGTTTTCTAAAATAAATATTCCAAAAACTGTCAAGATTTTATGTAATTCAAATAGGGCAAATTTGCAGGAGTCTCGACTTTTGGCATTACACATGAATCTTATACCCCTTTTCTGAATGATGAACACCGTCTGCATTTGAGTTTTGCAACATACTCCCCAGAAAGGAATTCCATACCTTAAATGTGACCCAACAACTGAGAAATAAGCCGATTTAGCGGCAGACAAAACAAGATCCTTATATGTTATTCTCACTGCTAAACACCCTGAAGCTAGCTTTTTATTGAGGGTTACAATTTGATCGGCAAATGTGAGTTTATTGTCAATTATTACCCCCAAAAATTTAGTACTAGGTCTGTTTTCAATTATCCTGTCCGCATCCTGTGTTGATAAACTGTCAATAAAGCAGCGGAGTGATATTAAATTTGTTTTGGAAACATTGAAAGACAACAGATTAGAGTCGCACCACTTTTTCATTTTTTTTTATATCTGCACTTATATTCTCGTGTAGATTACATAAAGTTTTATCACGCCACAATATTGTGATGTCATCAGCAAATAGGTCGAATTTACCTTTTATATCGATAGATGCTAAATAGTTTATGTATAGCAGGAAAAGTATCGGTCCCAGTATTTAACCTTGTGGTACGCCATTTTTTATTTCGCCTTCTGATGAGGATGATGAAGTTTTCACAATCTGACTTCTTCCTGTGAAATAATTTTCGAACCACTTGTGAGTAATTCCACGGATGCCATAGTGATATAGTTTTTTCAGCAGTATTCCATGATCTACACAGTCAAAGGCTTTAGAAAAGTCACAGAACACTGCTGCTGATGACTCTTTTTATTAATATTTCCATAAACGTCATATAACAAAGAAAAGATAGCATCATGGATGTTCTTTTTAGATTGAAAGCCGAACTGGTTGTTGCTTATGACACTATTATTATTTTTTAAAATTGTCAATCTTAATATAACCAGTTTCTCTATTAGCTTGCCTAGAGTGGGAATGAGACATATAGGACGGAAGTTTGAAGGATCACTGAGATCACCACCTTTATGCAATGGGATAACTATTGATTTTTTTAGGCAGGAAGGGAATGTTCCGGTCTTGAAGGATGAGTTTATTAGGAACGCTAGAGCATTTAATGTGATCAGGAAGGTTGAAGGTTGAAATGTGATCAGGAAGGTTGAAGGTTGAAAAGAATGATAATTGAAACTTCGTCTATTCCCGTGGCCTTTTTATTTTTAAAATATTGAATTATTTCTTTAAGCTCATTTGCATCAGTAGGGTGTGACATAAAGTTATCAGCGATCCATATATTCTCTAAATGAGAGATTAAGAGAAGTTGGTATGTTTTTTGTTAATTTTTCTGCTATAGAGCAATAGGAATTGTTCAGTATGTTTGCGTTTATTGGTATATCAACTTGATCTTTCCTTTGTTTTCCTCTAAAATCATTAATCATGGACCACATCTCTTTTGATTTATTGCTTGCTTGCAAAATTATCCTCTGATAGAAGGTTTTTTTCGAGCATTCAATTACTTTTCTATAAGTAGTTCTATATTTTTTAACATAGGTATGAAAATATATACTCTCCGTGAGTGATTTTTTTTATATAATTAAGTGGTAAAAAACATAGAAATTTTCATTTCTCTTTTCAGTATAATTTCTAATCAAATGCATAAGCATATTGAAATGGATATAGACATAAAAAAACATATATTTACAATGAGATTGGGTACCTATTTCTAAATAAACCTAGTCCCATTAAAATTGTTCGTTCACGAAAAAAATTATCGCTTGTTTTTTGCTTCAGTAGACCTATCTCCACTATTCCATTAGACTCATTAGAGCATCGAAGAACATTTAACACTGAATGGTATGCAATAATTTGTTTGCCAAAAGAAATACATTTTTTTTAGGATAAGTAATACCAACTGTCAGAGGTTTGTATTACAGTACACGGAAGTTTTGAATATCAAAGGTTTTGGCATGTTGAAATGTATATATGATCTTGTAGACCTTGAAATTATCCGAAAATTTTGTGCGGAAAATATACCTGTATATCAATCGAAATATATATATTTCCGTGGTCAGAAATCTGATAATTCAAAGTTCGGGTTGAACAGCGTCTTGTGTTTTTGTTAGTTGGACGTTTAGACTTCGATTTTAAAGTTATTTACAAGAAGCTATCACTTCACTGAGGTCTCAATCTGACTACTCCGCAGGTAGTGACACGCTGCAAGGGTTTTCTGACCTGACGCCGGGGCCTCAATCTGCCTACTCCCAGGTCTAGTTGTTGGTCTCAATCTGCCTGACGCTTAAAAGTGTATATCAAGTATGCGCCCTGGATAATTCTTACACAACGTGTAAACAATACATGGATTTTTTTTCAATCAAGACGCACTTGTTTGTGTAGGAATAAGTCAACTTATCGATCGATCAATTTCAACATATTTTATTTAACAAGCTGACAAGCGACAAAGATCGCGTGCATAAGAGGGGCCTAAGAATTCAACACGATATTTCTACTGTTGAAATTCATTCCTGGGCAAACCAACATTTCAAAGCTAAGAGACAAAAAACTATCACCAGAACCGGTATAGTCTCGATAATTTCCTGAATAAATTTGATCGCGATTCAATTCGCCTAATAGGATCACGAGTGTCAACAGAGCCTTCTCGGCATTCCATGAAATTACCTCGACGACAAAAACTCCTTCAATCAACAGATCGGAGCAGAACAAACGACAGAGCGAAATCGAGGATAATCGACAACTCCCGTTAAGTAAATTCAGACGAACTGTTAATTCAGCAGTTAATTTGGGATGATTTTGTTGCCGGAGATTCGTTGCCGGCGCCGGACATTCAGACACATTTACTTTCGACGTTGAAACTAATTATCCACGGGCGGCTGGATGGGATATATGGATATTTCTATTGCGGATGATATTTCTGCGCTTTGTTTCGAAGAGTAGAGGTATACATATTTCAAGAGCCATTCTGTCCGAAAAGAAACCAAAATATAGCGAACGAGAATAATACGAACTAGAGGATAATTGCCTTTTGATGAGTGAGCTTTATTTCTCGGGTAGTTTTTTAGTTGCATTGTGACTAAAGATTTTATGGGATGAACGGAAATGAAACAGAACCGATATAAGGCGATAAATATTTTTGTTTCTTTCGAAAATAACTTTTCTCACACCAGAACAAAACACTGTCGCTAGATGCGCGTTTTGCTGGTCAAGTTAGCATGGTCAGGAGTGGATTAATACTAGATCTTACGGATATCCTAATGCTTTTGTATTCATCCGGACGGACCATAACTTTACCCAAATATTGTGTTACATTGTTAATAATATTAATTACTATCTGTTATGATATTTAATCTTTACCTATTTGCTACCTATCACCATTACGAACGAGAGTGAACAATGGGCTATTTCTAAATGGTTTTCCTCGTTGTTCAAGTAACTCATTATACATTTTTCGATTTCGAAAATTTGAAAGGCACCAAAAAACCTGTTGTCATGCACCGGTCTTATCAATTTCAAACATTCCTCACTTATTCTGTGGCCGTTCTCTAAGACATGTTGAGCCACACTAGACTCCTCTGGTCTATGAAACCGAATATGTAAACATGTTCCGTATAGCGAACTATTACAGTCCGCTTAGTTTGACATTTTTTATCGCAATCCTCACAACTTATTTTGTGAATCACAAACTTTTTCTTCTCCCATGTCCCATGTAAAGTGCCTTTTTGGCAAACGTGTAAAATATCAGAATCAATATCAAAACTATGGTTGTAATCAAGAATGTGCTTAGAGAAAGAACTTTTAGTGTTAAAATTATCTAAGTGTAGGTTTCTGAAATTGATAATTAGTTTAACATGTTCAAGAACTCTTGTTTCAATTTTCCAACCATTTTGTCCGACATACTGAGCAGAACAATTTGGTTGTGAACATGAAATTCTTTAAACGCCTGATTTATGGGAGATTGGTACTCCATCTTTAGTATTGACTAACAATTTGGAAATATGATTCATAGTATAAAATGAAAAATTAATATAATTACAGTACTGTCTCAGACGTGACATATTTGCCAAAAAGGCACTTTACCTAATTTACTTGAAATTTTTGAAATCAACTCTGCTATTAATGACCCCAATGTTATATCTCTTAAAGAACAAGTACAGTTTGAATGACAAAAGTTTTTCAATTCTCCTAATTTCAACTGAATTTCCCCTTCCTTAATCTTCCACAAACATTTATCTTTGTAATAAGATGGCACGTATAGATGTTATTGGATCTGTTTGCTTAGAACACCAGTCGATATGTATGCGGGTTTCTTTCTCCTGTTGGTTCTGTGTTTGCTGATCTCTAGTCATTGTTCCATGTCATCTCGATTTTATCTCTTTATATATTGACAGTTGAATCTCATTCATTCCTTTCGAATATTTTCTTTATAAATTTTTTCATGTACAGTTTGATGATTTTGATGTTAATGAGTGACATGTGTCATTTTGTCCGTAGAGAAGATTTTTTTTTAAGTAAATCTACGTAAATCTTTTTAATTTACAGAATGGCAATATGCTCCGAAATTATAAGAGGACAAGTAATCGGCAATCATGGAGTCAAGAAGCGATGAAAAAAGCTATTGAAGGTGTTAAAGAGAAAAAAATGGGTTGGCTTCTGGCTTCTAAGACCTTCAAAGTGCCACAAGCTGCACTAAGGCGGCATGCTTTGGAACAAAATAAAACAGTTGCACCTGCAGCAAAAGGTTTAGGCCGATTTCAGCTAACATTTCCTCTTGAAATTGAGAGACAAATTGGTTGACATCAAGCTACTTGAAACTCGCATGTTTGGATTAACGCGTCCAAGAACTCGCTTTCGAATTGGCTGAAAAAAATGGCTTTTCACACAGTTTTGATAAAGATAAGGGTAACGCTGGCCAGGAGTGGCTAGATGGATTTTTAAAACGCCATAAAGACATATCTTTACGAAAACCGGAGCCTACCTCCGCAGCCAGAGCCCAAGCTTTTAATAGACCTCAAGTAAGAAAATTTTTCGATAACTATCAAGAATACATAGAAAAACACAAATTGAATGCAAACCGGATCTACAATGTGGACGAATCGGGGCTATCTATTGTCCAAAGACCTCAAAAGATCCTGGCTACCGCTGGCAGGGAGCAAGTAGGTACCATTACAAGCGCGGAGCGGGGATCTAATGTGACAGTTGTGTGTTGCATGAACGCAGCTGGGTCGTATGTACCTCCTTTCATGATTTTCCCAAGGAAAAATATGAAAAACGAGCTCATGGATGAAGCACCAACTGGTACGGTAGGAGTAGCTCAAGAAAGCGGGTGGATGACCAATAAAATTTTCGTGAAGTGGCTCCAGCATTTTCAAAGCTTTGTAATATCTAGTCATAATGATAAAGTCCTTCTTATTATCGATGGCCATGCCAGCCATAAGTCATTCGAAGCTTTGAACTTTGCCAAGGAGAATGGAATCGAAATTGTTTGTCTTCCTCCACACTGCACCCATCGTATGCAGCCTCTCGATGTGTGCTTTCATGGACCGCTCAAGACATATTTTAACCAAGAAATTTCTGTCTGGCTTAGAAATCATCCAGGAAGAGTGGTGACAGCTCTTCAGATCGGATATTTATTTAATCAAGCTAATGGAAAGACTGCTTCAGTTCAAAATGCATGCAATGGTTTCAAAAACACTGGACTATCGCCAGTTAATCCAGACATATTTCCAGATCACTTTTTTGAACCAGCTGAAACAACAAATATGCCAATAGCTTCCACAGCTGATAACTCAGACTCAAGCCAGGATCAGAACCTTCCATCGATGCCAATAGAACCGGAGGCTGGCGAGGAACAGAATAAGGCCCTGAATCTTCATCAAAGCCATCCACTAGTTCTTGTAAACCATTTACTTCATCGGATTCTTCAGACGCAATAGCAGTCACTAATGATATTCATAACACACTGACTGGCCCGTTAGACATTTCCCAACCATCCACAAGTTCATTTGCATCGACAAGTTCTTTAGCTGTTCCAGTTAATGTCATTTCTCCAGTTCCCAGTGGTGAATTTGTAAGTGGACAGGGTAAACGAAAGCCAAAGAAACGAACGACAACATTCCTATTTACGTCATCACCAAATATGGTAGAATTAAAGTACAAACGAGAGATTGCAGCTGAAAAACCAACTCGTAAAAGGAAACAAGCAGTTACTAAGTCTCTTTACATTGATGATGACTCAAATGAAGAGCGCTCTGATCAAGAAGACGAAGAAGATGATTGTGCCTGTATTTACTGCAACGATCTCTACTCACGTTCAAAGCCTGGTGAGGGGTGGTTGAGGTGCAGGCGGTGCAGTCGTTGGGTTCACGCAGCCTGTGCTGATTTGCCAAAGCGTACCAAAAATTTTGTTTGCGAATTGTGCAATTAATTTTTATTGTTATATCGTATTTTATCATTTTTGTTATGTTGATGGCTGTGTATGTCATTTAGTCCACACGACTAGTGTCGTTTTGTCCATACGGTATGGACAAAACGGATTTTTCTTGATCTTCATTTAATACTAAATATTTTTGTAAGTGTTGATTTTTCTGACAAAATCTATATGATTCCTGTTATTCAATTAATATAAGCAAAGTTGTAAGAAAAAAATATGTTCCTATTATGAATTAAAGTTATTGATGATTAATAAAACGATATGTCATTTTGGACGTACTTCCCCTATTACAAAATTCTGAACATTCAACAAATTGTGTGTATAGACAGGAAACAAGCAGGTCCCCAAAAACGAACCCTGTGGCACGCCTCATATCAGCTTTAAGTATTGTGAACTGTTTCCACCTATGGTAACCTTCTCTGATGGTCAGTAAGATACGATTTGAATGGTGTTATGCGAGGAGATTGATGAAATAACAATACAACATTCTCAATGGAGAATGATTCAATGGATTGAAAACTTTTTTTGAGGTAGATTAATGTTCATTTCAATTCTGTGCAATTAATCGTTGTAAAATTATGTAAAAGCTGGCCAACCTTCAACTTTTTCATTGTCTTTGAAGAGGAGATAATAATATAATAGAAACAGGAGGGTATTTCTACGTAATTATCAAAAATAACATCATGGAAAAAGAACTAGGTCAAATTCAATTTTCTGAATAGAGCGGCAAAATATAATACAATGCGTTAGAAGAACCCACTGCGATTGATTGGGTGAATTCATGTGCCCACACACGCATTAGCTATTTGTGAGATGGAAATCAATAGTAAATTATGCTCATTTTAATGAAATCGTGACACACTTGTAACATGACCAAGCATAACAATAGAATATTGCGGAGTCATAAATCACTTCAAGAGATCATGACATTTTCTCTGTAACAAAGCAAAATATCCACCAAATATTTTATTGAATCGAAATATCCTAAAAAGATTTTAGGAGACTTCAAAAAGGTGTAGTTCAAAACACGATATAGTGCCCCTATCTTCCAGCAGTTCCCCTTTAATAAAATAGTTTAAGATCTAACTAATTTTGTTATTCAATAATCATTTCTGATTATTTATATATATATATATATATATATATATATATATATATATATATATATATATATATATATATATATATATATATATATATATATATATATATATATTATATATTATATATATATATAGTCTTTTTCAACTAAAATCACTTTTTTATTCCTTTTTTGCCAGTCTTCCTCGGTAATAATAGATACTTCTTCTCTAATTTTGGAAAATTATTTTTACGCCTGATGCTTTGATTCAATTTTCTCCAAATCCACTCGATGGGATTGAAAACATAAAAATAGGGGGAAGTCTCAATATGGTGTGTCCATACTTTTCAGCAATACTCTCAAGGGCATACACTTTTTCAAATGTTTTTGTCTGTAAAACTTCAAGTAGTTGGTTTTTGGTATAGTTATCTTCAAAATACAAATTGCTATCCATTAAAAAACTTTGTATTTCATCTTTCCTCGAATTTTTATTCGGTACTTTGATAAGCTGTCGCGAATGATAGGAAGCGTTGACAAGAACTATTACAGTATTCGCATCCAAATTTGGGATCAATGTGTTTTCAAACCATTCTTCAAAAATATTAGCTTACATGTTCTTATGATAGTCAACATTGCAGTCCTCAAGTTTTTTCCACATAATTTCAAAGAATTCGAAACCCATCCTTTACTTCCTCCGAAATGCACAATGATTAGTCGCGAACCTTTGTTTGCAGGAATGTTAGGCGTACACATTCTCGAACCATCAGTCCACCCTTTCGTAACTGTGTCGTGAGTGTCATACCAAGTTTCGTCCAAATAGAAAATTTGCCGTTGTTCTTGTCTATATTTAGTTGTTTGTTCTAAGTATTTGTTATGCAATTCAACTATTCTTCTGCTTTCCATAACTGCTTGACGTTTGTTTATTATTTTAAATCGAAATCCTAGTTTCTTTATCCAATTCTGAAAAGTTTTGTTTTGTCACAGCAGCTCACGTTATGGCCGGAAGAATTCAATTTCTTCCTTATGATTTCAATTGTAGGAATCTCATTGCTTTTGTAACAGTCGTATATTGTTTTTCTAATGATTTTATTAGATGAACATCTAAAGGTTTTGGTAATCCCGCATCAAATCGCGTCTTGCGTTCATAAGGTTTGTTTTTAACAATTTTACGTACTTTCAAAAACTACATCTCACGATTTGATCTCCACAAACTTTGTGGACATCAAATCGTGAGGTGTAGTTTTTGAAATTACTATAGATCTTCATCAAGTAACAGCCAAATCAATCAGAAAAAAAAACGTACAGTTGAGAAAGGAATTTCGATCAAATCTGATGTTGCTTGTAATAGTTTTTTTCCTTGAAACCAAACTTGATATGTAGATTCTCATATACATTGAAACATACTCTCTGTGTTTCAATATTCAAATGCTTCTGAATCTTATTCACTGGTATCTTTTTTTCGCATTGTTCACCATCGCTATTGGAACCACAACACATAGAAAAAGTCTGCGTTGTTATCACACTTGTTATTACTATTTGTACTTGTCCAAAGACGCCACATTTTGAACAAATAACAAAAACTTTAAGTAATTATAACTTCACCAAAATCGAATTTCAACACTCAAATCGCGGTCAGTTCCTGTACTGAACATTGACAACATGACTTTTCTAACCATCCTCACATTCTATTGGTCACCTTAACATGACTTCAAATTTAATTTTATGACTCTTTAGCCAATCATAAAACTCGTTTAGTAAAAATTATCCAATACGAACCGTCAATTCTTCAGTCCACGTGGACTAATTCGTAGCGGCATTATTTCTTTGTATTGGTTTTTTTTGACCTTTGAGTTCGCCGAAGCTTCAAGAATTACTATATCGGTTACTTCGACTATACACTGAGTAATTTAATGAATCCCTTGAGTTTACATATTTACTTATGATTTAAAATATTACTTATATGCAGTAATTATGATACAAAGTCCATGCTAGTGTGAATTTGTGATTATCTTAGTCAAAAGCAACTAGTCTGTTACAAACGTAACACAATGGGAAAAAAATCAAATTTTATGCGAACTAACGGCTGCCCCGGCTTCGCATGGGTAACATCGACATATGCAAAAACATTAAGGAACCATAAACACAAACCTTCCTCTTGAATAATTCCGTCTACTGATACAAACTGTATGAAAATACGTTTGAATTTATCGCGTTCAGGAGCCTTGGTTTCAAATCAGATTACCTTTCACATCCAGAGGAAAATCGGTGGTATCTCTCTAATTTACTTTCAAAACCGAAACATCCCATTTTTCTCCCGATGTGGAAGTTCTGATTTGAAAATAAGGCCCCAGACAGATAGACGCGGCGGAGAGTTTTTGTTTTATAATATGTAATGATATGGCATGAAAATAAATATAGGCAAGGATTGACGTAGTAAGATATTACCGTTCACAATCTTACAAACTCGCATTAGATAACAACAATAACATACATGAATATTTGTTTACTGAAGATCAAATCTGCGGTATGCAGACGTATGAGAGAAAAACTAAATTGAAAAAATGTTATCCGACCGGGATTCGAAACCGACTCTCCTATTTCTCTAGATAGGCGCATTAACCAACTACGCTACGGAGCCACCAAGCCAATCTTGCGTAGGGACTTCCGAACTTTGACAATTATAACGGCCATCTTGTTGAAGCTCTACTGTCAAATTAGTTGTCATTTATTCAGTATGTTTTGCCGAATCACCGTGGACTGATAAAGCTTTCAACAGCACGTGAAAATAATGATTTTTTGTATCAAAATGGGTGTTCGGTTCGAGCACCATACCATCCGCGCGCTTCGCATATTTTACGGTCCCCATAAACGTCCTACTGAGAGGACTATTCGCTATGTGGTGGATACATTTTACTCGATTGATCAACACCCGTACGTCGACGAAACGCAAGATCTGCTAAAAACATCGCCGCTGTCTGTGAAAGTGTGCAGGAGAATCCGAGAGTCGATTTTCTCGTCGCTCACCAGAACTCGGCCTTTTGTAGACCACAACTTGTCGAATTTTGCATCTTGATTTGTGATTATATGATGCACTGTTTGGAACCTTTGGTGTAGTAATGAATATTACTGGAGTTTTTTCCCCAACACCAAATCGTTATTTTTAACACTTCGACACGTGTTTCGATCACCAAGTGATCATCCTCAAAGAGGAAGATTAAAACTAGAAACTAACGCGAAGCTCCTATTTATGCTATATGATATCCCATACAGGTAAACCATCCAGGTGTACCACCCATATAGGTATACCAACCTAAATTGATTTTACAATTTTTCCTTATCTATTATTTTACAATATATGTTCAACTGTTATCGCTGTGTAAATAACAATTTTCATCTATATAAAATGTATTTCACAATATTGCCTATCTAAATTTATTTTTGCAATGTGTCCTTATGTAGTAATCAGTAAACCCAACTATATTATTTTAACAAGCTATATAGTATGCCCTTTGGTTAGGTTGGTATACCTGTATGGGTGGTACACCTGGATGGTTTACCCGTATGGGATATCATATAGCATAAATAAGGTTAGCTTCGCGTTAGTTTCTAGTTTTAATCTTCCTTTTTGAAGATGATAACTTGGTGATCGAAACACGTGTCGAGGTGTTAAAAATAACGATTTGGTGTTGGGGAAAAAACTTCAGTAATATCCAGAAACTGAAGGTGAATGACCATAGACAACGACGTGTTTTCGCTAAATGAGCTCTGAAGCTGTTGGCACACTTTGTTTTATTTAAATTTGAAGATAGGAAGCGCTTAATAATGCCCTATATTACAGACGCTAATGTCTCTTGTAATTATTTCAATTCGGCTTATTTCATGCATTGAGGTTTATGTTATGAAATCCTGATGATGTTTCTAGATGTGAGTCATTCTAGAATAAAATAAATAAATTTTCAAATGCATAAAGTTCAATTGTTAACTTCATCACAATCAACAAATTTCATTCTCATCGGCCTAATACTACAAGAGCCTGAATTGAAGATGTAAATCGGCAGTCATTCTGCTTGGTGGCTTCGTTAGTGTAGTTGGTTAATGTGCTTGCCAAGAGAATACAGGAGCAGGGTTCGGATCCCGGTTGGGTCACATTTTTTCAATTTAGTTTTTCATTCATATCTCTGCATACCGCAAATTCAATCTCTCCTATTATATTTCAGGCGCTAAAGTCACTTATATTTGTTTACCATTATGACGCATTTAGTGTAAAAACAATTAAAGTTTGGTGTAGTGTCTGAAGAACTTTCGACGTTATTTCATCAATTACATGGGGCTTTTCAGTTAAAAATTATTTATGGTCGTACAAACCTTCCGATCAACGGCGTTGATCAGAGCAGAGAAAAAAAATTGAGTTAATAAATTGTATGTAAAAGTCAACTTATACATACTGTCGAACAAATAAAATATGAATTTTATGTACACAAAATAATGAGTTGTTCGGGATGAAAATTTATTTTTCCTTCAATGCGTTCCCCACAACTGGAAGCGATCTGGTGCTGCCTACCTCAATCCGTCACTGCTCATAACGATCTTTATCTTTTAGAAAAATTGAATTTTTATACATGAATTTTTCAGGTATAGTATAAGAATATGTGTTGAGCCTAATGGCGAATGAACAAATATGTACAACGAATTTCATTCGCCATTACGCGAATCAAATTCAAATTTTTACATACATTCATGAATTGGAAAATACATTGAAGACAGGTTGCCAGTCAAGAAGTGGCTGCCAATATTTTTATTTAAAAAAATCAAGCTACTAAAATACTTCATGGAGTAAGAGCCGGGTCAATCCCTCTACGAAACCCTTCATTACTTGGAAGGATCGATTGCAGCTTGAGAAATGGTTCTGAAGCAGATTCTGTGAAACTTGTTCTCTGTAATTAATCAATAAACAGTTGTCCTGAAAATCTATGAAAAAAATTGTATTGGATAATTTAGGAAACATTAGCTACATGAATAGCATTTTACAAGTATTGTTCATGACGAGCTTTTAACGATGAACGAGAACAAGAATGTTTTCTACTTATTCACCAAATTAAGACAACTGTTCATGCAGCTGCAGTTTCGTAAGAATGTATCATCTCCATATACGCAAAGTTTCACGGATGCGTATTAAGATTTTTACCTTAGTAAGGTGACCAGAGGAAAGTTGCAACCTCAGCATATGAATTTTTATAAATATTGAGGTAGGTCAAGATCAACAGAAAGTATTGAGAAATTCATTCAGAAACGGTTCCAGAGCATTTTTAAGAATGCAGCGCATCTGGGTGGCAGTATAATGTAAGTTTTTTGGTGATTCTTTGTATCTTTCTTAACTATTTTATTAACTACCCTTAGCATAATTTTTTCGTTTTCATCATAATAAATAATTTATTCAATTTTAAATTAGTTTTCATTATTTGGATGAAAGAGGTTGGTTGAAACAGCGATAAATCCTCTAGTGATGAGCAAAGCGAGTACTGAGTTACAACAATACAATAAAACTCTTACATTTATTCTTCAAACTCCAATCTGAAATGTTATTAATATCATTTTGCTGATATGGGCAATTTCGGACTGTTTAGACTGATTTGAAGAGTTTAAAATCATCGGAAAAAAAAGACAATCTTTATATTTCAGAACTGACGGTAATTCATTAATGAAAATTATGAACAGTAGTGGACCTAGATTCGATCCTTGTGGTACACCTGATCTAGCTGGAAATGTATCTGAAATTTTTCAGTTATGTTAAACAATGAAAAACCGATTTTGAAGATAATTCTCCGATAGTTCTAATTTTTTTTTCATATTTACTCAATTATTATGAAATTTGTTTTCAGACTTCTTATACTTTATTTGGTTTCCCTATAAAGATAAGCTGAAGAAGTTTTACTTCAGTCGTGTGGTTCAAAGCAGACTGGCTTTTTTTAATTAAAAATATTTGCGGCCACATTTTGACTAGCACCCTGTCGTAAACGTATTCTTCTATTCACAAATGTATGTAAAAATCTGAGTTTGGTTAACTACGCTATGGACGTAGTGATTCTGCAGCTGGGTCCTAAACTAAAACAATTTCGCTCCGATAGGTTTGTTTGGGGTTAAAATGGATACCAATATGTCTTGGCACAATCATGCCGATGCAATTGGAAAGGCTTCTTCTCAAAAGCTTTAATACTGTTCCGAACTAAAAAACTGTGCACAACTCAACAACTTTTGATGCTTCATAGACCTTCTTTCTGAAGTATGGAGCTCCGCTCCCAAACATACCCCGAAGCTGCTGGATTCCATCCCGAGAAGAACCATCCGCCTGATTGGAGACGCGAACATCACTTGCAACCTTGATAGCCTGGAACATCAGGGAAAGGATGGGGATCTGCCTCTCTTCCATAGATACTTTCACGGGAATTGTTCAAGTGACTTAGCACATTTGATTCCACCAAGGGCGGTACATATCAGAAATACGCCACGGACTGTGGCTGCTCATCGTTTTGAGGTTCAACTCAGTACACCTTGAACTACTCTGATTAAGAACTCTTTCATTTGGAATAAACTTTCTGAGAACGTTTTTTCAAATGGATTTAATCTCCAGCGATTCAAAAATCGCTACCTTCGCACAGCCACGGCTTTTAGAGCATCTCAAGGATTTTCCTGTAGTGCTTGTATTTTGTCCATGAAAAAAATTAATAAAAAGATCTAGCCGTCTGCCATAAAACTGAGATAAGTCAGTATTTTCTGGTAAAATATGAAATCGAAATTATTTATCAAAAAAAAGAAAGTGAAAAAGCTTACACTGGTATTAATTACTATAAAACAAAATAAATGATAATCAACACTGAAATGGGAACAATTTGAAAAATAAATGGAAATGCCTTATTTCTGTAACATTTATTGACGAAAATATATCAACAGAACAGTATCTAATTCCACTGTTTTCCTTAACTGTTATTCACACTATATCAGACAGATACACACTCCAGAGAAAATAAGAATACAAACTCTTAAAATAAAAACTGTTTAACAAGTATAATAAAGTGAGCCCATGATTCTAGAAATACTGTAACATGATTACCCCTAGGATCTAATGACTTGTACAATGAAATCAACCCATAGGAGTTAGCTGCCCCTGATTAAGTAATTTCTCCACTGCAGCGTTGATATCTCCGAAAGTAGAGATAAGAGCTTGCAAATTGATCTCTCTGTTGAGGAATCCCATAGCAGCCAGTTGCTCCAGCTGTGCCTGGTACCTCTGCTCAGGTGGCAAAGTATTATCTGTGTTTGCTGCCATACTACCCACCATCCTAGACATGAATTCTGAAAACGCGTCTCTAGGCAAACCTGAAGAAGGGTTTCGTGTCCCATCGGCTGGCTCAGTTGGAGCAGTACTGGTACTATTTGGCACTTCCTGGGGAGCTGGAGGCGGAGCAAATGTATGTATGAGACTAGGCGCAGACTGCCTCAAAGTCTCCATGCCTTGCTGAATCTGCATTATGGCGTCTAAAGCTTGGGGATTCGTCATGAGATTCTGCACTTCAGGATTCTGCATTTGTTGCATAAATTGAGGCATCATGTTCCTCATTTGAGCTTGAAGAACGGGATTATTGGTGATCAATGGGTTCTGAGCAAGCAGCGCGTTTGCTATATTAGGATCAGCCGTCATAGCCTCTAGGACCGATTGAGTGTACGGGGCTTGGAGCATGTTTTGAACTAAGGTAGGATTTTCTGACAACTGCTGCAGCAAACTCGCTAGTGGGGGAGGATTTAGTACTCCGCGAGCAGGAGTAGTTTGTGCACTAGCTTGGAATTGAGCAGCCATTGAGGACAGCATCGGTTCTTGAAGATTCTGGAACATATTCGGGATTGGATTGGTGGCGGGAAGAGGGGAACTAGGATCCAATCCCAATGACCTTTCGTGACTTCTCAACAGCTCCTGGAGCATTGAGGGATTGCGCGCTAACTCGGCTGTTTGACGAAGGAGCTCCGGATTGTTCAAAGTTTGGCTAATCTCTGGATACCTGTAACGTGAATAGAATATTTCTGATTAGAGGATGACCAGCCAGGATGACAAGTATAAGTACAATCCCTACATTTTAGGTTAGTTCCAGTACGTTATAGGACAGCACATCTTATTAGACGTTTTTACATTTTAACGAAGAGCTATACAGTAGAATAGTTCGATTCATTTATGTTTCGGTAGTGGGAAAAACACACTGAACTTTTTTTCTATATAAGTTTCACTCCACAGAAGTATAACTTAATCAAATAAAATCTGGATTACAGAAAATGACAAAACAAAATAGCATATCAACTTATTGGGTAATAGATTAAACCCAATCGTTTGCAGTCGTTCACAAAAATTTACTTCATATTTCAGAAGTTCAGAATTTTGGTGAGTAAAATAACATTATCCCATGTTATTGCAAAAATGTTTCGAGGAAATTTGTGCAGCGTTTTTGAACCAAAGTTAAATAAAAATTAAAAGTAATTGAAGTGGAACGAATTCATCATAATGAAATTATAATACTTATAATAATAAGTTCTATTGAACAAAAAAATGCGTATTCCTGGTTCATACGACATTTTCATTTTACCAAAAAATTGTTTTGTTACTTGTGAAATATACATTAAATATTCTAAGAATGAGATATTTGTATTTTTGATACTTTTTTGGTCCTTTTTAGAGTACTTATCTGAGAGTTTATAAGTTTTGACAACAATTAACATTTTTTGGCTTTCAGTTTACAGAAATCAATAAAATATTTTATAAAAATGAATATAATTTATCGAATATTTATATATTTTGGTCAATTCTATGTTTTACCAGCGATTCATCTAGGTTTGTACGGGTGCAATTTAGAGCTGGAATTTTATCGCCGATATGTTTCAATTCCACAGTTTTTAATACTCATTGAAAGTTAAAAAAAGCTTCGGCTTGAATAATTTGAAAAGATGTACATAATCAATCTTCATTAGGAACATATCCAAACATACAGATATAATCATCTTTTGATTTTTCTCGTGTTTGATTGACTAATATGTACCAAAAGCGGTTAGCTTTTCATAGGTGAAAACATTCTCAAAATCAAATAGTAGTTTCCGAGTTTCGTTAATTACAAACAAATATATAAGAAATCGAATCACTTCTTTTTATATCAGTTTCAATGTCTAAACGGTCACAAACAAAACTGCCACCACGAGTGTTTTTCATGATGGGCTAATTTTAATGGTTTCTCAAGTCTTTTATCTGGGACATATTCTGCAAAAAACAAGTTTCAATTCGAAAATCTATTTTTTCACATCTCACATGATAAATGAGTAAGCATTACGTTCCATTTTGGATTGAGTATTTTTCGGGTTCACACATCGATGACACATCGATGATTCTAAACATATATTAATGAATATCACTGCAATTTTACTAAACTGAGCTTTTATTAATGTCGTGTGTGTGAATTTGGACAAACTATAGCCTTCAGGTAAACTAATTTATGTTTTCAACTATGCACCTGTGAATAAATTTTTTATTCCCTTTCAAATATCATTTTTACGGATATATTAAACTGCAACTATAACTGCATTCAGAGATTTGATTGACCTCTGAAATTTTTCTCAATTAGAATGACTGAAATATCCTTTAAGATATATTGAACTTCAACCATTAATTAAAATAGTATGAATATCATTCGATTCTGTACATTATTTTGAACCCCTCAAGTTGTCATCCTGAATAATTTCAATTTTTTCTTAATAACCAGATAAGCCACTCAATTTTTCAGGCAATATAGGAAAGTTTTGTCTAATTTCCACTGAACATAAGCAGAAAATAGGCAAAAGCTATTTTGTCCATCCAATATGTAGTGTTAATTTCCACAAAAAGAATAGGTCATTAATAGAACACATTTTCAAGGAGATAAAAGCGACAAATAAAATAGAACGGTTGTTTAACAATTAGGAAAATATTTTTTGAAAACTGTAGGTACATACGAGGGTGATCTGAAAGGTGTCCGACCTACCAAAGATACAAGACATTTTTTCAGATTTTATTTTTTCAACATAGCCTCGTTTTAACTCTATACACTTCTCCCAGCGATGCTCCCATCTCTGTGACCAGTCCAAATAGAACTCGGCATTGTTCACGAAGGTCTTTGCCCCTTCATTTGACAAAATCTGTCCTTCGAGCGAAATTTTTAGATAAGAGAACAAAAAGAAGTCGCTTGGGACTAGATCTGGTGACTAAGGCGGATGGTCAAGCAGTTCAAACAGTAATTCGTGGATTTTCGCTATGGCAACCGCTCAGGCGTGAGACGGTGTGTTAATCAACAAGTTTTGCTTTCAACTTGTCAAGTAATGATGCGTAGTATTCTTATGTAACCGGTTTTCCTTTTTGAAGATATTCGATTGAAATAATACCACGACTACCCCAAAATCATAGAAAGATTCATTTCTCTTTTCTTCAAAAAACTGTTGTCATCACTTGTCCAGCAGAAAAAAACAGTTTCTGTTTTTTTGGTGTCGCTTCCCTATTTTGAAGTCCACTGTTTGGACTATTTTTGTTTTGGGCGTATAATGCTATATCCCAGTTTCATCTACAGTAATTATTCGTCGACAAAACTCTGATTTGTTGCGCCTTAACTGCGCCAACAGAGCGTTGTTCATTCGAACAAGTTTTTGGTCTAACGTGAGTAAACGCGACACCAAACGCATGGACAGCTTTCTCATGCCTAAAGGTTGATTTATTACATGACAAACTAGTTTTGTGACATGTTCATTACCTCTGCTATCTCTTTGACTTCTGCTGTTGTCTAGTACCATTTGGTGAACTTTGGCGATATTCTCGTCGGTTGCAGTTTCTGAACGTTCCGAACGTTCATAGTCTCCCAACCTCTTACATCCACGTTTAAATTCAGCTGCCCAAAATTAACTGTGGTAAATAATGGTGCAGAGTCCCCATACACAGAATTCAACTCATCTTTTTTGAGTAACTTTGTTGAGTAACTATCAATAGATGAACAACGAAATTCACTAGTTTTTATTTACAAGTGCTGCTATCTTTATGTTGAGTTCGGGAACTTTTCAGACCACCCAAACTGTTAGACGGATTGGCTGTCCTTGTTCATCTTTCACTGCTTGAACCACTGTGCATGCTGTTTTTGGCGTCTACTTTGACTTGGGATGTGAGGGTTGAGCAAACCGGCCATCGGATGCCTTCTTCCACGTAGCCCAGCTGGATACGGGAATTACAAAATCACTTGTGATTATGTTATTCCCTAACTGAATGGCATCCCAACGATAACTTAATCCTAAGGTGTGTGTAAACTTGGAAAAAAATTCTGGCGCTGAGTCTACAGAGGAGACTCCCTGTAAACTTAGATCAGGAGCGAGTCTGCAGAGAAGATGGATGTTGAGTTTACGACTACCAATGATCTCCCTGTAAATTTAATTCAGGAGCGAGTCTATAGAGGAGATGGATGTCGAGTTTACGACTCCAACTGACCTCCCCGTAAATTTAGATCGGCCCTGTTGGGGACCGAATCAGGTTTTCAGAGTTCGGCAGAGCCGTACTCTCACCATCTGACCTGAAAGACCACTCACCATACAAACTAATCGGCTTCGTTAAGAAGCTGGATTTATTTGGTCGAGTGTGAATAGGTGTGAGCCACAATAAACCCTTGCGGGTTGCGGGGTTTCCATAAGAAATGGCTTAGAACTCCAATATTTATATTACTGTTAGTTATGGATTGGCATCAAGTATAGGCCAATTCCATCGTACACCCTCGTATTGTCTTCATTGCTTCTTCTACACCTTATAAAAAAAATTAATTGAAAAAACAGCTATTTTTTTAATTTTATTCTCCTGCAAGATTTCTAAGAATATCCTAGAAACTTTGTGACATGCGATTATAATTATTCTTAGGTGTTCAATCTGCGTACCTATACAATGTCAATATTTGAGATGAATTATCACTGTCAGCTCGTCAAAATTAGTATGGAAGCACAATAGTACATAAGTAACTTCAACTCCTTTGAAAATATGCCAGTAGAAATCATTCTAAATACCTACAACAGACATCAGTCGGGATTGCATTTATACTTCGTCTACCCGTTCACTTAAAATAAAAAAAAAAAACATTTCTGGCCCAATTTCACTGTAACGAAGTGTTCACACAAACGTTTGGTACTGAAATACAATAAACCTGACAACCAAGTCTACACACGTACTCGCAGTTGTCGCTCGAAACTTCAAAGAGAAACAGAAACGGCATTCGTGGCTATTATGGCGCTCTTCCCTTTTTCTAAGCCTTTGCTGTCGAGTTTGTCAAAGCGATATTACATTTTAATGAAACAGGGAGAAAAAAAATAAAAATGTGAAATGCACTTCACCAGATTCTATGAATCGACATCAAAAGTTGCCTCACAAAAAAACACCTGGAAGTTGCATACATATACTCGTTACATGAAAGGTTTACAATTACGGGAATAAAGAGGAAATATTAATTGAAGCACGCTTACGTTGATACTTGAACTCTATATAAACATATTTCGGTGTGTACATATGCAAAATACGAAAACCGATACACATACAGTGTGACCCACTAGAAAGCGGGACACCTTCCTAAAATTTGCATCTTTTCTCCGATTTTAAAGAACTTTATTTTGAAATGTAGAGCTCAAAAAACTATACTTTGGGACCAGATATCTTTTTTTTTCTGCAAAAACCAAGGTCTCCTTTCAAAAAAGGAGATAAAATCACTCAATATATTGCAGAGGGTATTGATTGTCAGTCTCCGACTGATGTCATCTACACCGATTTTTCTAAAGCGTTCGACAGATTTGATCATAGTATCCTGCTCAACAAGCTTTCAACATTTGGGTTATCCTATGAATTACCTACCCTCTTCAAATCGTATTTTTAAAACCGTGAGCAGTAAGTCCAACTCAATGGCCTCAAGCCTATTGAATATAAAGCCATATCTGGTGTACCACAAGGATCAAATCTAGGACCCCTAATACAGTTCAATATGTCCATTAATGATATCGGAGCTGAGATTGATGTCAATTTCCTTTTATACGCAGATGACTTGAAACTCTATCACAATATAACATGTTCTAATGATTGTGAACGTCTCGCCCTGAATTGAAATCGCGTTGCTACATGGTGTCGGAGAAGAATCTATCTCTCAACATATCCAAATGTAATGTAATTAATGTCTTACTCACTGAAAACGAACTTGAATTTACACAACTACGTCATAAACAATCAAGTTCTGGAGCGTCCTGATACACTCAATAATCTAGGTATTAGTTTTGATTCATCCCTGTCTTTCAATAAACATATTAACACTACTCGTACAGCTACTTATCGCATGTATGGATTCTTAGTTAGAAATACAAAAGACTTCGAAAAAGCTCCAACATTGAAATCACTTTATTTCATTTTTGTTCGATCTAAGCTAGAATATGGATCTGTCGTGTGGAGTTCCTACTATCAGGTTTATATAAATCAACTAGAAGCCCTACAGATACGTTTCCTAAAATATATGTCTTTTAAACTTGAAGGCACGTTTCCTACTGTAGGAATACCCTATTATGAATTGTTTGTAACTCACAATCTTTGTAGTCTCGAGGTAAGGCGTAAATATTATTCATTTCTTTTTTATTCAAGATCATAAACAATATCGGCACCAGCTCTCAACTGTTACTTTTATCTCAACACTCCGCGTACAAATATAATGAAAAAATCTCCAATTTATACAAAGTGCGATACCTCTGATTCTGTTAGTCATGTCCTAGATATATTCAACTGCCAGATTATACAAATCAAAAGACATATTTCAGGTAACCGACAGTTCTGTTTTTATTTTTATATAGATTCACAAATTATATTACGTAAGTACATATTTGTAAATGCCACTGTTACTCCCTATTCTTTAATTGGGTTCATCCTGTAGAATAGTGTATGAAATAAATAAATAAATAAATACAATCACCATTGGACTTGACACTCTCTCAAATAGTGATATACCAACTTTCATAAAAAATTACTCAATAATAATAATTCTGAGGTCCAATCAAATATATTTTAATTATGAATTATTATAAGTATATAAAAGTAAGAAAAGTAAAATAAACGTCGAGTAATCGTTGGTAACTATGTGACAAATTAAATAAACGAATGAACATATTCATTCTGATCATTTAATCATTGGATAAATTAAACAACTGGAAAACAATACTCAAAAAATTATTGTAGACAGAAACAAGAATGAACGTTCATCAAATTTTGTTTTTTCAACCAATCCGCTATTCATTGCAATGCACTTGTCATACCTTCTTCTAATATTCAATGTAACTTATCTCAGTTGTTCTGCGGTCTAAACTTGTAATCTTTTTGCTTGCTTCATCTCCCGGTTCCAGAGTGCGTAAAATTTTTGGCCTGGATGGTTCAATTTTATTTTTTATAAGGCATTTCCTGATATTTTCTCTAGGGATATTTAAGTTGAAAATAGCCGTTCGCAAGACTGAATGAGGATTATTACGAAAATATTGCAATACTCGCAAACCATTTCTGTTCTCACGATATGGATTGTTGGTAAATTTTCGTTATGTGGACACCCGGCGATTTTGAAAAAATTTTTGACTGTACTTACGTATTTTGATGCGTAGATTACGAATCCGAAAGAAAAAAGCGGCGCTCTCCCTTATTTAAAAAGTTACAGCCTTTCAAAGTTCAGAAAAGGGCAACTTTTCAGCCTTCTTTTTCACTAAATAAACTATTTAAAAACACAAGCATTTATTCACTAGGTCACCTTTTACACCTTATTCCTCCTTCTTTAACACTTTTCACTTCAATAATCAACATTTTTCTTATAAAAATGTTAAAGAATGTACGAAGCTGCTTTTTGGTTACATATCACTATATTTTACGTTTTTAAGGTTGATGATATGGTTGGTACGACTGATGCAGTCCATATTAATGAAGTAATTCAAATGTTTTTTACCTTCATTCTTTAGATCGTAAATTGGTTTTTGGTGGTGTATTACGAATTTGAAATAGTAGGCGACTGCAAATACCAACCGCTTTTTTCTGAAATGTCACTAGTAACTAACCTAAAAATAGAATAATGTCACCAGGAGAAGCATTCGTTTTTAAATTAAGTTTTTTATAAGAAAAATGTTGATTATTGTAGTGAAAAGTGTTAAAGAAGGAGGAATAAGGTGTAAAGGTGACCTAGTGAATAAATGCTTGTGTTTTTAAATAGTTTATTTAGTGAAAAAGGCTGAAAAGTTGCCCTTTTCTGAACTTTGAAGGGCCGTAACTTTTTGAATAAGGGAGAGCGCCGCTTTTTTCTTTCGGATTCGTAATCTACGCATCAAAATACGTAAGTACAGTCAAAAAATTTTTCAAAATCGCCGGGTGTCCACATAACGAAAATTTACCCTAATCGGGCATAATCTGACGTTACTTTTCAATATAGTTTTTGACAGCAGCAATAATAATCAACAATAGTCCTTTGTTTCCAGTGCCAAGTGAAAAGAGCGCGATTTTGCATATCCGCACGGTGTTTCGCGACCAACAAAAACCATTTAAGAGGTGGTGCAGTTAACATTCTATCATGATACAATGTGAATGTTGATTCGACTACAAAATTATCAATATTGAATATGTTTTGATGAAATTTGTTATTATACCACCATTTGAAAGGGTACCCAGTCCAATGGTGATTTTAAATTTTTCTTGGTTTTTGTAGCTCTACAATTCAAAATGAAGTACTTCAAAATCAGAAAAGATGCAAATATAATAATAATAGTAAAACAATTTCATTCAAATTATACAGTTTTAAAATATAGAAAAGTTCTGAATATGATGGAAAAACTAAATTAACCTTTCGGAGTAAACTTGTATGTGTTGATGAAGAATTTTGTTTCACAAAGGTTAGATATGTTAAAACCGTTTTCGCAACTAACAAAAAATTGAGGCTAGGTTCAATGTTTTAACAAAGAGACAATCCTGGAATATATAAGAAAAATGATATTTATTCGTCCTGAAAAAATAATTGATTTCTGAAGAAAATTCCTTGTATTTTTTAATTGCTTATAATTGTTTTTTATTGTTCCATTAAATAATCAGTCAAGGAATTACTTTTTGATTAAAAGACAAGTGCCCTTTAACAAAAGGAGAATGTATTCAACTATTTATTGAGAAGAAAAAAACAAATCTTATTTGTATTTGATTTTTCAGAAAGTTAACGAAAGAAACTAATGTAAAAATGATCATTTGATGATTCAAATATCAAAAATCAAAATATGGCAAATTTCAACAAGTCTGAATAAGTTGTTGAATGGGCAACTTTCTAGCAATTTGTACCACTCTCGGTGTTCCTATTTTTTCCATACTGACTCTCCTTATACCGGCCACTTTGTATTTTTCCATTTTCGCAATTCTCCTAGTGGCAGTATCACTCTTATTCTTGGTAATTCCCGTAACAGTAAAATTGTGCCAGAATATCACCAATAACCAAAATGCATCAAATCTCACTTACCTTTCGGTCAGCTCCTGCATCTGAGGATTCCTCATCACAAGCGTTCTCATCACTTCTGGATTATTCATGAGTTGTTGTACGAGCGGATTATCCAGCAGATTTCGTAACATATTCGGATTCGAAAGCAGCTCGTTCTGCATCTGATTCTGAATCTCCATGAAGTCGGCCGAACCCATCCCCAACTGGGCGATTCCGGCGAGTCCCCCCAAGCTGCCCAATTGGAATGGGGTGGCACCGATGTCGGCGGGTCGTCTATTGGGATCGGTTTCGAGCGTCCTGGGAGCTGCCCTTATAACGAGATGAATCGTCAGGCCGTCTTTGATGTTATGCTGCGTCATGTTATCGTCGTCGTTCATTATTTTTCCAGCAAAAATCAGACACAGCTGATCAGGCTCTGCGTTGAACTTGGGGCCGATCAGAGCTTTGAAGTCCTTCACCAAGGAATCCTCTTCGATTTCGAAAGTCTCTCGTTCCTGGGCAGTTTTCACGTGCACAGTAATTTTTTTTGCAGGGGGCTTCTCCGGTACTACCTCAGCCGGTTTTTCAGGTTCTTGTTCTGCTGCTACCGGAGGAGCTTGGCCCTGCTCTTGAGCAGGAGCTTGGCCCTGCTCTTGAGCAGGAGCTTTCATTTCTTGATCGTTCATTGCGACTGGAGCATTATCTGAGGCAGGAGGAGCAGGAGAAACTTCAGAAGTAGGATCAGAGGTGGGAGGCTCAGGATGAGACTGTTCCGGTGGTGGTACTGAAGGCGTTTCTAATGACATTTCAGGAATGGTATCACCACTACTAACGGGTACTTCGTCGGCCATTTTGACACGAAACGCTGACGTATTTTGGCTACAGTAAAATCGGCAATGTCACTGTCATCCAATGTCCCTGAAAAGGACGGAAACATGAATTAGATTCTGACAGTTATGGTCTTTTTCAATGATATGTTCGAGGTAAGTTTCATGAAAAAAATTAATGCAATTATTGTTATCTCTAGTGTATTGCAGTATATACAAAACAAACATAAAAATCTCATAATTGACAAAGTATCGATGATCTTTATAATGGGTAGAAAATATCAAAATTAGAAATTTCTCCTCTTAAATTTGAAGTTAAGTTGCACTGTTTACATTTCTATCGAACATATCACTGAAAAGGACCATAATTATAAGCAGGCAAAGACTAGACAATGTCTTTTGCCGAATTTACCGTAGCACAACACAATCAGTTTGAAGGAACTACAATTATAAGCTGATAAAGATTATACAATGTCACTTGCCGAATTTACAGTTTAAAGTTCAGAAAATTGTAGTATAATCTGAAATCGTAATGAATATGAAATTTATCTAGATCAAAATTGAACTGATTTGAGTAAAGTGTATCAGTTTCCCAGTTAACTTACTGTTATAAATATTTGGAGTTAATGTAGCAACCTTCAACACTCTGTATAGTCGAAGTAATCTTCATTGTGAACACTTAAAGCTATCGGCGCCCTCAAAGGCCAAAAAACCAGTACAAAGGGATAAAGCCGCTACCAGCTAGTCCACGTGGACTGAACAGTGATAAAATTAAAATGAAGAAAATAGAATATAAACTTTCTATGTTTTTACCACTTTTATTTGTAACCGTATACATTAAAGTTTAATGTATAAGAACATTTTCAAAGTTATACATTAAAGTTTAATGTATAAGTTTGAAAATGTTCTCATACATTGAAGTTTAATGTATAGGTTTGAAAATATCCTTATAGGACGAAACTGCAGTAACGTTAGCTACAAATGAAAGTGGTAAAAAACATAGAAAGTTTCAATTCTTTTTTCTTCATTATGACTGATCGCGATTTGAGTGTTGAAATTCGATATTGGTAGTTATAATTATTAAAAATTTTTGTTATCTATTTAAAATGTGGCGTCCTTGGACAAGTACTAATAGCAATATCGAGTGTGATAACAACGCAGACTTTTTCCTGTGTAGTGATTCCAATAGCGCTGGTGAACAATGCGAAGAAGAGATACCAGTGAATAAGATTCAGATGCATTTGAATATTGAAACACACAGATTATGTTTCAGTGTATATAAGAATCTACATCTCAAGTTTGGTTTTTTGAAACTACGTGGAAAAAACTTGAGAACTGCAATGTTGACTATCATAAGAATTTGGAAGCTAATATTTTTGAGGTATAGTTTGAAAACACATTGATCCCAAATTTGGATGCGAATAGTGTCATTCGCGACAGCTCATCAAAGTACCGAATAAAAATTCGAGGAAAGATGAAATACAAAGTTTTTTAATGGATAACAATTTGTATTTCGAAGATAACTATACCAAAAACCAACTACTTAAGTTTAACACACAAAAACATTTGAAAACGTGTATGCCCTTGAGAGTATTGCTGAAAAGTATGGACACACAATACTGAGACTTCCCCCCTATTTTTGTGTTTTCAATCCCATCGAGTTGATTTGGGGAAAATTAAAACAAAGCATCAGGCGTAAAAATAGTTTTCCAAAATTTGATAAGAAGGTAATAGAGAAGAAGACTGACAGAAAAGAGCCACCGGTAGACAGCTGTTTCAGCCTATTGGGCATCGTCAGTACCGGGCAGGCGGTCCACGATTGAAGACAAAATGAGAAAGTGGTTGATAAAAATAGCTGCGTAAACGCAAGCGAAACATAAGTGGAACCATCTATTGGTGTGACCCAAGTCAACTTGCCAAGTTTTTATGTCAGTGTTGGTGGTTTGACCAATCAACTGACAACTGCGGTAGCAGAAATTTGGGAAGCTAACCTGAAATGGATTCGGTTTCCGATGGATTATTCGATATACTAATATAACATACATAGTTGTCAGTTTGATAAAAATCAATTTGGAAATTATGGGAGAAACCAATTTATACGTTTCAAAAATTCTTCTAAATGAAATTTTGAACGATTGTGACAATGGTTGGTTATGGCATTAATCAATATTTTTCTCGGGTCTGACATTCGAATTAGACCTAGATGTCGCCCCTTTCAGTATTCACGAATGTTTAAAACAGGAAATGGGTTAAAACCAAGAAGCCACCTATTTAACTTTTGACGAATCAAGCATTCTGTCTTTCTGCGAAAACAAAGGAAAAGGGAGGAAATCCGGTTTCATCAGGGCTGTCTTAAGCGGGTATACACACAAACAGTGTTTGTGGGTAGAATGCAGAGTACTAATGAGGGCAAATTTCAGACGAATATATGCTAGTAAATAAGAGGGAATATTCCCAGCTGGAAGTATTAATAATTGAGTGCCGCACACAAGAACTGCAGTCAAAATTATAAATAACTAGCGGCAGCTTTAAAGCTCAGACTCGTTATGTACGCGAGGCTGAATTTATAAAATGACGCAATATTGGCAAAATAGATTGTATCAAAAACGAGACACGTTGAATTTCATTTTCAAAACGGCATGCACCAATTTTCTTTTAAAAAATTGCTGCAAAAAGAGCTCAATTTTTTGAGCTCACACCTCTGAAGGCGCCGGTTTGAATTATACATGGGAGATCAAATAGCAATTTGTTAACGACTTTTCAAAAGTCCGAAAATGAATTTCCATAGGATTTGATCAACTTTTCAGTATTATAAGGACGTACTACAAAAAGTTTCGATGATGAAAGTTTCTCAAATCGAATAACAAACATACAAAGGGACAAAGTCGGATATTTCAAGATGTTCTAGAACTTCAGATAAAATATTTGTTTGTTGACTCTTTCATTTACACTTATTTTGTACAGTACAAAAAACGGTAACTGAAACATTTTTAAGAATAACCTTCTCAATTCAACTGTTTTATAAATGCGAGATGGATTTTTTCAACTTTCACGAGTCTTCTACTGTTAGTTACGAGAATACGAGATTTCAATGTTATATCTTGCCCAGAAAATACCCACACTGGACTGTATCAGGGAAAAAAAATAAATGCTCCTCCAGAAATTTGTTTGTGGTGTTGTGAAATTAATCGAGTTTTTTCATTTCATTGTGAAACGGATTCGGATTTTCAGTGTATGGATGTTGGTGTCGTACATCAACACGAATTCGATGATTTGCCAAATCAAATTCTTTCAGAGTAATATACCTTAAACAAAGCTGAAGCGAAGGTTAAGCTGAAATTCCTTTCCTTCTATGAGGGATTTGGGCCATTCGGATTCGGATATGCGGTTGGTTAGTACCTACCTCGTCTACAGGCAGAGGGGTCGATGACAGATATGGTGCTGGTCGTTCGCTTCAGTTTTGTTCGAGGTTTTATACTCAACAAGAATTTGATTTTTGATTATGAGATGACATCGACTTCGTGTTGATGTTGGACACTACCTTGCACTGACGAGAGGCCAAATAGCCCGAAACCGGTCTGCGAATGTACCCGTTTCGATATGTGATAATCGATTCTAACAGTTGTATCGCCAAAAGTATATGCAGGAATTACTTCTGTTAAGAATCCTGCAGTGACACCTGTCGAATATATGTCGAATATATGCAATACCCTTCGTGGTATTAGTCAGGGGAATAGTTTTATGGCAGGTGTCAGTCCATGAACCTACTATGTAGATAAGGCAAGAGTGGCCTGAACGAATTGTTCCTTTAGATGATTTAAATTTATAGTGAACAATGAATGTACGAAAATCTCTACCAAAACCAAAAATTTGTTTCAATAGCCTCTACTAAGGGAAACATTTATTTTGATCCGATTAATTGTAATAAATTGATGGATGTAGCCGTTACTACGTGGTAGGAAATCATAATGAAAAGAGAAATGAAGATTTCTATGTTTTTTACCAAATAAAAGTGGTAAAAAACCTAGAACTTTTCATTTTTCTCTTCATTAATTGTAATATTATCTTCCGGATATGCATTAGTCCTGAATTGTTCGAAATTACGAAGTTTCATTAAAAGTTTAGTCCAAATCGCTAGAACGAAAGTCTTGAACAATTATATAAATGTAGGTCATTGTTAAGTATACAGAAAAGTATGATATTTCGGGTTTGTTTGCAACTGAATTATTGGTCAAAAAATAAACTGGATAATGGGAAAGAAACCCATTTTCCCGATTACATATCAACTTCCTTACCTTAATAAAAATTAGTTGAAATGAAAAAACTAGATACATTTTGCAACAACAAAGACTACTTTCTGGAGGTGCAGTTTTTCATGTATCAGGTCAATGAGGGTAATTTCTGGGTAAGGTATGACATAGAAGTCCTGTATTTATCAAAATTATGAAATTTGAATAGTGTTTCGCTCGAATCGGTAGAGAGAAAGACTAAAAAATGTGAAAAAGTCAAAGTCACAGTAGAGAATTCAAATTTCAAGAAACTGTGTAGAATTTGTTTGTTTTTTGTGAATTTATGGAAATTTCCAAAAAATTTCAAATTTGGTATCAACTTCTGAACAGTAAAGGCGATGACAACTTTCCGTTACGAAGACGCCATCGTGGGATAAACAGAAGACTAAATCTTCGAAAATCAAAGATAAACGAGGCTCCCCAAGGCGGTCAGTTGCGAAGCCAAGCTGACATCTTCGACATCAACCGCCGAATGAGATTAGTCTTCTGTCTGAACAGTGTAAATAATAATAAATAGAATAAGAAGAAAATTATTTTTCAATTCACTTGGTCAGTAAAAAATAAAACTCCTTTACTACAATGTCAACTAATACCCGAATATAGTGTTCGACTGAAAGTTCGGTAACGGTCGAGTTTAGGCGGCAAACCTGCCGAAACTACGACCGAAACTGCATTCGGGAGTTTTCGCGCTGTGATCGGTCATGTTTATTACATAAATATCAAGTATACACCTATTGTGATATTAGATAACAACTTAAAAAAAAGTAATTTCTTGTTAAATATTTTTGAAAAACTATTAATAATGTTCAAAAAAAAAGAATCTACACCTACTTACTCAAATAAACACCTCACCTATTTTAAGTACTTTTAAGGTGCAAATAATTTTTTTCCTAAATAAGGGGTCGTTATGTTGAAGTTGTAAAGAAGTTTCGGTTTCGGCCGAAACTGAGACCGTTGCCGAAATTCGGTTTCGGTTGGACACTACCTGAATATTTTGGGTAATTCAGTATTAATAATTATAGAGGGCTTACAAATAATAAGTGTTATCACTATATAACCATAGCCAATAAGAGTAATTAGTCATCAAATTCCTTATGATTATTGGAACAATAATAAATATTTTTCGATATTTAAAGTTCTATTTCATTTGAACAAGTCATCATATTCAAATGTCACGGCAAATTATTCTTTTCATGAGAATACGCCGTCAGAGAAACTCAACAATAAAAAAGAAATTGGCATATTTGTAAGTTACACATCTAGAATATATTGGAAAGAACTGACAAGAAAAAATAACTTCATTGAAAGAGCAGATTGAAAGAGCTCAACGTCGCATGCTAGACATGAAGATCATATATATTGATTAAAATAACCACTAAGTAATGTTGGACAAATTGAGGCGTATTTGTAATATTTTATACTTTCTGGAAAGACGATTTGTAGCAAACAAGTTGCTAGGATACCTGCAATACGAAAGCATTTTATCGACACGCAATACCGATATCTCTTCGATTTCAGATTACATTTATCATGAATAACAAATAAATATGGAGGGGAACGAAAGTGAGGTTATATTTTCATACAAAGTTAGGAAATAATAACACCAGCTTTGACTGTTAGTCAATAATCGCCAAGATCCAAATAATGGAGGAATTTACAAATTGACAACTGCAATCATGATAAAACAATTCTTCTGATATAACGCGTAGGTAATGAATACCGGTATCGACGTTTCCCTGGAAAACATTGCTCTACTCGAGATCGTTTTGTTTTCAAATATGCGAAACTTCAAAATAGTGAATATAGTGAAACAAACTTACCTCGTCAGCTTCTACGACCACAAAACAGATACAAAAACACTTATTATTAGTAAAAACTCCAATGGCGTCAACGCTGATTCATGGAGTTGTTGAAATGCTGAGGTAAGGCGAGGCGCGTACGACGAATAGACTCGTTGAAAGGATGGCTAAGCACAATATATAGTGACGCCATCAGCGGTGCACTTGTAAGGAGTTCACTTCATGTGAATGAAACGATTTCTGTAAGTGTGGGATTAATGTTAGGGCTCGCCAGGACTACAAGCCAAGCCTAGTATTATTCAAAGAAAATCAAATCAACGTCTCAATCAACTCATATTTTGTATAAGTATATGGAATTAATATCTGATTTGTTCAAAAATAAGCCTTATGTCGAGTTTTCAATGAATTTAAAATTTTCCTGACCCCGATTCAGGCCTTAACAAAGCTTAATCAGCCACTGATTTCTTCAATGATTCCTGATATCGGTTGAAATTATTATAAATAAAATATATTATGTTTTTGCTACATTATTTGGAATACTAAGGTCGCAATTCAAAAATGTTACTATACATTGAAAGTGTTTGAAGATTATAAAATGAGGAAATAAGTGAACATTCCAATAATGAAAACATATGTTGCACTACCTTTGATTTCCGATCTATTTCGACTTTGTTTCCATACCTATTATGATTTCCCTCTGATTTATCTTTCACTCTTTTGAAATCTTTAACCTCTTCATCAAATTTTCAGATCATCGTTCACTCTCCTCGTTACTGAATATGAAATCATCGTCTCCATTTCAATTATTCTTCTATAAAAAAGTGAAATGTAATGTTTCAATCGGTTCTCTCCTTGAGCATGTTGGTAAAAAGTATATTTAATTATGAGACGGACACTATTTTTCAGTTTTAACGTATCATTATTTTAGAAATAAACAATATTTGGTCAAAACATATTGAGAGTCTATCATGCCAAAACTATGTTAGTCCGACACTCCTAATGGCTTTACGGAATATAAATAATTTTTCATGAAAGGATTTGCCGGTCAGGCAATTTTCAACACAATGGTTCAAGTCACAAGTGATCATTGCCATTATTATGTTCACGAATGTTTTGTATCTAGTGAATCATCACAGCTACAGGAAGCAAATAGGCATATGCATTTTTGAGATAAGTCGAATAATTTTATGAATACAAATTCAACAATCCTTTCGATGTATATCATCAGTATTATTCCGATGACAACTTTATCTCGAAGAAGACATGTCATCGCCATCTAGTAGGCAGTATAAAAAGAAGGAGAAATATTTATTTGTTGTCTCCAGAAATCTTAACCATTTTTCAAAGAAATTATTGAATATCAGCAAAGATATCAGTTTCACCTTTAAACGGGAACAGTTAACGCGCAATTTTGAAAATTTCAATTAAAAAATTGAAAAAGATAAATTGGTAAAAAAAAGATCAGCGTGGAAAAATCAGAAACCATGAGAGATGCAAAGTTACTTAAATTAGGAAAGAGTTGTCCATCTTAGAGCTCATTCAAATAAAGTTTCAAAATTCAGGATTTCATTCCTCAATAATGAAACCTTCATGATTCAAATTTACACTAGAAAGTGAAATAGTAAATAGCTTCAACATCAGCTTATGAATTCGAGAATATGATGTTGTGACCTGATGTATATCGAAGTTCGGCACAAATAATCAAACATGAATAAAAACAAAAATGTACACAATTATAGACTATCAAAAGGAATTTAGTTTTCCTTTTGATGTGTATAATCCTTCTCTTTGCTCATCTAGTAGGTAGTGGAAAACAAAAGCCTTGATCGCGTCTCAAATAAATAAAAGTTTTGTGTTTGGAAGAAAGAGTATCCATTTTGAATTTGAAGACCATTTTAAAACTTCAATTTAAAAATGGAAATAGATGAAATGACGACTGAACAGAATCTCATTCGAGAACAAAGGGAACTGGAGTTACAGTTCGCCACAGGTATAAATAATCTAATATGTTTTCTTTATTCTAATTATGTTTTTTAGTGAAAAAGAAACTTCAGGACATTGAGGACAAAATGAAAAGAGAAATGCAGAAAAAAATGTATTGCCAGGCAAACATTGATGAATTGATGAGAAATACTGAATATTATTCAAACGCAGCAGTGGTAAGGAATTGAGTTTTTAATTAACTATATGGTTTTTAATCTAGATTCATATTTTTTCCAGAAAATAAGAAGAAGGTTGAAAAATACCAGAAGTGTTCTTTCTCAATTCATCATGGCAGCAAATTGCTACGAAAAATTACTTTCAGATTGCTCCGAAATGTACTTCTTTGACGAACCCGAAACTGAGATGGGTATACATTTCCTTTTATACTATACAATATTTTCAAATTGATTTGTAAGAATATCCATTATGAACTACAAATAATTATTTGTACAAATTGAATGATTCAATTACTTTGATTAGAAAAGAATAATCAACATAAAATAAAATTCGTTCTTCTAAGTGTACAAAGAGTTGCAATATTTATATAAATTGGTATATCTCTATCCAGGAAGTGTTACTGATTCAAACTTTTTTCATCATTCAAAAAAATTCTTTCTATAACTCAATATAACAATAGCATATCAGATATCCAGCAAATAACTATGGCGTTAACACTAAAATTAGTTTTTGATGGATAGAATACTGACTGAACGAAAGTGTTTAAAAGAAATCGTAGATATATGTTCTATATGCACCATATTAGTTTGAAGAATAATGGAAAAAAGTAGGCTTACCTATTAGTTACTTCTGTAAAAACTGGCCAAAACTAATAATGGTTGAAGTTAATCAGAAAGTGATATGGATCATTTAATTTTATTATCACTTCTAAATAGTCACTTCTGTGATGCAGTTGTAGCATAGGCCATTGATGCGTTAGTGGCGCTTATGGCTTATGACATATGATAAATAAATGGTTTGTCAAGTTTAAAATACTGCCTACAACTATATAGTTTGTTCGACCAAAACCAAGTTATTGGATTACCACAAAATTACAACAAATCATCTCTTCTTTATTCATGCTGTCATAGAGTGGTACAACTACATATTAAATATACAATGTACTTAGACAAATGCCACACATTTTGTAGCATTACCAACATATTGTAGCAATAACTTCAAAAAACAGAGCACACAGTAATTTCAGAAGTGAACTGAATGATAAAAGGTACTCGACAGAAATTGAAGTGAATTTTTGCTAGAGTATTTGCAAGCAAAGCAAACTCTAATCCCTATCGATAAATTTCCTGTTGGTTTTATAATTCAGGATTGAATTGTCATTTCGTATATGATATATATGTTAACACTACTAATTATATTATCTCCTTCAGAGGATGCAGCAAAATAAAATTAGTACAGTTCTTTCAATATAATTTGCTATAATAACCTCCTGAAAAATGGGGTTGCAAAAAAACTACTTACATAAAATAATTCAAATTGAAACAACCTGAAGTTCATTGAAGGCATATCTTCTCATATTTTATCTATCAAAAACAACAGTTTATTGTATCATTTTCACTATGAAAGGGTTTTACAAAAACCGCAACACGTGTTTCGCATGGAAGCTTTTTTATAACTTTTGTATCATTTTAATTAATACACAAAGCATATGTTTAAACAATAAACATAAATCAGTACCTGCTTCAAAAGGTTTCTGATTTCAAACACTATTGAAAAATGAACATTTTAGAAAACCTCATCAAAGTCAGAGCCTTCACATGACCATTACTAGATGAGTTCATTATTTGCTCAACAGATTTTATAAGTTAGGCCAAAGAGAACAATCATATACAATTTTTGTTTGATTCCAGAAAAAAAAAATTGATTTTTCTGATTTTGAGATTCACACATTCATTCAATCAATGATGAAGGATATCTTGCAAATTTTGTAAGAAACAGCTTCTAATTTCAAAAATATTTTTCTCAATACAAGTTCGCAAAGGTCAGTCTTCAATAAATTCAGAGAAACTTTGATGCCTCTATATGGTAAATGATTTCCAAATGAATTGTATGAAAATTTGCAGGAATTTTCTGCAGAATGAGCTGAAAAAATATTCTAAAAACCAAAACTTTCAAACAATTCATGATTTTCACTCTTTCATGACCTAATTTACACAATGAGTTCATGAAAGATTCATTTGCACAATGAGTTCATAAAAGAGTCAGTTATATAAGTGAAATTCCAAGAAGGTTGGCACAATTGTATGGATGCATTTTTTGGTGTGGTTTCCTATTTTCATCTTTTTTTAAGTTGCGCATATGTTGATTTGCCTACTTTCAGATTTTTTCTAGCATTTTTATTGACATTTGTAATAAAACCATTCTGAATTCCTATCAATCTGTGCTTTTTGAAATAGGTACATCACTGATGTTTGGTTTACACATTTCTTTATTTGATACCCTTCTCAAACGTTTGCTTCACTTCATCTCTAATAAATAAGTTTTCTATTCCTCATTTTTTCTTACTCAAGAAGTGATCAATTTACAATAATCCTATCAAGAGTAGTATAAGACGGAAAATGATCATACCAGATATGCTTTAGAGAAAACTCGTATATGAAATTCAAAACTTTCTCCACCATTCAATACCGATATGATCTAGAAATCGCGATCTTTCTATGAATAATTATTCCAAAATACCACCTGATTGTCATGAAAATTGATATACTTTTAATATTTTCAGAGAGTAAATTCAACACGACAGAATCTCCAACAGATCTTCAGCAGCAAATTGGAGACATTCAGAGACAAATTAGTGAATATTCTGAAGAAATTGATAAGTTATTCAATTCTCTACAAATTTCAAGTACAGATGCACCTCTATCTGAAAATAATAAATAATAGCATATAGCAAAATTGGGTTTATATTTCAAATAATTTCTTTCATATTTATTGATCAGGGTTGATGGAAAATTGTTTTTGTTAATATGTAGTTCTTATTTAAATAAGTATTGTAAATAATAAATAATAATAATAAATTGTTCTTTCTGATGAGAAGAGTTTTCATTATCTGAAGGTCAGTAGCCGGGTGGTTAGCGTGAGTGGTTCGTTCTGCAACCTCAATACCCGCTATGTTGGTTTTGCACGTTGAAATGTAAGACCTCGTTAATCATTAGCTCGCACAAGTTTCGACTCATGAGCATTGTTGTCGTAAGGGAGCGTCAGCTGGTTAACTGAAAAATTGATTTTAAACATATTATATTCATTTTATGCCAGAGGTCCCTACCTTCTACTTATAAAGTTAAAATGTTCTTTGTCAAGAAAAAATATATGAATTTTCACTATATCTAGCTGCTTTGTTCAATGAATTTTTTATATACAAACTCCCCTTGATATCGCAAATCGAATTGTAAATATAAAACACTCAACACTAAAGGAAAAAATTATTAGAGAATCTTATCCATTCACCAATGAGAAAAATGAAAGCTGTTTTGGATTTAATGATACTCCATGTTTATTATTGAAAGCTGATCTGGATATGCTTGTCGAATCATTCACTTACGTCATTAAAAAACTTTTGTAGAAGAGGTATTTCCAATATATTGAAATTGAGTTGAATTATTCCAGTGATCAAAACCTTGTAATGTATCTATATCCTCAAATCCAGTTTGAAACACCTCTTGAAGTGCATAGTAACTTCCCATATTTTTCTAATTATCAACCCAGTTTCAAAGCCGACAGAGCTTCAAGCAGCACAATTCATCGATTTTAAAAACTATTGCTGAAATATCTTCATGAACATAAGATTTTTTGTCATTTGATTGTGACAACCATAACAACAAGAACAAATCATTTGAAACAACAGAACGTCTCTTCGAGGTGTTCCAACAGTAATGTGGCAAAGGAAGCAACGCCAAACACTCAAATATGATGGGAGTTTCACAGGGCTCGATTCTGGTGCTATTTTTTGGTGTTATTGAAATTGGAAAGTTTGAAATGTAGGTCATTTTGTAACTTAAGCCGATGATACATCACTACTGATATCGATAAACGTGATATAGGTCTCTGCAAAATGAATTGTTCAATTTAAACTTATTGTATTTCGATACACGGAAAACTAATATTGTTAGATTTAGCACTTATCAAAATAAGTGCGAAAACCTTGACATTATTATCAACAATGAGTGTGTTGACACTAAGCAATCCTTAAAGTTTTTGAGCCTGACAGTCGACGAATCCCTTACATGGAAAGACCATTGCGAATCCCTCAAGTCTAAATTATCCTCCCTCTTTTTTCAATCTCGGATCAATTTCAAGTACAAATCAACTAGCTGACTTATATTACATATAAACGGAATCTCATCTTCGTTATGGTGTCAGATTTTGGAGAAACTTAACATCATCAAATGATATTTCTTGTGCAAAAACGTATTGTCCCTAGAATAGGTCATATGCATATTGATTATGCCACATGCTATTACTATTACTTCATCTACTATCGGAACTAAGCTGTGATGTACACATGCATGAGGCAAAAACATATGAAATTCTCTCAACCTGTTTATTACACGCTCTACACGAATTCTTAATGCTGCTATTCTTTTGGACTGCTTCACCTAATGTTTTGTACTTGCTGTAGACTTGAACACTGAAGGAGGCCGAATAAGGGAACATTTTTTATTTTCTACCAAATGAGACAAGTCTTTGAAGCCTCTGTCTGCCGTAACAGCTGTGTTTGGAGGTAAACATTCTAGATAGCCACAATTTTCTACTATAATGATGTCAGAAGCCCTTCCACCATATTCTTCTGAAAAAAAATTGACCAACCCATCTGGAGTACAAGAAATATGGTATTTCAGAATATTACATTTCTTATATTGTGACCATGACAGAGACTGGTGGATTGCATTGGACGGTTTTTCAATTTATATTTCTAAGCAATCTATAATTGAAACAACTTTAGAATACCGTGCTCTAAAAGCGATAGGTAAATTTTCAACTATGTCAAATTAACGCCCTCATTTTTTCTGCTAGAACAATTGCTGTTTTCGAAAATATTCTACTTATAGTGGCTCTGTGTATAGGCAAATTGTATAGCTAATATGTCAAATGATTCATTTAAATTTATTTTCTTCAAGGTTATTAAAATGTCAATAGTGGGAACTGGGATATTATCACTTAATAGTTTTATCAAATAGTAACTGTCTTTAGGCAGTCCTAACATCATTTTAGGCTCTTTTTCCACAGCGGTCAATGTTGCACTACGCATTACATTTTGAAATTGTCTGTCCTTGTTATCTTGAGACCAACTCGCTTCAGAAGAAGTAGTTTCTTGTTCATACTCACTAGAGATTGATGAAGATTGCGATGTAATAGATAAATCATCTGTTGGTTTTGTATCTGGGAATAACTTCCTTTTCATACCGGCAATCTGGGCGGTTTTAATAGGTGAAGTTGATGTGTTTTTAACTGGTACTAGAAGCGGTGATAATGCTACATTTTTTGTCTTAGGACCAACAGTGACAGTTTTGCTTCTATATTTTATTGTCGTTGGCTTCATTGTGTTAATTTTTGCAAAAGGCTTTTATTTTCTGTTGAGGAAACGTGAAGATGAACTAGGACCAGCTTCACAATAATTTATTTCTCTGGTGATTGGTTTAACTGCTGTATCCATAGGGTCTACACATAAGTTAGTTTTTTCCATAACTTCTCTGGGAGCAGCTTCTGATAGAGTCTCTTGAAGCAACCTAAGTCTTTGTCTTTTGAGAGCAGCCTCTCTCACAGGTTTTGGCCTATTTACTTTCTGACACTGAAATTTGTGGGGCACAATACCTTTACGTAGACGTAATGTAACAGGTACCCCTTGTTGTTTATTCATTATTTGATACTGAATGAAGTTCTCTGTATCCTTTTCTACCTAAAAATGAAGAATAACAGCAGTCAGAAAGGTTTTATATTCGAGAAGTAAATATATTAGTGTTTCAGACTATGACACTAAATATAAATATACCTATGTAAATATAAAAATACTTACATCAAAGTGATCTTCACAATAGTGTGAGAAGCTCGTTGATGACAGTTTCAGGTTCTTAAATTCGTCCCTTTTTATAGCTTTACACCACTTTAGTGGAATATTTGCATTCCTCGGCACAAGAAAAAATACTTTTTGAGGAGCAGTTTTCGTTGTTTTGTTGCATTTTGGAATTATGCAGTACTTATAAACTGATTTTCCACTACTTTCTATCTTTAATTTATTGAAATTATCAAGTAATACAATATAGAATCAACTATGTTTACTTCTCTGTGCTTTGTATCGCTTTGTTGACATGTACTTTGACGTCACATATTCCCGCCAAATGGTCGACCATTTAATTGTCAATATTTGGTATACAATTTTATAATTTTTTTATCTATTTATTCATGTTTTTGGCATTTATTTCATGTTTCCAGTATTTGTATGTATTATATAATCAATTAGAACAATTAGAAAAAAATATGCATGTGACCTATTGTTACCCTTCCTATACATACATATTGGATGTTTCTTGCATAAAGAAAAACAAAGATACATTTCTTACTATCAGTGTTACAATACAATAAAAAGATGATTTATATGTTTCTTCTGCCAGATTATAATTAATTTTCCCTACTATAAAGTATTGAAGATGATGAATGCTCTTCCTTCATCCATGAGGAATTGACAATGAAAAATTTTTCAGAAAATTAATGAAACATTTTTCTACTTCTACATACTATATACACAATGATTTTTTCATTAATGTGTTTTGTAGATAATCCTAGTTCTAAAGTAGTTAGTTGTATGTTTATTAAAGCAAGTCCTAGTTTTTATATAGTTGATGTTGAATTTTTACATTTTGTAAATATTCCTGTCAAGAAATGAAGGCAAATAAATCAAAAAAGGTTCACTATGAGCAACCTTTAAAACATTCTACAAACTTGTGACAACTGAAACCAATCAAACCAGACGAGTTTGATCAACTGACTAAGCAGTCAAAAAGGGTAAGATTTATTATTACATAAAATTACACATTAACTTGAAAACCGATACCGATAAAGTATGTACAATAAAATTATGTACAATAATAATAAATTGGGTGAGATTTCCATAGTCAGGTTCTATAACACAAAATACTTCAAATACTTTATATTATATTTACAAGGTTAAAAAACATTAGTAAAATCAATGAACAGTTTTGTGTTAACATAAAGCAGTCCCATATATATCACTGAATTCCTTCTGATTTTGTTACCTTCTCCTTATATGCTTTTTCTATATTATCCATCTCTTCAATTTGACATCTAGCTCGCTCATGAAAATTTTTCAGCGGGGGTTTGATAGCTTCAGATTCCTTCTTCAACAATTCAATTTCTTTCTTCAGTTCCATTTTCTGCTTCAAAAGGCTGTCTACAATAAAAGGATTGATATCCACTTTACCAGTGATGGGTCTCCTGAAACGCAATCTGAAAATAATATTAATATACAAAAAATATTAAACTGGTAAAAGTCCTCACCATGCTTCATTAGGTGGTGAATTGCGTTCGAGTTCTTTAAGATGGGTCAATTTAACTCCGACTTGATATTCATCCCATAACCGTTGTAAAGGTTGCTTGCAAGCAGAAGAAATTATATTGTTGAGGGATCCAAGAAGCTCTTGTGACGATTTCACTTGAAGAATGGACGTCAAACGTTCTTCACTGTAAATAAAAGTATGTCATATATTTTTCAATACTATAGCATTGTGTTATATTCACTCAAAGGCTTCAAACTGCTTTACTCTATAATCAAATAAGTTTTTATGTGCTCTCTTCCAACCTCAGACATTTGACAGAAATATTTAAGGAATTTCAACAAGTTGACTATTGAAACTCAATTTATCACTATAGCCATAACTATAAAAGTACAACTACTTTACTTTACATACTTAACCTTTGAAATGATCTAACGATATTCATTTGTGACACTAACTTGAGTGCCGAGAGAAAATAAAGATTAAAAATACAAAAGTGAGGATGCTATACATATCCTTCTATACTAGCCTAAGTAAACAGGATTTGAGTTATCAATAAAAAAAATCCTTTGTTGACTCTGAACAAACAACTTTTATATGTTGTAAACACCTTCAAATTTCCTGGACTTTCATTCAAGTGTTTCGAATCTGTATTGAAACAGCTCAGTTTTCATAATACTGGGATACGAATTGATACTCACACTTTTTGTGTGTGTCTGGTGGATACTTAATATTTAGACACCACAAAGGAATCTTCTTTGGAATTTACCGATAAAACTTTCTTTCGAACCTAAAACTCTCATTCATAATCTAGTATTATCTAACATCATCGATTAATAATTGGATGAGAATCCTTACTAAATTTCTCCATTCTATTTCCACTCATTCAATTTTGCCCACACCCTACTTTGCCAAATATTCCTCTAAAGTGGATTTTGAATTGTCAAAGAATTGATTTTCGACATCAATAATTTAAAATCCCTTCTATGCAATCTTTCAAAATAACTCCAATTACTATTAGAACTATATAAATGTATTAGTTAAAGAGGATGAACCCCAATGGAATGTATATCCATCATATTTTCAGCTGATTGAAAAAGAGGTTTACTGATAAAATATCTGATAATTCCCAAGAGTTTTCTTGATACTTCTATGCATGATCTACACATCTCTGTAAAAAGTTGATTTCGAAATTTATTGCTTTCTTCCTTTCTTTGGAGGATTTCCACATTTTTTTTGTATAATGATGGAGTTAATTCCGTTCTTAAAAAATGAATTGTTTAATTTCATCCAAGGCACAAGAAATATTCGCCATTCAAGTAAGGTTAACGATGGCGGTATGCCTGGGAGAACTTCACCATGTGGTTGGCAGAATCGAGAGATCATTGGACAACAAAGAATCTACCCTGGGTATATTCATAGATATCGAGGAAGTGTTTGATAAAACAACCTTTCCAATAATTACCCAGCAACTACACTCCAGTAATGTACCCCTGGTAGTAGGAGAATGGATACTCAAGATGCTCTCAAGTAGACCAATAAGTATTAATGTAGAAGACATCACAGTGAAAGGACTGGTTATGAGGGGATGTCAATAGGGAGGGGTCTTATCACCTCTTTTCTGGAACAGAGTTCTGGATACCCTGACTAATCACCTTAACAAAAATGGATTCTACACAATTATACGCAGATGACATAGTTATCTTGCAGACCGGCAAATTTGTAAACACACCGTGCGATAGAGCGCAGGATGGGCTCAAATTGATAGAAACATGGTGTAAGGAACACTCACTGTCGATCAATCCCAAGAAGACTGAGATGGTCCTTTTCATCAGGAGAAGTTTAACGGGCTCAAAACTCCCAAAATCTTTAAAAGCAAACTAAACTTCTCCGAAAAGGTGAGATACCTTGGTACTATCCTCGACAGGAAGCTAACATGGAACTCTCATCTATAGAGCAGAGCAAAAAGAGCATATGTGGCTTATGAGTAATGTCGGAGGACAGTGGGACGCGCATGGGGTCTTTCACCCCGTGTGGTCACCTGGATCTGCACTGCAATAATAAGACATATGTTAACGTATGGAGCCATTGCATGGGGACCGAAAGTTCTACAAGCAACGGGCATCCAAAAATTATATCAAATACAGCGACTGGTTTGTTTAACCATCACAGGAGCCATTAGAACAACACCAACCGCGGCAATGGAAATAATTACGGGTCTGACCCTTCTGGACCTGTACGTTACGGAGGTTGCGTTCATGGCCATGGTACGATTGTGCATGGCTGGTGTAAACCTCGAATTAGGAATGGGTCAATTGAGGATGGGCCTATGGCGTGAAGCGCTTACTGCGCAACCTCTGCTGCAGGCAACAAGTGTTGCAATTGAACCCAAGTTTGTGTTTAATAAACACTACAAAATACAAATTAAGCAGAACACAGTGTCAGATGCTACAAATGCAATACGCATATATACAGACGGCTCAAAAACCAAAGAAGGCTCAGGATGTGGAGTGTACTCCAGATCACTGAGCCTAAGGATTAAGTGGGGAATGGGAAGAAATACCAGCGTGGTCCAAACTGAACTGGTCGGTATCTCAATCGCCACAAAAGAAATAACCAAAAAGGAATTTCTGGCAAAAACATAACAATCTGCACTGACAGCAGACAAACCCTATTAGCCTTGAACAGACAACGTATAACCTCAGGGCTAGTACTAGAGTGTCACCAAGATCTAAACAAAGCCTCGGTAGATAATAACATTATCCTGAGGTGGGTTAAAGGGCACGACAGGAGTAAAGGTAATCGCATTGCCGACTCTTTAGCCAATGAAGCGGCTGGACTAAGAATCTTAGGACCCAGTGGCACCTACGGCCTGATGACTTCGACAATTGCGGAACTAGTTAAATGTTACACCCATGCTCAATCCTTGAAGGGATGGGATGGAATGAAAGGATGCAATCTTGCCATGATCACCTTGGGCGACCCTGGAAAGTTGGTGCCGAAGAAATATCTGGCGATGACCAGGAAAAATCTCCGCTTAACAGTAGGATTTCTGACTGGCCACTGTCAACTAAGGAAACACCTCCATAATATAAGGCTAGTGGACACACCTCTATGCAGGATGTGTGAACAGGAAGATGAAACTGACAGGCATGTCCTATGCAGGTGTCCGGAGTTATCGTCAATAAAAGAGTGTGTTCTGCGAGCCTTGGGCTACACCTGCTGATATAAAGGAGATGTCTCCCATTGACCTGTTTACCTTTCTGGAAAGGACAGGATGGACGATGACCTAGGAGGACAACTCCGCGGGAGGATGTACAATGGGTCACATGTGGCCTAAGTGATGTGGGCTTACACTCACCCTCTCTACTCTACAGATACAGAGAGATACGCCTGGGAAAACACTGCAAAGCACTGTAAACCACTCTTTGTTAAAATTAGTACAATAACTCTACCATGTTTGTTCATATACCACTAAATTGTCTATATGAGGAAAAATATTACTAATATTCCTACTTGTGGACACTCTTATGACTATCATACTAGAAATAAATATAAACTACAACAACCATTCACTAGATTATCAGTGTCACAGAAACATCCGGGATATATGGGTGTCAGGCTGTATAATGCTCTTGACGACAATATCAAATCTGCCCCTAGCTTACATTTCTTTAAAGCTAAGTTGAAAAATCATCTTGTGCTGAAAGCACACTACTCTGCTTTTAACATGTTTTCAAGTATAATGGTACTAGTAATTGTAATTAGTGCATACTTTTCTGTTTACAAGTACTATTCTTCTGTTTACAAATACTCCTTTTTGATTCTGATAGCCTAGTTTTAATTTTAATGTTAGGTTGATTTGTGTCTGTCTTTGTTAAGCACATCTGACGTGGTACCTAAGTTAGTATATTACAATGTAGGCTCCTGTATTGTAATTGACCACTTCTTCAACTAATAAATTGATTGATTGATTGAGATTCAATAGTCATGTGGATAAAAAACAGGGAGCTTGTGATGTACCAATTATTGAATACCGTAGTGCGATATGGAATCCTACATACTTCACACTCATTGATCGCTTGAACAATATTAAGAAAAAAATCAACGTATTTATATTTAGTATTAGCATTGCACCCGTGCAATATAAATTCTCCCACCAGAAATTCAAGGACATGGTGAAACAATGATGAAAGGATATTTTTGTTTTATGGACGCGCCTTTTTCCTCCGCGGCTGGCGCCCTAGTTGGAATATTTAAAAATCATTCCTTATTGCACATCAACAATATGAAAGGAACTTACATACAAAATTTCAGCCTCCGAAAATATAGCGGTAGAGAAACAGTGATGAAAAGTTGATTTTCTTATGTAAACGCGGCCCTTTTATCTCTAGGGGGCACCCCAGTTGGAATACTCAAAAATCCTTTCTTATTGTACATTTACAATATAAAATGAACCTACATATAAAATGAACCTCTATATAAAATTTCAGCCTCCAAAAATATAGCGGTACAGAGTAACAGTGGTGAAAAGGTGATTTTCATATGTATATACGCTCCTTTCACCCCCACGGGAGGCGCCTCAGTTGTAATATTAGAAACTCCTTACTTAGTGCGCATCTAAGACCTATAAAGCACCCATATACCAAATTTTATCTTCCTAGGACTTGCCAGTACGGAGGAACAGAGATGAATGGGTGAGTGCTAAGGGAGTGACTTTCGCATTTATAAGTATAGATTACATCAGGAGATGACTACAGTTTTAGTTACAACGCGTTTCGAGAGATATTATTTTTGTTATGGTATGGGAAAAGTGTTTTCAAAAGTGTTTTCGCCAAAAATTGCAAGGCATAAATAAATGAATAATCATTACATTTAGGTCAGTGAAAAGGAGCAAAAGTTCTAAAAATTTCTGATATTAATATGTTTTTTGAATGTGGCAATATTAATAAATGATTCCTCAGCACAATTGTTTTTCTACTCATTCAATCGACAGCTACGTGGAACGGTGGTTCAAATCTCACAGCCTATCAATTCTCACTGCGTATCAGTTAAACCGTGCTCATAGTCGCATGTTATAATATAAGTTCTCGTTAATCTTCAGCTCGCACAAGTTTCAACTTCTGTGGGTCGCCATTCATAGGGGGACAACAGCTGGTTAACTGATAAACACAACATTTATACTTGTGATGCACTGTTTCGAACCTTTGGTGTAGTAATGAACATTACTGGAGTTTTTTCCCAACACCAAACCGTTATTTTAATGCCTCGACACGTGTTTCGATCACCAAGTGATCATCTTCAAGAGGAAAATCGAACTGATATAGAAAATTTCAGTTCTCATTTTTCATAAAATTTATAGATTTCTTAGAGTAAGAGCATATATATTCGAGGCATCTAGTTTCAAAATCAGATACACAAAATTGTTAATGATACTGACGAAAAATAATTTTTTACATCATGAAAATTCCTTTAAAAGAGCTGTAAATTATCTACAATATTTCTATGGTTTATAAAGGCTTGAAAAAGTATTTGTTTTCATTGAAAAACAGCTATTTTATCAGTTTATTTTGTTTTCTGTGGTTTTAATTGAGTTTGAAACTAGACGCCTTATTTGTCCTTTGTTGATATCTGTAATACTTCAAACAAAATATCTTTTTTTGCCAATAGAATCAACTTAGAATTTTTTGACTACATTAATTTCACTATCTCTTGTTTCAAAATATATTAATACCGATTATGTAGTCTGTCTTGCATATGAAAACTGTTTGTCAATAAAGCAAAGTATTATCAGAATTGCATTATTTTCCCCACATATGAGTAAGTATGTAGGTACCATTGAATTTTTTTAACAATTTCTTTTCCCAATTAATAATTAACGTTTATACTGAGGAAAAAATTATAATAAAAAAAGAACATTAAGAGAGTTTAACCAATTCACTTAAATACAAAATTTATGAAAACTATAAAATATTGATAATAATACTCTTAATAATATAAGTTTATAAAAGGTGATGAAAATAAATGATGATTTTCTAATAATTTAAATATATGTGTTATGTTAGCAAAGTTATCAAGCAGAATATACTTGTTATTTCTTCTGAACAAAAGGTTAATTTTTAGTTCGAAGCAGACATTCCTCTATTATAACCGTAAGTGTCATCATACCCCTTTTATCGCCACCCTTAGAATTTGAATTAGGAACAGTACTAAGTGTGACATATCATTAAAAATGTAATTATGGTTTTCATTCATGTAACTTAATGCCAAGTAACTTTTCATTCTGGAGACCTCTTTAGTGAAAAACAATTTTTACAAGTAACTCCAGAAATGCTCCAGAATGCCCGATGTTTAAGACTAACTTATACTCATATATATAGTTAGTGGAGAATCTACTGTGAATTGATGTAGTTTGAAATTATTGAAATCATGCACAGTTTTATATTTTTTGGGTTCATACAATTAACATTTTTTCAATTTCTTTGACTTGTTCACATTCTCTTTCAAATGGAGTAGTTTGATAAACATAACAGTTGTTATTTCTATAAGAGGGGACCAAAATGTAAAAGTTACTTAATGAACAGTCACATGAATGAATTACTTACAAATTCAACTTTTAACTATGTTTTGGTACTTTCCCTATTCAAATTCTAAGGGAGGGGAGATATTACAGTCTCAATTATGATAGAAAAATGTCCCCTTGAATTAAAAATCAACCTGTATAAAAAAGAAAAGTACTGGTCGAAAGATAGACCTTTCTGAAACTATATAGTATAATTGTTCTTCCTCCACCTATTCCAAACATATAACAAATTATTTGTTGTACAAATAATTTTGAAACCATTTGTGTTCAGAACCTCTGATACCTAAATTGAGTAAAATATTCAAGAGAATTCTCTAATTTACCTAATCAAACAATTTTACAGATACACAGATACTCATACTTGTGTGAAATTGTATGTTATCTATTATTAACGTGTATCTGATGTTAAAGCTCATGTTCATATGAATTTATCTCACCAACATAAGTATATTAGGTTGTCCTACTTGAAATTTATAAATACTAATAATCAAATGTTATTTCTGAGAGCAAAGCATAAATATTTCCTTTTCGAGTTTAAATCGATTTGAAATTTTTGAAAAATGTCAAATATAGTACATAACAGTGTATTTAACACTGTTTTTAAAATCCATACAGACTTTTTTACAAAATTTTTATAATTTTGATTCATCGAAAAATTCAAACAATCTGGAGGGCATAACTTTTTCAAATCTGTAAAAAAAATCAAAACTGAAATAGGTCTATAATTGACCATTTGATATTTTTTGAAAATTGTTTTGCTCCAGCAATTTTCATTTCACCAGGTTCTAGACTAGTGTATATTAATTCAAAACACTATTCATGAAGTTCTGCTTGATTTTCCATGAACAATTCACATACCTTGGCATTTCTGACTGTTCTTTTCCATCGGCGATTAGCAGAAAGCGAAATCAGGCCGGGACTGGTGCAATATGATAGATAAAACATAATTGCACTAATCCCAACCCAACTCCACATTCCACAATGTTTTGCTAGACCTAATTCAGCAAACAATGGCAGATTTTAGCCCTACATTCGTTGCCTAATGATCGAGAACGAAATAAACGTAGGTGTCCAAATGAAGACGAAAAGCCGTTACAAAGAATTTCAACAAAGAACAGAACAGGGCAATGACATTTTCTTACCTGACCCCTGAGGGTATGTCTTCCGCTATCCTGAGTAGACTTTTTAGGCAGTCGTCAGCGTATGAATTTTGCGAAGCCATTGCAGTTTTCCACTTTGTTGTCGATACAGTGAACAATTATCAAACGTATCGAGGACGTTAGGTCGTAAACAAACTTTACAAAACAAATAGAAAACAGGAAACATCTACAACTTTTGAAAAAAGTCGTTGACGAATCTTTGACATTTGACGATTTGATTCGACTTAGATCGTATCGCCATCTGACGACCAATTGTGAAAGATGTACAAGTTTTCATTTTCGACATATGTACATTCAAGAAGATTGGACTACTCATCGCCAGATAACCCTCAGAATCGGCATGGATTAATTTCGTCGAAAGGATGTCCTAGTTTCTTAAAATTTATTGACAAGCCATCTTGTCATGAGAAATGCTTTTCCACAAATGATTGTCAAGAAAAGGAACACTTTTTATTATAGACTTATATTTTTGTCACTGACTCTTTGAACCATTACCATCTTGGCATAAAACAAAAAGTAATTTTAAATGGTTCTTATACGCAGCAAGAGGCCTTTTAACAAGAGTGAAGCAAATAATATTTCTTGCTTTATTTATTTGATAAGTAAGGTCTATTAGTATATTATGATTGTTAATTATCATATATTGGAAAATACATCACATCACTTAAAAGCTAGTTTTATCCGTCTCATAAACACATATATTCTGACTAGAAACAGGCGCATATTCTTGCTTGAAGATATGGAAACTTAGGCGATGACAAAATTTCAAATTTAAATAATATATTATGAAACAATGCTGAAAAATAAAACATCTTAGATGAAGAGATGCATATGAAGTGGAGCTGCAATATTTTCCAAGTTATGTAGGTGAAACAGTATTATCAGATATCGGATCAGAATTTGAACGATTTAAGTTGGTATGTCTGGCTGATGCTGCCACCTGTACACGAAGCACTAAATATTTTCGTTATCGATTTTACCCAATGTTTTACTCGTAGTTTGGTCATTCTTCAAACTTTCAAGCATTGTATATAGACTAACCCTTTAAGTTTGGTTTGTAGATGTCTCGACATATTTTTGTTTCGTTTATGAAAGAACATATAAGGAATAATAATTTTGTGCATTTAGAAACTTGCGTTTCTATCAACTAAACCATGCCACACCAGAATAATAATTATAGACGTAAAAGGGGCATATAAGGTGCGGCAATTGCCCCCATTACTTGTATTATTGTCACCTTTTTCCTAAACGTTTATTTTAGATTATAAATCGACTATACGGTTACTTGTCATTTAAAATTTCCCTTCATTATTCACTCCTACATTTTCTTAGCCTCTAGGAGCACATCAAAGCTATACACAGTCCTCAGGCCATGTAATGTTGCTGAATCATCTCAAGTTCTGCTAGAAAAAGCCTCTAAAAAAATATTCCAGGTTGGTTTCGGCCCACGATCTTAACATCGTGAATAGATCGCACTACCACTTGCGCCAATTTACCTTTGTTATTAGACTTTTGTATTCTTCATTTTTCACATATATCAATAAAAAGTCTAGTGATTTTAGATAAAGTAATCTTGCAGGGTTTTTGATTGTTGTAAGGGATGATCCATCACATTTTTTCATGATTCGTTTCTTGAAAACATCGACTTCAATCTCGAAATGACGACTTCAAACTTGTAATTTCGAAATTGAAGTCTAAATTTCGAGATTCAAAGTCATAATTTCCGAAAAACGGATAAAAAGAATATGTGGTTCTTCTGCGCTTAAGTATAAGCTCATTAAACTACAATCTTTTCAGTAGTGTGGATATGGACAAATCAGAAAGTAACGGAAAATGTGCGTTCACTGAAAACAAATATTCCTTGTGAATCGTAAATTGTTTGACCTGAAATATTTCCATACTTTTCATCCTAAGAACTCGTGTTTTTTCTCCAACCAACAACTGACAGTTTATTAAAAGGTGAGTTATTTGGGAGACAACAAAAGCTCTTTTATGGCACGACTCTCTATGAAACGACCTTTCTACTTCCTGGTTATAAATTATCTGTCACAAGGCTCGCACCGATAATAACGATTTGGCCGATCCTTAGAATCTCCTTCTCTCTTCGTTGACAACTCTCCTGGCAAATGCAGAATAATGAGCAGAGAAAGGGCGGTAATTGTCTGTGCCTCGAGTGCCGCTCCTTGTTCTTTTAATGGAAGAAAATTGGGCGGAAAACCTCAAGATGTTTCGATATTCAACATATGTATTTGAAAGAGTAAGTATAAGGGTGTATATTTACATGAAATAAAATAAGTAAATCATTTTTTTATGTTAAACGGTTTTATTTAAAAAAAAGATAATAACGTTGTAGATAATGTACTGAAAAATAATTCAAAGGTACTAGGTATCAGTTATCACATCACTCTCCTCAGCAATCTATGGTGCTGATCAGATAAAAAACTAATTAAATCGTTGTGCGTAGCGTAACCTGAGTAAATATGTAAAAATACAACGCCCAACGATTTTATGACTTTTTTATCTGACCAGTACCGTAGATTGCTGGGGAGAGTGGTGTGATAGTAAGTAATATAGCTATAGGAGTTCTAGCCCATTCCTTTTTGGACCTCCGATCGGAACCTGATGGAACACTCAACTCGAGGTAGGTGTGACGTAGTCGTCCCCACTCCTCCACTTTTCGTCATTACCCAGTCGACCAATCAGAAGCTGCCACGCATACAGCGGGAAATTCAAACCAGTAGATGAACAAAGAGACCACGCGTACAAATCCCATGTATTTTCTTATGGGGCTAAACTTTTTGGAATTTTTGAGGTCAAACAGGAGAGGAGGAAACGTGTGACGTAACCGATGCAGAGTAGGATGGAATGAGTATCGGAGAGATTCAAAGAGCGTATTACTTTAGTACTCACATTATCTACATCAGTATTTTCTTTTTTTCCAATGAAATCGTTTTACAGAATTTTTTTATTTTATTTTATTTCCAAGTTTTTATTTTTTAATTCTGTTACAAATATATATCTCAATGTCTTCCAAGGATGTATCCGTTTGAAAATGCCCTTATAGGACGAAACTACAGTAACGTTAGTCATAAATACAAGTGGTTTAGGAACATTGAAAGTTTTGTATCAGATTTTTCATGGCAATTAAAATTTTGATTTTTTACCCGTGTTATACATAAAATGTATCTGGAAGCTCAGGTTTATACATAAGTAGCGATCCGCCCTGGCTGCGCACGGGTGCAATGCTGATGATAAATATAAATTCACCTACTGGAAATTTAAGTGCATGGAGAAACAATGATGAAATGATAATTTTGTTTTATGGACGCGCCTTTTTTCCCCGCGGCTGCCGCCTAGGTTGGCATATTCAAAAATCCTTTCTTATTGCACATCAATAATTTGAAAGGAACCTACAAACAAAATTTCAGCCTCCGAAAATATAGCGGTACGAAGAAACAGTGATGAAAAGGTAATTTTCATATGTAAAAGCGGCCCTTTTATCCCAAGAGGGTGCTCCCCAATTGGAATATTTAAAAATTATTTCTTATTGCAAATCTACAACATAAAACGAACCTACATATGAAATTTCAGGCTCCGGAAATATAGCAGTACGGAGAAACAGTGATGAAAAGGTAATTTTCATATGTGAACGTGCCTTTTTACCCCAACGGGGGGCGCCCCTGTTGGAATATTTGAAAATCCTTTCTTAATGCGCATCTACGACCTATATACCAAATTTCAGCTTCCTAGGACTTACAAGTACGGAATAACAGAGATGAATGGGTGAGTGTTAAGTATTTATAAGTATAGATTTAAATCTGTTTAAAATCTGTTTTTCCGTTAACCAGCTGTCGCACCCCTACGAACGACAACCCCCAGAAGTCGAAACTTGTGCGAGCTAAGGATTAACGAGGTCTTACCTTTTAACGTGTGATTCCTAACACAGTAAATATTGTTATGTTCAATCTGAATTATCTTTTCATTTATTTAAATTTTAAGTTTTATATTTTTCAAGTTACTTGCAACACACATTTAACTATGAAGTTGTCAAACAAATCTTTGTGAAAAATGTAGTTTGAACTCAATTGATTTCCCAATGTATTTCATCTAATTTTTGAAAAGACTGAAGAATTTCCAAATCGGATGTGGTGTTATTTTTTTGAAGGATTTTTCGTGATCAGTAGAATTTAGCACAATTTTGACAATTTTGAAAAACTTGATCAGAAAATACTGAAGATTTCAGTGGTAACAACAAACTTCCCAAACCATATTTTGTTCCGACTAAGAGTTTCTGTTCCACATTATTAACTCGTCTAGTTTGTCGCTTCACATCAGAGTATGTTTCATTTGTTTGGGGTCTTTATTTGAGCTGGAAATTTAGATTCCTAAATTTCAATGTTGTATTCGCAATCAATAGTATTGTACAGTGATTACCTGAATTTATATCTCAATGGAAAAAGAACTTTCAAAAAACATAATTGAGATGCATTTTCAAATTTCCAGTGACTTTAACGTTTACTTCCAGAAGTTTTTCTACAGAAAAGTCTGGTGGAAATACTGAGATATTTGCAACTAGAATAAATTCAACGGTTTCATGGATTTAATACCTAGCAATATTTGGGTTTCATTCGTGTTTGTCAATGGTAATGCAATGAGAATAGCGCCATCTATGTATTAGGGACAAGACTTTTCAGCCCATGTAGTGGAATTACTCTGTTTACTTTTTTATTTGGAAGGCTTTTATGAAAGACATATTTTTTGAAGATATCCACTGCCCAATAAAATTACTTCATTATTATTTCATGAGACAATGCCAAATAAATTCCTAAGGAGTCTGAAAAAATAAGATAATAAAGTTGGTGACTCCTCTGAGCCTTCGTAGATCAGAGATAAAAGCTACTTTATTAACAATGTAACGTATATGGCCAAACTCCGACGAAGTATTTCAATAAAAGTTATGACACCGTTTTTTGGTCTTGTCTACCGCAATCCCCACATATAACAAGGGGATACTATGAAGAGGTTTTGTCCGGTTTCTATTGGGGATTATCAAACCCGTCGCCGGCAGTTTTTACTGCTTGCGGTCCGAGAATCCCCCATCAAGCTATTATGAAAAATGGATAGAGGCATTCTTGGCAATTTGACAGTATTGCACAAGATGTTTTTCATATATGGGGCATGTTCGATGTAATATTGCACTACTTGAGTTGTTTCCGAGTATCCAAAAACTTTGCGACCTTCTCTCATATTTGAAATTATTTTTTAGCTCATTTTCATGAGAGCCGGTTGTCTCGTCGATATTTGGTAATATTACATTTTCTCTTGAGCCGAGGAAAAATCTACTGGAATAGTGCAAGACAGGTATTAACCTCAAGTTTTCAGTTCACTGAAATTTTCTATTTAATTAAAATGCGCCTACGGTAAATACTTGTTGATATTATTGAAGTTATAACTTGTTTTGGCGCGTTAGGGAAAAAAGATAACAGTAAATTTTTAAGATGCACGCGCACATCGTCACGAAATATTGGCACCGTGAAGTTAATTTCTTCTTTAATTTATATGGTCCTTGAGTCTCAGTCGAGCGCATTTGTCCAGACTCCTCCAGTTTATAGTGAACAGAAGCTTCATTCGGGGGCACAGCTGTCTTGCTCAAGGCAATGCTGCCACCTTAAGTTTTATCATTCACTTTTTCTTTTACAGAACACTTTTTTGCTAGGAGGCCGCCATACTTCTCAACATGACTTTCACAAACAACACATATATTATCGCACTGACGACCTGACGTCAAATTCGTCGACATCCAGCCTGGTAACTGGCGAAGGGGGGCGCAAGTCCTCTCAAAAAGTCTTTCGCCTCAATCTTCATTCGATTTCGACTTTACTTTTTGAAAAACACCTCTATTTTGGATTCCACTCCGACCACGACATCCACGTGACATCTTTGAGGACGGTCGTTATCAGCACAAGCGTCCTCAATCGTGATCGGAGAGGAATACTACTGCAGACTGCTCAGAAGAATCCTAGATTTGTGAAAAGATGAAATAGAAATTTAAATGATTGGTATGTTACAATTCACAATTCAAAATTGGCAAAAGGGGTTTCTTTGTATTCAAATTGCCCTCTGAATATAAAATGAAAAGTGTAAAATAGAATATTACAAGGGATTATTGAAACCGAATGGTAGTCAATTGGATCAATTATCTTGATACCACACAGAAATACCTTGAGATGTACCATATTATGCGCAATTAAAATATCTACGCATTATTAGTTATGAGTCAAGCCTATTTTCATGTTATTTTCATCAGAAGTTCCTCACGAAAAATAAAAAATATAATAGAAATGCTTCATATCATTTTTTGTTTGAAAAATTCGAAGGAAAAATTGCTCATTTTAATTTCGAGTCGAACGTGTTCATATAATATTAATTGCCAACATTCCCGTCGAACAACCGACTTTCGAAAAAGTTATAACTCATGAAAGAGCAACGTTAATATTTCATTTTAATTAATTTTACACACCAGAGCAGTGATCACAGTCACCTACATGACGTGTTCCATATGGCTTTTTGCTATTAATCATTTCTGACATCCACATTTCAGTTTCCAAGTACAGTCATGGTGATGTAAAGGGTGTCTGAGGAATGTCTTATAGATGATTTTTCAAGCGGAATAGAGATAGTGAACAGATGATTCTAGGCTGGCATTTCCACCATAATATTTCATTAACATTTCAGACATTTCGTATGCCGTATTTGTTGACAAGTCGAAAAAATATGACTGATATACGAAACAAGTCCTGAGAATACTGTTTGTTTGGACAAGTAGACAAAATCTAGAACAAGCCATAGGCGAGTCCTAGAGTCCTGTGTCTAAAACCATGTACCATCTTCGGCCAGACCGTGAGAGTGTTCATTTAAAAAATTATCTGCGTGTTTTTGGCCAGACGCACCGTCATGAAGAAAAATTCATCGGAATTAAGACGAGAGGCGAGGAAGTTTTTGCGAGAGCCACGGGAGTCGGTCATGAGAGGCCGTCGAGACGAGTTCGGGGGGGATTCATCCCTCAGCCTTCGAGGCTGAGGATGGTGGTCTGAATAGGGGACTTATTTTTTCAAGCGAATGGTGCGAAATTTGAGGGAAATCAGTAGCGAAATCGTAATAATAATAATAATATTTAGCTAATTTCCAGCCTGCTGGCGAAGTGGTAAAAGTGACAGTTCTACCACCCGTTGGCACGGCTGGAGAGGAGGCTCGCACCATACCACCAATGGAGACGACAATCAGAACACGCAGGGTACTTCACAGAATTAGGCCCCTGAAGCCACAAGAACTGGTTTGTTTGGATGCGGAGGTTCATAGTGTTCTGAAAGAAGAGGCTTGCGATTCGGGAGATTGAACGGCGTGTATACAAGATGGGGGCTAAGATCACGTCGGCGAGACAACACGCGTCTCGTATCCAATGTGTAATGGATTACACGGCAGCCAAAAGGCCTTTCAAGCCCGCAGTGCGGCGAATAGCCGCCAAACTACGACGTATCCATCACACTTTGTGACCACCGTGCTGCTGACCATCAAACAGCACTGTCTTGATAGGATATGAATGCTAGTGGCTGCTGAAAAGTCGCTAGTGAGGCGAGGGAGAAGTATCGCGGAAAACCTTAGGTTCCGCAAGAAACCTTCTCGCTTATTCCAAGAGCCTCCATGTGTTGTCGATAATTCGCCGATCGCTGATCAGGTGGAATCCTTCTGGAGGGATATCTATGAACACTCGCAGCCACTCAACTTAGACACTCCAGCCCTAGCGCAGTTCTAAGCTTTCAACAGAGAGCTTTGACAGCCTGAGCTCAATGAACTGCGCAACCCGATAACCCCGGATGACGTTCGAAGGGCCCTTGTTGGTTCCAAGAACTTTGCTGCTCTAGGCCCAGATGGGCTGAACACTCATTGGTGGAGAAAACTACCAAGTACCCACCGCCATCTGGCCAGAGTTTTCAACTCATGGCTGGACGGAGAGCAGCTGATTCCGGATTGGTTTGTCGAGGGGCGGACCGTTCTTATCTCCAAAAGCGGAGATTTGTCGATTCCTAAGAATTACAGACCGATAACATGCTTGAATTCGTGTTATAAGTTGTTTACAAGCATCTTATACACACGAATACTCACCGCAGTTGACAGAGTGTTCGAATGGATATATGAGCAGAGAGGGTCGAAGGGAATTTGTGGATGTGAAGAGAACCTGCTCATCGATGGATGTGTAACGCAGGACTCGATACAATATAAGCGTAACCTCTTTATGGCCTGGATCGATTACCTTAAGGCATTTGATACAATTTAGCATGAGCTCATCTTGCATTTGCTCAGATGCCCTGCGGTACCCGACAACATAGTGAGATGCATTGAACAACTGATACCACTTTGGCGAACTCGCTTCACCATAACATCTGGTCAAGCAAGAATCCAAACAGGGTGGGTCATTTTCAGAAGGGGTGTATTTCAGGGCGATTCCCTCAGTCCCCTTCTCTTCTGCATCTCACTATTGCCATTATCCGTTGCGCTCAGAAATACTCGAGGGTATAACTGTAGCACCCCCGGAAACCGGAGGCACAAGGTCACCCATCTGTTTTATATGGATGATCTTAAACTTTATGCCTCTGGAGAGAAGGATCTCCATCAGTCCTTGAGGGTGGTGGAAGAGTACACGCATGCTATCGGTATGAAATTCGGGATAGACAAATGTGCAATGGTCCATCTCAAAAGAGCACGATGCGGGGACTACGGAGAGGATGTGCAGCTCGTAGATGGAAGCATCCTACACCATCTGGATGCTGGAGAGACGTATACTTATCTCGGGGTGGAACAACGCCACTCACAAGAGGTAACAGCAGTGAAAAACTCCGCGGCAAGTATCAGCACAAATTTCGACAGATCTGGTCATCGGAACTGTCTGTGAAGAAAGAAGTCGCTGCAACAAATATGCTTGCTGTTCCAATCTTACTCTACTCGTTTGGAGTAGTGAAGTGGACTCGGGAGGAGCTGTATCAACTCGTCGTAAATACCCGAAAAATGATGCATCTCTATAGGAGTTTGCATCCCAAATCGTCCGTTCCACGGTTGTACTTCCCTCGATAACAGGGAGGCAGTGGACGTTTGAGTTTGGATTGTCTACATGACAGAATGGTACTGGATACAGCCTGTAAAGTCGTCAGGAGTTCGGATCCTCTTCTCTGCATGGTCCGTGACCATGAGAGAGCAGGAATTAGAGCATTTCTCTTTAGGGCAGCTGCCCGAGCAGCTCGGTATAGTTTTCGACTCTGAACGAGGAGACCAGAACTCTGTCACCGACTTGGAACCCGTGCAGCAAAAAGCTCAGATAAAAGCCGCAGAGATCACCTTACTTCTGCGGAGACACAAGGATAAGCCAATTCATGGGATCGTCTTCAATAACATTGGAGACCTTGGCTTATCAAAGAGCCTGATGTTCGCTTTTCTCAGGTCGAGTGGGCTGAAGTCAGAAATTGAGGTGTTCATCATGGCTTGCCAGGATGGTGCCTTCAACACCTTAGTCTACCGCGTTCGCGTGATGGGAATAGAGGTTCCTGACACAAGATGCAGGGCCTGCCGCGAGGCGCCCGAATCCCTAATGCACTTGCTATCAGCATGTCCAGCATATGCGGTTTCGGCCTATATCCATCGATATAACGCGAGCTTATGAGTACTATATTACCATCTACGGCACTCTCACGGTGTTGACGAGACACAGGTGTTGCCCTACGCTCCGGGGGATATTGAATCCGTTGTGGGGAACGAGAAGTGCCGAATTTATTGGAACTATTCGTTCCCCACCCTCAGGCTCATACAAGCTAATAAGCCTGATGTAGTCCTTCTCGACCACCACAGCAAAACGAAATTTGTCGTGAAGTTTTCAGCTCCTGGCGAGACAAATATCGTCTATCCAGATCACTCTGTCATGATGGTTGTTCTGATTATTGCCCTCTCTACTCTCGAATCTTAAAATCATACCGGAAATTTTAGCCGCACAGATGCAGAAGGCTGTCATTCTTGGCTCACTGCGATTGCTCAGGGCAAATGATTCTCGGACAAAATGATCACTTACCCCACGGTGTGGGGAGTGGTCATTGGTTGATAATGCTGGCGCGTACTCCCGAATGTATCGGGGCTTCGGGGGATAGCGCCTGACCAGCGCATACTACGGTGAAAAAAAAATTATGTCAAAAATATGTCGACCATTACAGCTTGTACACAGACAACATAGAATGAAATAATGTCAATAAAAAAAAAGAGAAAGACTGCATATACTCATAAATATATACATTTCTATAATTCGGTTTAGTCTAAATAGTCACTAACACTATATGGTTCTAAATCTATTAAACATTTTTTATTTCTGTTTTAGATTTCTTTATGCTCCTCAAATCTTTGATTCGATTAGGCAATTTATTGTACAGCTTCATTGACATGTAATGAGGAGTTTTTTCTGTTATGGTTAACCTATGTAAAGGGAGCACGAAATCATTTCTTCTTGTTTTATATGAATGTTGATTGATATTGATGCCTATTTTTTAATACAAACAATAAGCATCCATAAATATAAAGACCATATATCGTCATTATCCTGTTATTCTTGAAGACATTTCTACACGATTGATTATACTTGAAATTACTAATCATTCTGATTGCTCTTTTCTGAATAACAAATATTTTATTTATATAACTATTGCTTCCCCAAAATATGATTCCATATCTAGCTACAGACTCAAAATCTTTGTTGAGATATTTGTGAACCACCCTTAGTCCATTCGAAATTTTGCTCAATTTGTTAGCTGTATAATCAATCTGTTTGTTTCATTTCAAGAATTCATCATTATGAAGACCTAGAAATTTGGTGTCTTCTGAATATTTCATAGTAATGTTTTTAATATTCAAATTCTGAGGTCATTCTATTTGTAATTGATCAGTTCTAAAAAGTATAAGATTAGTTTTAGATTCATTCAAAATTAACCTATTCCTAGTGAACTATTAAACATTTCCATACCTGTTTTTACTACTTCTGGGTATGTTTCACGGCCTATTAATAAATTAGTCTCATCAGCAAAGACTGAAAATTGAATTATGTGTGTTTGAATGATAACATAAGTCGTTTATGTAGGTAATAAATAACAAGGGACCCGCAATGTTTCCGTGGGGTATTCTCAGATTTGTATGTCCGACCATGTTTGTTAATAGTTACTTTTTGTTGGCGATTTGTTAGGTAAGATTCAATCCATTTCAGTGAGTTTCCCCTTATACCAAGTAGTTCTAGTTTTTTTATAAGTATCTCGTGATTCAAGCAGTCAAATGCCTTTGACAGATCTAAGAACATACCAAGTGCTAAATATTTTTTTTCCATTAAGTTTGTTAGAGTAAATTGAAATATTGCACTGTTTGTTGATCCCTCTCGTAAGTATCCGTGTTGGTTATGGCTAATTATATTACATTTATATAGAAAATTTGTAATGTTATTACACATAGCTAGCTCAAATAATTTTGCAAAATTTGGTAGAATATTTAAAGGTCGTAGTTTTCCATAAGTTCAAAATCACCCTTTTTCCATAAGTTCAAAATCACCCTTTTTATAAATAGGTTTCACTAGGGATAGTTTCAGTCTTGAAGGGAAGACGCCAAATTCCATGGAGTTATTTATGATATAATTTCACCTATGATTAACATAAAATGTGAACGAACACAAGGCAATCGTCTTCTGAAACACAAAACATATTTATGTTCTGTGACTATATTAAACACATTTACGACCAGTTTCAATCGGCAATCCTTTCTTTGTTTTTTTCTGAAAAAGTGAGATACGTATGTCGCATCACAAAATATATATCTATGAAATGATGTCTGTCTCTATGGAGTTCGAGTTGAGTTTTACAAATTACCCGGAAATTGCCAGCCATGGTTTCAAAAAAAAAAAATAAAAATAAAGTGAAACAAAGATTTCATCATGGATGGTGATATTGAATGGCTTTTCCTGTAGACGTATCCTGACAGTCAATTGGAATTCAATTTAACCCCACTCGCGATGGGAGTTTCGCGGAAAAATGTATGACGCCCGCAACGAATTTATATTCACAAAAGTTGTACGTTGTATACGTATGTAAAATAGTCATCCCCTTTCTCACATTATCTCACCCCAAATGGAATTTTCGGTTTAATTCAGAACTGTTTCCGAGATGCATAATGACTAGCAGAATAGGAAGGAAAATCTGATAATGAATGTTGCTGAACGCAGCGGTGACACTTTGACAAAATTGTGAAACCACACGACTACGCCAGAGACGACAGTCTTTTGAAATGTGGGTTGGTGCGGTCTTTTCTTTCGACGTATTAGGAGTTACACACACTCTCCCCTTTGTAAATAGAAATTCGTTTTGTTTTAAAATGTGGGTAGTGCAACTCCATTGACGCGAATTCGACATTGGCACCAGATCGGGTGCTGGGAAGGAGATTAAGCACGTTTCTTATGGGAAATAGCTGTCTGCTGGAACATGGTTCATCTGCCACCATTTATCTAGACAAGATAGGGTATTTCATTAGGCGCTTTCTATCTTTAAATTTGAATAAAACAACGTGTGTGTGTGTGTGTGTGTGTGTGAGACATCATAGACATTTTTTACTCCTTTGAAAGACTTAGTGATGCCATTATGAGTGAACTATAACATCGTTCAAATATCCGCCACAGCTTCTCTGGGGTAGAGCACATCCGAATCGACTAATTTTTCATGACTTTAGCGCGTGAATCAGGCTGAGTTATGTTTGATTTGAGGACCGCTGTGATTTGTGGCTCATTCCAATTCACCCGCGACTTAGAAAAACATCGCAAGAAAGAGTCTAACGGGGTCAAATCACACAATCTCGGCTTAGAGGCGGAGCTCCATATATGAGAACAATACTCCAAAGAAGGTCTGATCTGAGCTTTATAAAGCATCGAGTTGCTGATGTATCTGCCTTTGCAATTCCATCGACATGATTGGGCCAAGACATATTGATGTCCATCCCAACAAACTTATCGAACCAGAAAGCAGAATTGTTTGTCCTGTCATTATTACATCGAGTTCGGAGACCTTATCTTTCTAGAGAAAACCGATGCCTGAGTTTTTGTGGCATTGAATTGAACCTGGTTACTCTCATCCTAATTTGAAATCACTTCTAGATCCCCATCAAGATATGCAACCTCCTGCTGCCGGTGAAGATGTGCATCCGATTTCCTGACACCCCAATGGAATGACTAGACGAGTGTGCTGTCGTCAGCAAAACAATATTTTGGATCAATATTTTTTTCCCAATAAGTCGTTGATATACAATAAAAACAGGGTTGGAGACAATTTAGATCCCTGGGGAACACCAGCGTTGATGGCAAAATTATTCGGGAGATATCCATCGACGTCTACTTGCAGGGAACATTCTTTCAGGAAGCTGGAGAGCCATACATAAAAATGATCCGACAATCTATAGCATCGAAGTTTGGCCAGCAAACCCTCATGCCAAAGGCCTTAGAAATATCAAGCGCACTAGCTCTCGACTCTCCATGTTTGTCTAATAATTGCGTTATTCCAAATATGGGTTACATACGATAGAAGGTTACCAGTCTCATATGCTATGGTAATATATGTTCATTAAGTAGTCATTTGATTGTATCTGATGTCATTCCAGTTTATGTGAGGGTCTTGAATGTGCCAGGATTATGTTCAATGTGAGGGTATACTTGGTTAATACCTTGTTTGAAAATTTCGGGTTCAAGCTGTCTTTTACTGGAGAATTTGTTTCATCAGATTCAATTCTAATTATTCGGTGGATCATACTGTGGTGACCTGCTAATTGCTGTGGGTGATAGTTGTTTAAAGTTGTGTCTGTATGGGTTGGTTTGTGATAAATTGCGAAAATGTGTTTGTTGTTAATTTTTGTAATTGTGGGGTCTGAACAGTTCATCGAGTTATTGCTTTCCAGTTCTATTGTGAATTTGATGTTTTCATAAACAGAGTTAATGTATTGAAAAAATTATTGTAATTGCCGATGTGTTCCTATGCAGCAAACTATCACATCGTTAACATATTTATACCAGTAAATAAATTTTTGGCAAATTGAATGCTGTTGTATAGTTCTCTCGAAGTTGTCCTTTCATATATAACCTAGAAGGAGGGTTAGAGGATCACCAGTGAATTCAAAATGATTCTTGTATTTGTATTTGTGTGTATATGTTTACTATGTGAGAATATGTATGTGTGTATATGAGTATGTGAGACATGTGTGTTTGTATGTTTTTATATATTTTTATATCTAAAACTAATAAATTTGGTTTTGGCGGGAAACTGTTTTAGCGGTTGTGGAACATATTTCACAAAACCACACATGAAATTCAAGGGCATCATATTGGGTGATCTAGCAAGACATTTTGAAAGACCACAACTCTTCACCTTTGTAATATATATATATATATATAGAATTTGCTTCTGAGCATACCCTGATGCTGTTACTTCTATTCACAAAGAAGTCTTCCACATTTTCATAGCTATTTAAAAATCATAGTCACGTATTTTCGGGATAATCTGCATGAACTAATATATCTGTGAAGGTTCATACATTTGTTTTATGCTTCTTTTCATTGCATTGATTATCAACATTGAAAAACATTTTTCTATTTTTGTCTCAGAAAAATAATTTTACACACTTTTGAATTATTATCATTTTATGAAATGCTCTTAATGTTCAGTATTCCTTTTTGAAATGAAATATTCAAATAAACTGTTGTGAAACCATTGAGAGAAAAGAGTTCTGCTCAAAACCATGACGAAAGTACAATTTCACAACAGTACTCGCTCTCTCTCTGAACAGTATCATAATTACGAGAAATTCATCTCGAGAAGGCCGAATCAAATCTATTCAACAAGGGCTAACTTACTTAACAGAGATCAAACCTTCATCAATGAAAGGAAGGCACAACAGATGCGACTTCATTTAATCTAATTTTCCTCCGAAAAACAGGACAGGCGGGTTACATTGGCTCTTGTTATCTTTTACAAAGTATCAGCGACCCCAGAATCCATTAAATTACACGAAATTGCTGCGAAGATGCGTAGACGAAAAGCATTACATTAACCGTTAAGAGATCTCTCATAGATATATATATATATATATCAGCTAATAGAGAGCATTATCATACAAGCAGAGGGTAATGGGCTCTTGTTTAGCGAGAAAAACAATGGCAATTGCGCTGATGTGAGGAAACAAAAATATTGTTGAATGGAAAACCGCCTTTTCAAAACATCGTGCTGAATGTGATACTCAGAGTTATGCAAATCGGGAGGGATCCCATATAATTGGAAACAGCACCTTTTAGGTGTACAAGAATTCAGTACAGATACGTCCTTGTCGTTTATTATTAAATGACCTAAATGATAATTCAATAGAGGCGATGATATCTTTCCATACAAAGATGCCTATGGGTTAGATAGAAGACTTATGAACATTAAAGAAAAACGTGGCTTCCCAAAGCAGTCACTTGTAGAGACAAAACCAAGCGTTGATACCTTTCGCCGAACGAAATTATTTCACTGCAGTACTCAGTGTGTGGCAGCTAGATGGAATCAGAGCTCGAAATCAAAGCATTCGTGATCCAACACTAGATGGCGTTGTTTCTATCCACCATAAGTCTCATCAGCGGTGATTGAGTGAACCAAGAATGCATGGCTGGACTCAACATTCTTGAGAGGACAAGCTTGAGTGAATAGAGACGTAGAACAAAATACTGTTACAGTTTTCTCGTAGGTTCAACAATAATAACCTACACTGTATAGTTGAACTCAACTTTATTCCACAAAACAAACACTTTAACTGAACTTCAAATTGATACTACTCATAATGTCTATCGCCTTATTGGCTCACTTCGTACCGCACTTTCAACTAGACTACTCTCATCTACCTGTTGGTAGTGCTTATGCTTATATATCCCAATAGTAGTCTTCGGTAGTTGACAGGAATATTCTGGAAGTGACGCGACACCTATAACGATCGGGAAGCAGTAGTAGAGTTGAGAGCGACCTTGGTCAAATCACAGTCGATTGACGAAGACCAGCGGCGGCCGGTGTCATTTTTTTCAGGGAATAATTTACAATAGAGTACTGTCTCTCGACACGCGACACCCTTCTGTAACATTTGGATTTCAATGTTACAGAAGTAGTGCTGTTTAAAGATGAGCAGTTTATGTAATATGCAGCACCATACATTTTTGACAACTCATCAGTCCTATGGAGACAGAACATTACTCTGTATGAGTATAATCGTAGGTCATGAGTTCATAGGTCATGCATAATACAAAAAACTATGTAAAAAAAACAATCAGTTGACTTGAAATTTGAACAACCCTTCGGCCGAGAAACTATCAATTGATATTTCAACAGACATTAAAGTTATTCTAATGACTGTATCGAGAATAAGGATCCGTAAAAGGCCTGTCAAAAAACAAGTAGGCACTACCTCGGATGATACCACGATGGACATTGACTTGTAATCGCTAGATATTCATGAGAGTTATCTCAGAGGGAAAAGTATTTCAGAGATGTTTTTCGTTCATCCAGCAGCAAGACCACGCTGAAATCAATTGAGTGGAGTATACTTCTCGTCAGTGCAAGAAAGATCCTACCTGAACAACAGTGTGCCTTGGAATCGAGTGACTTCAAACGTGGTGCGACTGCTTATATGAAACCGTCATCCGAGAAAATGATTTTTCAACTAGTAACAGCTCTATCTTTTTAAAATCTTAGATACCAACACTCTCACGGAAGTCAAAATAAGTCTTATGTCTGTATTGAGGAGATTTCCACAAATATCAAGGAAATAAATGGTTACAACAGAAACATTCACTTCTCTCTTCGTTACTACACAATTGAAGTTGGTGGCACGATGAAATATCAATTAGATAACCCAGTGTTTATACTGTTAAAAGAAAAATTATAAAGTGATATGATTTTTACTAGTAGTTTTACACCATTCAACTTGTCAAACCCATGTTTGGTGAATTGATATTCATACATAATTCTTTGAATGCACATATTCTTGTTTGTGATGACTAAGTGTGAGTTTCAGAAAAATGGAAATGATTTCTTAAAAAACACAGGGCGTTATTGACATTCAAAGATACTTTAAAAATCAATTTTTTCCCAAGGTCGCTCATCGTGAATCAATATGAAAACAATAATTGGAACAGAGTAGTAATTATTTTGTTTGAACTGTTTCCAATGGTATAGTAGTTCCAGAACTTACTGTTTGATATATGGATGGTAAGGGTTCTTCAGAGCTGGTTGATCGTCATTTTTTGCGTTAGTATGAAATGTTGAGTAGTAGATGATGAAAACAGACTGTCTCTGGTCCTGGCTATACTGTCTGAATTGTCCTGGCCATACTGGTCTGGAAGGCACAATGAGGCTGCTGACTTCCTTGCAAAGAAGGGTGCTTCAAGCAGCTTCATCGGACCAGAACCTGTCATTGGCATCGCTTTAGGCTTTGCCAAACAAAGAACATTCACCCTTCAAAGCTTGATACCAAAGAGTTGTTGGACTACAGTAGTGATGTCTACGAGGTCTAACAGGCCTTCTTACAGGTCACTGTCATTTGAACCATCATATGTAGAGACTCGGACTGTCGGAAGACAGTGTGTGTCGCCTCTGTTTGGAAAATGATGAAACAGCAGAGCACATACTTTGTGCCTGCCCCTCTGGGGACCGAATCAGATTTTTAGAGTTCGGCAGAGCCGTACTCGTACCATCTGACCTGAAAGTCCACCCACCATACAAACTTATCGGCTTCGTTAAGAAGCTGGGTTCATTTGGTCGAGTGTGAATAGGTGTGAGCTACAATAAACCCTTGCGGGTTGCGATGGACGGTCGAATAGACCCACTCACTTCGGAGGTAACCTAACCTAGTAGACGATGACAATAAACTCTCGAAACACATTTGCTCATGTTTTTTTTTCTTTCAATTTTCTCTGTCTTGCCCTTTCTTCATTCCCAAATAACTTCTTGTCTACACCCGCCAAACACCCTGGACGCCCTGGTTATTTGTTTTTGTAAAAACAACTTACTCGAATCTTCTATTTTCATCCGTTCCAAAGCAACATCGTGTGCTATATTGAATACATTTTCTAAATTGTTTTGAAACTCCTCATGGCGCTTGTAAACATTAAAATTTTTCAGTGTCATTGCTTTTCGAGTTTGAAAGCCGTGGGTTTTTGGAATTTCTTCCTGACGTTTCGCTGGCGCGAGTGGCTAGCTTCTTCAGAGGTTTAACCATTATGGCTTGCTGTCCGATGACTACCTTTTAGGCTTCGTAAAGCGTATTTATGCCTTGTCAGGTAATCAGTTGTATTTGTACCTGTATTTAAACCTGAACTTGTACCTGCACTTGCACCTGTACTCGCACCTGCACTTGACCCTGGAACATTAACAATCTTGCTGCCTGTTGTCCTGTTCGTTATTCTAGAATCCTTTAAAATGGGGTTCCATATTCGATTGAGGTTCACCGCTTCTTCTTTTCTGTTGAAATTCTTCGTGTGTTTGTGGATCTCTATTGCCTCCCGTACCAGTCGGCTATGGTATCCCTGGTTGGGAACCATTAGTTCTGTGTTTTCAAACAAAATTATGTGGTCTCCTTCACTAAGTGCGTGTTCTGCCACAGCTGAATTGTCCTAGTCTGCAGTTCCTTTTATGCTCTTTTAGTCTTGTTCCCATAGATCGTTTGGTGTTTCCGATATGTACCTTTCCACAAGTGCATGATATGCGATAGACCCCTGCTGCTGATAATGGGTCTCTTTTGTCTTTAGCCGACCTGAGGCTTTGTTGTATCTTCCTCCTGGGTTTGAAGACTGTTTCGATGTCGTGTTTGCCCAATAGTTTTCCAATTCTGCCCGTGACCCTAAGGATAAACGGTAGATATGCGCGTGCAACCATCTGATCCTTTCTCGCTTTCTGAACCGTAGTGCCCTTCGGTTTCACGGCTTTTCTGGTCTCGGAGGCACTGTGTCCATTCGATCTCGAAGTCACTTCAAGGTATTTCATTTCCCTCTCCAGATGTTCTGGTTCACATATTCTCCGAGCCCGTTCCATTAGAGTTGAGATGACTCCTCTCTTTTGGCTAGGATGGTGGATCGATAGTGCGTGCAAGTATCTATTTGTGTGTGTGGGTTTTCGATACACTTTGTGGGTTAGTCTGGTACCACATCGTTCTACTAGTACATCTAGGAAAGCTATCCGTTGGTCTTGCTCAATCTCCATGGTGAATTCTATGCTCGGGTGTTGGGGGTTCAAGTGGTTTAAGAAACGGTTCAGGGCGTTTCTTCCATGTTTCCAGATGACGAAGGTGTCATCCACGTAACGTAGCCACAAGGTCGGCTTCAATTCAAAAGTGTCTATCGCCTTTCCTTCAAACCGTTCCATGAAATAATTTGCTATCACGGGGCTAAGTGGACTCCCCATCGCAACGCTATCTAGTTGCTCATAGAAGTTCCCCCCCCTATTGAAAGTAATTTCCTGTGAGACATACTCTAAAAAGTTCGACGACGTCATTCGGAAACACGTGGGCTAACCCCCTCAGAGAGTCTTCCAGTGGGACATTGGTAAACAAAGACACCACATCAAACTCGAAAAGCAATGACACTGAAAACCTCAGCCGTGAAAGTCTAAACCATTTTGTCATTTCATTTTTTTTTCAAAATTTTTGCAACTTCCTTCAAGCATGGTGAAGATCCACAAGTTTTTTACACGCTTAAGTACAGCTCTGGTGAGTAATCTAGGTCTTTCTCGAATGACAAGATTTGCGCTTTCACTAAGAGTTAATTGAACCTCGGGAATGTTTAAAAAAGTACTTGAGTTAGACGGTAACTTTGCGCTTGTTATTTGATTATTTACATCACCACCTAGGCAAATACTTTTTTATTGCGTCTCAATTCCAATACCATTTTCTGAATGTAAAAAAATACGTGTTAATCAAAAGAACGGCAAATAAGACATATATTTATTCCCGAGTGTTTTAGGATCAAATGAATAAAACTGAAAGCTATGCGTAAGAAAATTGAGACTTCCAAAAATGAGGGAAACCCTAACTTCCATAGCGAACAAACACTTATGGCAAAACGATTCAGAAGAAATTATTATATTTGTCTTTTTCATGTTTTATATTTCTACTAATCGTAAGAAACAAGATATAATTTCTCAAAATTGTTGGAATTCTCTACATTCGGCAACTATACGAATTTCGACGTTATTTTGGATCCAGTTTTTTGTGGCTCCAGATATTCTGGATACGACGGTTACACGATTGCAATATATACATCCACAGAGAGAAAAGAGAATCGGTTCACGTACAAGAGTTTTATATATCTTAGACAAGTGCATATTCTAGTGAAATATATATACGCTGCATTCGATTGAAACTCAGATAAACGAGGGCAGGATTATCTTACAATACGTTCATGACGTGAATATAAATGACTGTATCACCCAGAGTTGTATAGAAAAACGCGAATTTCGACCTCTATGCACTAATTTAAGAAAACGTTGGCATGATGGATATTTATAATAATGAAAAATAAAATATTGAGAAATTGAAAAATTTTGGACTAATTAAAATAAGTGCTTATTTCTAACTGCTGCGGATTGAATAGAATATTCAAGAAGTGAAATAACCATTTACCATATATTTCGGGAAATTTTGGTATGACATGTGAAAACATGGAGTTAAGATGGAAGATGCAATCAATATTGAATGAAAGTTATTTTCTGTGGCGGAATCAGAGTTCTTACTGACTGGGATTCATCACCTTGCAAAATATGAAACAATAAAAATTGATATTTAGAAATTCGAAAAGGTGTATTTCATTCCGATGAGCTTAGATAATTAATCAACAACTTTGATATAGATAATATTTCAAAATGTCTTTGACATCTGTGAAATAAATTTAAAAATTGAAGTAACTTGCGAAAAAACTGATAAATAGCTGGTTATGAATATTGAAGACGGTGCCACATTTGGGTGGCCGAAACTTCAACATAAGTACCCTATGGAATTCCTAGACAGAATTATTGAATATAGAAAGAAACATTTTTCTTCGAAGAAATATTTTGATGCCAATCAGTAACTCATGGGGATGAACTATAAGTTTGCCCTTTGTACACCTGTATGAAGTTCTTCATTACTAATTTGATATTTTAGATTGTATAAGGTGAATAGTTCCAGAAAAGGCCAATAAAAACTATGGAATCAGTGTTATAAGCAATTCACATTTTATTGGATAATATGGAATGGAAAAATCGAAAACGGCATTATGATTTCAAACTTTATTACTCCAGATATTTCGATAGTTTGCATCCACAGTTTTCTTCTGACTGACTTATTCCAATGATTCAACCCTATTCAATGATTCAAGCTTATGACGACATGAATTTGATGATTTGCCATTTTGTGGATTCAAACAAAGCATTTTTCACTGTATAACTTCGAGCTATACTTTGAAAACTACAATCTTCTTCAGCCACTGGAGAAGTTTACTTGGTTGGGGAAACACGCATCGATAAGAGTGTTGCAATTTTGGTGTAGAAAATGCTTGTTTTTGATTCAAAAACTGGAAATATATGAATCTCATAGACGAAACCTAGCGAGTTGAAAATACTCTTGTATGCATAATCAACATATGCCATGTGAACAATTACATTATACGTATTGGCGATGATGCTTCGTGATTATTATATTTTTTCTGCAATCCATTAATGAATTCATCATGAAGCTGATGCCTCAGAAGTATTAAGAAATATCGAAAACAATATTGATATTTTCCTTAACTTCATATTTGGATTACCCGATGAATGGGATGAGATCGTCGTTACGTCTGAAATATTTCATAAAACTATACTTATTACAGTTTCTCTAAATGTGCTTTGAGTTACGACATCACAGCATTGGGGAATGCCTCCACAAATCTGTACAAAAATCCTCATTCGAATTATTCGCATAAAAGGTAAACGATACTCAATAATGTCACTTCAAAATAACATATCAGTATTAAATAAACATTGTTTAGATACTTATAAAAAGCATAATCTGTTCTTCAACCCAAATAAAAGTTGAACATTTCAAGTTCCTCTTATCAGAAAACCAGTTTTCGAAAATGTTCATTTCATTATCATTCAAAATTTCTCAATGTTTTCACTTCAAATCTGAATGGTATTCAGAAATTCAAAATGAAAGAAATTAAAATGAATGATATTTTGTACGGCTGTTAAGTTTGTTTTCTCGTCATTTCATTTGGATTCCAGGACATCAGCTACGGAGGCACATCTTCACCGGCAGCAGGAGGTTGCATATTTCAATGAGGATCTAGAAGTGATTTCCAATTGCGGTAAAAGTAACCAGGTTCAATTCAATGCCACAAAAACCCAGGCATCGGTTTTCTCTTGAAAGATAAGGTCTCCGAACTCGATGTAATAATGACAGGACAAACAATTCCTCTTTCTGGTTCGATAAGTTTGTCTTGGCTCAATCATGTCGCTGGAATTGCAAAGGCTGCTTCTCAAAAGCTTGGAACACTGTTTCAAACCAGAAAACTGTACACACCTCAGCAACTTTTGATGTTTTATAAAGCTCAGATCGGACCTTCCTTGGAGTATTCTTCTCATGTATGGAGCTCTGCCCCCAAACATACCCTGAAGTTGCTGGATTCCATCCAGGAAAGAGCCTTCTGCCTGGTTCGAGACGCGAGCATCACGTGCAACCTTGATAGCGTGGAACATCGAAGAAAGGTTGAATATTTGTCTGTCCAAGAACGGTACATATCAGAAATACGTGACGGAATGTGACTGCTCATCGTTTTGAGGTTCAACTCAGTACATCTCGAACTTCATTGTTTAAGAACTCTTCATCTGCAGAACTGCGTTTTTGTGGAATAAACTTTCTGAGAACTTCTTTCCAAATGGATTTAATCTCCAGCGATTCAAATCCAATGTGAATCGCTACTTTCGCACAGGAACCGTTCTGAGAGCACCTTAAGGATTTTCCTGTAGTGCTTGTGTTTTTTCCTTAAAAATAAAAAATATTTTTTGTGCCGATAATCTAAAAAGTTTTCCAGCTCATTCACATGCCACTTTCGAGTATATTTAGTACCTGATGTTACTTCTACCTCTTTGTACATCTTTTATGTTTTCTGTTCATTGCTTATATTGAAGATGTGTTAGATGATTGGATAATATTATATAATGAAATGTGAATGCTGTGGTCTCTCCGCAGACCCTCATTAGCTTTACTATATCCCTGATTGGTGGGTGTCGCGCACAGTCCTGAAGAAAATAAGCTAGTCCAATATTTTTTTCTCATATCCTTCCTCGCCTGTTGTTATTGATTGTACCTCTGTTAAGTTCATGTTACAGAAATTGCAGACTGAGGGTTCTGTATGAGAAAACTATCAAACTAACTTCTCCACAACATTCGTAAAATCACAGAAACTGTGGGATTTACGAGATAAGCTGTAAAATGTAGGACAAACGAAGCGGACTGTAATAACTTGCTACAAGGAACATGTTTCACATGTTCTGTTCAAAATCTGTTCAGTCTGTTTTTCCGTTAATCAGCTGCCGCCCCCATACGAACGACAACTCTCAGAAGTTGAGAAGCTTGTGCGAGCTGAGGACTAACGAGGTCTTACCTTTTAACATGTGATTCCTAACACCTAATTCGGTTTCATAGACCAAAGAAATCCAGTGATGCTGAACATGCCATAGAGACCGGCGACAGAATAACTGAGGACTACTTGAATCTGTCGAGTTATGTACATGACAACAAGTTTTTAGATATCTTCGAAACTTTAGATATCAAAAATGTGAAACGAGATCCATGAACGGACATAAAGGTCTTATTCCTAACAGCCTATTTTTCACACTCTCATGTAATTACAAGTATAAAACAGGTGACGATAGGATATAACACAGGCTAGCAAATAACAATCAATCAAAACATGCTTTAATATCAAAGAATAACATCTTGTTAACAAAGCGTGTATATATAAATGTAAATGTAATTAAATTAATAACATTTGATAAATGTATAAAAATAGTCAATACCAAATAAAATAAAATCAAATAAAAACAATCAGTCACTTATTTGAAATTCAAAATATAACAAACAATATCCAATCAATTCAAATCAAAATGTACTTTATTGCCGAAGATGAAATCTCATTGACAAAGTGTTACTATTCTAAGAAATATAAGATACACAACTTGAAAGATATTGTCGAAGATAAAATATTATTGTCAAAGAGTTATTATTTTAAAGAATATAAGTTATACAAATTCAAAGTAATATTTGAACATTTGGTGATTTCAGCATTTTGGGGTGAAAAAGTAGTCAGAAAGTAATAATATATATGCTACATATTGAAATAAATAATAATAATGGATATTCTCATGCAACACAAATGTAAGCATGAGAATATAAAAACTATAAAGCATAAAAATATAAAAGTGAATGCATAGAAAATAACAGTAAGTATCAACTACTTAACATTTTCAACTATACAGTTCAGAGCTAAATGTAAACATTAAACAAAAAGTTAAAAAAGTTACATAGTTCAAATACCAGTAGGTACTGAAACACAATAATTGAAATTGATTGTTTATATAATTTAAATTTCTGTCTGAATAGAATTCGTGTGAAGAATAGAAAGCCTTTGAAATCAGAAGTTTTTTTACAGACTTTCTAAATTTAGTGGTACATGTTATGCCTTTGATCTCAATTGGCAAATCGTTAAACATTTTTTTTCCATTATTAATGAAAGACCTCTCAATTTTTGATGATATTGGAATCGATAAACCTATATTGAGCTTATATCTGGTATTTCGTTGTGGTGAAATGAAAATTTTCGTCCTGTATTTTTTTGCACCAGACATAACATTTCCAGTATAAGTATAGAAGGCAAGGGCAAGATTTTATGCTTTCTGAATAAAGGTCGACAGGAATTCCTGAATCCAACTCTACACATATTTCTAATTCCTCTTTTTTGTAGTACAAACACCTTATCAAACATGTATTGGCAACACGTTCCCAAAAACAGATACCGTATCTCAGATGGGAATCGATGAGAACAAAGTACACATTTTTTGCCATATAAGTGCCCAATTCATTTGCTGATACTCTGACTGCAAAGCATCCTGTGAATTTTTTTTTACATAGGTCATTTATGTGACCTTCAAAATCCAAATTTTCATCAATTTGTAATCCCAGAAATTTTGCTGACATTTTGTTTTCTAATAATTGAGTACCCAGGTAGATATCTAGTGTGGAGTACTTGAGGGTGATGATCTAGTTTTTGAGATATTAAATGACAAGAGATTAGCATCACACTAGTCTTTTTTTTTTCATAATATCCATGCTGATCAAATCATGCAGTTCCCTTTCATTCTTGCAATGCCAAAATAATGTAGTGTCATCAGCAATTGGGTTATTTCTGCGGTTACATTAATGCGGGCTAGGTCGTTAATATATAACAAGAAGAGAATTGGGCCTAGAATAGTTACTTGTGGAACATCACAAGTAACTATCTGAAGATGGGATATGTTGTCCGGGAGTTTGACTTTCTGAGTACGTTCTAACAGGTATGATCTGAACCATTTCAAAGATATATCTCTAAAGCCATACACTTTTAGTTTCTGCAGCAGAATTTCATGATACACACAATCGAAAGCTCTTGAAAGATCGCAAAAACTGCCGCTGCTATTTCACGATTATTTAAATTGGGATACACGTTTTCCAGTAGATGAAACATAGCATGTTCCGTGTTTTTCAAACTCTGAACCCCAAATTGACTGCTACTAATGATATTATGCAATAGAAGGCTTATGAGATATCAAAGTGTTTAGTTTTGGTCTACTTATCATTCTATTCGGTTCACATAATATTCTTCCAAACTATAATAGGTTCTATCGAAAAGAATTATTTTTACTGCTTTTCTGAAGCTGGCGTTGGACGGTATATCTTTAATACTATTAGGAAGTTGACTGCACATTTTGCAGTATACATATATATATATATATATATATATATATATATATATATATATATATATATATATATATATATATATATATATATATATATATATATAATTGAATCCTTAACAAGAGTGGAAGATGGTAATGGTAGTTTGGGATGGTTACTTTGACGGGTGGGGTATCTATTTCCTGTAATAAAATTTTGTTTGTGTTTATTTATGAGATACACTGATTTAAGTATAAATATAGACACTACCGTGAGTTTGTTGTGTTGCTTGAAGTGAAATCTGCACAAATCGCAAAATTTTAGTTTACAGAGGTATCTCAGGGTTCTTTTTTGTAAAACAAAAACACTTTCAAGAACATTACTACTGCACACTCCCCAGGGTGAGATACCGTATCGCAAATGTGACTCTATCAAGAAGTAGTATACTGTCTTTGCGGTTAGGTATCCTAGTTCGTTTGCAGCAAATTTCACAGCGTAAAAACAAGAGGACAATTTTTTATTCACGTTTTTGACATGATCGTTGAATTTGAGACCGTTGTCGATGTGTAGTCCTGGAAGTTTAAAAAAAAAAACCCGTTTTCAATAATCTGGTGGTTTAAAGAAATATCAGCAACTGCACATTTGAAAGACACTATCTTAGTTTTCAATATTTTGAAGGATAAAAGGTTCAAGTCGCTTGCTTATCATTATGCCATATTATGGTGGTATCATCAGCGAACAGGGTAACATTTCCTCTCAGTCAGGTCATCAACATAAAGTAAAAACAAAATTGGACCCTAGAATGATGCTTACGGCACATCACATTGTAACTTGAGATTGATTTTGGCCTAACTACTTGTGTGCGGCCAGATGAATATGTTGTGAACCGTGAATGTGCTTTATTTCGAAATCCGTAACGGTGAAGCTTCCGCAGCAGTATCTCATGATTCACGCAGTCAAAAGCCTTTGATAAATCACAAAATACAACCGCGGCAACTCTCTTATCATTGATCCCAGTATAAAGTTCATGCAACAGTGAAAATATTGCATCATTTGTTTTCTTATTGCACTGAAATCCAAATTGTTTGATGCTCAATATATCACATGCCTGTAAAAAGTTAAAGATTCTTTTTTTAACGAGCCTTTCGATGATTTTCCCTAACGTGGGAATGAGGGAAATGGGCCTAAAATTCATAGGAAGAATAAAGAAATTAGGGATTGATTGAATGCCCTTCATTTTTCAAGGTGATGACTTGTCTGGATGAACATAAAAACTTAAAAATAGCTTCAAAAAGTAGTTTTAGTTATCTACTGATGGCGATAATTTGGTTGGCGAAAATCGGGCCTTGAAACAGCATTTTTGTTCAGCTGTGGAAATCGTTTTCTCACTAGATGAAATGTTACTTGAACAAGATAAAAATTGCTTCCCAATATTCATAATAAAATTGATTTCAGGTATTACTTACAGCATTTTCTTTCACATCCAATGACTTTCAACAAGGAATCGAATATTCCTGGATTATAAGATCATGAATGCACCATTGAGTTGAATAAGCTTTATACCGATTACTTGGCCGGCTGCATAGTTCTCCTTGATTCCTCGTCAAATTGGTTCTTAGTCTCAGGTTCAATGGACGATCAGTTCGATGAGCAATTGTTTCTCCTGAGAGTTCATTAATTATAGACGTTCTTTTGTTGAGATTCACTCGAGAGATCATCAATTCCTGAAAGGACGGACATTATTGAAACGATTCCTATTTCAGGGTTTACATAAATCACAGTCTTTGGATGAATTGCGTTGATTTATCCAAATGGGATGACGATCAACAAACAGATGTGAATGATGTAGCTGAAAGGAGCAAGAAAACAAAGGAAATCAGAATTGAAGGATTCAACTTTAGGCAGTTGGTTAGATTTTTGTGGACACTAATAATGGGTGTTGCATGTTATATAAAACAAACATTATCATATTTTGGAAATATTCATCATGAAGTATCTAGAACTGAAAAAAGTTACAGAAGAATAATGCTCTGATGATCGTTTGAAATATCAATTTTGATAGAGTTTTGAATGAAGATCTTTTAACAATACCTGGCAATCAGCAAGACGTGTTTTTTGCCTGTGTTGCCTGTGTACTGGAGACTATTCCAGGAACATCGATTTGATTATTTAGGAAAGAAGAGTTACCGAGAGTAGGCACTTTTAGTCTGCTCAGACACGATATAGTCGAGTCATTTTAGGGGGTCTGCCTAGGAAAGTGGACATACCTAGCTGTAAATTTGTATGAACATTGTATTTTGACATGTATTTCGATGGCCGCAACTTCAAAAATTGGGGGTCAAAAGTCAAAAAAACCGACTTTCTGCAAGTTTTTTGCCAATATCTCGTTTCCAATGGGTTTTATGCTAATTGTATTTGTTATCAATATTGTAGAGAATTACATTCTCTACAACTTTTGTCTCAAACATTTTTTCATACGTTGAATCATTTTTGAGATAGAGGGCAGCGCGAGCGCAGATTAAATATTATTTGAAATTAACTGGTTGTTCCGATCGAAATCAGCTCATTTGAGGTTTATAAATTATTACTTAATGAATAATTATTAAACAGCGTTAACAAGCGAATTGAACTAGTGACATATATTTATAACATTCGAGTAAACTGTCATTGAAAATGCATAAAAAAACTTACACCAGTGTTTTGTTTATTTGATAGACCGTTCATATTTTCGTCTTTGAAGTCTCAAATACTGTTCCTTCAAAGCCATCGATAGTTCTTTTTTGGATATCTTTGCGATTAATGCTAATTCCAAATCTTTTTCAACTAGTTAATATTAATGAAGATATGGACGAAGTATCGGCTTCAGGTGTCAAAAATGAAGTGGTACTCAATGCTAAGGAAACTCTAAAGAGATAAATGAGACAGAAGAAGAAGAAGAATATATTTATTGAAATAGGTAACCCACATATACAATATTATACAAAACATATTACTAACTTTATAGAAATTGAAAATAATTATTAAAAACACAAAATGTAGATATAGTTCAAAATTGAAAATAAAAAAAAATAAAAATTTCTAGTTTGAAAAATAACGACATGTGCCATCAAAATACATTGCCATATAAGTGTAGCTCTAATACAATGATAAATCGAAGAAAATAACATACCAATACTATATTTATCAATATAACTCTATCTAGCATGATGGATTGATTTCAATAACTGTTTTTTAAAAATAAATAATGATGGACTAGGTTTAATTACATTTGGTAATTCTTTGTATGTATCAACTCCTTTGAAAAATGAAGACTTCATGGCACTTCTCCTATTTGTTCTGCGTAAATGCAAATTAGTATGATTTCTTGTGGCATATTTGTGTAATTACTTCTAAATTTAGACTAACAAATTCAGAAAAATATGAAGATGATAAGTTATTCAGAACTAACATAATAATATTAAGTCATGTACTATCGTTGGCTGCGTCGAATAATCAGTTGGGGATAATGAAAAATGAGAATTGAAACTTCCTATGTTTTTTCTACCAATTTTAATTTTAACTAACGTTACTGCAGTTTCGTCCTATACGGACATTTTCCAATGATTACAATAAACTGAAAATGCCCGTATAGGACGAAACTGCAGTAAGTTTAGTTACAAATGAAAGTGGTAAAAAGCTAGTTTTAATTCTCCTTTTTCATGATGATCTCCTACCACGTAGTAACGGCTTTCTCCATCAATTTATTGGTGAATAAAATTTGTTGGTTGTCAAAAATATTAATAATGATATTAAACACATAAGGTACTGAAATAGCAGATTTTCAGAAACTTGAGACACCATTTGGAACCATAAAGCTCAAATCCAACTTTGGTTGCAATATTGTTCACTTATCTGGATCTCCTATACACAAAGAACACTGCGGCTGTAGATCCTATCCAGAAAAAGTCATTTGTGCAGGGACATGGTCTCCATCGAGAACTGTGAAAGTGAGAGTCCTCCTGAAGTTTCATTCTGAAATGTATGTATCGGTGCCAGAAGGATGTATGACTTCGTGACACTAAAGAAACCTATAAGATACCGGGCGCCCTCTTGGGGTTCTGTCATGAATAACTTTCTTTTCTCAGCTACTCTTAGAAAACTACAAAATCCGATCCTGAGTCTACGGAAGAGACGAACGTCGGCCAAAACATCTCAACTACTCTTCCTGTAAGACTGGATCAAGAGCAAGAGATTCTCACTCTTCCAACTCTTGAACAAACGCTATGTGGTGCGACAGGAAGAAACTTGCAGCAGGAGCAGAACCTGCACGAGGAGAGAGAACAAGTCAGCAAACCAAATGCAAAAAAGCCTCACAGGGGTGAATTGAATGTAGCGTCTGGTATATTTGATGAGAAGGTTGCCGTGGTCATGAAGGTGTGAATCTTGCACATAGAACATTGAACCTCAGTATCGACCAATCACTTGGAATCTGTTTGGTAAGTTATTATGGCTGCCGTTAAGGATAGCCCAGAAGGTTCACAGGTATAATATCAGACCTGCACATTCCGGTCTCGATTTCTGAGGTAACCTGAGTAGATCGAGATGGGCATCCTGGCTGATGAGTGCAGTTAGTACTCTTCAACCATAGGAGAGTGTCAACTTCAAATGCCTTCAAGGAGATGAACTTCACAAGCCACGCATTCGTGTTGCTACCTGATGAAGGTAGTGGTAGACTGAGCAGCTATCAGGTTTTTTCTAGATTGGGGAGGCTATGATGGTGTGTTCACCTAGAAGTGACATCGAGATTGATCTAGAAATGTCATGAAGAATTGATGGAGCACGCGGACAGATTGATATACTGAACACCGTAATCAAATAAAGGACTTATATAAATAGTGCAGGAAATGAGAATCCTGGACTGGGTGTTATAGAAAAGAAGGAAAAAACGTAATAATCCCATGGGACTGCAGTGCTGCCAAGACGGCTGCCAAGTACCGGCAAAAAATAATAAAATGAGGGGTGGCGATAGTTTGAATCCTTGGCGAAAAATAGTGTTGGTAAAGGCATCCGAAAAGAAACCATCGATGACTACTTGTAAGGAATGTTTTATAATAGAGTGAGAGAGTGGAGAGCCACAAACAAAAGAGTATCTGCCATCCAGAAGTTCATCACAGTTGAGTTGGTGATTTCTGACGTTACAAATTCATATTTTTGGTGAGTGCCTGCTTGAATTTCTAACGTTTCTATCGCTTTCTTCAATTGTGGTACTCGAACAGTACCTTAAATATGCCATAATCGAGTATAAAATATTATTTCATCTACATGAGCATTATGAGGTTGTTACAAAAGTTTTGTCCATTTTAATTTGCCTATCACAAACTGTAATATCTCAGTGAATACTTACTCAATTCAATCAAAATAGGCGCCATTAGAACCAGTGCACTTTTGTGAACGTAACAGGAGTCGATTAATTTCTTCAGCATGAAAATTGTGTGATCAGGATTCGAGAAAGTCGGCGAAGGCCGTTTTTGCCTGGTCTTGATTGGCCAAGGTGAGAAAGTTATCGAAGTGCTTGAAAAGATTGTAGTCGCTTGACCAAAGGTCTGGAGAGTATGGTGGGTGAAGTAGAATTTCGATGCTTATCTTCGAAACCAAAATCTCCGGAAAGAAATTTCGTAAGTAAACGTCGAACAGTGCAATTATTGCCAAATGTCTGGTTGATTTTTCGGGATGTTTCGACAGCGCTTCGGCTCAATTGAAATAATTTACTCAGAAATCGCTAAAAAACATCATATAGGTATGAGCTGAAAAATGCAATAAGTTAAAATTTGGAAAAAAATGAACAGCACCAATGTTTAGAGTACAAAATTTTCTATCGATCAGTTTATACTACGAGACAGTAGAATAAATATTGATTGTGATATGGAGCTACATTATACTGAAAAGGACAAAACTTTTGAAACAACTCAATAACTGTTTGGGGAAACGGCTTTAAACAGTTAACATGTGATAGTTTTTCTTGAAAATTCTAGTGAAAGTATCTCGTACTTATGTATCCTAGTGCTATTAGCACTAAAAACTTTTCAAGAGTTATTATCAATAATTTTAATGACATTAAAATGTCTTGAAAAATATTCGGGTATACGATGTTACGATACATAATTTTACGATCGTCAATAAACACGGTATTCAGTTTCCCCATATACCTTTCCTTACATTTTCATTCGAAAGAAAAATGAGAGAAGAGTCGTAGCACGTAGTCGCTTCGGACATTTCTATTTTTCACTCCGGTCCGGTTGTAGCCGGTACGTGCGGATTTCCCACGAAGATAAGGTCTTGTTACAAAGCTAATAAGCGAAATAGGATAGCCAGACTCTCGAATATTGTTGTAAATGGCAATTAGCTAACACTCGGCAGAAGATAACTTCTTATTAGGCCGGATCCGGTAGCGGGAACTATTTTTTTTGTGGAGCTAAAGACAATCAGGTTTCATCTAATTGTTTCTACAAGAAAAATCCATATAGATATTCAGCTGGAACAAAAAACATCACACCTCTCAATCTGTATAAAAAAAAAATCATTTATTTACTTGTCGCGAAAACTTCAGGTATTGGTTTTCCCTAAATTTTTCAACAGTTAAAAGTTCTCATGTATTTGCTCATTTTGATTTATGGAAAAATCGTTATCCAAACTATAAATGTAGTTGATTCAATGGGTTAATAAAGTCACCTAATAATAATTTTTCACAAGTAACTTCCATGTACAGACAACGATGAGTTCAACTGTTATAATATGTATTGAATTTGAGCATTCCACTGGAAGACAATGAAATGAAGTTTTACTCAAAATAGTTGCTAATAGTTTGGATTTGATTGTTGCATAAAATCAAACAAAAACACTTTATCGGTTTGAACAGTATTTAGCAGTAGCAGAACTTCAGATCAACTATACTGAAAGTTACTTCCTTCTTCAAAAAAAAATGATATACTTTCTACCACCAAATATTAAACCAGATGAATGATCTGTGTGGAAAGTTGAAAACATCAAGGGAATAAATACTACTGGAGTATTTTCCCAACATCAAACCGTTATTTTAATACCTCGAAGAGGAAGATCAAACCAGTTTGATCTTCCTCTTGAAGATGATTACTTGGTGATCGAAACATGTGTCGAGGTGTTGAAATAACTGTTTAATGTTGGGGAAAACTCCAGTAATATTTGTCACTACACCAAAGGTTCCAAACAGTGCATCATAAAAAAAATTAAGGGAATAATTATTCACCTTGACATATATCTTCATCATTGCCTCAGTCTCATTTTTTATTTTATTCTGAATGCATAAATTTCTGTAAAAATTTCCAATATTACTCAAATAGGGAAATAATTTCGATGAATGAAGGTGCGCATATTGATTCTGATTTTAAATGAATTTCTACAAAAAAAAACAGTTTGTGTCTGAAAGCTACTTCCTTGCATGAACTACGCATCTTTGTGAAGAGTTTATTTCGTAATTAACTGTTTTCTTGCTTTTTTTGGGCTATTTCCACATTTTTTTATGTATAAAAATGGATAAGTAGAAGTAGAAAGCCAAATGTACTATAGTAGAAAATGAACTGCGTTGCCCAGAACTCAGTTTTCAGGTTTTTCTTGCAGCATTAAATACTGATTGTCTTTTCTGAACACCTCCAACTTTTCCACATATCTATTTTGACTCTAAACTTCACACATTCTTGTAATAAAAGCTGCTGGTGGTTCATAAATGCTGGTTTTATCTTTTTTTCGGACATTGTAATAACGTAAAAAAATTAGGCAGCTGCTGTCACCAGATGCAGATTTCTCCACATCAAAATTTGGAAGTTAAGTAATTCCGAAAAAGGGTCCCAGTAATCCAAATGGATCAAAGATCTGGTATATAATAGACAAAATTGATCTCTTTGTAACACATTTTTTTAAATTTATATTCGATGCCATATATCACCAGATAAATTTGTTTCGCATCTCGTATGCGCCAAATCAAGGGTAGCACCGATAAAACAATTGAATTTACCGCGATTAGAGTTGTGCGGTGCTCTTCTATTGAGCAACCTTGTTAAAAAAACAATGGACTAATTGATAATTGTAATCGATTATATTTACTTATGGACAGATTCAACTAGCTAAGATATCTAAGGCCTACATATGTTTGTTCGTATGTATGGCAGTAAAAGCGGTACATATAGAATTGGTGACCGAGTTAACGACTGAATGCTTTTTAGCTACTTTTAAACGTTTTATTAGTCGACGCGGTAAGCCTGAGAATATTTACTCGGACAACGGCTCCAATTATATAGGAGCAAATAATGGAATAATAAGAATGTATGAGTTTTTAAAAGAGCAAAACGACAATATAACAAATAAAATGGCCGACGAAAGAGTTAAGTGGCATTTTATTCCTGCGAGATCCCCGAATTTTGGAGGTATTTGGGAAGCCGGGATAAAGAGTACTAAGAGTCATATCAAACGGGTAATTGGTAATAAACTATTAACTTATGAACAATTTGCAACCATACTGACACAAGTCGAAGGTATACTGAATTCGCGACCACTTTGTCCTTTGACGTCTGATCCGGATGACCCCTCGGCACTGACCCCAGCACACTTTCTAATCGGAAGACCACTAACTACACTCCCAGAAGAAAATATAACACAGATACCTGAAAACAGGTTGAAGCAATGGCGAATCTTTCAACAAATGGTGCAACACTACTGGAGTCGATGGCAGAAGGAATATCTGTCTGAACTACAAACTCGTGTAAAATGGAAGCAGAGAGCCCCCGAACTATTGAAGGTGGGGACGCTAGTGCTAGTAAGCGAAGAAAACACAACGTGCTGCTATTGGCCTTTAAGACGTGTAACTGAGCTGCTTCCTGGTGCGGACGATATTCTGAGGGTAGTGAAATTGAAAGTACGCAATTCAATTGTAACGCGTGCAGTGAATCGTCTTTGTGCATTACCCATTTGAACTTTGAAAAACAATTTTAAATTTAAGAATGTTTATTTGCGTATTATTGATTCATATTTGAAAACAAGGTTGATTTTGTGAATGTTTAATTTCTTGTTAAATACATGTTTCATTATTGAAAGTATATAATACTTTCAAGGCGGGCGGCATGTTAAGACACCCTGCAGTTATTTAATACGTGGCAACCTTGTAAATTGTTTCAAGCGTTCGAGGAGCCGCTTTTACCGCCCTCTAGGCGGAGGAAAGAGGAGATGATGTTGGAGAATGGTGTGAACGAGGTACGCCATATTTGTTTGTAGAAGGCAAGAAATAAATTTATAATCAAAAAATACATACAGTCCATTATTACCAGCCTCAACAATGTGGTTCCAGAACTGAATTTTTATTCTTAATTAAAATGCTTTTTACTCACTATTCTCTTCTCGATAGACTTACAAAAAGTCTCCTATCTGTTTTTTTTGTTAACTTAACTTCATCTTACTCTACGAGGATGGTATTTTTCTCAGTCCAAGAGAAAATGAAAGTCCAAGGTGTCAAATATAGAGTATAATAAGTAGAAAACGACTCTATGGACAAAATAAAAACGTATAAAATATTATAAAAAAGGAAAATATTGAATTCTATAAAATGAAAGCAACTAGAACAAAGGAAATGCCGCTAATTTTACCATGCTATTTACTATTCATTTAACCTGTTGAATAATTACACCAACTCGGTACAAAATACTCTTGGTTTTACTTTCACTTTAGGGAGAGTGGTGTATAACTTCAAATTTTCTCCCTTTTCTGTAATTGTATTATCAACTTCAGCTAAACAATCAGCACTAGAAACTCCACAATATGTAACCTCTTTGCAAATAGGAAGTGGACTCAGATAAAATATTATGTGAACTCTCTCTCTCTCAAGATCATCTGGTTAGTAAAAAAAATAACAAACACTCACATAACGCCTCTTTGGGTAGTTCATAGTCAACCATAGGTTCCGTTGACCCGGTGTGTCTTCTGTTTAAAATCTGTTTAAAATCTGTTTAAAATCTGAGGGATGAGACCCCCGATCTCGTCTCGTCTCCCTGAAGAAAACTCTCCCAAGCCCTCGCGTCAACAACGCTAGCCACAAAAACCTCATTTCAGCGTTTTTTACCTTCCCAAGCGTATGATCATCGGCAGGAAGCAATATATTCATTTGTTTAGTCTACTTCAACTTTGAACATGACCACAACGACGCTCGAAGGTCCGACAGTCATAACGTAATTCAGCGCTTTTTCAACTGGAAAAATATCGACATCGAAGAAACGGGTGATCGACCTCGAATCCCTATGAATGAAACAATATTTCACGGTAACCATCGCAATGGCCGTTATTACATTCTCTTGCATAATTTAAAAAAAGTTTGTAAATGGTGACTTATTATTCAATATTGAAAACCATAGAAATTATCTTGCGAAAACAACTTTGGTTTTCATGATTTCTGATTTCCTGAACTTGTCTCCCTCGGACCAATAGGGCAACTGCCTGGTGGCTGAAGGCTTCACAGAAAACGGCTCAGACGAAGCTGTCTGGCTTACGGAGACAGGCTTGTCTGGGGCTATCTGTAGTGCCATAAGTACCACACCGTCAGCTGCCATGTAGACCCTTCTAGAACTACCTTTCCTCCACATTTTCCTGGAGAGAGAGGCTAGATAGACTGCACACAGACTTGTGCACATTGCCCATCGCACAAAGCAGTCTAATGCAGAGTACTCTAGACTGCTGGATGACACTGGAAGTCACAGCATTCTAGGAATGACCTCTGACATTATCCCTCTAACTGTCAACTACGAACTGCCTTTTACAGTACTTTTCCCTAGTAGAGAGGATTGGATCCTCCTGGAGAAGGGAATTTCAAGAGCACCTAGTTGTTGGTTCACAGATGGATCAAAAATACCCTCGGGCTCTGGTGCAAGTGTTCTCATGTGCAGATCCAGGACAGATATAACAACCTGCCTAGGAACATATGCGACTGTATTTCAAGAGGAAATCTATGCTAATGAATTGTGTGCGGAGTGATTGGTAGAATCTAACACACACAAGTCAATGAAAATTTCCTCGGAGTATCATGCGGCTTTAGAAGCTCTTGGCTTCTACCGAGCAACATCTAAGTTGATAGCAAATTGCCAAAAACGACTCTCCTCCATGGGATGACTCAATGAATTGTCTCTGGTCTGGATTCTTGGCCTGGAAGGCAATGAGGCTGCTGACTCCCTTACAAAGGATGGTGCTACAAGAAGCTTCATCGAACCATCGCTTCAGCAGAATCTTCCAGGATTGGCTTAATTCGAAGCTTGATACCAAACAGTACTTGGAATACAGTAGGGATGATCTACGATATCTAACAGGCCTTTTTACAGGTCACTGTAAGACTGTCGAAAGACAGTGTGTGTCGCCTCTGTTTGGAAAATGAGGAAAGCCGAGAATGTACTTGTGCCTGATCGAATCAGGTTTTCAGAGTTTGGTAGAACACTATTCTACCATCTGACCTTAAAGATCAGTCACCATATTAACTAATTGGCTTCGTCAAGAAGTTGGGATGTAGCGGAATAACTATTGGAACACTTGAAAATTTAGAAAAATAATGAATTAACAAATTGATGATGTCTAGATAGAGAATTGAAATACCTATCAAACGAGTTGACACAAAACTTTTCTCTATTTGAAAAAAATTGTTGGTAGCGTCGTCTTGGCGACTAGGGATGCAACATTATTATTTTTCTTATAAAAAATTGCTCAAAATGATACCTTTTCAGATGCATTTTGTACGAGCTAGATATCTTGTTTCGTTAAAAAGTTAAAAGGAATATTACTGTCCGCTCTGTTTATTCTACTTTCTTATTCGTCATTCCATGGGCAGGGTATTTTCGGATGAAATTCATAAATCTTTTCACCAAAAATACTGAATGTTTACAATACATCACTATTCAAGAAACACTTTCATCCGAATACGAATAATTCATCTGAGCTTGAACCTTTTTCAATTCAGAAACGCTTTCCAGGATTTAGCATGTTTATCATTTTCCTTTTAGAATTAATCCGTTTTCATGTTTCGGATTACACCGTGGAAAATGGGAAAACTTCCGGAAAGGACAGAAGAAAACTACAACAATCCTGAAATGTTAATAACTGAAAATGGCGTATAACTTCACAGAATTGCATTAAGAGGTTTCACTAGAAGATAATGTAAGAAAAGAAATCTCCCTTTTTCAATTGATTAGATGCATAAAAACAATTCACTGTAGATTTTATTTACTCTTTGATAATAGAGTAGATAATTGAGTTCATCCCCTTCAACTTCATTTTATTGAGGTTCTGTAGTATACTGATTAAAATATTCAAACCAAATAATTGTGTGACATGAAATGATCAATATAAAAACAGCTTTTCACAGCCGGAGTTATGATTGAAGCAAATATCCGGACTGGTAGGCCGTTGTCGAATTGAACTTAAAGCACCAACCGTTTCATCTGCTACTGTTACATCATCAGTAATGATGTCTGCCGCAGTAGTAGACGAAACGTTTGCTACGTCATGTTCCATTCGACCATGGCCTTTCGGCCCGTATGTCGAAACATCGACATCCTCAACCAACTGTGGCGATAATAAAATCATTAGTAAGGAATCTCCTAATCACTTGGCAACAAGGAGATTGCAGTAGCTGTATTTCTCGATAATGAAGGAGTATTTGGCAATGCACTACCTAAATCTATAGGATCATCTCTGGCTAGGAAAGGTATAGAATCGACGATAATTGGCTGTATTTATGCCATGCTGGTGAACAGAACTGCAACTACGACTCTTCAAGGAGAAGCCGTTACGTTCAGGGTCACCAAGGTGACGTCAAGGTGGGGTACTATCTCCCCTTCTGTGGTCACTCCTGATAGATAGTCTGCTTGATGCCCTCGATAACAGAAAAGTAGATCTGCAAGCGTATGCAGATGACTTTGGTATCTGAGGGAGCAGATGTCTGTTAACCCCAGCAAAACTGTGATAATCCCCTTCACCAGGAGGAGGAAATTGGACGATCTAACGCCACTTTCCCTCAATGATGAGGTCATTCCATTTGGAACGGAGGTGAAATATCTTAGCATTGTCCTTGATAAAAAACTCACCTGGAACGCTCACTTGGAGAAAGTTTCACACAAAGCCAGACTGTCCCTATGGATTTGTGGTGAAACTTGGGGTTTGAGTCCCAAACAAATCCATTGGATTTATATGATGATTGTCAGACCAATGATCACTCATGGTGCAATTGTCTCGTGGCCCGAAGACTTTATAGAAAACGGCCCAGGCGAAGCTCTCTAGCTTACAGAGATAGACTTGTCTGGCCATCAGTGGTGCCATCAGTACCACACCGCCAGCGGTCACGGAGATTCTTCTAGATCTACCTTCTTTCCACATTTTTCTGGAGAGAGGTTGAATGGACTGCATATAGAATTGTGCACATTGCTAATAGCACAAATCAATTCAGTGCAACAGACTGTTAGTTGGCACTGGAAGTCACAGCATTCTGAAAATGATCTTCTCTGACTTTATGCCTCCAACTGTCAACTACGAACTGCCTTATAAAATACTTTTTGAGTAGAGAGGACTGGATCCTCCGAAACAGAGAAATATTGAAAGCAGACAGTTGTTGGTTCACAGATGGATCGAAAACACCTTCCGGTTCTGGTGCAGGTATCAACGTGCCTAGGAACATATGCGAGTGTATTTCAAGCGGATATTTACGGTATTGAATTGTGTGCGGAGAGATTGGAAGAGTCCAACCTCATACACAAGTCAATGAAAATAGTCTTGGGCAGTCAAGCGGCGTCTAAATTAGTAGCGAATTACCAACCACGACTCTCCTCGATAGGAAGACTTAACAGATTGTCTCTGGCCTGGATTCCTGGCCATACTGGCCTGGAAAGCAATGAGGCTGACTCCCTTGCAAACGAGGGTACTGCAAGTAGTCGGACCAGGACCTGTCATTGGTATTGATTTAGGCTCTGCCAACCAAAGATTGAACACCTGGATAGCAAGAAGATATATGGACTTTTGGCTCACTTCAAGGCGTTTATTCACCCTTCGAAGCTTGATACCAAACAGTTGTTAGACTACAGTAGAGATGAACTACGTAGTCTAACAGACCACTGTCATTTGAATCATCATATGCAGAGACTCGGACTGTTTAGAAAATGATGAAACAGCAGGGCACATACTTTGTGCCTGCTCCGCGTGGGACCTGATCATGTTTTTAGAGTTCGGCAGAGCCGAACTCTTACCATCTGACCTGAAAGACCACTCACCATACAAACTAACTGGCTTCGATTAGAAGGAACATACACAAAACACTGTTTTATGTGGTCTATGGAAACTGAGAGAAATTGCTTGTTTATTCTGAACCAGAAGAATACCTATTTTAGAGAGGTACAAACGTGCTGAAAAGTACTGGACCTAGAAAAGAAAACTTTTTTTTGTTCAAAATTGGCTTCATTCATCAACGTAATTTCTATCAAGAGTCACACAATCAAATATATCAGAAATAATCTCGTCATTTGCGCGGAATTTTTTACCGGTTGACATATTTTTGAGGCCTGCGAACAGCCAGTGTTCACTGGGAGCCAAATCTCGCGAATACGGTGGACGTGGGGGCAATTCGAAGTTCAATTAATGTAGTTTTGTCATTGTTTTGATTAACTTGTGACATGGTGAGTTATTTTTTTTTTTGACATAAACGGCTATTTCTTTGCAGTTTCTGTCTACAAAAGCTACAATGACGCTATATAATATTCCTTGTTGATGGTATTTCCCTTGTCAAGATAGTTGATGGATATTACACCACGCACATTCCAACGATGACCTTTCAGCCAATTGTTGAGCTTTCGGGCGCTTTGGACGAGTTTCACCAGTTGCTGTCCACTCAGATAACGATCGTTTTGATTCCTGAGTGGAATGATGGATCCATGTTTCATGGATCCAATACTTCACATGGACTCCGCAAAAATTCCAGTTTGTTATGTTCAAAGATGGCCAAACACTGCTCAGAATCATAAAGACATTCTTGTTTTTGGTCAACTGTGAGCTCACGCGGCACCCACTTTGAAAAGAGCTTTCTCATAGTCAAATGCTCATGCAATATAATGCCAACACATTCTTTCGATATCCCAATAATTTCAGCTAACTGACGCAACTTCACTTTTCAACCATTCAAAACGATTTTGTGAATTTTTTTATGTTTTTATAGTGGAACTGCCTTATTTAGACGTCTACTGCATACTGCATCTTCAGTGTCTCTTTGACCACGTTTGAAGTCAGCAAACCAACGTTCAATTATTGTTTCTGAAGGAATGGAGTATGTCTCATGCACTTGTGAGGCTTTGGAACGTACACGTAGAAGGCATACGATTTATGGACAAACAAAAAAAGGCAAGAGAATATGAAAAAATATCATTCATAGAAAATGTTTAAACCAGTATAGAAAACAAGATTGTTGAAATGGGTGTTATCAAAAGATGGATGCAAATACAAAATGCTGATGAGGCTACAGTTTTTCCGGAGAATAGAAAGAAATGAAAGAGTCGAATTGCTCTTGATCAGTCTCATAATGAGAGCTCTTTTCAGCTCCAGCAAAAAATAACATTTTCATTCCATAAGAACTTCTTCATAAAATAGCGATCCTTCAGACACGAATAAAACAAATGCTTTGTATTTACTGTCTTTTACCAATTTCCATTATCTTTTATTCCCTGCTCCGCGAAATTATGTACGTGAGAAACGCAACGGAGAAAGATGGAGCTAATGTGACAGGATATATTGCCTGGAGTTTATTAGCCAACTTCGAATAGTTCGAGGAATACACGTGAGTCCTACTTTTAGAAATTGACAAAGTTTTATAATCAATTGAATCTGGTTGCCCATATACTAAAGGAATGAAAATGTTAGTGAGTGTCTTTTTGAAATATGTCTATTAGGTTTGTTTATAAACTATCGAACATATGTGTTTATTCGGTTTGACTATAATGAGGGATATTGGGCAATTCCATTTTGCTTGAACGAAATTTATAGTATGTGAAAGGTGTATTATTATCATGGACAGTGTTCCAAATATCGTAAGGGGCATACTTGAAGACTGTCTGTAAATCAAATTATCTAAATGAACAATTCATTCAGGTCAGTCTCAACTCACTAACACTGTAGGTTGATGGACTGACACCCATCATAAAACAAATACTTCACTTCACTTCGCTTCAGCCTAGTTCGAGGAATGATACTCTGAAACGAATTGATTTTCAATTATGGAAAATCATCGACTTCATATTGATGATGGTCACTATCTTGCACTGACGAGAGGCCAAATAGCCCAAAACCGGCCAGCAAGTTTGTCTGTTCCAATTATTGAAAATCGATTTCGGTAGTTGTATCACTAACAGCATATGCAAGAATTATTTCTGTGAAGAATCCCGAACTAACACCTGTCAGATATTCTCGTAATCCAACATCTTTCGTGTTATTAGCCAGAGGAGTAGTTGGCTCATTGGCTCATTGAGCCACGTATTCGCTAAAATATTCCTGGAGTCTCTGTGATTACCCTGCACGTATCGATGATGCGGTTTCTTAAGTCCTCTACATCGCGAACAGGAGTACGATAAACTAAATGCTGTAAATGGCCCCAAATAGAGAAATCGAGAGAGTTGAGATCCGGGGATCGAGCGGGCCAGTTCTATGGTGCTCCTCGACCTATCCACTGATTTGCATATGTTTCAGTTGAATGCTGACGTGCTACTTGACTAAAATGGGCGGGAGCCCCATCATGCATAAAAAACATATCCCGTCTGACGCCCAAAGGAACTGCCTTCAGCAGTACTGGATGCACTTCTCTTAAAAATTGAACGTATGCCTCACCATTTAATCGAGGAGGTAGAAAATGAGGCCCAATTAAATTATCCCCAATAACTCCGAGCCACACGTTAAGAGAAAACTGTTCTTGATGGTTAGTTTTGACAATAGCGTGAGGGTTTTCATCAGCCCATATGTGGTAATTATGAAAATTAATAATCTTGTCCCGAGAAAAACTACATTCGTCTGTGAATTCTATCGTCTTCAGAAAGTCACAATTTCTTCTAATCATTTCCAGCATCCAATTGCAAAATTCAAGACGGTTCGGAAAGTCTCGCGATAACAGTGCCTGTACTCGTTGCAGATGGTAAGGGTATAAGAGTTGCTCCTTTAAAATTCGAAATACCGTCATATGATCAACATCTAGCTGGAAAGCAATCTTTCTAGTACTGGAAGTAAGTTATTCTTCAATCAAATTAAGTACTGCTTCCTCAAGCTGTGGTGATCGTACTTCTCGATGGCGACCACAATCCTGCGTTCTTTTGTCGAATGAACCATATTCTAGTAATCGTTGATGAAGTCGGGCAAATATTCTATGTGGAGGATGCTGCCGTTGAGGATACATTTCAGCATATCTTCTAGAAGCTTCTAACCCATTCTCCTGCGACAGACCGTAAACGTAATGCATATCAGCCATTTCCTCATTTTTGTATGCCATTTTAATAACAAGTGAATTATTAAAGTAACAAATCAAGAACAGAACAACAACACATAATTAGTATTAATTCAATTACGAAAATTCACGAACTGACAGCGTCATACCAATTTACTATCGCTAATAGCGACCTACTAGATAGATTAGTTTCGTATTTTCGCATTTATGACGATGTATCTCTGTAGTTGTTCGTAAAATAATTTTTTGCTGCGAACTGGTTTTTTTTTGGGCAAAAAACCCAAGAGACTTTTTTTGTTTACAATGAAACAGGCTATCGGAAATAAATTTTTAAATGGTAAACAAATAATAAAAAAAGTTACACTGGAAATAAATTTTAGGGGTTGCGTTTTCCACCCCTTACAACCATGGGGTAAACCAAATAAATTTCTGGCTAAGTGTCTTTTTGGTAGTACAAAACGTCAGGTTAATTTCATTATTGTAACTTTTTTAGTGCTTGTGAAAAAAATTGTTAAACAAATTTTATGTTTAAAGGGCTGTATCTTAACAAAGGATGCTCCAATGAAATTTGTTTATATGAAAGATCCTTTTTTTTAAATGAGGAATCACCTCCTTAAACGTTTTACACTTATTAAGTTACACCCTGTATGTGACTTTTTTTCCTCATAGGAGGAATTGAGTGATTCGGATATGCGGTTGGTTACTTCGTACACGGACAGATGGGACGATGAAAAATATGTTGTTCATCGTTCGCTTCCGCCTAGTTTGAGGAATGATACTCTGAAAGGAATTGATATTTGAATATGGGAAGTTATAGACTTCATATTGATGATGGACGCTACATTGCACTGACGAGAAGCCAAATAGCCCTAAACCGGTTTGCAAGCGTGTTCGTTGTAATAACTGAAAATCGATTCCGTCAGTTGTATCGCCAAAAGTATATGCAGGAATTACCTCTGTGACGAAACCTGCACTAACACCTGTCGGATATAATCCAACACCCTTCGTGGTATTAGCTAGAGGAGTAGAAAGTTTTTTGATGTGTGTTAGTCCATTATGCTACAGTGTAGGTGAGTTGGCACTGGCCTGAAGGATTTGTTGATTCAGAAAGTATTATTAATTTTATTTCTCATTTTGGTTTCATGTAATTGAAAACATCGAATATCCTTAGTAGAAAAAATTTCAGTTTTAAGTTCTGAATTGAAAAAAAATCGTATCGTACTCGTATGTTATTTTTGATTGTTGAAAAACATGCAGAATCTTCAGCAAACATGTACGACGTTTTCTATGGACCGTCAGTGAATTCAAGTTTAAGACGTTCTGATTTTGCATTTTAGGGGTCAAAATAGGCTTGAAATTTTCGGAATTCGTTAAAAAATTACTTGCATATATCCGTCATGAGCATTTTCGCCTTTTTTTAGCTCTGATTTTATAATATTTGGAATATTATAAAATCAGAGCTGAAGTTCTGATCATTTTTTCTATGTTGTTCCTTTTCCTTCAGTTTGTTGTTAATCACTACATATTTTAGAACATATCCGTCTATCTCAACACGATAACCTAAACATTCAACGAATCAATGTTCAGAGTGTTTAAAAAAAATTCATGCATATAATTGCCTATTTGCCTTCTTCACCATACATTTCAAATTAATGTCTTAGGAGTCATCGCAAAATTGAAACTTTTTTGCAACAAAATGAATTAAAACGACTAATAAACCCATGCAAAATGAGTGATGGAGAAAGATTGCAATTGCGTTAGTTTTGTTTAACGTGGGTGAACATATTTTGGCAATCGAACTGTACTCGTTCATTAAGAGATATGACATTAGGGTTATTAATAGCAGAATTAATTTGAAAAATTTCAAGTAAATTGAGTAAAGTTCCTTTTTGGCAGACGTGTATAATATCTAAACCAGAATCAATATCAAAACTATGGTTGTAATTGAGAATGTGGTTAGAGAATGAACTTTTAGTGTTATAATCATCCAAGTTTAGGTTTCTGAATTGCCTAATTGCCCTCTTCACCATACATTTCAAATTAATGTCTTAGCAGTCATCGCAAAATTGAAACTTTTCTGTAACAAATTGAATTAAAACGACTAATAAACTTATGCAACATGAGTGATGGAGAAAGATTTCAATTGCGTTTGTTTTGTTTAACATGGGTGAACATACTTTTATTTGAGTGAATATTTGGAGTTCATTATCATTGATTAGGAGTTAATGCGACACTATAGCAGAAATGAAATGTAGAATAGTGATCTACCTAATATATAAAAATGGATGTTTGTTGGTTGGTTGGTAAGTGATAAACTTCTACATCGCTCAACCGATCGTGATGAAACTTGACATGTATAAGTAATTTTTCATAGATAAGGTTTTTAGGCTATCAATTTTCCTGTAACTCGCCACTAGATGGCGCTGTAGAACAATTTTTTGAAAGCACTGTTCTATAACGCTGCGCAGGCCTAAGTTCGTTGATTCTAATTCTGTCAAAACATTGGAAGAGCAGCGATACAGCAACATACTACTAGTATAATTATATTAATGATCACGAAAGAAAAAACTAGATGATTTGCTCATTGACCCCGGAAGGAGAATATTTCTCAGCAGTTGGTACTGAAGTTCATAGTTGCTCATTGAAGGAAGTTGGCTATATTTTTGGGTTTTGCATATCTTTCATATCTGGTATTCAATTGATGGATGGGTTTTTCGATTTCTTTCAAAGAAAAATGTAGCAACTTCAAAAATTCTTTGCTACAATGGAGTAGCTCGAGTTCAGTAACCTCTATGAAAATTATTACCATACTCTACTTCTCGATTGAGGAGAGGAAACGAATTTAAGAAAATCATCTTATTTCTCTCCGAGGAATGTATTTTCGTACCAATTTGTCATTTGTTTGCTTTCTCGTTTTTGGGGATTAAATAAACACTGTTGGCGATGAAGGAAGCACGATCCAGTGCGGAAAACCGCGCACAGACTGTTTGAAGTGCATAAACAGCGTTAACTTCATTTGTGAATTATGAAATGTTGGAACTGTTCTTCACGGCTTACCGCTTTGTAGAATCTCCTCTCCAGGTTCGTGTTTCCTTTTAAAACTCTTTCATTTTTCAGAAAATGACATTTTTGTCTTGGCAAGACACGATTCCGATGAATTTTTCAATATAAGGTGAAAACCTTTTCCGCTACTAGCTTGTTTTAACGTTTTTTGTATCATATTATATTTCCTAGATTTATTTTTGACAAAAAGTAATATTTGTATACATCATACTATCAAAAATGAGTGGCTGACACGTCCAATTTGCTTGAAACATCATTTGAATTGAAAGAGGATTGTCTTTCAGGAGAGATTACTTTATGGGTGAAACATTTTTAACTTTCTAGTACATCTTTGAACAAATACAATGAATTTGCGAAGAATAAAAACTCAAAGTCGTCTTCACAATTTAATGTCACCATCAGATGTTAGAGCGGTAAAACCATCAATTATTACATGTTTCGAACAGCTAATATTTAAAATTCTACAATAATAGAAGAACAACATAATAATAGTTAATACAATGCAGTATAAAATACTTACATGGAGAAGAAAATATTTTATTTTATAACGGAGAAAAGAAAATTAATTTATATTACTAATAAAACAAATAGTCACCATGACATAATAATAATGGTTTTTTCCTGTATACTAGAAAAAGGAGAAATTTATAACATCATATTTCTCAGTGATTGAACTATGGGCGGCTTGAAGCATTTATACCCACTCATTAATATCAAAATCATCAACCGGTACATAAAAACGAAATGAATTGAATGAGAAAGGGTACCAGAGATCCCACACCACATACAAATCGACTCGTATTCTGAGCTAACAGATCCAATACTATATGTACGTGCCATCTTGTTACAAAAATGAGGATTTATGGAGGATTAAAGAAGGGAAAATTTAGTTAAAATTAAGAGAATTCTTTAAGTGGCTCTATCACCTTCTTATCAAATTTTGGAAAACTATTTTTACGCCTGATGCTCTGTTTCAATTTTCCCCAAATCAACTTGAGGGGTTGAAAACACAAAAATTGGGGGGAAGTCTCAATATGGTGTGTCCATACTTTTCAGCAATACTCTCAAGGGCATACCCTTTTTCAAATGTTTTTGTCTGTAAAACTTCAAGTATTTTTTTTTTGGTATAGTTATCTTCAAAATACAAATTGTTATCCATTAAAAAACTTTCTATTTCATCTTTCCTAGAATTTTTATTCGGTGCTTTGATGAGCTGCCGCGAATGATAGGAAGCGTTGTCAAGAACTATTACACTATTCGTATCCAAATTGCGATTGCGATGATCAATGTGTTTTCAAACCATTCCTCAAAAATATTAGCTTTCAAGTTTCTATGATAGTCAGCATTGCAGTCCTCAAGATTTTTCCACATAATTTCAAGGAATTCGGAACCCATCCTTTACTTCCTCCGCAATGCACAGTGATTAGTCGCGATCCTTTGTTTGCAGGCATGTCAGGCGTACACATTCTCGAACCATCAGTCAACCCTTTCGTAACTGTGTCGTGAGTGTCATACCAAGTTTCGTCCAAATAGAAAATTTTCCGTTGTTCTTGTCTATATTTAGTTATTTGTTGCTGCTGCTGTCCATAACTGCTTGACGTTTCTTTATTATTTTGAATCTAAATCCTAGTTTCTTTATCCAATTCTTAACAGTTTTGTCACAGCAGCTCACGTTATGGCCGGAAGTATTCAATTTCTTCCTTATTATTTCAATTGTAGGAATCTCATTGCTTTTTTAACAGTCGTATATTGTTTTTTTAATGATTTTATTAGATGAACATCTATAGGTTTTGGTAATCCCGAATCAAATCGCGTCTTGCGTTCATAAGGTTTGTTTTCGACTATTTTACTTACAGTTGAGAAAGGAATTTCGGTCAAATCTGATGTTGCTTGTAATAGTTTTTTTCCCTCGAAACCAAACTTGATATGTAGATTCTTATATATATTGAAACATACTCTCTGTGTTTCAATATTCGAATGCATCCGAATCTTATTCACTGGTATCTCTTTTTCGCATTGTTCACCAGCACCATTGGAATCACTACACAGAAAAAAGGCTGCGTTGTTATCATACTCGTTATTACTATTAGTACTCGTCCAAGGATGCCACATTTTAAACAAATAACAAATATTTTAAGTAATTATAACTTCATCAATATCGAATTTCAACACTCAAATCGCGATCAGTTCCTGAACTGAACATTGGCGACACAACGGCGTTACTCATCGCTACATTCTGTTGGTCACCGTAACATGACTTCAAATTTAATTTTATGACTCTTCAGCCAATCATAAAACTCGGTTAGTAAAAATTATTCAATACAAACCGCCAATTCTTAAGTCCACGTGGACTAATTCGTTGCGGCATAATTCCTTTGTATTGGTTTTTTTGGCCTTTGACTTCGCCGACACCTTTCAGATTACTATATCGGTTACTTCGACTATAAGTGTTTTGTTTTTGAGAGCCGTTTGCTTTCGTGTAATCCAATGTTCATATGAAATTAGCTGTTTCGAGAAAGCTTTTTTCCAGTTTGTGTATGGAAGTTACTTCTGTACAGTAAAATTTTGTTCATGTGAGAGAAGACTGTTTTCAATAGTTTCATGTCACGCCAGATTTTCCAAATTCTACCTACCAAGATAGAAATTTATTTTAAGGTGTTATAAAATTCATACAATTATTTGATTTTTTCCCAGTCATCGAATTTTCGTTGAAAGGGGGATATTTTTAGAAGAGATCAGTCTTCGGGCGTGAAAGTTCATATCAATATTCTTCTGATATAATACATTGTGTACTTTTCCAGGGAATGTAATCTGTTTCAATTCCAAGACTTGGCACTCAGAAGATAAGCATGTCCATTTTTAAGACTTCAATCATAAAAATGATTATTTTCAATTTCAGGTTCTCCATTATAACAAAAACTTGCCGACAGTGTACCTGTCTCAGTAGGCAAAAAAACGGGCTGAACAATTCACAACCGAAGGAAATGTTTCTCCCTCAAAGTGAATCGCTAAATACTCCCCAGTTCAGATAAACCTACGACATAATGAGTATCGGTGATCTAATTAAACATCGTTTCGCGGAACCTGAAATGAGGTATTTCTAGGAAATTGGATTCTCTTCCTAATTTAATCTATTTCTCTTTTTGGCGGGAGCGTGTTCGAGCCAATCGAGATATGGGAGAACACCTTCATAGAGATGACGAGCAAAAAGCGAGCTAAATGAGTTTCCGGAATATTCCAATTATGATAACGTAACTTGCGATTTTGAAGAAAATTTCCAGAGTTGAAACTCATTTCCGGCACCGAAATATGGAACAGAGTTCCTGGTTAGATTCGATTCGCTGTATAAACTTTTATGTGGTGGACAGCCGGTTTGGATGTTGTGAGACACGACAACCCTCACAAGTCGAAACTTGTGCGACCTAAGGATTAACGAGGTCTTACCTTTCAATGTGTGCTACCTAACACGGGTTGGACGATAGCAAGTGAAAATCGATCGTTCAGACTAGGGCTTGAACCACCGACCAACACGGCCGTAAATTCGAGTGAGTGAACAAAGCACCCACGTCGAACAGCCTGGCTACCGACAGATAATGAACCTTCAATTTCCTAAGTGGTCTTACTGCAATTCTTCAGATTTTTCAGTCTTGTTTCCGTAAAATATGCATTTAGCACCTCATATAATGTTGTCATCATCATCTACACATGACATAAAATCACTTTTGATTCGACCGAACATATATCCCAAATATAATGTCTGAGAATCCGACGAATTAGAATCAGAAGTGATTAGAGGGCCAAATATCTTTAACCTACCAACAGAAATCAGAGTTAACAAATCTAGACCTACATCATATTAAGTCAATTTGAGAATCAAATTATAATCGGACACTAAAAAACAAACCATTTTTGGTATAACGCCAGCGGTGTGTCCCATACTGCATGTATCTTATTTCTGAATGCACTGAGAATCTTCCCCTCACTGTTTCTGTGTGCAGAAGCTACGATCTCGATTCCATCCTCCACCACTCACTTCCGAGTGGTCCCCAACCTACTGCTCGGCATTCCAGCAAGATTGACGTCTGATCTCATTTTAAGTCAAAAGTCAGCCTTAATGAGGTGCTTTTACTATTACATTCAATTGTGTTTGAAACCTGGCTTTACTTTTAACCTTTTTCTTTGAAAAATTATTTAAATACTTAAAAAAGAGGAAATAAATAATTCATTCAACATTTAAAGGGATTCGTTTCAATTTCACCATTTGGCAACATCGGTTATAGCTAATAAAGGACAATGAATCTGTTACCTGTGTGAGACAAACAAAGATGACATATTTCAGAGGCATGCTGTTCTGTTTACTTATGCTCCGAGTTCCGAGACATTCTGTGACATATAACATTTTGTGCACCTAACCTATCTTCCTCTATATAAATAAATAACAAAACAACTGTTGTTTATGTGGCTTGTGGAGGTGGTATTGAACTATAATTTATATTTTGCCATAATTGTTGATTTATAAAGATAATTTTCCTTTTTTAAAGTAGAATATCTATGTACGTATAAATTATTTCAACTCGATATAGGCGCTGTTGCCAATATGTGAATTAGAAACAAATACCTCTAAAAATTAAAACCCAATATTTGAAACATCAATTTGAATACTTTTCGAAGTGAATTTGAAAAAGTCAGGAATTGAACTCAACTTTATTTTGTTCAAACTTGCATTTGGTGTAATAACCCAAATTGAGGGTTAGATGTTAGATGTTGCTCTGGATGGAAAAGAGTCAGTATCAATGAATGAATACCCGGCTTTTTAGAATGACGAGTATATGAACTGGAACATAAATTTTGGAAAAATAAAAAATCAAATCTGGTGGCCGAGGCACGATTACGGTGTTATGTCCAGAAAATTACGAACAAACAATGACGAGTGAGCAGGTGCATTTTCATGATGCAAAAGCCATGATTCGATTTTCCACAATACCGAATGTTGTCAAACTGAGCGGAGTATAATAGCTCGCAAGAAGGAAAATTTTCTACATATCCTGGTTATCCTAGACATGACAGTTGGACTCCAAAAACACATAATCAGTGTCGACTAAATTGACCACATATATGTGTGTTACTGTTTCAGCTCCGTCAGAAAAATAAACTACCTTTTACACGATTTATATTAGCTTCACCTGTATGTATGTATGTATGTATGATTATTTGTATGCATATTTGCTTGTAACTCTCAAGCTCGGGATCTGTATTGACAGAATTATTGGCATTAGTGCTTGATCTATTCGCGAGCAGATGGCGCTATATGTAACCTACTTGATGCTTATTGATCTATTCGCGGGCAGATGGCGCTGTACGTAACTTACTTGATATTTCTTGATCTATTCGCGGGAAGATGGCACTGTACGTAACTTACTTGATATTTCTTGATCTATTCGCGGGAAGATGGCGCTGTATGTAACCTACTTGATATTTCTTGATCTATTCGCGGGCAGATGGTGCTGTACGTAAATTACTTGATATTTCTTGACCTATTCGCGGGCAGATTGCACTGTACGTAACTTCCTTGATAGGTTGTTCTAAAGAAAATCAAAATAGTAAATATAGTTTAAAAAATAAAAAAAAAGCTTTTAAAGAACATAGAACTAAAAAGTTAAAAATGAATATAGTTTGAAAAAAATAAAAAACACGCTTTTAAAGAACATCGAACTAAAAAGTCGAAAATATTTTTTTTAAATAAGCTTAAAACAATAACGATGGAAAAAAACCTAGTATTATTGTGCCATATTTTCTGTATATCTAGCGCCCAGGCTTTTTTCACGATAATACTAGTATTGTTCGATTGTTCTTTTGAGCTTATTTGAAAAAAATATTTTCAACTTTTTAGTTCGATGTTCTTCAAAAGCGTGTTTTTTAGGTTTTTAAACTATATTTATTATTACATTACACGCTTTATATTAGCTGCACCTGTATGTATGTGCTTCATTAGATGAGTGGACTGTAGTATAATAACATAGGATTGTATGATGTGAGAAAGTTCCCAATAGAATTTTGTTCAGGACACAAAAAAAGAGCGAGAGAGATTACGTGGCTGTGGTTCACACCTGTAGTGAGCTATAAGCCACTCTAGTAGCGGCTTGTAGAGAGAATTCTGGTTCCAGGAGAATGATCTAAGAACCCGTTGGATCACACAACACTAGCTGGCCAGCAACTTTCCTAATTAATTGAGTAGGTTGTCGAATCACTTGAGATGCTTTCTGTAGCGAGTCTATACATCGAATCTTGTTGTTCTACTGCTGTTTCAGCGACCCATCAAATATATTGATACGAGGAGCGCTCCATATATATAATCAGAATAGAAAACACAGCCGAATTTCGCGATTAATACAAATTTTTAAAATTGAGTGAAAATCATCAGTGGACAAATACACAAAGAGAAAAAATGAAAACAAAATAAAAAAATAAAGAAAAGGAAACTGGTGAAGACGGAACAGTATGTATGTATGTTTGTTTGTTTGTAAGTCTCAAACTCGGGATCTGTATTTGACAGAATTACCGACATTATTGCTTGATCTATTCGCGGGCAGATGGCGCTGTACGTAATCTCCTTGATATATCGACATTATAGCTTGATCTATTCGCGGGCAGATGGCGCTGTACGTAACCTCCTTGATATAATACGAACTCACTTTACATGTATTTCTTCATTAGAAAAAAGTATTTTTTTCATAACACGCGCCCCTGCTGCCTTATTTGTAACCCTCCTTTGCGCGCCTGCTGCCTTGGGCTTGATAGCTGATTTTTAGGCTACCTCTCCGGAATCGGAAAATATCAATGGGCATTTTTCTAAACAATATACGGCTGATTGATCCCAAAGTTTAGTTAAAATAAATATAGTTTAAAAAGACTAAAAAACACGCATTTATAGCATACGAAACTAAAAAATGAGAAATAAATATAATTTAAAAACACATCTAAAACTAAAAAAGAGCATTGTGCTAAAAAGCTGAAAAAAACTCTTTTCAAATGAGCTTAAAACAATAACGAACGAAAAATACTAGTATTATTGTGAAAAAAGCGTGGACGCTTTGTGTCATATTTTTTCTATATCAATCGCCCGTCGTTTTTTTTATAATAATACTAGTATGTGTCGTTTGTTATTGTTTTGAGTTTATTTAAAAAAAATATTACGTCGCTTCGCACCATAGAGGTTATATTCTTTTTCGAATAATGTATTGAATTCTTTTGAAATCCATGAATTTTGAAGCATTTTTGATGCTCATCGTTGAACAAGTTTCTTTAAAGCTTAGCAAAGTTACACCCTATATCTTGAAAATAGTTGATTTTCGAACTAAAATTCAATTATGTATACGGTGATGATAGATTTCCAGGTTAGGTATATTCCATATTGAAAAGACCATCAAAGTTTGTTCAAAAAATTCAATGAAAATAAAAATGTTACAGATTGAATGATATTTATTCAAAATAAAAAAGAAAAATATGCATCGGCCGGGAATCGAACCCGGGCCGCCCGCGTGGCAGGCGAGCATTCTACCACTGAACCACCGATGCTACACGTAATTCGATTGTTGAATGGAAATATTCATTACTTATGATATCATTTTTACTATCATTATTCTTTTTCGTAGTTATTGGTATCAACTACTGTGGTCATTGGCATTTTGCTGTGAGTATGCAACGTTAATAACTCTTCGAATCACCAAGGGAGCATCATGTCTATCAGTCAGCCATATACATAATGGCTGACGAGTAGGATAGATCCATAACTTTATCTAAAAAAAAGTCTTGACAAAAATGCCTGGTTGAAGTTGGGTTCGAACTTTAGATCATTTAGGGGAAAGACCTGTAGTGTACGTTTTTGGAAAAATTGAAAAAAGAATTTCAACAAAAAATAAACTTTGGTGAAAATAAAAGCAGTGTCAATAAGTGGCATCTAGTACCGAACGGACTATACTTCGAATCTCTAACATGATATTATTTCAAAACATTTCATTTCAATCCATATGTCGCAATATCCAGTCCAGCAACTTTTTTGAAAGCTTCACTGATCAGACCAGCAATGCCGTAGTCGGTTATTAGAGATCGAACGTCACTTCCTTTCCACGATTCAATGCTGATATTTTATCATGTAGGGTACTTTTTGGGATGTTGTTGCGCGACGAAGCTCCTCTCAGAAGTTCAATACACAAAACTTTGAAAATTTTCTTATTAGTCAGTGTGCTATGATTGAAGACTGGCAGTAAACAAATCTTAACGAATGAACTTTAAACGTTCAAGCCAGTCTCGGATATACCTGCACAGTAGGTTGAATGAACTGACGCCTATCAGAAAACAACTACTCCCCTGGCTAATAACACGAAGGGCGTTGGATTATATCCGACAGGCGTCAGTGCAGGAATCTTCACAGAAAATTTCCTGCATACGCAATTGGTAATACAGCTGAAAGAGTCGACCTTCAATTTTGGAACGGGCACACTTGCAGATCGGTTTCGGGCTCATTAGCCACTCGTCAGTGCAAGATTTGTTTACTGCCAGTCTTCAAGCATAGCCCACTGACTAATAAGAAAGTATTTCTTCCTTATTCAGAGGAATCGAATATGCATATTTCGGATATGCAGTTGGTTAGTACCTCGTCCACTAGATGGAGTGACATTTTGTTGTTCGCTCCAACTTAGGAAGAGGAATGAAATACTCTGAAAGAATTTTTCAATTATGGAATATCATTGACTTTAGGTAGATGATGGCCACTATCTCATGCAATACGCATATATGTATACAGACGGCTCAAAAACCAAAGAAGGCTCAGGATGTGGAGTGTACACAAGATCACGAAGCCTAAGGATTAAGTGGGGAATGGGTAAAGATACCAGCGTAGTTCAAACAGAACTCGCTTGTATCTCAATCGCCACAAAAGAAATAACCAGGAAAGGGATTTCTGGCGAAAACATAACAATCTGCACTGACAGCAGACAAGCTCCATTAGCCTTGAACAGACAACGTGTTGCCTCAGAGCTAGTACTAGAGTGCCACCCAGATTCAGTTAAAGTCTCGGTAGATAATAATATTATCCTGAGGTGGATTAAAGGGCACGACAGGAGTAAAGGTAATCGCATTGCCGACTCTTTAGCCAAAGAAGCGGCTGGACTAAGAATTTCAGGACCTAGTGGCACCTATGGTCTGATGACTTCGACAATTGCGGAACCAGCCAAACGTTACACCCATGCTCAATCCCTAAAGAGATGAAATGAAATCAAAGGGTGCAATCTTGCCAAGATCACCCTGGGCGACCCTAGGAAGCTGGCGCTGAAGAAATATCTGTCGATGACCAAGCAAAAATCTACGATTAACAGTAGGATTTCTGACTGGCCAGTGTCAAATAAGGAAACACCCACATGATATGAGGCTAGTGAACACACCTTTATGCAGGATGTGTCAACAGGAAGTGTCTCATGTGTCTCATGCATGTCCTATGCGAGTGTCCGAGGTTATCGTCAATAACAGAGTGTGTGTTCGGCGAGTCTTGGCCTACACCTGCCGATATAATGAAGATGTCCCCTAATGACCTGTCCACCTTTCTGAAAATGACAGGATGAACGATTACCTAGGATGACAACTCCTCGGGAGGATGTACAATGGATGTACACTTGAACAGTTTACTCTTCCTCGTTTATTATCGCGTTTATCATTATCGTGCAAGCTTGTTAAGTTCATAATAGTCACGTAAACTTTTGTTTCCTATAAAAGTGAAGGTACAAGTTCAAAATCATTTACCTAACGAATCCCCTTTACTAAAATACTGAAATTAATTGATTTCTCTGAATTGCTATGACCAGTTGAGGATCGACTGCACCCCCCTACTTAGAACTTATTTCAACCTTACCTTCAAATTTTCTAAAGCTAGAGTTGAATTTTCTAATATATAAATACTGTTAGTTGCAGTTCCATATCTGAATAAATATTTATTTTATTGTATCGTGGATACTGATCGATAGGGAATTTTGTACTCTATACATTGATGCCGTTAATTTTGTTTGCAATTTTTAATGTTGTGCCTTTTTTTCAGCTTATTACAATATGATGTCGTTGGTCGATTTTCGACCAATTTTTTACTACGGATTCAAATTAAACAAGCCCATAAAATCAACCAGACATTTGGCAACGACAGTGTGGATGGATGTCAAAAAACTGTAAAAATGAGTGTACTACGATTTAAACGATCGACAGAAATGGTACCGTTTCGAAATCTGTTCGTTTTTGCTTTTGCGCAACCACAACGACCCTTTTTTGGATCGGATCATTACGTGGGATGAAAAATGGATCATCTACAAAAGAAGGTAATCAAGACGGTGTTTTGACACCTATGAACCACCCACGCACTTCTCAAAGGCGAAAACCCACCAAGGTGGACCATGGTTACTGTATGGTGGTCAGCGCCTGGTGTGATTTACTATAAAAACCGGACCAAACCATCACTAAAGAGTCCTATCGTGAGGAAATAGACGAAATGTACCAAAAACTGCATCAACAGCAACCGGCACTGCTCAATAGAAGAGGTCCGGTCCTGCTCTTCGACAACGCTCTTCCACATGTTTCACAAATCATTGTTTGAAAATTAAACGAACTGCCTCATCCACCATACTCTCCAGACCTCTAGCGAACCGACTACCATCTTTTCAAGTCCTTCGATAACTTTCTCATTGGCAGGACCTTGGCCAATCAGGACCAGGCAAAAGCGGCCTTCGTCGTTGTTATCGAATCACGAGCACATAATTTTCATGCTGACAGAATTGTTAGATTTGTGCACTGATTCAAATGGCACTTATTTCGATTGAATTCAATGAGTATCCACTGAGTTTTTACGGTTCAAAGTAGACTCATGAAACTGACAAAACTATTGAAACAACCCAATACTTTTTCGTTGACTGGTGTAATACTCACTCTATATTTGCCTTAAAAATCGTCCGCTCCAAACAAAACCGAGGAACACATGTCGCTTCCGACGTACCGTCGACCTTTTTGCGGCAAATGGACCGGACTAGAACAAACCGCACATTAATTTCTGATGCCCTTCGGGGAATCCGCATTCCGATTGAAATACACCACTCGATTAATAAGAGATACTCCGGCAGATTTATTGGTGGCTCTGTGATGTTCGTTTGATAATAATTGATTTGAAGTTCTGATATCATTTTTCCTCTCATCCGTAGTCGCAGATTCGCTACGGGTTAGTTTCTTGGTGATTCCTGTTTTGAAATATTGAATGACGAAGGATGAGGAATCAGTGGGGAAGATTTTCGGGAATTACTCAAAAGTAACAAATACTGTTCCTTTGCACTAACCAAATTGGAATTGTCAGGAGATGAAATGGACCAATTCCAACTCTAGCTTCGCACATGTATGAGACTTCAAGTGAAAGGATCGATGTTAATGAAAATACCACTGGAAAAATAAAAGAAAAAAAAAAAAGAAAAGTCCCATATGAAACCTTGTGAGACAGAGGTCCGTAATATTAGTTTTGTGAAGGAGGGATGGACCAACCAAACCTTATGATATGAAGAAGGATGTATTTTCTGCTGTAAATCAAGCTCAAGAAAAAAGTAACTTGATACATATATTAACTTTGAAAACAGTCAACCTTCAATATCTCAGAAGAAAGGGAAGAATGGACTGAAGTAATCAAAAGAAAATCTAGAAGAACTTGTATTGTCAGAGTCTATTATAGGTGTTTTACGTGTATGTAGATTAGATCCCCAAACAAAAATTGGGGATTTATCAATTTTTTTGAAAAAGCATTTCCTCGAAGTTTGATGTGAACAACTAAATTCCAGGAACTCAACCCTCTATTCATCTTACAAGGTAACGATAGGTATATGAAAACCATTTCAAGAGGGCCATGAACCCTGAATTGTGACCTCTTGGTGTATGCATAAGTTGTTTTTTCGTTAAGCGGGAGATGAAAACAATGACAAGTTAATATTTCAACCAAGTTTTGTTGATAATAATAATAATAATAATAATAACTTTATTCACAACGTATACAGATTAGAGTACAGTTAAAACAAAATATGTGAACAACGTGGTTTGGCGACAAGGGCAGAGCTCTTGTTTCGCAAGAAGTTATAAAGAATATGTAAGTACATAAATATTTGTTTAAAAGTATGTATGGCCTTCATGGAGTAGAAACTACAAAACATTTTATTGAATTTTGTGAATTTGGTGTTATAGTTAAGCAAATTATATTTCGGCTTGAGGTAAAATAGGCCGATTAAATACTAGACAAATAAAAAGAAAGAAAAATAGATAAAACCCTAGACAAATATTACACGTTCTATAAGAATAAAATTTCAAAGTACAAATAGATAAAATCTTAGGCAATATGGATAAAATTATGCTACTCACAATACAGTATTATACAACTTTGGGATAAATTTGACTAAGACTGACTTATTTCACTCTAACAGATTTTTTAAAAAGTGTCTATCTTTTTCGAGAATGTGTTTTCTTATTTGTTTTTTGAATATTGGTTTGGAATAAGAATTTTTTATTTTGAGATGTACGGTGTTATATAATTTAGTTGCCATGAAAGAATATGCTCTTTGTGAAATTCACTTTTCAACAGTAGGAAATGTTAGTTGGTCGCGATGTCGTGTGTTCTAGTCGTGGTTTCGTGATGATGCCTTATTTTTGCTGAAATGATACTTCACGTTTGTACAATAGTAATATAATTGTCTCATATCCATAACTTCACCCTCTTTATACAGGAGATCTGACGAGAAACGTGAATTTCTAGACATGATCAACTTCATGAATCTCCTTTGTAATACCTCTAACGGATTGAGGTGTACACGCAGAGCTGATCCCCATGCTGTTATACCATATCTCAAATGAATCTCTACTAGGGAACTATATAATTGATTAAGTTCTTTGTGAGGTGAGTAATTTTTCAAGGAACGGAAGTTGTGATGCATTGTTTGCAGTTTTTTTATTGTATATTTTATATGAGAGTCCTACCTTAAGTTTCTATCTTGTAGACGCCCAAGTATTTGATTTCTCTCAGGGAATCTATTTTTATTTTTTTTTCCTTGTTCGCCGACATCAAGAGTTTCAAATGGACAATCATTGGATAGATTGCAGCTAAAAGGAAGAAAATTAGTTTTTTCCAGATTCACTGTCAGGAGCCTTTGGTCAAACCATTTTTTGAGCAAGTGGAAATCTGTTTCTACGTTCTTTTTCAAATCAACCCAAGTGTCTGCCTCATAGAATATCGCAGTATCTTCTACGTATTCAATTATTTTCCCAACGCTGTCCAAATTAAATAATTCATTTAGATGTAAATTGAAAAGCAGAGGACCCAGTACCGTACCTTGTGGGACTCCACATTCTATTTGTTTTTGATTGCTAATTGTATCTACAATTGTTATTATACACTGTTATTATGAACTAATAATTATTAGGTCTGTACACATTTTACTATCGCCCCATTTATTTCAATTTTTGATAATTTCAAGTATCTTTATTTTATTGTATTAACAGTTTCCTATACAACTCAAAGGCCGGTGACATACTTCGCAATTTACGAGCGGCTTTGTCCAGCGAGGTTTCCGAGCGGTTTTTCATTTTTATGCCAACCCCCGCATTTGATTGTAACACGACAGAGTTTGCGATTTTCAATAGCGGCGATTTCTTACAGCCGACCGGTCGTTGGATACCGAGCGACATTTGTAGGGCAAGGGCGACCAAGTAGAAGGAGAACCTAGGTAAACGAATGGAAATGGGAATAAATTTACCTTTTCGGGGCATATTTCTTCGGCTACTGCAATCAAGTATTCTTTTATCATTTCTCCATCGGTGAATGGTTTGCCACGTTTTCCGATTTCAAGAGCCACACGAAAGCTGGCGCGAGTTGCAGACTTTTGTTCAGTATTCGCTTTGGTAAATAAAGATTGCTGCGATTTGAGTCCGCGTTTCAAAGCTTCAAATTTTTCCTTCCGCCAACTTCCTGTATACTTGGAGTAACTTTGAAGATGTATCGATTCATAGTGTCGTTTAATGTTATAGTCTTTGAGAACAGCTATGGTTTCATTATAAATTAAACATAGCGCCTTATTACTGGACTCAATCACAAAATACTGAAAGTTCCATTTTTCTTGGAACGTTCTGCATTCACTGTCGATTTTTCGCTTCTTTTCCATACTAACAAATCACACATAAAAACAATAAGTCAAATCAAAATACTTTTATTGACGGGTGTTACTTTATTTCACAATAGATAGTTTCGTTTCCTTCGCCTTTCCTACGCAGACTAACTCGCAGTTGCGCCGCTAGCCTTTTTATATGCAATTATTACTGCCATCTCGAGGTGATCGGAATACACTAGCTAGAACCAGAACTTTCTCGAACCAATGCGGTAATTCCAAATATTTAATTACGCCTAATGCCACCTAGCGGTTAGCTGAAAAAGATAGTACATAGTACCACTACTCGCCACTAGATGTCGTTAAGTGTCACAATACACAATAACAATTGAAATGCAAAAAAAGCTTAAGTTTGCTTAGGTCATGCACTTTGCGACTATCCTAGTCTAGAAATATAGTTAAGGGCAGAAATTGGCCCTTGGAACAAACTGAAGAAATCATTATGGCCCGAAGGCTTCAAAGTTTGGAGACCCCTGATCTATTGATTTGAACTGGCGAAAGTTCAGGGGTTTCGAATATTCTGAAAATATACTTAATCAGTCGGTCGTTTATAATAGAGAAGACATTCTTTTTTCATTGATAGGAATCATATGTAGCGAAAGTTTATTCAATCACACGAATTAACTGTGCCAATGAGATGTTCACGCCATTAGTTTTGTGATAACGAAATCAGTAGGGAGACCAGGCTCTTCGTATATTTCGTGTCTATGCGAATATAGTCTCGATGGAATATTTATCACTCTGACGTTCGCATTTAGGTCGACGAGACATCATCAATTTTCATGCATGTTGACCTGATGTATACAAATAATTAATTAATTTTAATACTTCAGTTCTCCATCATAGCTCCAATGTAAATTTCACAAAGGCTAATTTCTACATTATTTACATATAAATGGAACTGTATCGTGAAACGTCTCCGCAGTGACCATTTATTTCGAAAATAATTATCACAGGGACTTTACATCTACTTAATTCTGTTCTACATGAGGCGACCTTTTGAAAATATGGAAATTTCGCAATTAGGCTTCTATCATATCGAATTCAAAAGCTGACCAGATGAGCTGTCATGTTAACCGGTGGTGTTAGATATTCACGTTGGCAACTCAAAAACCATGAGAGTCATGGGCGTAAAGGAAGTACATGGATTTATTTATTATACATTATATATTGAATCAGAATTTCTGCTCAAATAATTCTGCTCGAAGAACTTTTAAGAATTTTCATAAGCTACATCTTACGATTTGATTTCCAGAAATTTTTGTTGATCTTCACAAACTTCATTTTCGAAAAATATATCACATGTTTCGCTACAATAGTACTTTTTTCATAGTCAATGACATACTGAAAATTAATTCTTTTATATACACCACGCAATAATGAGTGAGAGATACCTACTCAGGTACTTCTTCGACTATCATCTCAACTTTTATACCTATAGTACATCCTCCAATTATGACTAACTAGAGTGTATTATATCGATTCTGCATCTATAATTCACTGTTAGTTTCTAAGAAAACAAGTTCAATAATGGTTATGTATTTAAATTCAATTGGTCATTGAGTGGAATGTAACTTTTAATGATTTATTTGAATTTTTAAGTTAATCAATTTCCATTGTTTCCAAATAATTAGGCTTTGCACCTTCATTTTCTATGCGAATAATTTCAAAATCTCCATTGAAGAGATGATTTTCTTCTTAAAGTTTATTTAAATTTTTTTTCTCAATTACATAGTTCATATGATGTTCTTGGATGCGATTCCTAAATGTTCTGCCACTTTGACCAATACACGTATGCCTCGAGACAAGTTCCACAGTTCAATTTATATACTCCTGATTTTTCCAATTGGGATGTTTGTCACTATTATTTTTTAACTAACTTCTATTTTTTGTCCAAATTATGTTACAAGCTTCATTACTTTAATTATTTGACTTATCAGCAGATAAAACATTCCGAAATGCTTTTGCGAAGAATTTTTTTGAAAATATTTTGTTTATGACTTCAGCTTTGAATCCGTTGTTTACTTCAATTATCCTGATGATATCGATTTTTTAATTGAAATTATGTATTGAAAAAGAAACATTGACTAATCTTTGAATCATGCTATTGTTGTAAAAAAAATAACGCCAGCTGCCATTGGCAGCCATAAACCAATTGCGACGTAGCTAAGAGCGCGCGAATGTACGATGTTCGCTGCCGTTCTAGATGTAGCGAAAATAATGCTACCGGCTTCGAAAGAATTCCGAGGAATGTTCCAGCGCCTTCGATTATAACCGCCATCTATTTGCCCATCGAGAGAGAGGAAGTTACAGTTCGGTACGTGAAGCGATCTAGTAAGGCGACAGACATTCGAATAATGGTTGAAGTTTAAGTTGAGTGAAGAGTGGAAAATGAAAAATATTAAAAAAAAAACAGGCTTCAATAGTAACACAAACTGAAAATACAAAATAAATTGAAAAATGAGTTGGGTTCAGTATAGATAATAAGTTCTATGGCTTGATGTAACTAACGACTTTCAATGAGTCTGAAACCAAAATAAATCTATTCACCAAGAAATTTATGTTGTTGTAAAAAAGCGTACGATATAAATATCAATAGTTATAAATACTTGGTTAGGAGCTGTTTGCCAGATTGGTGCCACAATAAAATATAATTCAGAGCTTTTTTACAACAAAATTGATTTTTTCGTTAACTTTTTTTAGTTTGTGTTGCTATTGAAGCGTGTTTTTATTTTTTTAGCTTTTTTAAACTATTATGAGTTTTGTTAATATGTGTAGTTGGTTAAGGAGCTTAGAAATGAGTCTGTCGAAGTGACATTTCAGAGACGGATCTAATGTGAGCCGTAGAAAATGGCTTCTTCAACCATTTGATCCAGTGGACTACACGAAAATCTGATTTTTTGTGTTTCATTGGAATTCTGCTCGAAATCATTCGCTACAAACCATTCATCAGCTTTCTGTTCGGCTGACACGATAGAAAACTCTGAGAGGTCTCATAACTTGATTCACATAGTGTTACATCGTCAGCAACTATGATGCATGAGGAAGGCTGTAAATTATACAACATATTATTTACATATAGGTATTATACAGGGCTATTCAAATTCGTTTCTGTACATAGGGATCTCGTAAACGATAAGAGATATAGTGTCGGTTGAATTGTAGCAAAGTTGCGTATTTCAGAGACCTATTCAATGATGTAAAAAATCGAATATAGTTTTTTTGGTTCTGAAGATATACAGGAAAAACCAAAAAATCCCAAAAATATATTTTTGCCTATTTCTTCATTATTCGCAGACGTATTGAAAATCTGTCCACATTTTGCTATTGGCACTTGATGTGGGCTGTCAGAATATGTCCATGAATCTTTTATATAGGGTGTCATCTGACGTGGGCCACCCCTATCTTTGAATTTTCAAATACGGACCTGAATTTTTTCTTGTAGTTTTTGGATCGTAGACGTTCACTTCATACTGAGAAATTGAATTTAATTTTATATTTCGGGATATTTCCTTAATATTTGATTATAATTGGGTGAATTATTCCCTTTTAAATTACGGCCCTGGAAACTGGTTGACTGAGTGACTAAAAACACAATAGCAACTTTCACGTCTCCCGTAGAGTTTCTTTTTTCATTTTTAGGTACCTATTCTTATTTTTTCATATTTCCATTGCTCTGAGCGTTTTCTACAATGAACTTCGAATAAGAAAACCTTTTATGATTATCTGAAACATATCTACAACACAAATATATTTTATGTGTTTTGATGAGCAGAAAAAAAAATGATAGCAATAATAACATCTGAAACGAACACTATAATTATAATGAAAATTGAAATGAAGTAATTTATAAACACAAACAAATTAATAGCGCAATAAATGTTCGAATTGGAGTCCATCCATTTCGAGATAAATAATGGGTGGGTCAATAAAATGGCCTGCAAGATCACCAGATCTTACTATTTTGAACTATTTTCTATGGGGGACATTGAAAAGTAGGATTTACGCTGGCAGAGAAGTAGAAAATGTGAAAGACTTGAGATTGAGGATTTTGAATGATTTCGCAACAATGCAGGGCAACAATTAAGGGCAATATATAATATGAAAAACCGAGTTCAAAAATGTCAAAAATGGAAAGACTCCAATTTGAACATTCATTGTGCCATTAATATTTTTGTGTATATATATTACTTCATTTCAATTTTTATTACAATTATAGTGTTCGTTTCGGATGTTATTATTGCCCTCCTTTATTTTTATGCTTATTGAAACACATATAATATATTTTTGATGTAGATTTGTTTGAGATAATCATAAAACGTTTTTTTATTCGAAGCTCATTGTAGAAAACGCTCCGAGCAATGGAATAGAGAAGTTGCTATTGTGTTTTTATTCAACTCAGTCAACCAATTTCCAGGGTCGTAATTCAAAAGGGAATAATTCACATAATTATAATCAAATATTACCGAAACGTCCCGAAATATAAAATTGAATTTAATTTCTCAGTATGAAATCAACGTCGACGATACAAAAACTACAACAAAAAATACAGGTCCGTATTTAAAAATTCAAAAATGGGTGTGGCCTAAGTCAGATGACACCTTGTATAAAAGTTTCATGGACATATTCTGAAGTGCCAATAGCAAAATGTGGACAGATTTTCAATATGCCTGCAAATAAAAAAGATACAGGCAAAAATATTATTTGGGATTTTTTGTGTTTTTCTGTATATCTCCTGAACCAAAACAGCTATATAATTTTTTTTTACATCATTGAATGGGTCTCTAAAATACGCAACTTTGCCACAATTCAACCTATCTGTCTATATATCAATATCTCTTATCATTTACGAGATCCCCATGTACAGAAACGAATTTGAATAGCTCTGTATATGCATCAGGTCCCAAGACCCATCCTTGAGGCACTCCGTATTGACCTTTCGAAAACCAGGGTCTAAGCCAAGACCCTGGTTTTCATTCCCGAAACGGATCTTCTGTCCATCCCACACACATTTGTTACTGTTATACTTGACTGTTTCACTAGATTCACCGACGTTAAGTGGGGCTACTAGAAAGTATCAGAAAGAGAATATTTGAATTGTATATGTGTGGACAGTGCCTCAGTTCTGAATCAGAATGATGAGTTTCATTAAGTTTCCCACTGATTCTTTTTTCTGAATGGTAATAAATAATCACGAATCCTTCATGAGGAAAGATTCACCAGTACGCTCCCGTCATTAACATCTATATTTAGATATTTCTGCATTTTATTACTGATTGTAAAATTAACATTCCATTATACTGATTCGAACTGAGTACTTTCACAGTCATTGGGATAATAACACCATAATTAACAAGATCGGTGCCGTTTATAAGAAGCATTTCAAATTTTATAGGCGAATTTCGACAATAATAGGCAATTCAAGAACGAGTAAATGTATTTTTGATGAGTTTGTAGTATCGAATTTTCACAATTTCGCTGCGTCTGCAAGATAACACAGACACTAGAATATTGGATTCTCCATTTCTGTTTTCTGGTGGGTTTCCAATTTCCAATATAATTAGATCACGATAGGTTGCCGCGTCTGTTAGAGGGAATCTCTCGCTGTATATACCTTGAAAATACTTCAAACAACAATTGAATAGAACAAGTGGCTTGATGAATAACACATATAGGTTGAATGGAGTGTTGGAAATGATAATGAACCTCCAAACAATATTCGACTGAATTGTGTTACCAATTTGGTTCTACCATCAAGATTTGTTAGTAGGCGTGAATGATCAGTTTTGACTAACTTTTGTTTGATTTCTACTGAGATTTTTATTTGTTACCGTAGACTAGACTAGACAGGATGGACAGGCAGACATTTCAACATGAGGTACCGTGAGCAAATGTTATCAGATAAAAAAATCAGCTACAAGCAACACGTCACAAAATAAGTAAAGAAAACATGAATATTCTACATACGTGCAATAAAGAAAGGGAGATGAATTTTGTAGGAAGCATTGGAAATGAATAAATTGTATGAAAACCTCAATTTCAAAACCCTCATTGACCAGCATTCCCCTTTTGAATTTGTGAATTTTGATAACTAGTATTTCAGAAAAATACTCCAGACAAAAATTGTAGGACATAAAATTATCTACAAAATGTATCAATATTTTTTTTCCTACGGGCCACCGTTTTTGATATATAACGATTCAAAAAGTTGTAAAAGTTGTAACGTAGTTTCCCCAGTAGGCTTATTCCGGTCAGTTGTGATCCTGTTCAATTTGAAACTATTGCAAAATGATGGATATCAGCAGAGATTGAAAAGATAAAAGCAATATTATTTAAAAAAGTAGTGAAATTCAATCCTCCGAGTCGTAACTTTCCAATTCTTCTTCTTGTTCTCCTTCTTGATCTTCTTGACCTCCACTGTTGATGCTTCAATATTGAAGCACGACCGGTCTTGACAATGTGTACATGCCAGAGAACAAAACAGTAAGGCTCTTTTGCAACCACATTTAGCACTGCACCCCTTTTTGCAGTTGCAAAAGAGGTATAAGACACTCGCCATGCATATATATTACAACTACCACATACGAGTATTTTTTCTTTCCTTTCAACTTTGAAAATACATTTATTTTCATGAAAAAAATTTATAGAAATCATGAAACAACAACAAAAATTAATTGACGCTCCGGGGCGACTTGATTGATTCCAGTGGCGCATTTGCGTTTTCAGATGCAGGAAAACCTGGAAAAACTTGCAGCACCACATCATCTGAAGATCTCGATCTGCCAATGTCCTCTCTTTCATAAAACAAAATGTAAGATATCTCCAGAGGCTCCAGTAAATTTAAGACATCGCCAGAACGCTAAGTGACAGGACGGTCGTCAAACTTAAAAAGGTCCGTTTCGTCTTCAACCAATGCCTAATAATGACCAGATTCAACGCCAGAACCACAGTGAACAATGACTACATCAAGATTATAATATTGGTTCGTGAGAGTTTATTTTCATCATCAGCTCTACTTTCGGATTCATTATTTGGAATCCATGTATTCTTTTCCTCTTTTCAGCTCATTACTATATGATGTCGTTGGGCGATTTTTGGCCAATTTGTCTCTACGAATTCAAATTGAACGGAAGCGCTGCCGAAACAGTCAGAAAAATTACCCAGGCATTTGACAATGATAGTGTGTTGATGGATATTCATTCAATATTCATTTGGTTCAAAATGTAGGCCAGTTCTAGACGGGACTTGGTAAAATCAAGTCGCTGGAATTGCAAAGGCTGCTTCCTAAAAGTTTGGAACACTGTTCCGAACCAGAAAACTGTACACACCTCAGCAACTTTTTTGATGCTTCATGAAGCTCAGATCAGACCTTTGGAGTATTGTTCTCATGTATGGAGCTCCGCCCCGAAACATACCCTGAAGTTGCTGGATTTCATCCAGAATATAGCCATCCGCCTGATTGCATACGCGAACGTCACTTGCAACCTTGATAGTCTGGAACATCGAATAAATGTTGGAGATTTGTCTCTCTTTCATAGATAATTTCACTGGAGGTGTTTAAGTGACTTGGCACATTTGATTCCGCCAAGAGGGGTACATATTAGAAATACATTACGGACTGTGGTTGCTCATCGTTTTGAGGTTCAACTCAGTACACTTCGTACTTCACTATTTGAGAACTCGTTCATTTGGAGAAGTGCGTTTATGAGGAAAAAACTTCCTGATAACGTTTTTCCAAATGAATTTAAGGTAAATTTTCGTTATTTGGACACCCGGCGATTTTGAAAAAATTTTTTACTGTACTTACGTATTTTGATGCGTAGATTACGAATCCGAAAGAAAAAAGCGGCGCTCTTCCTTATTTAAAAAGTTACGGCCCTTCAAAGTTCAGAAAAGGGCAACTTTTCAGCCTTCTTTTTCACTAAATAAACTATTTAAAAACACATGCATTTATTCACTAGGTCACCTTTACACCTTATTCCTTCTTCTTTAACACTTTTCACTTCAATAACCAACATTTTTCTTATAAAAATGTTGAAAAATGTACGGAGCTGCTTTTTGGTTACATATCACTGTATTTTACGTTTTTAAGGTTAATGATATGGTTGGTACGACTGATGCAGTCCATATTCCTGAAGTAATTCAAATGTTTTTTACCTTCATTCTTTAGATCGTAAATTGGTTTTTGGTGGTGTATTACGAATTTGAAATAGTAGGCGATGGCAAATACCAACCGCTTTTTTCTGAAATGTCACTAGTAACTAACCTAAAAATAGAATAATGTCACCAGGAGAAGCACTCGTTTTTAAATTAAGTTTTTTATAAGAAAAATGTTGATTATTGAAGTGAAAAGTGTTAAAGAAGGAGGAATAAGGAGTAAAGGTGACCTAGTGAATAAATGTTTGTGTTTTTAAATAGTTTATTTAGTGAAAAAGAAGGCTGAAAAGTTGCCCTTTTCTGAACTTTGAAGGGCCCTAACTTTTTAAATAATGGAGAGCGCCGCTTTTTTCTTTCGGATTCGTAATCTACGCATCAAAATACGTAAGTACAGTCAAAAATTTATTCAAAATCGCCGGGTGTCCAGATAACAAAAATTTACCGAATTTAATCTTCAGCGATTCAAATACAACGTGAATCGCTACGTTTGCACAGACACTTAGAAAAAAAACTATATGAAATCGTTCATCTCCTGGTGGAATGCTGACTTCGTTAGTAGAACGCAGGTATATAGACATTGCTTTTATTCTGATGTAGAAGAAGTCTTTTCAATATTCAATATAAACATTTCTCGGCAGAGGGTCTGGTTCTATTTATCTTCGGAAAATAGTAAATGGTAGAAATCAAATGTTGGTGGAAATCATTTGGTGTGACACTTTCATAATTAATAATTTTAGCAATAGTAACATGTTTCTACACACTCTAGGATACACTAAAACATTTCGAAGCTATAATATACAGTTCATTCCTTTAATGTTCACCCCTTTTATTTTTTTGAACGGGACAACACGAAAAATTGAAATTTGAAAGAATGAAATTAATGCATAAATACTCTATTTTGAAGTGAAAGTGACAGATGAAACTTTCAAGATAGCGACTTGGCGCCATGTGAGAACAAAAATTAAATGAAAATGTGACAAAACTTTTTGAGGTTCTTGACAAATGCTTCACAACCCTAGAATATAATGTCAGTATTTCTAACTACTACAAAATGTTGGAACTTTTAATAATTGCCTGTATTCATTGACATTTAACTACATAATATGAGGTAATAAACTTGAGGTCAGTTCAGAAGATGATCGAAATGATTGCCTTACATGTGAACAGCCTATCCGATATTTCACGTCAAACATTTTCGAACACAGTAACGTCAATACCTCTACAAATATTTATTATTCTCTGCCGTATATTCAATATTGAAGCAGGTCCAGTTTCGTACACCGTTTTCTTCAAATAGCCCTATAAAAAAGTCTGAAGGTGTCAAATCTGGTGAGCGGTCTGGCCATTCTGTAGAACCGCGACGGCCAATCCAACGACCAGGAAAAGTAGTATCCAAATAGTTTCTTACTTGTCTGGAGTGATGTGGTGGTGCTCCATCTTATTGGAATACAATATCCATATCGATCAGTGATGAGAGGGTCAATAGTAGTTTCCAGCATATTCAAATATAGTTCCCCTGTTAAATTTTGGTCAACAAATATATGTCCTACCATATGGTTTCCCAATTTTCCTGCCCAAACGTTATTTTTTTCTGGATATTGGGTATGTGTGTCCCGGAAAACGTGAGGGTTGGTGTCACTCCAATAACGGAAATTTTGTCTGTGAACATTGCCGTTGAAAAAAAAGTACATTCGTCACCAAAACAAATATTGTGGAGATAGGTAGGATGCCTTGCAATGATTTCCGTCATGATTTTGCATATTTGTGTTCTTCGATCAGGGTCATCTTCAATTAATTGGTGTACCATTTAAATTTTGTATGGATGATACCTATTCCTCTTCAAAAGTTTCCACACAGTAGAAGGAGATACCTCACAAACATTCGCGACGGAGTAAGTAGACTGTTCAGGATTTACTACCATCTTACCAATCATTTGCAGTTGCTGTTATTCCTGAATGGAAGGATGACCTTGGGGCTTTTTGTTATGTACACTACCGGTAGTTGTGAATTTGGAGTTCCCTCAAATATTTTCTACAGAAAGGACGATTCGGAAAACGTTCATTGAAAATCGTTTCGGTCTCGTGAAAGTTACGCGTCGCACCGTAAATAAAAATTGCTTTAATTTTTTCTTCCAATGGTCGAGAATTGTTGACGTGGTACCTTTCTACTAGTCAAACCGCAAACTAAATGAGAATATTCTAACTGAATAATGATGTTCATTGTCATATTAACATTTTTTGTTGTTTTTATCAAATAACTTAACAATCCTTATCGGGTTGTTGGAATTGCTATATGGCAGATAGAAAGGAATATTTCTAGAAATATCGATATTAATATGTTTGTCTTCAGGAAATTATTAAATGCTCCGCCATTTTGTAGTAGGTGAAGATATTGACTTCATATGATGTGTCAGATGGTCAGATGGTGCCCAGTCGCCATCTCCAAAGTTTCATCTGCCATTTTCACTTCTAAATAAAATATTCATGCATTAATTTCATTATCGCAAATTTGGATTTTTTGGGTTGACCCGTTCAAAAAATAAAAGAGTAGTTGACATTAAAAGAAATGCACTATATATTGTTTTATTGCTATAAGAAACATTTTTATTTTCTCATTGTATTGGCTTCTTACGGTTCCCTGCTGTCGCATGCCAATTTCGCGACCATTTAAACTATGATATGAGCGACTGTAATCTGAACTTCAGTACCCCACGTTCTTTTCCGCTACTGTACATTGAATAATACGTAATAAAAATTTGCATATTTTTCGTGCCCGGCATGCATATGTATATAAAAGTTTAGGGTTACCCATAAAATTTATGATAATATTACCGAGGAAGCTAACCCAGTCACGTTTATTGAAATTTCGGCCCTTATTGGGTTTTCCCTATATATATGGTTGTGCCAGATGTTATATTCCGTTTTGATTTTACATTCTTTATCCAAGAATTAGACCGCAGATACGTATCATACATAAACAAGGAGATAAGAGAGACTGGAACTACCGAATTTATTGACGAAAATTCCTGTTCCTGAAATTGAAATCTATTTTCGGTCGTCTCCTGGGACTGAGTAATGCGGATGTAAAAGTCCGGTTAAGTTGGGTGAGTTCGGAATCTTCACCATATTTCTATCTGGGAGAAATATGTCATATATTGCCATCGCCCACATGCTCCCTGAATCTGGGGATTGGGATTTTAATTTCGGATAGTAAATTGAATAAAAATAACCGAATGATCAGTATTTTTCACGAAAAAGCAGCTCAAAATCAAGACGAATCCTACCAGGGTTAGTTTCAAGTGGAAAACAGGTAATAGTTCTGGGAAATATAATGACTACTGCATTTTCTACAATTATGAATAGTATCAAAAAACTTCTTCATCAATGAACCATTGTAATTTGACATCTAGCGATTCAAATCGAATTTGAATCACGACTTTCGCCCAGACACCGCTCTTAGAGCGCCTTGAAGATTTTCCTGTAGTGCTTGTGTTTTTTCCTTAAAATAAGATTCCATCATTAGAATCTGATGAAATATTAATTAATACCATGAAGATACAATTTAGTTAAATTTTTATCTCACAGAAATGTCAAAGGAAAGAAGTGATAAAGAATAGGAAAAGAATGAAAAACGACATATGAAGGGCCGATGACAAAATCAACTCACAACAATAGAATCAAGATGATCCCCAGTGAAAAAATTAATTGAAATCGGTTTAATATAACAAGAAAACAATTTCTGGGCTCCTTATTTCAAGTCTGTTTAATTGGTATCAATCCAAGGGTACAGTTTATAGAAAGCTTTGTGATGACAGCAACCAGATTAATATTGGTCAAACTAGTAGACTTTTTGAAGACAGAATCATAGCTCACAAAAGTGATATTGAGAACAACTAAAAAGAGTTGTACTTCAGCACAACACTTCATCAACTCAGATCATTGAATTGCGTATGACAGAGTCAAAATATTAGACCTCCCTAATAGCTTACATAAAATAATCTTTCTAGTTATGTCTATCATATTTGAAGATCCACTCAGTATGGATTCTAGAAGGGGCATAGTCTATACTTACTTCCTTCACTTTCATGTCAACAATAAATGGGCTCATTCAGGCTAATTTAGTTTTTTATTGAAAATCATATATTATAAAAGTAAATCATCTCCCAAGTATCCCACAAAATTTTCCGGTTTTTATGTCTATCAACAACTGAGCAAGAGCAATTGAAAATGTGATATAGCCCGCGGTACATCCTGACGTCATACCAAGCAATGAACTTCGAGCGATGGCAACCGGGCCTATAGTTGGAGATTATGAATCGCTGCCATCGTCGGATTTTGTTTCATTTGCTGGCTGGTTTGAAAACACCACGTGTTAAGGTGCATATTCACCAAAAAAGCGAGCTCGAGCGAACTAGAGCGAACAAGAGTGAACGAGCATTTTGCATCAATAATCGTCTGGTGAGTACGGGCTAGCGAGCGAGTGAACGTATGCTTGTTCGCATTCGGAAAAGATCGTGAAGAAGGCGGTACATCAAAAGGTGCCTGCACAAAGTAGATGGATCAACTACGACTACGAACTTGCAGATATTCGCTCTGGTGTGAATGAGACATCGATATGTCGAGCAAACACGAGCGAACATGAGCGAACACGAGCAAACATACACGAATGCTCGCTCATGCTCGCTTTTTTAGTGAATACGCACCTTTACATATTCACGCAGTTGATACACTACAGTAAACAACACACAACTTTCTACGGCTTTAGTATACGTATGTATTTCGCTTATCCGCCAGCACTCGCGTCTGATGTGACGTCAAGTTTGACCACGCCCCGTTCCGGTGAACGCCACATTCAACTATCAATTTGAAGGGGAAGATAAAGAGTTAAAATTCAGATTTTTTGCAGATGTACTATTTGAAACATAAACTTTCAAATAATGAAATAAAAGAAAACCAGTAAATGAGCCCATTTTACAACCCTTCCGTCACAAATTGAAATAAATATATCAATAGTTGCTCACAGTGATCAATATTCCTTTCATTTCCGTATTTTTTCAATTTCAATAATGTAATATATGAATAGTATATTTTCTTCTTCAGTAGTTATCTGTAATCATTCTGATCATATCATGACAATTTATTAGTTATGTGAAAACTCTTCTCCAATTCATTAATGACACAAATTTTCTTTCTTTTTTTTTAGAATTTTTTTTGGGAATGTCAGTATGATTCCAGTGGTACAGGAATCACTCTGAGAGACGCTTTCATCTATTTTGAGTTACATGTTACATGGACATCATTTTTACATTACATATTTTGACAAGACAATAATTGACAGTTGACTTGGACATGTCTTCCATAAAAGGCTAGAAAATGTTTTTTTTAATCAGAATTAATTATTCTAATTTCATTTGAGTCATATCTTCGTTTTAAAAACCACTTGATTCTGAAGTTACATGGCCCGCTATACAATTGTACACACAACTCCATTTATCTATTTGATTCATTGACAACACCAGACACCCGAAGAAGACAAAAACCTAAATGAGCATACAATGCTCGGACTGCAACACATTCTATATAGGCCAAACCAAGAAAAAACTGATCCAAAGGTACGACGAGCCCAAAAAGGCATACATAAAGCCAATAATATATAAATTAAACCTCGCACCACACGCCATACAAAACAAATATACTTTTTCCCCATCAGAGTACATAAAACTCATAAAACAAGTCAATAAGGGAAACCGTATGGTCATCTGGGAAAACTTAATCATCCATAAATTCAACAGTCATAATTCACTTACGAAGAACAAATACAAATCAAAACACAACAAGACCAAACATTCAATATTCATCAGAGTACATAAAACTCATAAAACAAGTCAATGAGGGAAACCGTATGGTCATCTGGGAAAACTTAATCATCCATAAATTCAACAGTCATAATTCACTTACGAAGAACAAATACAAATCAAAACACAACAAGACCAAACATTCAATATTCATCAGAGTACATAAAACTCATAAAACAAGTCAATGAGGGAAACCGTATGGTCATCTGGGAAAACTTAATTATCCATAAATTCAACAGTCATAATTCACTTACGAAGAACAAATACAAATCAAAACACATCAAGACCAAACATTCAATATATTACACAAAACAATGCACACTCCTAGAAACAGTAAACCTAGAGAAGATCCAACACAAAGAATATAATAAAATAAGAGTTATAAAGCTTCAAATCCTTTTTGTAACGTATATTAATATTATATTATTATTATTTCAGTAGAGCAATTCATAGTTCTGTGAAGGGTACAAAATCAACAATATATATGAATAAAATGAGGAAAATATTTTTGATGACAATATCCTTTGGATTGTTCTTGTGAAAGATTTATTTAAAATTATCTCGATAGCTTATTCCTCCGATTCAAAATAGTCATTATTTCAAATTTGGGTCTTATATGAATAACACTGCATCTCTGACATGGATGATACAATTTATTTTTGCGAAATGGTTTCACCTTTCAACATTCATTCTCCAGAAAAGCCCTTAAAACAAAAATTCGTGTGGTCCTTGGGAACTAAAGCTTTCGCTTGATTGATATCGAAACAAAATGGTTTCATTTACCCGCTTCTATTTGTCACAGTCTCTTTTGAACACGTCCTGCAATTTTTCAGTCGTAGTTTAATTCGTTTTTATAATTAGTGGCATCATTTTGAATGAGATCACTAGCAATATTTTCAGTTGTTTCATGAGAATATACATTTCAGCTCTACTATGACATTAATGAAAATTTTTCTCTAAAGGGATCGAATGTTTAGAAAATAACAACTATTTCTGCACACTATTTCTCCTTTAGTGAAAAAAAATTGAAAACTCCCAGAATCCAAAACAGAAACTAGTTTTAATGAAAACTCCAAAAATTTTCAAAATACAGAAAATTTCCATGAGTGAGAATTTGAAAACAGATTATTTTGGGAATATTATTACAAATGTTATTTCAGCTATTGATAGATATTTCCACTCACAATACTTGTGTATTCCTAGACCTCTCATAGAGGATTTTGAAATGTTCATGTATCATGTAGTCATGGATAGATAGTCTGCTTGAAGCCCTCGACAGAAGTAAAGTTGACTTGCAAGCTTATGCAGTTGACCTTGTCATCCTGGCAAGGTCCACGTTGTGAAGGATAGCTTGTAACATCCTACAAAGCACGATGGACGTTGTTCACAGTTAGTGCCTGAGGGAGCAGATGTCTGTCAACCCCAGCAAAACTGTGTTAATCCCATTCACCAAGAGAGAAAATTGGACGATCTAACGCCACTTGCCCTCAATGGTCAGGTCATTCCATCTTATAAAAGACTCACCTGGAACGCTCACTTGGAAAAAGTGTTCCTCAAAGTCAAACTGTCCCTATGGACATGTCGAAGGATATGTGGTAAAACTTGGGGTTTAGGTCCTAAACATATACACTGGATTTATGTGGCACCTATGGTGCAATTGCCTGGTGGCCGAAGATTTACAGGTAACGGCCCAAGCGAGGCTATTTGGCTCACAGAGACAGGCTTGTCTGGCTATCAGTGGTGCCAGCAGTACTACACCGTCAGCGGCCATGGAGATCCTTCTAGATCTACCTCCTCTCCACAATTTTCTGGAGAGAGAGGCTAGATGGACTGAATACAGACTTTTGCACATTGCCAATTGCACAAATCAATTTAATGCAGAGTGCAACAGACTGTTGGTTGACACTGGAAGTCCCAGCATTCTGGAAATTACCTCTGACTTCATGTCTCCAACTGTCAACAATGAACTGCCTTATAAAGTACTGTTCTCGAGTAGAGAGGACTGGATCCTCCGGGAGAGTGAAATATTAAGAGCAGATAGTTGCTGGTTCACAGATGGATCAAAAACATCTTCTGGTTCTGGTGCAGGTGTTTATAGTCGCAGACCCAGGACAGCGATATCTACCTTCCTAGGAACTTAATGCGACTGTATTTCAAGCGGAAATTCACGCTATTGAAATATGTGCGGAGAGATTGGATGAGTACAATCTTACACACAAGTCAATAAAATATTCTCGGACAGACAAGCGGCGTTAGTAGCTCTTGGCTCCTACAGAGCAACGTTTAAATCTGTAGCAAACTGCCAAAAACGACTCTTCTCGATAGGAAGACTCAACAGATTGCCTCTGGTCTAGATTCCTGGCCATGCTGGCCTGGAAGGCAACGAAGCTGCTGATCCCTTGCAAAGGAGGGTGGTGCAAGCAGCTTCATCGGACCAGAACCTGTCATTGGCATTGCTTTAGGCTTTGCCAAACAAACTTTGAACACCTGGATGGCAAGAAGATTTATGGACTTCTGGCAGAATATTTCAGGATTGGCTCACTCCAAGGCGTTTATTCACCCTTTGAAGCTTGATACCAAACAGATGTTGGACTACAGTAGGGATGAACTACGATGTCTAACAGGCCTTCTTACAGGTCACTGTCATTTGAATCATCATATGCAGAGACTTGGACTGTCGGAAGTCAGTGTGTGTCGCTTCTGTTTGGAAAATGATGAAACAAACCTGATGAACCAAATCAGGTTCTTAGAGTTCGGCAGAGCCATACTCTCACCATCTGACCTGAAATACTACTCACCATACAAAATAATCGGCTTCGTTGAGAAGCTGGGTCGATTTGGCCGAGTGTGATTGAGTGTGAGCCACAATAAACCCTTGTGGGTTTTGGTGAAGGGTCGAATAGACCAACTCACTTTAGACCTAACCTAACCTAATTATCATGTAGTCTTACCATTGATGAAGAAGAGAAATCTATACTGTTACGTTTTTCGTCGTAGGTTAACTACAGTGAACAAAAATCAAACCTTACTTTATTACACAACAAAAACTTTAACTTAAACTCCTACTATTATTCAAATATCTATCGCCTCACTAGATCGCTTCGCGTACCGCACTGTAACTTCCACTTGACTGTCCCGATGGCGAGAGGATGGCGCTTATATTTGGCAATCAAAGGTGCCGGAACATTCCTCAAAATTCCATTATGGTCTTATTTACTTTTACAAAAAGTTATTGTTGATGGTGATCAGTCCTTATTACCCCTTGATATTCTATCAGGAGTACCCCGAGGTTCCATCTTAGGACCTTTATTGTTATACTACTGACATTACCTTGTCCATCAAGAAATGTTAAATACAGGCGTATGCCTGTATGATGATTATGCCGAGGCACAAATACTCTTCAACACTGATGTTGATTTGATCAATGGGCTATCAAGTGAACATGATTTGAAAGTTAATCCTAATAAAACAATGATGATGCAATTTGGATCGCAGAAGAATCGTAAACTTGCAGAAAACAAGTTTCATTCAGAACTAGGTCATACTATCTTGATTCCTGTCAATACAACTAAAAACTTAGGAGTGATGCTTGACACTGATCTTAGATTCACTAGTTATGTTGAAAATTTAATGAAAAAAGCGTATATGTCATTGAAACTGTTATACTGTATTTGTTTTATTTTGAGCCAAACTCTAAAAGTGATAGTTTGGTGCTAAGTCATTTCAACTGCTGTGACTTCGTATATGGGCCAAATTTATATGATTCAGATAAAAAAAGAATACAAAAAGTGCAAAATTCTTGTTACCGCCTAATTTATGGGCTTCGTACGTATGATTCAATTTCTAAAGCCTTTAAAAACTCCCACTGGGTCAATATGAAAGACTGTATGATTAATCATTTGGGTTGTTTTGTTCATAAATTGATTACCCTTCCCCATTCTCCTCTTTTAGTACAAAAACTGATTCTGTGTGAAAATATTCACTCAAGAAACATTAGACGTAAGAACAAATCAATTATGCCACAACATCACACTGCACATCACAAATACAAATGTGAAAATTATATCTATGATAGTCAGTAATGTCAACTTTTGCCCATTGAACAAATTAATAAACAACAGATCAATTTAATTCAATTTTATCAACTCTCTTCAGAGGGTAATCACAAATTATAATTTTTATTTATGTTTTTTATTTCGTTGTACCATCACTGTTAATTGTATTTTATTTCTGTATGTTCGCCTGCATTGTTGGTTGAGTTAGAGTAGCTTTTAGCTAGACTTCGCCAATGAGTACCAGAATCTCCTGTTACTTATTTTCATTTTCAAATGTATCTTTGTATTGTTTTTTGTATTATGGCCACCAGCGGTGGCCGTCGTTCTTTTCTTTAGGGCATGATTTACAATACTACTTATAAATGCGAAAGTCACTAACTTAAAAATAACTCATTAATCTCTGTTTCTCCGTATTGGTAAGTACTAGTAAGCTGAAATTAGGTACATACGTGCTTCTTAGGTCTCAGATGCGCACCAAAAAAGAATTTTCTAATATGTCAACTAGGGCGGTCCCCGTGGTGGTAAAGGGGGCGCGTTTACATATGAAAATCAATTATTCATTACTGTTTCTTCGTACCGGTATATTTTCGGAGGATGAAATTTTGTATGTTGGTTCGTTTTATACATATTGATGATGTGCAGTAAGAAAGGATTTTTAAATAGACATGCTATAGTACATTTAGTATCAGCATTGCCAACGTGCGGAGCCGGAGCGGGTCCCTAGTATAAGCGAGTATTCAAAATGCTCTCTACTACAAAATATCCATAATAATTTCATAATTTTAATGAAATCTCATACATGAAGCAGAGAACGAAGTGAGTTCATTTTAAAAGCCTATTATCGAAATATCAAATAAAGCATTTCGTGTTAGCAACAAGAGCTTTCAACGTTGGATAACGAAAATATAAAATCATTACCTACGTTTTTTTGACTTCTTACTGGATTTTTTCACGTTCTACATTCTGAAAATAGTTTTATTTTGTATTATTTTCGATCAATGTCGAAGAAGATTTGGAATATGCCAAAAAACACATAAGTATCATACGACGGTGGTCCGAGAATTACCCGGCCCAACAAAGAAAACAAAAATTTCCAATTATATAAAATTTATTATCACATGAATATGTGAGACCATACTTTCTTATGTTATAAAAATAAGAGTTTCACTTTGTGAGCCAATTATAGCTAAATTTGGAGTATCATATATGAACGATATGTCGTGATATTTATGCATATATCCACCAGAGTATTGGACAAATGATATCAAGAAAATAATATTTTTATTGGACCATAATTGTTGATAATTTATGAACGGTTATTATTTATAATTGCCGATTATATTTCTTTCCCGTTAAGGTAAGTTTTTTGGCGACACAAAACCGTATTAAACGGGTGGCGTCCCTTTATTTTATATAGCATTTCCTTTCTTCAGTGTTCACACGCCCACACCACAGAGTGAGCAGCCTGGTGTTGGTCAAGAAAAAATAATTCAGCTCAATGTCATATCTTTATATTATCATTTTCATCTCATTTCAGATGAAATTTCATAATAAACTTATGAATTGGAATTGCCCTCGTAATACTATTTGGCAGCTTGTAACGACCTAGTTTGAAATCTGCTAGCCAATATTTTACTGTTGTAAACGAAGGAGCAGACTCATCCAGAGTAGAATCCAATTTAGCTTTTATATTGCTTGGGCTGAGACCTCTCAAATAAAAGTATCGTACCACATAACGATGACCAATTTTCACAAATTCACCGAAAACGTTCACTATTGATGGCTACCAAACAAATACTAAACAACGAAGCGTTTTCAAACTTGAAAACGTTGAACCGCCCGACTACCGACCGCCCGGTCGGTAGCCTGGTGGTTCGACGTGGGTGCTTTGTACACTCACTCAAATCGACCGCCGTGTTATTAGCTGGTTCAAGCCCCAGGTTGAGCGATCGATTTTCACTTGCTATCGTCCAACCCGTATTAGGAATCATACGTGAAAAGGTAAGGCCTCGTTAGTCCTTAGCTCGCACAAGTTTCGACTTCTGAGGGTTGTCGTTGGTAGGGGTGCTTCTGCTGGTTAACGGAAAAACAGATTTCGAACAGATAATACAGTGATATTTTTCAAACAACTACCGCCGTCTCTAGGTCAGGCCAGAGAACATTTCGGTGGATATTTCACTTTTCGATGTTTTCAGAATTGTAATGGATACAGATTGATGTTGCTTCTACTGTTTAGAATTAACTATGGTACAAATTCATTTCTGGATCATTTAAACCAGGAATGATAATGAAATTTATAATAAACGAAAGCGTAGTAAATTGGCGCAAAAGTAGGATGTCTGATTTTCTATCGTGAGTTCGAATCCCCCTTCGACAAATATTTTTATCAGGACTGCGAATAACCATGATGAACTCTAGGTGGTGTGGGAAGATATTGACGTAAACCATCCAGGCTAATAACAATAGTAGTAGGGAGGATAAACAGGCTTATGAACAAATTCATGACTTTGCATGGGGATTTCGTTAACGATAATGAATATAGAGTAGATTGAATTGAGAAGAAGTTGCTTATTTCCGAATTTTACTGAACAATCTTTTCTGGCTTTTCAAATTTCCGTATATTTTAGGAACCAAAACAAGCTAGAGTTGACTTTTGTGTTCCATTCAATAGAAAACGAATACAAACAACGTTACCACAATTCATCCTATTCTGTATTCAGTTCGAGATGAATCTTGATCAGTCACCATACCCAAAAATCTTCTGATTTTATTTTCATTTTTAGTTCCAAGCATATCAACAATAACTTTGATCTGATCCAAAGCTTAATCGATAGAGTATGTTCAGTACTTTTGCTGCAACTACTATCAATGTCCTTTATTTGAGGTACGTTCAGAATACCACAGAGCCTGTGGAACATTGCAGAATGCAAATCCCAGTGGCTGTATACAAACTAAACTCGTCGCAGGTAATTAGGACTAACCAAATATTCTAAACACGCTTCTATTATTACATACCCAGTTCGGTTATATAGTGTGATATCAACGCTTGTAATATATTCAAAACAGAGTCAAATATTCCTCAAGGGATTGCTTTGATATGAGTAATCCTTGTTAACAAAATTGAAAACTAAAACTGTGTTAGCAAACCGAGAGAAAAAACGTTGTATATGTCTATAATGAAATTTTTTGTCTTATTTTGGCGTCATTGATTTTCCATTTCTTAAAAATGTTTGGCGTCTCTCTGGAAGTTGAATTTTTTGTGAATAACTTTATTGTTTTCAACAGTCAGGAGGATCATCATGAGTCAGAGATCATTGCTCCCCAGAATCTTGAGCATTGAAATATTGGAAACGTCAATGTCAATAAATATTACTGGGATTCGGCCGTTACTTGATGAAGATCCATAGTAATTTCATAAACTACACCTCACGATTTGATGGTGTAGTGGTGTAGTAGGTGTGTGGGTGTAGTTTATGAAATAACGTGTCATAAATTCATTTTACAATGTGTCCTTATGTAATAGACTGTAACATAAGGACACATTGTAAAATTAATTTGAGACACTCAAGACACAGGTATCTAGAACAGGTATCTATGGTATAGATAAGGATAGCTTTGTGAGTATGATTAGTTTGATCTTCCTCTTGCAGATGCTCACTTGGCGATCGAAACACGTGTCGATGTGTTAAAATAACGGTTTGGTGTTTGGAAAAAACTTCAGTAATATTCATTACTACACCAAAAGTTTCAAACAGTGCATCACAAGTCAATGTCAATAGTCTGAGTGAGAGGTGTCAACTCGCTGATTTGGTATTTAGTAATAGGCTTTAAGAAAAATTAACTCTGCTTTTTTGAAGTGGCCTTTGTCTCAGATGAACATTTTGTTTTCAGTTTCTATCTGCGGAATTTTTCAAATGGTTTTCATTCATGTATTCGTTTTTTTCATAAGTTCATAAGTTCTGGTTATTGTGTTCCAGTTGACGAAATGAAAGCTGAAATATTGAAGCATATTTTTTCAGAACCATGCACTTTGTTGATTAAACAAATTCTAATGCACTTACAAAAAATATCGTGGAGGAAATGAATGGATACTCATATTTTTTGTTCATCAAGTTATTGAGTGGAATGGGAGAACTGAGCAGCAATTAACTTTATCATTTAAGTTAGAGAACTAATTACGTATATTTAGCATTATCAGAATCTGGAACAGCGATTCAACTACCAGCGTTCTTTCGTATATTCGTATATACAATTCAGTTAGAAAACTTTTAATTTATCTGCGAAATAAACTCCTGTAACAGTTTTTTTACCAACGTTTTAGTATATTGCACATTTTGAAAGTTTCATAATAACTGTAAAAACTTTTAATGCATTCATTGGCATGAAGTCTTTTTCGGTTTGAGATATAAAATGCTATTTAATGAAGGACAGACAATTGAAATAAGAAAGACTGGTGATACGTCTAATAATAATATTTTATCGATCCATTAGAATGAGCCTAAAAAAGCAATTGGACAAGTCAGTACAGATCAGATGCATATATAAAATACAACTATGAAACAGACACATTTGTATAACAGGAGTTATTGAAATAAGTGAACAAAGCAGCAGAAATGACGAATAATATAAAACATTTTTCACTAATGTAGATAAGAAAAAACTCATCGATTGTATAGCGGCTATTTTCAAAAAGTGGTTGTTTTATTTCATGTTTGAATACTTTTTCCTTTGTTATAAATTTGAAAAACTCCGGCCCCAAAATCTCGAACGCGTTCAGACGTAGAGATAAATATGTTTTGGGTATGTGAAAATATGTTTTCATGCGGGTATTATATTCATGGAAAAATTGGTTTTGTTTGAAAAATTCTTTATTTTTATGTATGTACAACAAAACTTCCAGGATGTAGAGAGCAGCTAACTGCAAAATTTTCAATGGTTTAAATAATGTTCTACACGATGATGTTCGTGATGCGTTCGCAATGGTTCTTATAATTATTTTTTGCGTTACAAAAACATTGTGTGCAGGTGGAGAATTTCCCCAAACAATAATCCCATAGTTAATTCTTGGTTGTATCTGTCCATGGTAATATAAAAGTAGACCAGAGTAGTCCAGAATTATTTCCAGGTTTCCTAACACATAACACTGCTTATTGAGTATTTTAGTGAGATTATTGCAGTACTGATGGTAATTGAGAAAAAGCCATAAAAATTGTATACTGTCAACCCTTTCTATTTCAATACCGGATATTCCAATAGTAATGTGTACCGTGCTAATATTTTGAGCAGTATGAAAAGCTACTGCTTTCGTTTTGGAGGCATTCAAAAATAATGAATTTTCACTGAACCAATTTTGCAAGTTATCAAGATCAGAATTTATATTTTGTTGCAATTCAGTTGAATCTTTTGCTTTAAATGGGATTTTCGCCTGCTTCAACAGACTGTAGAAGATTCGAATGAAAAGAAATAATTGCCGTTGTAGTGGAATGATTCGATCGAAATCCATGTTGGTTCGGAGTTAGAATATTATATAAACTCAGAAAGTTATGTAGAGATTCCAACATTATGTATTTGAATACTTTTGAGAGTGCCGAGGAAACAGCAATAGGGGCAATTTAACCCAACCTATATCATTACTTACCAATACAAACAGCTTGAAATTGGTTATTGGCACATGAAATAACAAACTTTTTCTCTGACTTCCCCTGAAGAATATATAATAATGATATCGTTTATTATGCATAAAAAATACATTTGTACTAAGAAGGTAAAGGGTTAGCCGAAGGCTATTTTCCACCCCTTCCAAAAATTAGACAGTGAGTGCAAGAAAATGATTATAAAAACACTTATTTACTATCATAACAATGATAGAGAAGAGACAAAATCAATAGATCATATAGTTGCTAATAACTCTTTATATTCTCAACATCATTTTGGTCAAATTAACAATTTCATTGCACTATCATACATTGAATTTTGAATTTTTAAATTAGCACTGAGCAGTAAACATTTGTGATTTTTTTTCTTTCTTAAATTGATGAATATTATGACTTAAAAGCAGTAACCTTTCATTCAGATAGAAAGGGGCTACATAAGAAAAAATATCCTTGAAATTTGGAAGTACGGTGCCTAGGTATGTTGAATGAGTTAAGTCTCAAATTGGCCATATGTATGTTGGAATGCCTGCCTAATAAACTATATAAATAATTAGGTGTTTTAGTTTGAAGCAACTTAAACAAACACATTTTAATCAAATATTGGACTCAATACTTCACAATCAGCTCTTTCATTTTTAACAAAAATGGTGTAATATGTTCACCATATGGTAAACTGCATACGAATCGCATGCTTGTTATATTGCGGCAAAAAATTGTAATACACCGAACAACAATACTCGATAAGAGTTTTAACTAACCTGAGTTTCATTTTTTCTGATAACTAATACTTGACAAAGAGCTATTCAAGGTTACGCCAAGATTTTTAGCACTGTCTACCCAGTCAATGTCTGCGTTATCGAGAGTGAGCCTAAATTTAGACCGAGTTCCTACTATTTGTCTTTGATACCCTATGCATAAGGCCAAAGTTTTATTTGGATTGATTTTCAGTCCATCATTCTCCGAGTATGGAATGTTTTGTGCAAATCTGTGTTTATATTGGCCACGCAACTTTCTGTATCGGTGTTATGAGAAAAAAAATATAACTATATATCATCTGCCTATAAATGTACTTGACAGAACGGACAGAACAGAGAAAGAAAGAAAAAGGATGTAACAATCAATAAAATGTAATTAAAAGTTAGTTCTTACAATTCCAGTAATCGTCCAGAGCATTTTTGAACGCATTAATTTATGGATCACAAACTATATGCTCAGGCAGACCGTTCCAGTGGAAGAAAACACGATTGCACAGAAATATATTTCTGTTACTATTCTGATACTATTCTAGGATTCTCCCCCTCACTATTTTGAATGAATGTCTTTTATTATTACTCATCTTGAAAATGTCCAAATTCTCTGAGTATTGTCAGTGGAGAATTTTGAATGTTTCAATGTAATCACATCGTGAATGATTGGATAGAGAACTTAAAACAAGTGATTTATGCGGACGATTATGGTTGCGTCATGAATTTGCAGGAATAACTTGGTGATACGCCATTGGGAATAAGTTTTTGGCAAAGTAATGATTTCAAACAGGCTGAGCATACTCGAGGATTGGTCTGATGTATATTTTGTGAATTTCGGATAACAGTTCAAAAGATATATTCTCAAAAGAAACAGTTATCATGTAAATATACAGTTGACTGTCTATAGTTAGCGAATTATTTCTTGGAAGTACGGAATATGCGAGAGACAGAAGTCCAACCTGGGCAGCATTTATTGCGGTAGACGTTGGAAACGCGTGTAATTCAGCGGTCTAGAGCAATATGTATTAGTGTTTTGGAGATTGGAGTGAGCCAATACCTAATCAATCTGTTCTAAAGCTACCTCAATAGTGGGACTACAAATGTCGCTGAAAATGAGCAGGGGTACCTTAGAGATGTGTCTACTGAGGGGCACCGCAGGGATTCGTCTTGGGGCCAACAATATGGAACGTGCTCTACGACAGAGTATTAAGGACAGTATTTCCGGATAAATGGAAGGTTGCAAATATTACACTGACCGTATACATAAACTGTGTCAACAAAAAATATACTTCATGGTTAGAATTTCTTTTTATTTGCAGCAAATAACTACAGTACTAACATGATGCACTGAGAAATATTAGCAGCAATCAAAAAAGTGTGAAGTGCATTATAATAAATCCTAGTCATCTGGCAGGATTTTTGACTAGCCACTGTCAAGTAAGCATACACCTCTATGTCTGCTCTATCAGGTCTATGTCTGCCTCTATCAGGCTATCGTCGATAAGAGAGTGTCTGTTTGGCGAGTTTTGGCCTACACTTGCCGATATAAAGGAGATGTCTCCTACTGACCTGTTCACCTTCCTGGAACGGACAGAATGGACGATGACATAAGAGGACAACTCCTCGAAAGGATGTATAATGGGCCCCTTGTGGCCTAAGTGATGTGGGCCTACACTCACTCTCTCTACTCTAGAGATAATAATAATATCGTTTACTGTGCATAAAAAATACATTAATACATAAAAGAAAAAGGGTTAGCCAAAGGTTATCTTCCACACCTCCCAAAAATTATACAGTGAGTGTAACAAAATAATTATACGAATAGTTATTTACTATCATAACATTGATAGAGAAGAGAAACAAATAATAGATCATATAGTTGCTAATAACTCTTAATATTCTTCACATTATTTTGGCTCGTTTAACAATTTCATCGCACTACCATACATTGAATTTGAAATTTTTTAAATTAGCACTGAGCAGTAAGCATCTGTGATTATATTTCTTTCTCAAATTGATGAATATTATGATTTAAAAGAAGTAAAATTTCATTCAGATAAGAAGGGGCTATATAAGATAAACATCCTTGAAATTTGGAAGTACGGTACCTAGGTATGTTGAATGAGGTGATTCTCAAATTGACCATTATGTATGTCAGAATGCCTGCTTAATAAACTGTATAAATGACTAGGTGTTACAGTTGGAAGCAACTTAAACAAAATATTGGACTCTGTACATCACATTCAGCTCCTTCATTTTTAACAAAAATGGTATGATATGATCACCATATGGTAAACAGCATGCGAATCGCATGCAAGCATTTTGTATACATTGCAACTTCTCCTTGTTATATTTCGGAAAAAAATTGTAATACACTGAACAACAATACTCGATATGGGGGTGTAAATAAGAGTTTAAACTGACCTGAGTTTCATTATTTTCTGATAACTGATACTTGAATTCATATAGCGATATAGCGAGTTTTAAGAATGATACTTTGAAAATGTTTGTCACATATTCATGGAAAGACAAAGAGAGCTATCTATGGTTACGCCAAGATTTTTAGCACTGTCTACCCAGTCAATGTCTGCGTTATCGAGAGTGAGCCTAAAGTTACACTGAGTTTCAGGTATAATCAATCGAATTATTGATTTATTTGTTCAATACATCCGATTATGGAATGGAGAAAAGAAATTCGAAAAATTCAGAAACAAATACTTGTAAAAACGATTGTGTTGGAAATTGAGGACAGATCTTATGTTAACCGGTTTACAAAAGAAAATGGCAAAAGGCGAATCTCAGATTTAAAACCGATTTATGTTAACGTGGAACGTTTCCCTTTGTGATCATTTTGTCTCTTTCAAACTATACAATATCACTGCTGTTTGAGAGTGATTGCATTGACACTTCCGAATGATTTGAAGAAGCAAGAGTGCATTTTCGTATTGCGCCTTGTACAAACTCCACTGCAATATGGCGAACGCTAATTTCAGATACGTGTATCCGCAGAGTCGCATTAAATTAGGAGAAATTTATCACCGAACTTGTTCCACCTAGTACATCAGAATAATTGAATGCTCAACACAAAGCGACTTGTTACACATTGTGTACCAGAATTTACAATTAAACCGGCAAGTAATAGAGGAAGATACGGACTGTAATGACGGATATCCCCTTTATCTGGCTCCCTCTACGTGTACATATATCTTAGCGAATACAGAGAGGCCTATGAGAATACACGCCCCCGTTGTTCGCTGTAAAACATGTTCTTTTGAGAGAGCGACACGTAGCCAAAGAATTTCCTCAATTACTTAGCTCTGTGAAATTCGTATGTCAAGAGTTTTCGAACATGCATTGTTTGGTTGCTGTTTCCGCTTTCGCTGAATTGCTGACTAGTCTAACAAAGGCAAATTTCTTATTATCCACTTCCGAAAAATATCCAGAAATACTGATGTCTGCTTCAGTCTGTGAAATCGAAAAAAACTAAATCTAAAATGGTACTAAAAAGAGAGGATTTGATTTTTTGAACAGAAGAAGAAGTTGTTCATCATCGACCTACAGTGCTTGAAAAAAAATGAATCTAAAATGGAACTAAAAAGAGAGGATTTGATTTTTTGAACATTCGATTGTAATGAATAAACTCAAAAATAGGCCGGAAGAAGTTATTCATCATCGACCTACAGTGCTTGCCGTTGACAGTGATGGCCTGGCCAAAGTCGTTCTCAAGGAAATATGTACCGATAACGCTGCCAGTCGCAAATCCACACCAAACAGTGACTTTATCAGGATGCATTGGACGCTCTTGGATCTCACGTGGATTGGTATCGTCCCTTATTCGATAATTATGTTTGTTCACGTACCCATTCATTCAGAAATTGGCCTTATTGCTGAAGATGATTTTTCGATGAAAATTAGACTCAGTTGCCAACTGCTCCAGAGCCCATTCAGCGAATACACATCAGGTGCAGGTCCAAGTCAACACGCAAAATTCACCAAGTTGTGATCTGCAAAAGGCTGAGTTCTTGTGAGCGACGCCTAATCGACTGACTCGGATTTTCCTGCGTACTCTCACAGTCAGGGGCGATGTTTTTGGCAGATCTTACGTTTCGTCGATGAACAGATGTTCACTGAACCAGCGGACCTAAATTTATGCACCACATTCCGAATAATCCTCTGTAGGACGATTATGACGACCGTAAAATGGGCAAAGCGCGCGGTACGTTGCCCGGACAGAGAGCACCCAAGACAAAGTTACTATTTGGACGTGTCGTTGAATGTTACTCGTATATCCGTCCATGGTGATTTGGCAAAACAAACTCAATAAATGACAACTAATATGACAGATGAAACTGCCAACAGGATGGCCGTTATCAATTGTCAAAGTTCGTCAAAGTCCCTGCTGAAAGACTCTATACTTCGACGATTTGAAAAAAATTCCTGCCTATAGGAAGCTACGTTATCAGTGACTAGCAAGGGATACATTTTATTTTCAATAAATTATATCCCTGAGAAAATTGCAACAGTGTGAGAAAAAAAGTTATGAAAGTGATCTTCCTTATGGTGAGCGTGGAGATTGACCGACATGCATGAGAACCTCAATATTTTCTTCAATAAATTTTTTTTTCAAACGTAGAAAATGCGAATCTTTCGAAAATCAGGGGAGACTTTTTTTCTCACATATACGAAGACTTGCTTAACATAGTCTGTCAACTCGGCAAATAATTGAGTTCTGTATTTGCCAAACTGCAAAAATAAAAAAAATAAATAAATCCAATCTGTTATTGGACCTATGATAATTTTAATGAATTTTAGATGAATATTCTATTCAGCACTTAGGCCACATGTGACCCATTGTACATCCTCCTGAGGAGTTGTCCTCCTAGATCATCTTCCATCCTGCCCTTTCCAGGAAGGTGGACAGGTCACTAGGAGATATCTCCTTTATATTGGCAGGTGTAGGCCAAGACGCGCCGAACACACACTCTCTTTGGCAACCTTGAGGTGTCTTACGGTGGCTTCTGCGAAGGTTTTGGATGGTGCAGCGACATTACTGTCGTTGCGCGGCTTCTTCAACCTTCTTGGGGTTCCTTCCGTGGAGGTGAACACGTGAGGGAGCTTTCCTACAGGGGCAGCCGATTACTTGCCATTATTCAAGGCGGAGCTCTTGGCGCCCGCCACAGGAAGTGCCCTTGCTGTTGGAGGTGGAGTGGGGGTAGAGGAGGGGGCACTTATAGTTGCTGCCACTCCTGCCTCTTTCGCTCTCTTTCTCCTTTTGGCCTCGGCGCCGCAAATGCACTTCCGTGACCTTTGTATTACATCACGAGGTGATCTGCTAAGTCCAGCCTCATTCCAAGTGGTAGATTGGGGTGGACATTTCTGTTCATCCCCAGCTACCGCCTTAGATTAAGGTTAGCAATTCTGTCCAACCTCGGGATTGTTTTTTTTTTTGTTGTTTCTGTTTTTGTGTTTATTTCATTCATGTGTGTTCCCACGAGTAGCAGGGGAAGAGTTGGTTACCTCTGGCAGAACCCCGCATTACCAGAGGCAGGCTGATTACAATGAGGTTTCGCCCAGTTCCCCAAGAGGATCGTTCGTGACCACATATTACCCTGCGGCCATTCAGCTGTCGGCACGTATCCTTACACCTTAGCTTGGGTAGGTTGGTCTACGGTGGCTTGTTTTGCAAAGGCTTTTGGGGGCTTTAGTTCCCTCCACCCTACTTATTTCTTCCACTGACCAGGTGACCGGCGACGTCGTCCGTAAGACCACATTGGCTTCCCGGACGGGGCTCCCAGTCCCCTGGCCGTTCCCCTATCCGCCACCTGGGGACGCTCTCGATAGGTAGCCCAATCCACGGGTAGATGTATATCATTTCCATAGTGATATCTTTCAAAAGAGGTTTTTTTGATTAAGTGATTTACATGAATTATTCTGAAATCCTTTCTCATTGTATTCTTGGTAGAAAAGTCATTGAATATTTAGTTTTCATTCATCTGTTCTACACTAAACATCCCTCATGAATGTGTGGAAATCATTTTCCGGGTTTTTGACCGTTGTCTGCAGAAATTTATGACTGACATTTCATCTACTACTGTAGATACCTGTAGATATCTAATACCGTAGTAGTAGACAAAACGTCATGTATGAAACCTGCAGACAACGGAAAAAAAGCCAGAAAAAAGCTTCGACACAGTTACCACTTTCATCCCTTATGAGCTTCAGAGTTGATTCATTGAAAAAATAAATGAAATAAAGTTCCTTTGCAGAATATTGACAAAATCTCTACAATAACATGACATATTGATACCGTTATACACCATAACACTAGCACAAATGTCTTTTGACGTTTGTAAAAGGACATACGAGTATACCTGTGTTCGACTGAGGATTTTTGAATGAGGTGGGTTTTGAGCTATTTTTATTGAAGAAAATTCACATGGTCAATTGTATTTAAACTTATTGGAAAATGTTATCGATCCACTCATAACACAGCCCTTAGAACGCCAAGTTGATGAAGACAACCCGCTCTAGGATGAACAAAATTTACATTTTCAACAGGACGGCGCACCGCCACACTACGCATTGCATGTCCGACAGTGGCTCGATCAACGGTATCCTGATAAATGGATTGGTAGAAGAGGTGCTCTGGAATGGCCGGCGAGATCTCCGGATTTAATGCCATTGGATTTCTTTCTCTAAGGTTACTCGAAGGCAATGGTATTGGATTTTGAATGAGGTGTGTTTGATTTTTCTGATTGATTCGGCCTGACTTGATGGAGATCCATAGTAATTTCATATACTACACCTCAAGATTTGATCGCCACAAATATTGTGGAGATCAAATCGTGAGGAGTAGTTCATGAAACTGATTATATGTATTTGATTATTGTCATTGGTATGTTGATGACTTATTGGAATCTTCAATCGTTTATATTATACAGTAACTTTTCTGGACGAAATTTTCGGATTGCCTTTCATTACACTTCAGCATATTCTATATTGATTGGTTTTTCATTATTCTTCAGACTGTGCAAAAAATACTTGCGAGGAAATAATTTTACTCACAAAAATGAGAAATATATCATTCAACTATAATATAATTTTGGAGAATACTATTCATATTGGTACAATTAACCAAGGTGTTTCTAAATTTATCATCTTGTTGTTCTGCCGTTGGTATTCAGTGCTCATTAATAACTTTTTAATAATGCCTGAAAGTTTGAACAATCATTCATTGACAGATGTCTGATGTCTACCCGTACAAAAAATATGTTTTCCCATTTGTCAAATTATACATTTCCACAATATTGAATGCTACATGTACTCTTTACTCACCAAATATTTCCTTTGAACATATCTGATTCTCCTTTCTGCTCGATATTGGGAACTGAAAATCAACACTTCGGTTCGCTTTCTCCCCATTTCTGTCTCATATTCTCAAGTGAACAATTGAAGGATGATAGGATAATAACTTGTAATGCGAAACCCTTGCTACATAACTTTGTTTTGAAGAACAATAAATTAGGCTCGGAATCTCAGCGAAACTCTCATCTCTTCCTGTTATCGCCACGAATCTGCTTATTATTCATCTGGAAGATTGGAGACACCTTTGCAAACCTCTGAACATTAATTCCACTCAAAGATAATCAGCCCCCTTCAAGGGATGGATATATCTTTCCAATTCGCAGAGGTGAAATTAGTTAATTCAACAATTCCACAAGCAGGGCATTCTTAGAGCCACGCGTTCAGGTCTTTGTAAATAACTCTCCGCGTGGTTTATTTGTGACAGTCGAAATTTGGAAATAACAGGGGTTGCGATTTGTTGTGCGCCATGACGTTGTTTACGCAAAGAGATGGATCACCTCTCTACCGCATGTTGAAGTAACTCAGTAGATTGAGTGGCACTTTGTGCGCGAGTGTTGATAAAGTATCACTCTCACTAGTGCTAGGTATTGCACGTGTAAAGGCAAGACCTCGTTATTCCTTAGCTCACAGAAAGTTTGACTTTGGAGGGTTTTCGTTCGTTAAGAGCGACAGCTGGATAGCGAAAACAAAATTTCTGATTGATTCGGCTGTTACTTGATGAATGTCCATAGTAATTTCATAAAGTATACCTCACCATTTGATCTCCACAAACTTTATTTGAAAAATATATCACAACATGTTCTGCTAACACAGTAGCTTCATCAGTGATTTGAATACTACAAGTTGCTTCTTATACTAATATTTATATACTACAGGTAACCATAATTGAAAGTACCTCCAACAAATAACCGAAACCTCTACCTGAGGTACCTCTTCAATTACGATCACCTGAAGCATATTATCTCACTTCTACAGCAATAATATTTCTTTATCAAGTTCAATAATGGTGAATCCATTTGGTCATTCATTAGAATGTTTGAATTTTTAGGTTAACTAATTTCCAAAAAACTTTTCGAATCGCTATTGCGTAGACTTTTTTTGTAAAGTATTTTGTTTATTGATTCGGCTTTAAACCTATTGTTTACTGCAATTCGCTTGATGATATTAGGCTCTTCAATGAAATTATCTATTGAAACATTGACTCATCTATGAATCATTCTATTATAAGCTGCTACTTTGTTTTGATATGGATTGGTAGAATCGTAATGTATAGTAATATCCATGTAGGAACATGGTAACTTTCAACCGAAATTCAGTCTACGGAATTCATATGACTTAATCAATAAAATAGAGAATATACCTATACCAGACAACGCAAAATTACTATCCTCTGATGTGCAGAATCTATTTCCCGAAAACAGCAGTTTCAATCAGTCAACTAGATGATTCTTGCAACTATATTACCGTTGATACCGAGCTTGATGCGCAACTATCAGTTTTTCAACCATATTTTTTAATATCCCAGTATCATTCGATACCGCGAATTCAGTAGCAAGGTAGCCAACAGAACTTTCACGTCCATTATGTGGCGAATAATCGTCAAATTATATTACATTTTGAGCCGGGGCGTGCTTCCTACCATCAAGCAGCACTCCCTTGACATTTGAATGCTAGTGACCGATAGAAAGTCACTATTGAGGTGAGCAAGAAGTTTCGCGTAAAAGCCTCCGCATGTTGTGAATAATATCACGTGGAATTCTTCTGGAATAACATTTATGAACATCTTAAGCAACTGAATCTACACACTCCAGCCCTAGGGCAGTTTCGGTAGAGAGCTTCGACAGTTTGAGCTCATGAACTCTGTAAAGGGATAACCTGGATGACACTCGAAGAGCCAACCCATCGCCATCTGGCTGAAGGGAAACCAGTCGATTCTAGATTGCTTTGTCAACGGGCACTGGTTTTAAACTTCTCTTTCGATATCTGAATTGACGTGTTTTTGCCTACGGCAAATTCTACCTACTAAACAAAGTACTAGCGGTGTGAAGTTTTGAAATGAAGGCACTGTATAATTCTTCGAGTCGCAGTCCGTGTTTTGTGGCCTGGTTTTCGTTACGCTGCTACGGATGGTGTTTCCGGATCTGAAGCAGATTCCGATGTTGTACTTGGATCCAATTATTCCTACCCTTTCCGACAATCCTCTGATCTAGATAAGAGCAAGTACTGGTTGTGACAATTGCCAATGAAATGTATAATTATGTATTTTGCGTATTTTTTCTTTGGTATCCTGCTAATTCTCAGTTATTGAACTTTTTTTATACAATATTCAAATCTGAGGCGATACGAAATTCACAAGGTTAGCTAGTTTTCTCAAATAACCTATATTCCCTGCACAATGTTTGTTTTTCTGTTGTCACTATCGTGACAATTGTAACTTGAGCCTGATTGATCATATACTCAATGATGGTCTCTTATATGTGATCACCAAAAATAAACTTGAACCTTTGGACATATGAACAGTCTATCCGATATTTCACACCGAACATTTTCGAACACAGTAACATCAATATCTCTACAAATATTTATTATTCTCTGCCGTATATCCATTATTGAAGCAGGTTCAGTTTCATATACCTTTTATTTCAAATAGCCCCAAAAAATGTCCAAATGTGTCAAATCTGGTGAGCGGGCTGGCCATTCTATAGGACCTCGACGGCCATCCAACGACCGGGAAAAGTAGTATCCAAATAGTTTCTTACTTGTTTGGAGTATTGTAGTGGTGCTCCATCTTGTTGGAATACAATATCCATATCGAATACATCGAATTTTGATCAATAAATAGAGGTCCTACAATATGGCTTTCCAATATTCCTGCCCAAACGTTGATTTTTTCTGAATATTGGGTATGTGTCTCCCGGAAAACGTGAGGGTTGGTGTCACTCCAATAACGGCAATTTTGTCTGTGAACATTGCCGTTCGAAAAAAATGTACATTCGTCACTGAAATAAATATTGTGGAGATAAGTAGGATGCCTTGCAGTCTTCAGTTAATTGGTGTCGCCCAGTCGCCATCTTGAAAGTTTCATCTATCAGTTTCACTTCAAAATAAAGTATTTATGTATTAATTTCATTATCCCTGATTTCAATTTTTTTTACCCGTTCAAAAAATAAAAGAGGGGGGACATTAAACAAATGCACTGTATAATTTTATGAAGCCTCATTGTGTGACTTCCTTCGGAATTTTGATAAAGTTTGATTTTTTTAAGTTTGTACTGATTGTTATTAAATATTCTTGCTAATAAATATTACACTGATAATTCTGTAGCCAAACTCAAAAATGAGTTAATTTGAGGTTACCTTTGAACATCAATACATTCAGACTATAATCAAGTCCTCCTTCAAGAGATGAATATATGTTTCCAATTCGCGTTAGTGTAATCAGTTAATTTAACAATTTCGCAATCGGAGCATTCTTCAAGCCACGCGTCCCTGTCTTTGTAAATAACCCTCCGCTTAGTTTATTTGTGACAGTCGAAACTGGGAAATTGCAGCGGTTGAGATTTGCTGTGCGCCGTGGCGCTGTTTACTCGAAAAGATTTACGTTATTTGGGAAGCGTTACTCGTTGCCGGTAATGGACGACTTTTTATGTTTTTCCTTTGTTTCAGATTACTTCATTATTTGTTCATCCTGCATTCGTCACTGGAAATCAGGTCGATTTCAATTCCACCCCTTTCTGATACGGGAACGTCATTCCGTAACATGTGATAATTCATACTTACCGAATGATGACGAAGAGATTTTGCAGAATTCGAGCATGATTCAGTTTTTTCAAACATATCTCCATGTGGCGTATACCATCGATGTGTTCCTTCACAAGTTGTCGGACAAAAAATATTTGTATCACTCTTATTGAGCATATTATATCAAACGAAAAAAATCATCTGAATTTTATAATATATTTCCAGGTTTTGATGAAACAGTTGACTGGATTAGGTAAAAAATATTTGCTTTCTTTCTTCCATCGGAAGAAAAAAAGCAATTAAGTTCAAAATAAACTCCTCACAAAAAGAAACATCTGCGAGTGGAGTTATTCTCGCAGATATAATTCTGTCAGATATAATTCAATATACATCGTGGTATAAGCCCAGGAAGTAGTTGTTTTTCAGCAGAAATTTATCAGAAGCTACAGTGTAAGTAGTTGGGAGAGATAAATATTTCGAGATTTCATTTCGAAATATTTATTTTCTTATCTCTACCAAGCCCTACCGAAATAACTACAAAATTGAGTAACATAAAAATCACTCTTTTCTATTCAGTTTGTGCTCCAGATATTCGTTATGGAATTGAATCAGATATTATTTATGAGACAGCTACACAATCCAATATATGAAAGAGTTAGGATATAAAATTTCACTATTATACTCAAAGTGTGGACTTCAAAGTTTCGGAATGAAACAATTGTCTTATTAATCCCAGCAGCTGTAATATTTATATGCCATTTTCCAAGTTCATAACGAATTGATTCGTCCATAAATTTCATCAATTGATTATTGAATCGTTGTGATGCTGATCAAAGAAACAAATTGGGAAAAATGACGGCAACACATACGTGCGTCTATAAAATTATGCTTGTCTCAGCTTCACTTTTCCTTCTATGGATTGACGGGAATGTCAATTGGAGAAAAACTTGTTTTCGTTAGACGAAAAATTGCAAGTGGCCGTCGATGAATATCTCTCGAATACTTTCACCATCAACGCTGGTGTTCCCCAGGGATCCATATTGTGTCCAACCTTCTTTTTATTGTATATCAACGATTTATTGAAAATAAGAAACAATAATTCAATATATTGTTTTGCTGACGATAGCACCCTTGTGTTGGAATTCCATTTGGGTTCCAAGGCATCGGCTATGAAGCACATCTTCATCGGCAGTAGGAGGTTGCAAATCTGATTGAAGATCTAGAGGTGATTTCGAATTAGGGTGAAACTAACCAGGTTCAATTCAATGTCAGGAAAACCCAGGAATCAGTTTTCTCCAAAAAGCTGAATGTCTCAGAACCGGATATAATAATGTCAGGAAAAAATCGCTTTCTGTTTCGCAGTCCTTAATTATCAGATATTTCTGTTGATTTTTCTCAGTTTACCAATTTTTAAACTATTGTTCCTAAGTAATATTTATATCAAAATAAAAGAAGGTAACTACTGATGTTAATACATTTTTTACTATTTATTTTTCAACTACTATGTTCAATAGTTCATTTTTTGTTAACTTTTCATGAAAATTTTGTTTTTTTATTCAGTAAACAAAAACACTACAGTCCACCTATTTCATTACTTCGCACAAGATAGGGTGGGCATTATTCATAATGGCCGGGAAAAGTGATTAATAATGCTGTTTTAATCACATTGCCCAATTGAGTCGGGCATAATGAATACAGCCATTATTAATAGTACCCGGACTCATCAAAATACTCGTAACATATGTATCATGAATCAATCCATTTTGCACTCAACTCAATTTATAAATTTCTACATATCATATCATATCATACGGAGCACTTATTTCATTCATTACGATTTTATGTCACTATTCACTAACTAATCAAACAGCCCTCGTATCACCTGGTTTTTCAGTTGATGATTCTTCGAATTCACTAAATTGCAGTGAACATTCATTCCCAAACCAGTTATTAACAGGGGAATTGTTTAACACAGCGACTTTTGCCCCACTGAAGCCGCACTGAAAATGAATTCATAGCGTAAAGAGACAAAGAGATCAAAAGGATATATGTGTACGGGAACCCTGCTATAAACCGAGTTTTGCGGCCATTTCAATTGCCTGTAAATTATTATTAATGATTGTCCTTTAAATTATGTCCTGCCTGGCCAGCTGATATCAAATTCATAATTGAAATAGTTATTTGATGATGTAATTTACGACCGACACATATTATGGGGTTGGTAGTAAATTCAAAATGAGTGTATGTGGAAGAGTCAGATTGGGTATTACTGAATTCAATTAGCTGAAATTCAGTGGAATATAATTATAAAAGAAACTCATTTTGTATCACTTGAATTTCTAGATTACCACTATTATTCTTCAGTCGCACAAGGTAGAAATATATTTTATGCACAACGAAAACAGTCACCTGATTGGTTAGGTTAGGTTAAGTTCGATGATGACAGTTATGTGTTGTATAAGAAGTAGCAGAGGATCCCGCCGCAAAATCACTACGTTCATGGTGTAGCTAATCAAACTCAAATTTTTACATACATTAATGAATAGAAAAATACATTTATGACAGGTTGCCAGTCAAAAAGTGGCCGGCAATATTTTTATTTGAAACAATCAAGCTACTAGAATACTTCATGGCGTAAGAGCCGGGTCAATCCCTCTACGAAATCCTTCATTACTTGGAAAGATCGAGGAATGGTTCTGAAGCAGATTCTGTGGAACATGTTCTCTTTAATTATTCATCAGTAGACAGTTGTCCTGAAAATCTTGCGAGAAAAATTGGATTGGATAATTTAGGAAACACTAGCTACATGAATAGCATTTTACAAGTATTGTTCATGACGAGCTTTTAACGATGAACGAGAACAAGAATGTTTTCTACTTATTCACCAAATTCAGACACCTGTTCATGCAGCTGCAGTTTCGTAAGAATGTATCTTTTCCATATACGCAAAGTTGCACGGATGCGTATTAAGCATTTTACCTTAGTAATGTGACCAGAGATAAGTTGCAACCTCAGCATATAAATCTATATAAATATTGAGGGAGTTCAAGATCAACAGAAAGTATTGAGAAATTCATTCAGTATCCAATGATCACTCTTCAGAAACGGTTCCAGGGCATTTTAAGAATGCAGCACATCTCCTGTTCATCGTTCCTGCTGGGTAGCAGTATAATGTGAGTTTTTGGTGATTCTTTGTATCTTCCTTAACTATTTTAATAACTACCCTCAGCGTAATTTTTTCGTTTCCATCATTATACATATTTCATTCAGTTTTAAATTAGTTCTTTCATTATTTGGATGAAAGATGATTGGTTGAAACAGCGATAAATCCTCTCGTGATGAAAAAATTGAGTATTGAGTGACGACAATACAATAAAACTCTTGCATTCATTATTCAAACTCTAATCTGAATTGTTATTAATATCCTTTTACTGATATGTGCAGTCTCGGACTGTTTGGACTGATTTGAAGATTTCAAAATCAAAAGCTGGAAGAAGACAATCTAAATATTTCAGAACTGACGGTTGATCATTGATGAAAATTACGAACAGAAGTGGACCTAGATTCGATCCTTGTGGTACACCTGACCTACCTGGAAATTTATCTGAAACTTTTCAGTTATGTTTGACAATGAAAACCGATTTTGAAGATAATTCTCCGTTAGTTCCATTTTTTTCATTTCATATTTACTCAATTATTATGAAATTTGCTTTCAGATTTCTTATACTTCATTTGGTTTCCCCGATATAGCTGGAGCTAGAGCTGGAGATGAAGCTGAAGAAGTTTCACTTCAGTCGTGTGGTTCGAGGCATATTCGCTTTTTTCAATTAAAAATATTTGTGGCCACATTTTGACTGGCACCCTGTCGTGAATGTATTCTCCTATTCACAAATGTATGTAAAAATATGAGTTTGGTTAACTACGCTATGGACGTAGTGATTCTGCAGCGGGATCCTAGACTAAGGATGGAGAAATGCTTTATCGATGGATGGGTGAAGTGTTTTGTTGTTCAGTATAATTTTGTGGGAATGTGGGAATCTTCCAAAGAAAGGAAGGGAACAAACAATTTCAGAAATCAACTCAAACCAAATTGTGTAGATCATGCAAAAAAACTTTCAGATACAAACTGGAAGGAAAAGACCTCCAAAAACAGCTATTTTCATGACAACATTGAGTTACACGAAACAAAATTACTTTCGTAACAAATACTTTCATATGAACGCTGCATCATACGAAAAATATTTTTTCAAAAAATACACCTCACGATTTGATCTTGACAAACTTCATTTTGAAAAATATATCGCAACATGTTTCGCTAGCACAGTAGCTTTTTCAATAGGAAAAACGATATATTTTTCAAAATAAAGTTTGTCAAGATCGAATCGTGAGGTGTATTTTTTGAAATTACTATGGATCTTCATCAAGTAACGGCCGAATCAATCAGAAAAATACGAAAAATACTTTTCTCTATTTCGTTTGTGAGAAAAACAGTGTTCTATGTAAGTGAAATTTTATTTCTTCCATTAATATTGTATGGGAATCCTGTGAATGATATCTGATTTGATTCCATACAATCGTTTGGAATACAAACGGTGTAGAGAAAAGTGTTTTTTGAATCATTCAACGTTTATATGGAAGGATTTTTCTTTCGTGTAATTCAATTTTTATATGGAAATAGTTGTTTCCGAAGGGCTTTTTTTTCTTTCAGTTTGTGTCGGAAAGTTACTTCTTTGCTTGATCTACACATCTTTGTATAGAGTTAATTTTTGAAATTGTTTGCTTCCTTTATTTCTTTGGAAAATTCCCAAATTTTTCGTATCAAGATGGAGAAAGAAGTAGAAAGCCAAAACTTTTTCCCAAAAATTAATCTTTTCTAGAAATATACCCATTCCATTTATGAAATTTTGTATTCGTCTATAACACATGTTCTGTAGAGAAATTTGCGGAAAATAACACACAAATAGTAAGTCACTTCTAAATCGTTTCAATAATAAGGTCTGCTATGGGTTGATATAGGATTTCTCCATTTGCAACAAAAATTGGATGATTCCCAAGAAATGATGTACGATGAAGTGGAGGACTTGAAGCAAGATATGGAACTGCGTTTCGAGTTGAGGAAGAAGGTAGCTGAAGCGACATCAAGATACCGCCACAAAAGTCAACACTCTTTTATAGAAGAGATTATGAAACCTTTGATTTATGAAGGAACGGAAAGCTGCAAAAATACTGATATCACTATAGTCGTATCATTCGATGTTGAATTCGACTGTACCTACTAGAAAATGACAATAATGTTATACTATAAAAATGAAATGATATACGTTTTTCATCTGTCATAGCGGTAAACAATGAACAAAAGGACACTTGAAATTCATATTTCAAGTGATGATTTTCTTGTTCAATCATCGAAAGAAAATTGATTTTTGCAAACAATTCATATTGAGATTTGAACTCGATTCTGAAACGCACATGAGTTTTTCATTGAACTTTCTGAACCTTTGATGTTAGTTCCTTATTTCCTAACGTTCCAAATTCAATAATGAGGAAACTGATGAATTCGTTTCTTTCACTAATTTGTGTATGCAACGAAACTGTTTCCAGGTAGAAGGTTGCTTTTATGAACAACAGGGGGGAACGACTATGGGTAACCCTTTATCCCCCTACCTGGCAAACCTCTTCATCGGCAGATTCGTCGAAGTATTTTCCTAAGATATGGCTGAGGACTTTGTTACCTTTCCGAATAACAGATTTTCATAAAAAAAATTCACGTATGAGTTAGAAAATAAAGGACAACTTCCATTTCTTGACGTTTTGGTAATATGGAAGGCTAGAATATAATGTATGTAGGAAGTAAACAAGCAGGTACAGGTATATTCCTGACAGTTGATATCACTGTGGACAGCACAAACGTGCTGGGCTACATTTTCTAGTGCATCGTTGTTTGACTTTTCCTCTCACACATGAGAGGTTCACAAAAGAAAAATGGATGATACAGGAAATAGCAGTCAGTAACTGTGGATGAGGGGTATTGTAGGTGACATAATGAAAAGGAAAAAGTTCAGGTTGAGAATGAACGAAATCTCGATTCTTAAAAACGACGAAAACCAAGATAAATTCATCTCAATTCCATACCACCAATACACGAAGGACTTTGGAAAATTTTTCAAGAAACTAGATATGGAGGTAGTTTTTTCAAACAAGTCATATACTACAGAGTATTTTAGGAAATCCAAAAGACAAAGTCGAGAATTCGGAAAATGTCTGGAATTTACGAAATTAAATGTAGACTGCGATGAAAAACATTATGGACAGACAAAAAGATCTATTGAAATAATATATAAGGAACACTAAGGCACCTAAAATATGGAAGACCAGAAAAGTTAGCAGTCGCTAATCATATTTTGCAATAAAACGATTCCATATACTTCAGTTCATTAAGATTCGTTAGAGAAGTGAACATATTAATATGTTCTCGATGGTGGACCGATACCTAATAGTATACTATATAGCTTGTTGAAATAATATTTTAATTTCTAGATTTACCTGACTATTACACAAGGACACATTGTAAAATTAATTTGAGACCATTAGAAAAGGCAATATTGTGAAACTAATTAAAGCCACTTAAGACGCAGGTACCTAAAAGAGGTATCTATAATATAAATAAGAATAACATTGTACGTATTTTCAGTTTAATCTTTTTCTTGAAGATGATCACATGGTGATCAAAACACGTATCGAGGTGGTAAAATATCGGTTTGGTGTTGGGATAAAATTCCAGTAATATTCGAACTTCCTTCTCGAAAAAATTGAAATCGTGATGCGGGAGGAAAAAAATCCCAGAAAGTTTGAGAAGAACTCTGATTCCTCAAAGAAAGATTCCTGTACAATATTTGCACGTGGGTTATTTTATACCTTATTCACAGCTAGGAGATGAAGAAATTTCGAATTTCTGAATTATATTCTCATTTTGGATTATATGATGAAACCATATTCCATTCATTGTGTCATGTTATGTAGTATAACTGTGTACAAAGAAAAAACCTTCATATTTCATTCCACTTCGGTACATAAAATCAAATCACTATTCTAAAAAATACCAAGCTTTTTCGATTTCCACTTTACCACTCGTATCACATTTCTGAAACTACATCAATTCGATAAACCACTTGTCACCTGATACAGAAGAACTCATCTGTCAACGACATATTAGAACGCGATCCGTGGTAAAAAATGTCAAGTTACTCTAACAATGAAGTGTAATCGGTCCAAAAGTGAACTATTAATAAACTAAAGTTAGTTCCCATTCTGTCTCTCTACCAGTTTGTCTTTCTAAAGAGCGATGCGCCGGAATCCTATTGAACGTACCCGCTGTTGGAGAACTGAGAAATTCCCATTTTCAGCTAAAAAATATTAGCCCGAGAGCTCGTGACTGATTGGGAATTATTTCAAGTGTGCGGAATCGAATGTAAATGATCATGTTTATGAGTGAATCCGACAAAAATCTGTTTTCCGTTTGCCAGATGCCGCTCCCTTCCATGAACGACAACCCTCAGAAGTGTAAACTTAATCGAGCTAAGGATTAACGACGAGGTCTCACCTTTCGATGTGCGATTCCTGCACATAGCATAGTTTTCATGTTCACCATCGCACTTCAGATAGTAAACAAATCAGAAACATAATTTAAAAAGTCGTTTATTGTTTCGTACCTGCAATGAGGAGTATTTTCTGTGAACCAGTGTTTACTGTGAATAGCCCATGTTTGGCAACGGAAGAGAACCAATTTTGTTTGTCAAAAAATATATCAGGGATCCGTTGAAGATTTTCCAATTATAGACGAAAAATCATAGCACATTCGTTCTTTGGTGGTGTTCACAAATTTCTTCAAAGTTCACTTATCATGCGAAAATAAAAATTGTTGAAAATCATTTCAGATAAGAAAGATTTGTTAGAACATATAATCCACAAGTAGGAGTTACCGTGAAAAATTATTCAGCTGACAATTCTGTTGAGTCAACAGAGCTTGGCCGCTCAGTTGATTGAAGCTGATGTTGCACGAAAATTGTAGAAAGTTGAGATAATGGAATTATTTTGCGAGTTGCCTACAGTGAGCACCCGTTTGGAAAGGTATCCCCAATAACTATTTCTGATAAAAGTACTGTCATGATCGTTATTTCTTTGCTTTCAAATCATTTCAATAAGGAAGACTTCTTGTTCTGGAGCTGAAAGATAAATTCTGAGAGAATTTGAAAGAGCAGTTGCAGCAATCAGTGAGAGATCATTTTCAAAACAAGTTGGAGTTGAGTTTGATGAAAGGTGAGTCGTTCATCTTTCTAGGGTTGAAAACTACCCTCCACTTCTAATCAGCGATAGTGAAGTTTTTTATAGATCAGAGTCTACCATGCGTTATATTGGAGGGGTTCTATTCTCAATATTATGATATTTCAATGAATTCGATGATTGGAGGTAATCAATGTTTCCCAGAGAAAATCTAATATTCGTGGTCATCATTTGCCTCACAGACATGTTTTGGAACTATACATGGGAAAGAATCATCATCTTTGAGTACATATTTCATGATTGAAAATTCAGCTGCTATCAGGAAAGCTGTTATGAAAACAACTCCGAACCCTTTTGACCGTGACTATGTCAGATTTTTGTAGATAAATTAGAATGATAATCTGAAAGTAGTCACGCACTTTTCTCTTGTTTAAAGGGTAGTTTGTGGTCGTTTTCTTATAGACCTTATTATACAGCATTATCTACACAACTCATCTCACAGACAGTGTAGATAATTATATGAAGTGTATAGGGGGCATGTTGAATTTAATCTCTTTTTTTATTGTTCTTGAAGTGCTTGAGTGTTCTCATATTATCAATAACTTTATATCCAAAGTTTTTTCCGAACTTTACTCAAAAATGGATAAAAATGGAATGGTTGTATGGAATAGTTTATTTTCGTCCGAAATATTTCTGAGAAGATTCTGAAACTCACTCCAAAAACAGTGGGGATTTGTCCAGGGTTGAATAATTCCATCTGACCCGTCCCGAGTTGCATGAATCCAACTGACCTATCCCAGATTGTATGATTTTAGCTGACCTTTACCGGGTTGTATGATTTCAGCTGACCTGTCCTGGGTTCTATGATTCCAGCTGACCCGTCCCAGGTAGTATGATTCCAACTGCCCAGGTTGTATGATTTCAGCTGACCTATCCTTGGATGTAGGATTCCAGTTGACCCGTCCCGGATTGTATGATTCCAACTGACCTATCCCGAGTTGTATGATTTTAGCTGACCTGTCCCGGGTTGTATGACTCCAGCTGACCCGTCCCAGGTAGTATGATACCAACTGCCCAGTTGGTATCGTACTACCAGGTTGTATGATTTCAGCTGACCTATCCTTGGATGTATGATTCCAGTTGACCCGTCCCGGATTGTATGATTCCAACTGACCTATTCCGAGTTGTATGATTTCAGCTGACCTGTCCCGGGTTGTATGACTCCAGCTGACCCGTCCCGGATTGTTTGATTCCAGCTGACCTATCACGAGTTGAATGATTTCAGCTGACCTTTCCCGAGTTTTATGATTCCAGTTGACCTATCCCAGATTGTATGCTTTTAGCTGACCTTTCCCGGGTTGTATGATTTCAGCTGACCTATCCTTGGATGTATGATTCCAGTTGACCCGTCCCGGATTGTATGATTCCAACTGACCTATCCCAAATTGTATGATTCCAGCTGACCTGTCCCGGGTTGTATGACTCCAGCTGACCCGTCCCGGATTGTTTGATTCCAGCTGACCTATCACGAGTTGTATGATTTCAGCTGACCTTTCCCGGTTTTTATGATTCCAGCTGACTTGTCCCGGGTTGCATGATTCCAGCTGACCTGTACCGGGTTGTATGATTTCAGCTGACCTGTCCCGGGTTCTATGATTTCAGCTCGTCCCGGGTTGTATGATTCCAGCTGACCTATAGGAGATTGTATGACTTCAGCCGACCTATCCGGGGTTGTATGATTTCATCTGACCTTTTTCGGGTTGTATTATTCCATCTGACCTCTGTCTCGTGTTCTATGATACCAGCTGGCCTGTCCCGGGTTGTATGATTCCAAATGGTATTTCCTTCAGTTGCTGTCAAATCTCGACTAGCAAAGGACTGCCTTCGGTAGCCTAGATTATCATTGATATTCGTAGGTTGGGTCCTTCATCTGGTTTTTCCATATAACACGTCTTCGAAAAGGAACATCTCATGGTTTTCTCCTGTCTTCTAATGATGGTACTATCTACAAGTTATTTCAATGTAGATGATGGGTTAAAGTTGCGTCCATACTGTTAGCCTTGTGGTGTTTTGAACTTCGATGAAAATATCGCTGTTCAAGTTAAACAAAAACTGTTATTCAATTGTGGAAGGCGTGATGTGTGGGTTCTTTTTTGAGATTTATGTAACAGTTTGGATTCATCAGGCTAGTTATCCTCCATGCCAATACAGGGAAATTGCTGAGAAATTATATCAGAAGGTTTTTCATTAGAATAAGATCCTGCTGAAAGATTCTGTTTCTGTTTCAATTCTGTTTGTTTGAAGGTGTTTGACAATGTTTCATGGTGTATTCCATCAGTTCGGACTTCCATTGACTAATATAATATAAATTGATTCGAAATCCCTGGAAAAATCAGAAAGATTAACTGAAAATATTGTTTAAGTTTGAAAATGTCCATATAGGACGAAACTGCAGTAACGTTAGTTACAAATAAAAGTGGTAAAAACATAGAAATTTTCATTTCTTTTTTCATCATGATCTCCTACCACATAGTAACGGCTACATCCATCAATTTATTGAAAATAACAATTTTATTGAACAAAATACTGAAATTACAAAGAAATAACATACAAGCAACAAACAGAAAAAATTGAAAATTTGAATATTAATAAAAGCTGAAAATAATTTTTTTAAAATTATCAACAAAAAATTGAAATTGAAAATTGAAAGATTCCAAACCAAGTAACGACACGCCGTTTCGATTAAGGTATCCACAATCGTCTTAGGGTGATAAATGGACTCGGATTCCTCCGAGATCTGAAGCGGATAGAGCGAAGAGGGAATGGGTGAAAGCACTCGAATGACCTATAAATAGTCAGCTCTCGGAGGAATAACTCCGGTTATCACCCGAAAACGATTGTGGATACTAACAATCGAAACGTCGTGACGTAACTTGGTTTGGAATCTTTCAATTTTTGTTTTTCATTTTTCGTTAATAATATTTTTTAATTTTCAGCTTTTATTAGTATTTCAATTTTTTATATTTTTGGTTGTTGCTTGTATGTTATTTCTTTGTAATTTCAGTTTTTCGTTCAATAAAATTGTTATTTTCAGCTAAACTTTTTTGTTTCAGGGATTTCAATTCATATTATATTAGACAATGGTAGTCCGAACTGATAAAATACAAACAATTCTGTCTCAGAATGGATCTTACATGAACACTACTCCTCAACACCAACAATGCAACACTTTTCTAGACGAACGTTCCACCATCCAAGTTGATCGACAGAAAAACAACATTTTCATATTTCCGTGTTTTAGAAATTGTCAACACTGAGTAATTGAATCATTGAGAATGTTAAAGACGCTTTGGTTTGATTGGGTACATGCTTTTTTTATTGTCCTTTGAATGTTGTCGCTGCAATTTATATTTTGAGCAAAATTGCAGTATGAGAATATAATAAATGACTCGTTGAATGAAAACTGAGAATTAAAACTTCCTATGTTTGTATACCATTTGTATTTGTAACTGAAGTTACTGCAGTTTCGTCCTATACGGTCATTTTCAAACCTATACAATAAAGTGCAGTAATACTAGTTACGAATAAAAGTGGTGGAGAAACATAGAAATTTTCAATCCTGTTTCGTAAGACTGAAACAATAGAGAGATTGTTTCACAATTTGTGTATTTTTTTGAGGAAATACGGTTTCTTGGACCTTCTGTAATGAATGGTTCCACCCTAGCAGCTATGAAAAAAAAATGAAACCAACAAAATTTTTAGTCATAGATGAATTACAGAACAGAATCCCGTGGGTTGGGATACCTATCAGGCGCGTCCCCATGTGGCGGATAGGGGAACGGCTAGGGGACTGGAGGCTCGGACGTGGTCGCCGGACTCCTGGTCAGTGGCAGAAATAAGTAGGGTTAGAGGAACTAAAACCCCCCAGAAGCCTTTGCAAAACATGCCACCGTGGACCAGCCTACCCAAGCTAAGATATAAGGAATCGTGCCGACCGCTGAATGGCCGCAGGGTGATATGCGGTCACGAACGATTCCCTTGAGGAACCAGCCTACCTCTGGTAATACGGGGCTCTTTCAGAGGTGACAACTCTTTCCTTGCTACTCGTGGGAACACACATGAATGAAACAAACACAAAAAGAGAAACAACAAAAACAAAAACCAATCCTGAGGCTGTACAGAAGTGCCTACCTCAATCTAAGGCGGTGACTGGGGATGAACAGAAATGTCCACCCCAATCTACCGCTTGAAATAAGACTGGACATGGCAGATCACCTCGTGATGTAATACAAAGGCCAAGGTATAAGCGCATTTGCGGCGCCTAGGTCAAAAGACAGGAGTGGCAGCAACTATAAGTGCACCCTCCCCTACCCCCACTCCACCTCCAACAGCAAGGGCACTTCCTGTGGCGGGCGCCAAGAGCTCCGCCTTGAATAAAGGCAAGGAACCGGCTGCCCATGCAGGAGAGCGCCCTTACTTGAGCACCTCCACGGAGGGAATCCCAAAAAGGTTGAAGAAGCCGCGCAACGACAGTAATGTCGCTGCACCTTCCAAAACTTTCGCGGAGGCCACCGTGAGACACCTCAAGGTTGCCAAAGAGATTGTGTGTTCGACGAGTCTTGGCCTATACCTGCCAATATGAAGGAGATGTCTCCTAGTGACCTCTCCACCTCCATCCTCTCCTGGAAAGGACAGGATGGACGATGACCTAGGAGGACAACTCCTCGGCTATGGCATCGGCTCCTAGGCCATGTGGTCTAAGTGCTGTGGGTCTACACTGATCCTCCCTACTCTACAGATACAGAACAGAACAGAATTACATCAATATGTGTTACTGATGAGTTGTTTATTTTGTGGTAATTCATGATTACTTTAATGAAATGAATAAAACACCTTCGTCTAATTACCACTATTTGATTTCATTTATACGACCGGTTTCGGGTTTGACCCCATTATCAAGTATAAAACCGAAACCGGTCGCATAAATTAAATCAACTAGTGGTAATTAGACAAAGGTGTTTTTATTCAATTCATTAAAGAATTACATCAATCCGTAAGGGGTATCATCACTTCGGAATAATATCTTGAATACGGAATAAATTCTGAAGATAAGCTGAATGTGGGTGTCAATATAATTTTGAATTATTATGCTAAAGGAATATAGAAGATTTTGGGCGAAGTCGCCTAGTCTAATTAAACACTCACAAAATCCATCTGCATTTCTTTAAGAAGTGAACAACAGAAAAGAAGTGCAAACTTATATGAAAATTCATTTATCCAAATTAGTTCATTGATCGGTATTTTATTGATATATTTAAGGAATGAATCTGAATGTTATACATAACGGACACCACTCCTCTTATAATTTCCTCAGAATTTTGTCAAAGGCCATAATTCTCAGCAGACTTTTTGAAAGTTGAACACTTCACTATGAGTGCACACAAAATCCAATCCTCGATACGTTCAAGTCAAATAGTTATGAATGCTCCTTCCACTTCTAGAACATTTCATTCCACCGCGCTTTGTTTATGGAAAATAAGGGAATACGCTTGGGAAACTTTTTCATGTCCTGATTTCATTGACAGAGTTGGGACCTCTGGTGTGAATTGAGTCAAAAAATAACACTGTTTCCACACCTCAATGAAAATATGGTCTCTGGACGCGAAACACGTGAAATCAGAATTTCACATTAATGTAATGCCTATTTTTATATATCAGTACCCCATTAACTGAATTCCTACGATTGTATTATATTGGAATAATATCTCAATTTCCTGTTTATATGTTACCGACTACATGTTTATGTACTGTAACGAATCTGAAGCCGCCCCTGATCGATATGCCGGCCAGCGAATGAACACATATCATCACCGCGAAACAATGCACCGACTACAGATTTCTAGAAAGAACCGTTACATTATATCAGCCCGGCTTCCCGACCCAAGAGGGCAGTTCAGAAAGTGAATTGAGCGGCTCAACAAGGAATTCAAATAATGATAATAAATTAAGCGTTAGTTGCTGAGTGTTGTAAATAAATTAGTTCATGACTGGTGAAATATTGTCGGAAAGAAACTCGTTTGAGAAAGTCAATTCTTCAATTTGTCACAGTACCTATTATTCACCTTTGTTAGGTTTTAGCAGTACGAAATATGTTCTCCCTAGATTTCCTTTGTATCCCAAGCAATTGGAACTAAGTTGAGGTACCGAAACCACCATCCAGAACACGATTCATGAAAGAGAATCCGCAATTCATTCAACTACCATGTTTACAAATGATTTGTCAATGTTCATAATCATTTTTAATGTATAATGTTGTGGAGCATAGATACATTTATGCAAATGCTATATTTTAACAGATTTCTCATAAGGATTATCTGTACCTGCAGAGTAGGGAGGGTGAGTGTAAGCCCACAGCACATAGGCAACATGTGACCCATTGTACATCCTCCCGAGGAGTTGTCCTCTTAGGTCATCGTCCAACCTGTCCTTTCCAGGAAGGTGGACAGGTCACTTGGAGACATCTCATTTATATCGGCAGGTGTAGGCCAAGACTCGCCGAACACACACTCTCTTATTGACTCCGGGCACTCGCATAGGACATGCCTAACAGTCTCGTCTTCCTGGTCACACATCCTGCATAGAAGTGTGTCCACGAGTCCCATATTATGGAGGTGTTTCCGTAGTTGACAGTGGCCAGTCAGAAATCCTACTGTTAAGCGTAGATTTATCCTGACAAATATATCTGCGGCGCCAGCTTTCCAGGGTCGAGCCGGGTGATCCTGGCAAGATTGCATCCTTTTATTCCATCCCATCTTTAGGGATTGAGCATATGTGTAATATTTGGCTAGTTCCGCAATTGTCGAAGCTATCAGGCAGTAGGTGCCACTGGGTCCTAAAATTCTTAGTCCAGCTGCTTCCTTGGCAATGCGATCACCTTTACTCCTGTCGTGCTTTTCAATTCACCTCAGAATAATGTTGTTGTCTACCGAGACTTTGGCTAAATCTTGGTGACACTCTAATACTAGCCCTGAGGTAACACGTTGTTTATTCACGACTAATAAGGCTTGTCTGATGTCTATTTGATGTTTTCTCTGGAGTTTGTCTGTGCCAGAATAAACAATTGCAGTGTCATCTGCATACAGTTGAAATTGGCCGCTAAAGGCGAGACATGACAGTTAGTTTATGTAAATCAAGAATAGTGATGGCCCCAGGATGGACCTCTGAGAAACTCCACAAGTTATATCAGTTGTTTGGCTAACTGCATCATTAATCACCACATTTTGAGTACGTCCCACCAGATAGTCGATGAACCATATCATTGGAATACCATGCACACCGGCTATTTGTAGTACTTCCAACAGAAGTCTATGATCCACTGTGTCGAATGCCTTCCTTAAGTCTGGGGATAGAAACACACAATTTGAACCTTTGTCCAATTTATCTATCATGTTTTTAATTTAGTCAGTTGTTGCAGTTTGGGTACTGCTATTTCTTCTAAAACCACATTGACCATGATACCAGAAATTTGTATGATTGAGGAAGGTGACAAGTCTGTTGTTCATGCACGTTTCTGAAATTTTTGAAATAACTGATAACAGGGATATAGGTCTATAGTTGTTACTAGCTGAGGGATCATCTCCTTCGTAGATAGGGATGACTATTGCTCTTTTTAGTGCTTAGAGGTACAGAGCCAGTTGTGAAAGTAAGATTCACTAGAAGGCTTACAATATTGGTGATTCCATCTGCGAAGTCCCTGAGTATTTCTACAGATATACCATAAGTTCCTTTCCTGGTTATTTCTTTTGTGGTGATTGAGATACCCGCCAGTTCTGTTTGGACCACGGTGGTATTTTTCCCCATTATCCACTTCTCATAAGGTGTGGTTATATTAGTGATAATGTATGTACTATACTATGTCGTGGTATATACTGATCGATAGATAATTTTTCACCTCATTCACTGATGATTAAACTTTTAATTTTTTCCTCTATTCAGCTCACAACTATATGATGTCGTTGAGCGATTTTTGGCCAATGTTTGTCTACGAATTCGAATTGAACAAAATCGCTGCCGAAACAGTACGGAAAATCGATCAGTCATTTGGCATTCGACGTTGGATTGCGAAATTTTGTTCCGAAGGTTTCAGTCATGAAAATGAGGCCTGGAAAGGTCGACCAGCAGAAATTCAGGACGAGAATTTGAGGATCCTGATGAAGAATTAGTTATCACGAATGAACCGTGGAATAACGGAAGGACTGGGAGTTAGTATTCATGCGGTTTTTGATTATTAAAATGGGATCGGATAGACATTTTCACGTTTAGAGGTCGGTTCTTGCGCAAACAAAAGAATTGGATCATCACGAATGATGAGAATTGGATCTTCTACAACAGGGGACTTCCAGTGGTTAAACATCGATGAGCCACCTAAGGACTTTCCAAAGGCAGAATCTCATCAAATGGTTACTGTATAGTGGTCAGCCACTGGTGTGATTCACTACAACTTTCTGCAACACGGCCAAACCATCACAGCAACGGCACTGCTCAACAAAAGAGATCTTTTCTTACTCTATGATAACGCCTTCTCGCACGTTTCACAAATCACCGTTCAAAAACCCAACCTTTGGATAATCGACTACCATCTTTTTAAGCACCCCGGTTTGGTGTTGTTGGTGTTCTCAGGATCATGAAAAAATGGCCCGATCACCTAATTTTCATGCTGATGAAATCAATCGACTTTGGCGAAAGTGCCCTAATTTAAAGAAGGCTCATTTCGACAGAAATGAAAAATTTTTAATTGATGTATTGAAGGGGTTATATTTTTGGGAGTGATTAATTTTTGGGAAAGAATCTTTCTCGTCCTTTTTTTATTAAGATGGAGTAGTAGAAAGCTAAAAAACTTTCTTTCCCAAAAATTATTCACTCCCAAAAATATAACCCCTTCGATTCAAATAAGATTCCTCTTGGCTGGGATTGAATCGAATAGCTGAATGAATGTCATTACGATGTCATCGATGACATAAGCAGATCAAGCTTATTCCGTGATATTAAAAATTGTAATTCATGAATGAATTGTGTCTATTTTCTACAATGTTATCCAATTTGGTACTGGTACAACGAATGTTTGAAATACAAACTGAGTAGAGAAAAGTATCTTCTGTACAATTCAGTGTTCATATAGAAGTATTTGTTTCGAAAGAATTCTTTTCTTACGTGTAATTCAATGTTTATATGAAAGTAGCTGTTTCAGGAGAACTTTCTTTCAGTTTGTGTCTGAAAGTTACTTCTTTGCATGATCTACATATCCATGTATAGAGTTACTTCCTTTCTTTCTTGGAAGATTTCCTCATCCTTTTGTTGTATCAAGATGAAGTAGTAGAAAGCCAAAATCTTTCTTTCCCAAAATATTAATTGATATATTCAAAGTATACTCAAGGAAATGGACGAAACTTTCGAAGCAAACCAATATATGAATATATTCCAAGGTATTTAAAATCTCAACAGTATTCTTTCCTTCCTTTGATATTTCACCTGTTTTCATTTTGAATTTTCGCCCAATAGCTCCAACTAATTCCCGCCCTTTCTCTGACTAGAATTATTTTCAATTCAGTTTTTGCCCTCCTTACTCATGATCCATTTGCTATCAATGGAAAAACGTATATGCCATAGGGATAAATTGTGATTACGAAAGGAAAAGAAGGGTGCACTGTATTCAAAACGCAAAAAGTTTCAGATTACAATGAGCTCTCGGTCTATAACGAAGTGGCTGGTATTCTCGCTCGGCTTGACCTGGCCGAATGGCGATCGAATCCTTTTTTTTTCTTACTGTGCGCTCAGCACAACACATCCGTTTCCTGTGACAGACTCTGCCCGACACGCAGCTTGGGAGTTATATGACTATTCTAGCTGGAATAGAATGCAGGTCATTTGGAAATTTCGCAAGAGAATTCGATTTCAGCCTTCTGTAACAGAGGATTCCATTTTATTGAATGGATAAGAATGAATATCCATGAAGATTCAATTTGAATTTTATCTTTCTGATAAATATGTAAAAAATGTTTTTTTTTGGAAAAAATCGCAGAAAAACATGAACATTTCATGGTTTTCAGAAAATATGAATTGTAAAACTCCAGTATTATCCTTAGCTTCAGAATTACACTCAAGTATTTCCTACGAGAGTAAAACTATAACTCTATAGATTGAATGGCGAAATTAATAAAAATTTCAATGGATGTGCTACATTCAGTACATTATCTAGTAATTTTTGGTTTTATCTTTGAACTCTTTCATGACTAATCCTACACAATGTACCTTTTTGATGGCCTTACAGAATAATGCAAACCTTCTTCTTCCTATTGAAGATGATCACTTTATGATCGAAACACGTGTCAAGGTGTTGAAATATCGGTTTGGTGTTAAAATTAAATATTTAATAAAAATCATTATTGTTATTATTATTATGAATTTGTTCTCACATTTTCGTTTTCCTGAAAGTATCTATAGTTGAGAAACATGTACTTCAAATCAATACAGTCAAGTTAAAAAATACTACATTTTTGCTGATAAGAACAAAGTCTAAATTATATAAAATAGATATGAATTCATTACTAATAACTCAAGCTGAAATTGGCCAATGATTGCCTGAATAATTTTCAGTTAATCATTGGTCCAGTTAAGCCTGAATACCTGTAAACTGCAAAGATTTGTGGAGTTCTGGTTATTAACAACTTAAAACTGAAAAAGTCGCGAGTTGCTTACCAGTCCACTAGTTCCAAAAACTTGCGAGTTGCTGATATCAAGGACTGCCACACAACTCAAAAATAGAAAGGAAGCAGCTTAGTGATTCTCTTACCTTCGAAAAAAACATATTTTCATTGAAAGTACACTTATCCATGAAAATATGCATTTTGGGGCTCATGGCCTGCGAGAATGAGTGTTTTGAACAACTTACTCCACCGTAGTATAGGGGTTCCTGACAAAAGGTGCAGGGCCTGCCGCGAGGCGCCAGGGACGCTTATGCATTTGATGTCGGAATATCCATCATATGCGGTATCAGCCTATATCCGTCGACTTAACGTGGCCTTAGGATTGCATTATTACCACCTATGGCACTTGTGGGAAATGAGAAGTGTCAAATTTATTGGAACTATTCATTCCCCACTTTCTATTCTTTTTTCTTCTCAACTATTATAGAAAGATGATATTCGTCTTGAAGTTTTCAGCTCCGGGTGAGATGATTACCGTTCGGAAAGAGGATGAAAACTGGATGTAATGTAAACATTTTTCCTTTGAATTTCTCAGATTCCATGCAGACTACGTACTTTGTTTAGATGATTGTTGCGATTATTGTTGTACTTGGTACCGCTTGGCTACCGACTTGGTCAGTCCTTCCCCTTAGCTCGCACAAGTTTCGACTTCTGAGGGTTGTCGTTCGTAGAGGTGCGACAGCTGGTTAACGGAAAAATAGATTTTAAACAGATTTTTTTTTAAATAACACTCTCTCGTCTCAAATCTCGACGCCAGCTTGCCGCACTAAGGCAAAAATCTGGTGCGGGCACATGCAGCAGGGCATACAATTCTCGGACCTGATGATCATTTACCCCACGAAGTGACTACTGATCATTGGTTGATGATGCTGGCGTGCAAAGACAAATACTTTTTAGTATTTGTCAAATACAACGGTCTATATCGCAGCTGGTTTAGGGTGGACTTGGTTATAGGTATGATAACGGTTCAAAATGCTGCAGAGTGTATTTTTTAGAAGATGTCCAACGGTTTTTCACCGACGTGAATAGTCCCTCTTAACTTCTGAATGAGGCAAGATATCAAAATCGTACAAAATTCGTTTGGAAAGGAATGACAATAAAGCGAATTTCTGTTTGAAAATTGTGTGTGCTCGACAATGAAGACAAGAATCTATACTTTGTTACCTTAGTACCAGAGAGTATTGTGTTAGCTTGACAGCTGTCACTATTGACACTGAGAATTCGGTTCATTTCATTTCTTTCGAATTCCCAAAAATAATTCGCACCAGATCTTTGGAGGAAGAAACAAGTGCAGTTCTTATTTACATCGAGGCCTCTGGCCTAATTTTCATTAGGCAGAAACGGTGTTCAATGCAAGATTTCCTGATGATGCGCTTTACCGCAAATATCAAGAAGTTTCACTCCTATGAGCTGAAGATTCTCCACGAACCAAATGAAGATAACCTTGACTTACGAAAGAACTTTTTTTTAAATGGAAATGTCAACCTCCAAAATGTGCCATATTAATCAGACATTTTAATCTTCCTCTTTGAAGATGGTCACTTGGTGATCGAAACACGTGTCGAAGTGTTAAAAAAAACGATTTGGTGTTGGGAAAAAACTCCAGTGATAGACATTCTTGAGATGGTCACACTGAAATTCCTTGGAAAATAAATATTGGGAAATCATATTTTTGATTCTATATATATCTAGTGAAAAATAATACTTATGATTTATATCTGGGAATTTTTCAGAACCTCATAAACGTCGAGTCATATCACATATTTTCAATATGTCTGCAAATGAAGAAGATATAGGCAAAAAGGGATTTGGGATTTTTTGGTTTTTCCTGTATATCTCCAGAATCAAAAGAGCTATATTCGATTTTTTTCACATCAATAAATAGACAACTTTGCCACAATTTAACCGATCTCGTTTACGAGATCCTCATGTACAGAAACGAATTTGAGTAGTCCTCTACACATATATGTACACACAAATGCATCTTAGCTTCACATTAACATTAGCCTCAACCAATTAGACAAGCTACATTACATAGATGGGATGCGTCAAATAATATTTTGATCTGATACATATGAAGAGTATTATAAATAGTAAAATATATATAGACAACATATACACACTTTAATATATATACATATACATATACACATATATGTACTCATAAATACTTAGAGATCTTAGCGTCACATCAACATTAGCCTTAACCGATCAGACAAGCTAATAGTCAGTACATGATAAAATCAGATAATGAATATTGTAAAAATCATTAAATATTTTCAACTACAAGTAAAAATTCCTCCACTTATAGAAGCCATTTGTCGATGGAAATGATTTAAGTTTTTGGTTGAAGGCAATTGGTGGCAGTGTTTTTATACTGTTTTATTATATAATTTATTATAAATATTCGTTCCAACAAACACAGGAGACTTTTCATACTTTGGTATAGATATGTTTTCGAGTTGTGAGCATATTGTTTTGTCTGGATTTATAATTATGTACTTCCGATCGTAGGCCAAGATGTCTGATATTCTCATGGATGTATGTCAAGAGTTTCAAAATTAATATGCTTGCCACAGTTAATAGTTTGTTCTCTTTAAATATTCCCCTACATGCCGTTCTGTAATCAAGGTTAAAAATCAACCCCAACAGTGTTTTTTGTTTCATAAATATTATGTTAATTTCAGTATATGAATTGAGTTAGGTTAGATTAGGTCCAAAGTGAGTAGGTCTATTCGACACTCCACGGCAATTTGCAAGGGTTTATTGTGGCTCACACCTATTCTCACTCTGCCAAACAAACCCAGCTCTTTAACGAAGCCAAATAGTTTGTATGGTGAGTGGTCTTTAGGGTCAGATGGTAAGAGTACGGCTCTGCCGAACTCTAAGACCTGATTCGGTCCCCAGCGGGGCAGGCACAAAGTTCATGCTCTGTTAATGAGGTAGTCGTATAGTCAAGTTGCAAGATTCCCACCTTGATACCCACATGAGGGTTTTTGCAGGTCAGCTACACCTGATGATGCCTTAGATTCGGCCGTGCAGGGCTATTTCGCCTCTGGTTTTGGTGAAACCTCACTTGAGCGCAAACGTTTGCTAACCTGTTCAAGGAGAGTTAGTTTCCCCACCCGAGACAGATTCTGCGTACGCCGCTCCTGAACTAAATTTACAGGGAGGTCAGATGGAGTCATAAGCTCGACATCCATCTCCTCTGTAGACTCGCTCCTAAACTAAATTTACTGTGAGACCCGTTGGAGTCGTAAACTCGACATCCATCTCCTCTGTAGACTCGCTCCTGAACTAAATTCACAGTGAGGTCTGTTGGAGTCGTAACTCGACATCCATCTTTTCTGTAGACTCGCTTCTGAACTAAATTTACAGGCAGATCAGTTGGAGTCGCAAACTCGGCATCCATTCCCTCTGTGGACTCGCTCCTGAACTGAATTTACAGGGAGGTCCGTTGGGGTCGTAAACTCGACATTCATCTCCTCTGTAGACTCCCTCCTAAACTAAATTTACAGGAAGGTCCATTGGAGTCGTAAACTCGACATCCATCTTTTTTGTAGACTCGCTTCTGAACTAAATTTACAGGCAGATCAGTTGGAGTCGTAAACTCGGCATCTATTCCCTCTGTGGACTCGCTCCTGAACTGAATTTACAGGGAGGTCCGTTGGAGTCGTAAACTCGACATCCATCTCCTCTGTAGACTCGCTCCTGAAATAAATTCACAGTGAGGTCTGTTGGAGTCGTAACTCGACATCCATCTTTTCTGTAGACTCGCTTCTGAACTAAATTTACAGGCAGATCAGTTGGAGTCGTAAAGTTGGCATCCATTCCCTCTGTGGACTCGCTCCTGAACTGAATTTACAGGGAGGTCCGTTGGGGTCGTAAATTCGACATTCATCTCCTCTGTAGACTCGCTCCTGAACTAAATTTACAGGGAGGTCTGTTGGAGTCGTAACTCGACATCCATCTTTTCTGTAGATTCGCTTCTGAACTAAATTTACAGGCAGATCAGTTGGAGTCGTAAACTCGGCATCCATTCCCTCTGTGGATTCGCTCCTGAACTGAATTTACAGGGAGGTCCGTTGGGGTCGTAAACGCGACATTCATCTCCTCTATAGACTCGCTCCTGAACTAAATTTACAGGGAGGTCCGTTGGAGTCATACATTCGACATCCATGTTCTCTGTAGACTCTCTCCTGAACTATATTTCCAGGCAGGTCAGTTGGAGTCGTAAAATCGGCATCAATTCCCTCTGTAGACTCGCTCCTAAACTAAATTTACTGTGAGGTCCGTTGGGGTCGTAAACTCGACATCCATCTCATCTGGACACTAGCTCCTGAACTGAATTCACAGGGAGGTCAGTTGGTGTCAAAAACTCGACATCCATCTCCTCTGTAGATTCGCTCCTGGATTGAATTCACAGGAAGCTCAGTTGCAGTCGTAAACTTGACATTCACCTCCTCTGTAGACTCGCTCCTGAACAGAATTTACAGGGAGGACCATTGAAGTCGTAAACTCGACATCCATCTCCGTTGGAGACTCGCTCCTGAATTAAATTTACAGGGAGGTCAGTTGGAGTCGTAAACTCAACAACCATCTCCTCTGTAGACTCGCTCCTGACCACGTGGAAACAGGCATCCGATGGCCGGTTTGCTCAACCGCCACATCCCAAGCCAATGCACTAGCCGAAAACAACATGCACAGTGGTTTAGGGAGTGAAAGATGAACAAGGACAGCCAACCCGCCATATGAAGTGAGTAGTGCTGATGTATTACATTTGAAAAATGTGTAATACGAAATATGTAATACATTTCAATACAATATAAATATTCTCCATGGTGTTATTATGACGCAGTGGATGTCATAGTCGGAGTGGAGTATAAAAGTGAGATGTTTTTGAAAAAATAAAATCAAGTTCTGATTGAGATTGAAGTGAAAGACATTTTCAAAGGACTGGCGGCCTCCTACGCCAGTAACCAGGCTGGATGTCGAAGAATTCGACGAGGGCGTCAGTGCGATAATAGATGTGTTATTTGTGGAAGTCATCTTGAGAGGACCGACGGCTTCCTAGTGAAAAATGAAGTGTTTCAAAAAAAAGTGAATGAGCGGCAGCATTGCCTCGAGCAAGATAGCTGCGCCCCTGGACGAAGCAACTGTTCACCATGGACAGGAGGAGTCTGGCATAATGCGCTGAACTGAGAATCAATGGCTTTATCTCTTAAAGAAGAAAAAGCTGACTTCAGGGTGTCGGTCTTTCGTGATATTGCGCGCGCGCATAGTAAAAATTCAATCTTATCATTTTTCTCCAACGTATCCAAAGAAGTATAACTTGAAAAAAAGTTCACTGACCTCTGGGATATGTTTTAACTACTATTTTCGCAATGCCGAATATAGACAACCTCCCATAACCTCCTCAAATAATTGCACAAATAATTAAATTTGAAGCTGTGAAAACATCTATCCAATATCTTCAATTCATCATCATTATTACTTTCTTGACCATATGCACAGCAGACTTTCAAATCAACTCACATACAAATCATTCTGCTCGAATAAATCGCCAGAGGGAGGAGGTTCTCCATATCTACAGAAACGGACAAAATATTGTTGCAATTCTGTTCGGAAAAGAGCTGGTAGAGTCCACACTTGCGGCAAAATGATGACCTCAATCCTATAAATAAATAAGGCACCAAGTATCGCACCACCTACGAGCGTTAAGTGCCTGGTTGTTTGATCATCCCCGTGAAATCCAATTTTCGACAGCGACCATGCAATAGTCATATACGCCGTATGTGCTCCGTTCCGACGTGGATGGAATTCAAATGAGAATAAATACGAGTATGCAAATATATTTATATTCGCCAAAAATGTGTTTGTGCCGGCTCAATTTATATTAGTTTGCGTCAAATGGAATGTCTGGCTGTCACCAGAGAATTATTAGTAGTCATTCTTGCGGGCATACCCATTGCACTATTAGTTATTCCCTGTCTGATGATGGAAATTCAGCAGTTCATTTCGTCTGGGTCATGGGCATACAGCTTCATTATTACAGTATAATTATTTTGAATTGAACGAGGCTCTCTAATCATAATGCCGAATTCAATCTAGTTGATTTTTATTTTCAATTCAATATATCTAGTCACACTGAAGACAGAAATAAAAGGGTCAAGATATTACATATTGCAGTACTATCGGAGAACTGTTTAATACATTATTCTTGGATATAAATCAATGTTTACTGAATAACTTAAGTTTTCTCTTTCCACTACCCGAAAAATGATTCTGAATCATGAGAAAAAAACAAATGTTGATATCAGGCATTACAAGCAGATGCATCAAAATGAGAATCAAAGTTTACTTTTCGTTGCGTGAACACGACAGAAAATATTATTACACTCTACAATGAATGTGATTCCAACCGAAATGAGTTGTAGTCTATATATTTTTTGCTTATTGTTCTCAAGATATTGAATATGTCAGTAGTGCGGTGGGAAACCTGCAGAAGAAAGGTCACGCTCTGATGGAAGAGAAGAAAGGAATTGAACCCGAGCCCTCCGTCTATACTAGACGGCTGGTAGACACTGGAAGTCATTCTGGGAATGACCTCTGACATCATGCCTCCAACTGTCGACTACGAACTGCCTTATACCGTACTTTTCCCAAGTAGAGAGGACTTGATTCTCCGGGAGAAGGAAATATTAAGAGCAAATGGTTTTTGATTCAGAGATGGATCAAAAATACCTTCAGGCCCTGGTGTTTCCAGCTGCAGACTCGGGACAGAAATATCCACCTGCCTAGGGACCTACGCGACTGTATTTCAAGCAATTGCTTTCGAATTATGTGCGGAGAGATTGGTAGAATCCAACCTCACAGACAAGTCAATAAACATGTTCTTGGATAGTCAAGCGGCATTGGAAGCACTTGGCTTCTACCAAGCAACGTCTATATTGGTAACAAATTGCCAAAAAGGACTCTCATTAATAGGAACACTCAACAAATTGTCTTTGGGCTGGATTCCTGGCCACTCTGACCTGGTAGGCAATGAGGCCGCTGACTCACTTGCGATGGAGGGTGCTGCAAGTAGCTTCATCGGACCAGAAGATGTCATTGGCATCGCTTTAGTTTCAATCGAACAAATACACCTGGATGTCAAGAAGGTTTATGGACTTCTGGCAGAATCTTCCAGGATTAGCTTACTCCAAGGTGTTTATTCACCCTTCGAAGCTTGAAACCTAACAGTTGTTGGACTACAGAAGAAATGAACTACGATGTCTCAACAGGCCTCTTCACAGGTCACTGTCATCTGAGTTACCCTATGCAGAGACTTGGATTCTAGGAAAATAGTGTGTGTTACACCTCCGTGTGGAAAATAATGAAACTTTACTTTGTGCCTACCCGCTGCAGACGAAATCAGGTTTTCAGAGTTTGGCAGAACCAAAGAACTAAAAGATTACTCTCCATGTATACTAATCGGCTTCGTTAAGGAGCTGGGTTTAGTTGGTCGAGTTTGAATAGGTTTGAGCCACAATAAACTCACGGGTTGTGGTGGAGGGTCGAATAGACTCACACACTCAACCTAACCCAACCTAACCTCCAGCTAAGCCCGGACAGTCCCCAGAAAAACGATTTCTAACGAAGATATGGTAACGACTCTCAACCCTGTTGCAAAATCGTAGACAAGTCTGTTCACATACAACGCTGATGTTTCGCCTGGAACTCTCAACAGTATTCACAAAGTCGCTTCTGACCAGGCAGTCGAAATCGAGTTCAACAAAAATATGCTGTTTTCAAGCCCGCCCAAAGGTCCGACCAGTTTGTGGATCCTGACTATTGGTGAATGGTCGAGTTTCTATCTTCATATAGGATCGACGGTTGGGTAGTGAGTTTGTAGCCAAAGGGCTGCTTGTACACTTCTTCAACTTGGCAAAATATGAAAAAAACCGTTAAAGATGATTTTATTGAATTTCGGAATGGTTCCAATTCAATAAATTAACTGTTATTCATCAAAAAACTTGGTACTTGACCTTTACATCTTATATTAATATATTACCCCACTTAGGCCTCCTTGAAGTAGCTTTGAACAAACAAAATAATAATAATAATAATGAATCGGCTTTATTGATAATACAAAAAAACAATACAAAGATATATTTAAAAATGAAAATAGGTTACGGGAGATTCTGGTACTCCTTGGCAGAAGTCTAGCTCAAAGCTACTCTAACTCAACCAACAAGCACCACTCCATAATGCACGCAAACATACAAAAATAAAAGCAATTAACAGTGATGGTACCACGAAATGAGAACCGTAAATAAAATAATAATTTGTGATTACCTTCTAAGGATAGTTGATAAATAATTCAATTCAACTGATCTGTTGTCTAAAAAGCAAAAGTTGACATTACTCACTATCATAGATTATCATGGATATAATTTTCATATTTGTATTTGAATTTCCTGATATTGAATCTCTTCAATTGCTCAGGCAATGAATTATAGAGTTTTACAGCACAGCAAAATCGGTGAAGTACCTTGGTGCCATGATAGATCGACACTTGAAGTGGAATTAAGAGAAATTTAGATATCTCAAACAATTTATGGACATTAGACAATTGAAAATGATTTATTTCTCCCTAGTACAATCACATCTTGCATACGGAATTTCAGGACAGGGGGTAGGACTAAAGTGAGTGAGTCTATTCGACTCTCCACCGTAACCCGCAAGAGTTTATTGTGGCTCACACCTATTCACACTCGGCCAAATGAATCCAGCTAGTTAACGAAGCCGATTAGTTTGTATGGTGAGTGGTCTTGCAGGTCATATGGTAAGGGAACAGATCTGCGGAACTCAAAGAACCTGATTCGGTCCCCACCGGGGCAGGCACAAAGTATATGCTCTGCTGTTTCATCATTTTCCAGGCAGAGACGACACACACTGTCTTTCGGCAGTCCAAGTCTCTGCATATGATGATTCAAATGACAGTGACCTATAAGAAGACCTGTTAGAAATCGTAGTTCATCCCTATCATAGTCCAACAACTGTTTGGAATCAAGCTTCGAAGGGTGGATAAAGGCCATGGAGTGAGCCAATCCTGGAAGATTCTGTCAGAAGTCCATAAATCTTCTTGCCATCCAAGTGTTCAGTGTTTGTTTGGCAAAGCCCAAAGCGATGCCAATGACAGGTTCTGGTCCAACGAAGCCTCTTGCAGCACCCTCCTTTGAAAGAGAGTCCGCAGCTTCATTGCCTTCCAGGCCAGTATGGCCAGGAATCCAGACCAGAGACAATCTCTCAAGTCTTCCTATCGAGGAGAGTCGTTTTTGGCAGTTTGCTACCAATTAAGACGTTGCTCGGTAGGAGCCAAGAGCTTCCAACGCCGCTTGACTGTTCGATAATATTTTTATTGACTTGTGAGTGAGGTTGGATTCATCCAATCTCTCCGCACACAATTCAATAGAGTAAATTTCCGTTTGAAATACAGTCGCATAAGTTCCTAGGCAGGTAGATAACTCTGTCCTGGGTCTGCGACAGAATACACCTGCACCAAAACCGGAAGGTGTTTTTGATCCATTTGTGAACCAACAACTATCTGCTCCTAATATTTCCTTCTCCCGGAGGATCCGGTCCTTTCTACTCGGGAATAGTACTTTATAAGGCAGTTCGTAGTTGACAGTTGGTGGCATAAAGTCAGAGGTCATTTCCAGAATGCTGTGACTTTCAATGTCAACCAACAGTTTGTTGCACTCTGATTGAATTGATTTGTGCAATTGGCAATGTGCACAAGTCTGTATGCAGTTCATCTAGCCTCTTTTTTCAGAAAAATGTGGAGAGGTGGTAGATCTAGAAGAATCTCCGTGACCGCTGACGGTGTGGTACTGATGGCATCACTGATAGCCAGACAACCCTGTCTCTGTAAGCAAGAGAGCTTTGCTTGGGTCGTTTTCTGTAAAGCCTTTGGCCACCAAGCAATTGCATCATAAGTGATCATTGGTCGGACAATCATCACATAAATCCAATGGATTTGTTTGGGACCTAAACCCCAAGTTTTACCACAAATCCTTCGACATGTCTATAGAAACAGTCTGGCTTTGTGAAAAACTTTTTCCAAGTGAGCGTTCCAGGTGAGTCTTTCATCAAGGACAATGCCAAGATATTCCACCTCCGTTCCAAATGGAATGACCACACCATTGAGGGAAAGTGGCGTGAGATCATCCAATTTTCTTCTCTTGGTGAAGGGATTTGACACAGTTTTGCTGGGGTTGACAGGCATCTGCTTCCTCAGCACCAACTGTGAACAACGTCCAACGCGTTTTGGAGGATATGACAAGCTACCCTTCCCGACTTGGACCTTGCCAGGATGACAAAGTCATCTACAAAAGCTTGCAGATCAACTTTTTTTCTGTCGCATCAAGCAGACTATCTACCAGGAGCGACCACAGAAGGGGAGATAGTACCCCACCTTGAGGGGGGGGTCCCTGTTGACCGTAAACCTGATAGCCTCGCCTTAAAGAGTAGTAGTTGCAGTTCTGATTACCAGCATGGCATAGATCCAGCCCGTTATGGTCGATTCTATACCCTTGCTAGCCAGAGACAATCCTATAGATTTAGGTCGTGCATTGCCAAATGCTTCAATATTGATTGTTTCACAGAAAACTTATATGGGGTTCGAAAATGCATTCTAAAACAAATATTTGCCAAGACATGTGAATATAGTAGTGAACTCTTTCATAAAGAAGCTCAAATCATGGACATCAGATAACTTTTCTGCATGAAAATATTATTACTTATTAAGAATTAAAAAAGTTATATTACTAGTTTATGAACATGCTCATAGTACACAAAAGAATGATTCTATATATTTACCCGAATGTGACAAAATGATTGGACAACGAAATGTCAATTACCTGGCACTAAGAATATATAAGCGAATACCTCATGAGATTCAGAATATTGAGAAATTTAGAAAATTCAAAAATTCTTCAACTGTAATATTTTTGATAGTAGGTATAATGAATTCTAAGTGAGTATTTGAAAAAAAGGTACCTCCTGATTATGTCATTTACCACCTGATAATGACATTCATCTCCTGATTATGTTATTTACCAAAGTGTGTAATTTACTCTCCATGTAATTCATCAAAAAACCTAAATATGACTTTACCTGGATGTGTTATTATATCACGTACAAGCTATTTGAACTGCTTCTGTGATTGTTGTCTTCATTTGTTTTTCACATGTGTTACATTGTTTTGTGAGATTTTATTTCATTATTCAAATGAACATTATTATTATTGAAAGACTCACTGCCACATCAACTCGATTTTGCAAGCTCTGATCGCATATCCACCACTCTACAATCCACCACGATTATCGTTGATATGTGTTGTTTGTTGAGGGAATTTGATTATTTACCAACATCAGGACGAAAGACAGGAGAGTGGATAAAATGCCAAGAATGACCAAGCAGTTATCGTCAACATGGGCACCCCATTCGGTCCGACGTGGATTTATAAAATGTTGGATAGAGGGTAAACGTAAAATAAGGAGAACGAACCCCTACCTGGCTGGGGTGAGATGGATGAAGATATTATTCATCTGTTAACGGAGGACATAGGGGCCTTATTCGACAGAGTGTCGGGGCTTTCTATATCGGGAGAGGTCGTCTACAGCGTAATCTATAGCTTCCCTTACTAACGGATTTTTGTGAGTTTCGGCGTAATCAAAAACTCGCCGGTTTCTCGACTGGATGGACTGCTGAATGGAAGGCAGCTTCAAATCTCTGCGGATGGCTTCATTCCGCACGAACCACGGAGCATTCACAATCATCCGTAGAATTTTATTTTGTAAAGTCTCCAAGATGGAGATGTTAGTCGGAGCCGCTTGTCCCCAAACGCCTGAAGCATACATGATGACAGACTTGAACATCATGTTATAGATTGTGATTTTATTCTTTAGGCTTAACTTAGATTTTCTATTTATCAAAGGGTACAGGCTTGCCACCCGACCCTGGATCTTTGCCTTCACGCTTAACAGGTGCGGGTTCCAGGTGAGCCTACGGTCTATAAGAAGACCTAGGTACTTGACCCGCGTTTGCCAATCAATCTCCCTTCCAGAGATTCTCACTTTCATGGCCGGAGAAGCTATCGTTCTTCCCATGGTTATTGCCTGAGTTTTTTCCGGGTTCACTCGGATCTTCCACTCGAGGTACCAGCGCTCGAGGTCGCCCAATGCACGTTGCATATAGACGATCCCGAGCTCCCGACTCATGGAAGATGAGAGGAGAGCCGTGTCATCGGCGTAGAGAGATACCTTCACATGCTCGGACCTCGGAAGGTCGCTGGTGTAAAGGGAATAGAGCGTGGGAGAGAGCACGGCCCCCTGTGGCACTCCAGTGAGGATCTCTCTGTTGTCAGACAGAGAGCCCTCTACTCTAACCTGAAATGTTCTGTCTTTCAGGAAATACCCAATCCACCGGATCAGGCCCCGAGGCAGGTCGAACGCGATTAATTTGTGAAGAAGGCCTTCATGCCAAACGCGGTCGAAGGCCTTCGAAATGTCTAATAGGACTAGGTGAACTTTTTTGTTCCTATTTAGCTCCGCGATGGTATTTTCGACCAGTCTCAGAGCCTGCAACTCAGTGGAATGTTCTCTCCTGAAGCCGAATTGCTCATCAGGCAAAACATTTCGGTCCTCAACTTCTTCGTTGAGCCTTTGAAGTACGACTCTTTCAGCTAGCTTAGCCGCCGACGAGACCAGACTAATCGGGCGATAATTCTGCGGGAAGAACCGGTTCTGCCCCTGTTTTGGGAGCATGACAACGACCGCATGTTTCCACCTTCTGGGGAAGTATCTTAAAGCCAGAGAGCTGTTGATGATGGTCAGTAGGCTCTCGACGCAGTTTTCCGGGACGAATGACATATCGTCATCCTCCCTGAGGATGCGGTGAACCCGATCTTCGAGCAGAATATCACGGTCGATGTCGTCATTGTCGTCAACGTTAAGTTGAAACTGACGTTCCATCGTGTCAGCAAAAGCCAACGCTTTGTCGGCGGGGGAGTAGCATACTCCGCGCTCTCCGTGAATGGGTGAGGGAGCTGTCTTCTTTCCTTTGAGTCTACGAGTGATTCGCCAAAGCTCGTCACTCCCAGGCTCAATGGTTTCCAACAGCTCCTCCCACCTGTCATTTCGGTGATCAATGATGGCCTGTTTTACTTGATTGGCCATCCTGTTTGCCGCTGTTTTGTCTCCTGGGAAGAGTAGACAAAATCACAAAAAACCAAGAAAGTACTTGATAAAAATAGCTGCGTAAACGCAAGCGAAACATAAGTGGAACCACCAATTGATGTGACACTCAAGTCAACTTGCCAAGTTTTTATGTCAGTGTTGGTGGTTTGACCAATAAACCGACAACTGCGGGAACAGAAATTTGGGAAGCTAACCTGAAATACCATCGGAAAACGAATCCACATGTTTTCAGAAATGATATGAAATCTGGAAAGGTTAATGCAGTCAAGTTGCTGGAAAATCAAATATCAAATATATTGATATTTGTCAGGAAACAACATAACTTTCGACTCATTAGGATCAATGAGATGGTGATGCTCTCAGCAGCTTTTGCAAAAGCATAAATACCACTACATTTGTTTTCGAACTTCCAACTTATTTTCTGTATTATTTCCAGTATCATATTGTACATTTCCATGGAGTTATACGAGTATGCTTATGGTGATGGCAATTTTCAGAATGGTTTGTTTGAGTTGAAAAATATTCTATATTCACACCGAAATGAAAACGCTGTCTAATATATATTTAAATCATATATATTCAACCATATATATATATATATATATATATATATATATATATATATATATATATATATATATATATATATATATATATATATATATATATATATATATATATTTTATTTTTGCCAATGCAGTTATCAATTGATTGGTCAAACCACCAACGCCGACATAAAAACTTGACAAGCTTACTTGGGTGTAACACCAATAGGTGGTTCCACTTATGTCTCGCTTGCTTTTACGCAGTTATTTTAATCAAGTACTGTTCATTTTGTTTTCAATTGAAGACCGCCTATCTGGTACTGACGATGTTCAAAACACACCGAAAGAGCTGTTCACCGGTAGCTCATGAATTGAAATCAAATTGGGAATGATCAGAATAGTAATCATCTTTATGTTATGTTATGAGTTATGTATATAAATTACCGCAATATAAATAGGCACACAGTGATCAACTTCATCATACAAGCACATTTATGGTATATATACCCCATGATAAATTACTTCCATCCAACCATCCAGTAATTATTTATCACTCACCACAAAACTATCTCAATAATGCAATGAGAATCGACCATCATGATCTCTTAGTGCCCGTTCCAATACCGAGATCAAACATCGACGAAGTATTCGTCAGATTGAGGTTTTTCCATTTTCCGGAAAGAGATTCCAGATTATTGGAGTTCGTCTCCTGTATCCCACGCATTCAACCAGCTCGAGGTAATACCGAGATTAACAAAAAACTTTCATTCAAGTTTTATAGAGTTTCTTGTTCCTTCTTTTTATTGCCGGACGGCCTACAGATGTCGACTTCGGCTATCTGGATCATGATATTTCTTGCCTGAGGTCGCACTTTGCTACCTTGACGATATCGTTAAGGGAGGAAAATTGAATAGGGTTATTGTTATGGAGGCGAACGTTGTGTTTGTATAACGGAAAATTATTTTTTTGTGAAACTGAGATTCTGGGATCGACAAAAATCAAGCAGAGAATTGTTGGGATAGAATACAAAAATTAGTTGCTGGTATATTTGTCGACTGCAAAAAAGGACTAGACTATATGATAAACAGTTTCAGAATATATATATTTGTAATGAAGAAATAAAAACTGAATCACCGTTGTCTTTTAATTGAAACAGTATGTAAGCTCTGTGGATTATCGTCAACAATAGGCATTATTTTCTAAGAGAGTAATGCAGAAATACGGAAAGCTTACTATTTTCTGTGAGAAGTTATGAAATTTTCCATATTTGCATACATATATGGCGCTTATCGCTCCAAAACTCTATGCAGCATTGTCACTTCACGCAAACTAAAGTTTGTCATAGAAAAGTTAGACACACTTAAATTTTTTGCAGATATTTTTATGATGATGAAGATTTTCCACGTTCTCCAAAATAACAATAGAATATGAGTAACATGAGTTTTCAGAAAAAAAGTAAATTGGAAAGAAAAGAGAAAAGAAAAAATCGAAAGACGAAAACACAGAAAAATTCAATAATTGGAAAAAGACTAGTGTGAACTTGACTGATGATATCAAAGGCAGAAGATATTTATTCAACAAAATGGGAGATGAACATGACCGAATTGACTAGCCAACAAGCACTCACCCTGTAATAATCGCTTCAGCGAAACGAATGAGTGAATGTGCTTTTTATGTTGACGAATGTATATGTTCCTAATGTATATGACGCTCTCATACACCAAACTCTTTCCTATACAGTTGATACTCTGTTGGAAATGTATTCGCAAATGACGGGAGTTTCAAAGTCAACGATGTATAAATTCAAGAATGAGTGAAAAAATGAAGCTGTGGAGCTAGGAAGAAAAACTGTGACCGTTGATAAAATCTAAAAACTTGTAATTTGAAGGATATTACATTCATTTTACCATAAACAACTTATGGTTCTGTTATTCCCTAACTGAATGGCATCCCAACCAACGATGGCTTAATCCTATGGTGTGTGTATCCGTGTCTAAAGGATGAATGAGCCTATCAGCAGTCTCTACGGAACCTTCGAGATACCGGGCGCCCTCTTGTTGTAGCTGCGCCTTGTCACGGTAATACAGGGCTCTGCCGTGATTGAACTTTTTCCTCAGCTACTCGTGTGACTTTTATGGACAGAGTTTACTTAAAAATTTTCTCAGACGCTGAGTCTACAGAGGAGATGGATATCGAGCTTACAACTCCAGCTGACCTCCCTGTAAGTTTAGAACAGGAGCGAGAGCTTCTCAACCCTCCAACCTCTGATCCAATAACTGAACCTAAAAAAAAAGTTTGGTAGTGCAGACAGGAAAAGACTGAGTCGTCTCCTCAGGAGCGGGGTGGTACGTTATGAAACCGCCTTGCACCAAATTCTTGAGCAGCGTACGCAGAATCTGTCTCGGTGGAGGAACAAACCCCCCATGAGCAGGTTAGCAAACGTTTGCGCTCAAGTGATGATTCACCAAAACCAGTGGCGAAAAAGCCCTGCACGGCTGAATCTGAGGCATCGTTAGGTGTAGCTGACGTGCTTAAACCCTCATATGGGAAGGTTGCCGCCGGTATGAAGGCGGGAATCTTGCACCTTGACTACCCAACTACCTCATTAACGATGAAACAGCAGAGCATATACTTTGTGTCTGCCCCGCTGGGGACTGAATTAGGTTTTTTGAGTCCGGCAAAGCCGTATTCTTACCATCTCACCTGACAAACCACTCACCATACAAACTAGTTGGCCTCGTTGAGAAGCTGGATTTATTTGGTGTGAATATATGTTAGCCATAATAAACCCTTGCGGGTTGCGGTGGAGGGTTTAATAGATCAACTCACTTTGGATTAATCTATTGCTCTAAAGTTAATAAAAGATGAACCGAAATTCAATAGTACATCATACGAGTAGCTTCAATTATTAAAATAACAACATTTTCATCAACTAAACAGTATCTGAAAGTAACTTTGGATTTGAAAATATCCAAATTTCTTAAATATTTGCACAACAAATTATAAATCGTTTTATTATTTCGACTATGCTGATTGACGAGTGAGAATTGAATGGAGTCGTTTAGTTCACAAGTTTTGTAGTTTTATGTTCAGGAGTATCGAGTTAACGAAGAATCAAACATTGGTCTGGTAATGAATTTGAATTTCCAACTTAAGGATGATAAGCATAATATTTATGAACCCGTACATTCCAAATCGCGCATAATTCCAAAAGAGAAGTGGCAATGACGAACATTAAGTAAGAGTTTTACTATGATTGTTTCTTTTGGGAATTCTCATCTTCCATAAACTGAAAAAATGAAAAATGTATTGAAGAATTTTTCACAGTTGTGCAAAGAAAGAACTTCTACTCCACTTTGTTATGTTACTGAGTGAATTCAATGTATTTTCCCGAAGGTATTTGGAAGTTGACAATTTCCAGAGAGATTCACAAAAAAACTATGATTTCCCCACAAGAAGTGGTTTCTGTTTCACAAAGTGAGTTTGTTTTAGAAATAATGGAGACCACTACCAAAAAGTTATAGCAAACAGAATTATCGATCGCTACTTTTGAATTCAATGCTCCTATTCACTTTCTCCTCCATGGTTTTATGTCGCTCACAAAGAACATCGAGAAAGTAGTAGGAATCAAATCATATGAAAATGTTTAAACTTCAGTTATACTTTTGCACCAATCCATATCCTCAAAATTATGACAGCAATAATTCTTGCATTCACTTAACTTGAAGTTTTGGTTATTTGGTGAAATATTTGAGGAAGAGGAGTTGTTATTTGGTGAAAGAGTGGGTAGGTTGTTTGGCGAATGCAATGACAAATAAATTTGCGAGTGTCTGCCGGCATTTGCCGAAGGATACGTTTAACTGTTTGGCGAAGGCACGGTTTTGTATTTGGCGAAGGCGACACTTTCTTTCTGCCGGATGGTATGTTTGGCAGTTTGGTGGAGGCGCGGTTGGGTTGTTTGGTGATATAAGGAGGTATTCAGTTGAAATAGTAAAACGCATATCATACTGGAGCAGACAATTCAGATGAAAAATTTTTGTTCACTTTCCGAGTTTATATACTGGCAAATTCACCTATACTCTATACTCGTCTATACTCCACGTGCAAAAGCACGTGGAGGGAACTAACAAAGGAACTGACATCATTTGTGGAGTTCAAAACACCAGCCAATCCCTCAGTAAATTATTTTCAATTATTGGTGAGGTCCAACTCAACAAAAAGCAGCTCCATATCCGATCCTCATTATGATTTAAATTTCGTTTAGTTTCTTATATTTTCATGTTTATTCCAGATGATAGTTCTCCATTCATTCATTTATTTCATTTTCTTTGACCTCATTGACTACTTTTGACCCTTCGTTAGTATTCAGGAGTATAACATACCCTAGAACTATAAGTCACAGCTCTCAAATCAAAACGAATTGAACTACCGACCTCGAGTGCTTCTTCCAGGTACGACACACTTTCATCTCTCTCCAAAGTCTCAGTTGAGGGCGAGTCAGGGTACGACATACCCGGAATACTTTTAATGTAACTATTTGTGTTATCAAGTTTGGAGGTGAATTTCTCATTTGAAATAATATTCTGCAAAACATTGTTGATTATTTTCATGAATATATAAGGAGTTTCACTAAAATTGTGGAATGTTTACGAAGAAGAAGAAGGAATGCTAGAAGAAGTCGGAGTCGCACAAACAGGCGAAGAACATGATACTGGAGAAGAAACGGAACACGTAGGGGACGAATCGGAAAATACAGCTTCTGAGACGGATTATGAAGAAGCAAGAAGCAAGCAAACAGATGACTCATGAAATGATGCAGATTCAAATCCAAGTGATAACAGGTACTTTTTAGATAAAAACAAGTCAAAATGGGCGAAATTCCCAAACAGGAAAAACGTTAGAACAAGATCTGAAAATATTGTGATCCATTTACCTGGCGTGAAAGGAATTGCACTATAGAAAAATACCGCTATTGACTGTTGGCTCTTATTTTCCACCGAAGATATGCTTGATGACATAGTTCGATATACGAATGTCAAATGAGCAACTGATGCCCCTAAATATAATACACACCATCAGTTTTCAGTGAAAGAGTCCGATAAAAATGAAATTAAGGCCGTTATGGGATTGTTTTATTCGACTGGGTGGTTATATAAAACACACCGACAAAACATGTCAGATCTTTGGAATACTGATGGAAGTGGTATTGAATTGTTTCGTACAACAATGTCACTTCAAAGATATATCCTGTTACAGTCTCTGCGATTTCACAATATACAAAATAGAGTAGCCTCGCAGTTCTGTTTTTGTATTCAAAGAAATTATCACAGCTGTGTCATATGTGCCGAAAAAGTCGAAAAATGTCATCCTTTTCATCATGACGATGCTATAATTGACAATTCTCGTGACAAAAAACTATCTGAAATTATCAGCTTCTATAATTCCACCAAGGGTGGTGTAGACACCTTGAATAAGTTATCTGCTAATTACAGTGTCTCGAAAGACAGCCGCCGTTGGCCTTTCACACTTTTTTTTCTTTCATGAATTCCGCTGGAGTAAATGCTCAAGTTATATTCAAAGCAAATACGCAGAAATACAATTGGAAGGGGCGACATTTTTTTAAAGATTTCGGTCTGAAACTGATATCCGAATTTCGAAATCCACAAAGACAAAACCTCTGTCTACGCCGACGACTGTAGGGAAACCAAGAGGTGGAACATCATGAACCTGTACCGAAGCGACGTCGCACAAGCAATAGATGTTCTGTTTGTCCAAGAATCAAAGACAGGAAGACGTTTTTTGTATGTATGCAATATTACAATTCAATTTGATGACATGCGCAATGATGACATGCGAAAATTGTGCCAATTTCGTGAGCCCGTAACTCTTTTATTTGGGAAGTTATCACTTCTAGTTTCATAACGTTTTGTTGTGGAACAGTTTGTTAGAATATTTCTTTTAGTTGTATGTGCCATGTCATGATCTCCATATTTCATGGTGAATATAGTTGAACTGTGTTTTTAGAGGATATAATAAACATATATTTTTCCATTGGAGATTTTTAAATTTCAAAGAGAAATATTCAACTGCTGTTTTTGCTTTATTTCACCGATAAATATGTAAAAACAGATATCTAGTTATCAAAATGACCAAATTTCGTTATCTTAGTAGTTCTGAAATGACTTTTGTTTGGGGTATGCCATACCCCAGTACACTAACCGAGATAATTTATTTGGGCACTCTAATGGATGGTTAAAAAAATTGTAATATTTCAGAAGGAAATGTTTCTGAAAAAAAATACTGCACTGATTGTTAATTCATTTCTTGACTCGTTGGATAGGTGAACAATATTGTATGAAAGAAAATAGTCCGAATAAATCACGATCCCTACAGTTGTCAAACACTTCATCTAGCATAGAATCGTGATGAAACTATAACAATCTGAAATTTGAAAATGAAACTAAACAAGATGCATGAGCTTGTGGAAATATATCCTATGAATGAATTTCCTCGTATCCATGGCTCCTCCTACATCTCATTCCAACAAATTAGTAGATGGAAATCATCCATGCTAGTGGGAGAAATCAGTTTTCTTCGTTTGTCATCAAATTCATTCGAAAATACGATATTTTGAAACCACCGCTCATTTTTGTCACTTTCTCTTGACATTGTATGTTTCTGTATATTCAGGAATGTCCAACTAGAGATTCGAAAAGAAAAAAAAAGTCTTCAGCATACCACGTGTACTAGTGGAAAGGTTATATTTGTTGAAATGAAAGAACTGAACATCAATGGGCAGATAAAACACGTCAGACGAACAAAAATGTCATCGGAAAACGTCTCGTTAGAGAGGTCGCTTAGACGATGCCTCACTTCGAACTCCGAAACTGGCCTAAGTACGGTCTAACTGGCGGTTAACCGATATCTGCGGCAGTCCTCAATTAAAGACTATGTTTCCGGCACGGCGGGTTGTGAATCATGACTGCAGGGGGCAGCAGAGTATCATGTTGCGGTTGTGTTAACGTTGCGAGAGTTTGTGTTTTCTGAATTCGATATGCCGAAATAAACGGCGAGCCGAAGGGCATATGAAAAGTTCGGTTAGAGCCGGCCTGGGGAAGTTTCCGGTTAGGATTCCGTGAAACGGAAATATCAGTTTCGATATTTACCTTGATGGTTGCGGTTTTGTTGTGCTCGGTCTGAGGTAATAATTATATTCAATGATTTTAATCAATAAGATAAGATATATATTTCATCTTTTTAGGTACAACATAAAAGCTGAAAATCGAAAATAATTGTAGAAAAATATACAAATGAAGTTACATTAATATTAAAAGTAATATAAAAATAAAAACATAACTCACTTTTTTATGATTTAGAAATTCACTAAGTGAATAAATTTGTTTTCCAATAGAAATCTCTTCAAGTGTTCCTTAAAGTTTTTGTGATCAAGTATATCTCTTATTTTTTCTGGAAGGTGCTTGAAAGCCATTGCCCCGGCATATCTTGGCGATTTTTTCCATTAGATTACATTTTCTAACATGAATTTTATGGTTTTGTCTAGTGGGGTAATCGGGTATTTCGTGAGATGTAGTGAATGATGACAAATTTGAGTGGAGTGAGTATAAAGATAGATACCAAACATCGTCAGAATTTTATTAAAAAAAAAACTTCTCCTAATGATTTGTTGTATTTTAGATCGAATATTAACCTTACAAATCTTTTTTTGATAACAAAAACTCTTACTATTTCCACTGATTGTCCCCAAACCGTTATGTTCCTACACAGAGTTGAATATACGAGGGAGTAATACAAATCTAGCAAATGCCCTTTATTGAAGTTATTTTTCAGAGTCGCAAATGCAAAAAACTTTTAACTGAGTTTTTTTAAAGGAATTTGATGTGGTTTTTTGAAGTTTAGTTGTCTAGTTGTTTAGTTGTGTTCCTGAAAATTTTGTAAGAGGTGAGGTTGTCAAGGAAATCGAATCTATATTTAGATTCAAGTCATTAGAGTTACCCAGCTTGCTGATAAATTCAACGCAAACTGCTGTGGACATATTGTTGATGAGATGTTTTTTTGGCACCATACTGTAAATCTGCCAATTACATGGGTTGATTTTTCTTTGAAGGGGGATATGTCCTCCGCTATTACTATAATACCTTGCATCGCCGGCATACATGAATGGCTTACCATGACAATGAAACGGAGCAAGTCTTTAAAATAAAGAAGAAAAAGACGAGGTTCCAGTATTCCTCCCTCTATGAATGAGTTTATTCATTGCATTCCGCTTTACTAATGTATCTCGTTTGTTGTGCAGGTGAGTGCCCTGCTGGAATATTTTATGATCGCAGCAGAACATTCCACTGCATTAACCATGGTGTATTGTTAAGGGAGTAGAGGCATATGTTGTCAGGGGAACATCACTGGATCGGCTTTCAAAATTGTTGAGAGATCGAAAGCAGTTCGTCTGTCTGAATTTCTGTGGAAATGAAAGAATGACAACAGTAAAATCAAAACAAATTTCATTTGATACTGGTGTTTCCTAGGGCACTGTTTTGGGTCCTTTGTTAATCTCTCTGTATGTGGATAAAATTGATTCTCTCATATTATACGATATGCTGATGACATATCTGCAATTATATCAGGCACACTGAAAATCTTCTTGGAAAACAAATGTAGTAGGGTTTTTTTCTATGACGATAAACTGGTTTTCTCAAAATTGACTCCTCCTTTACCCAACAAAAACCAATATTGTATGTTTTCATATCAGACAGAAAACAAAAAAAGTAATCAACATTTATCTTGAGAATACTCGAATAAAACAAAAAAAATGGAGTAGATAGTAGATAAGCATCTTGATTGGAAACTCCATTGCTCTGAAATTATCTCTAAGTTGAATTCCGTGAAGGATTTGTTTTAGAATCTGAAATAGATATTGAATGTCGATCAAAAACGAAATTCATACTTCGCTCAGGTTGACTCTAGACTGCGATATGATATTTGTGATTGGGCAAATTCTATTTCTTCTCCAGAAACATCAAAAGCGCGAAAAAGAGTAATGAGATATATTATAGGTCTCCCATTGTCGCCATTATTTCAAGAAACATAAAATTACAACTGGTGTGTCTCTGTATGTCTGAGAAATGTGCTTGTACCTTTTTGAAATAGGAACCAATCCATCCGAGTCGGTGAATAACACTCTTTCAACACAAGATAAACGAATTTTTTTCTCAAATCGATGGCTAGAATTAAATTAACGTCTTGTGCGCTACGTTGTTCAAGTCTGAGGCCTTGAAACGCATTGGCAATTCACGTTGAAGACTGTGAAAAAATATTGAACAAAAAATTAAAAATTCCCTGATTGACAAGAGAAATGCTCATGAAAAACACTTCGCCTCTTGCCTCTCATGCGTACCTATGACTTTGTAGGTACGTGTGGCTTGATATCCGACGGAAAAACAACAAGACCACGACTCTTTCTGCAGTTGATTGAGTGGGATGTCCACTGTGTTACCTGCAGACAAAGCCAGGAAACAACAACAACATTATTCCCACCCCTGTGTGGGGTGGGAATAATGATAAATATTCCAAAGAGGTGCATATGACATGCTCCAGGTTCAGGTGAAAACACCTTAACCCTTGCGTCACATGGATACCTATGCCTTTGTGAGTGAGTGTGGCAGATACTCGACGGAAAAACAACAACTCACCCATCTAATGCCGCGCAGAGAGTAGAAGTGAAACCATCAGGCACCTATGCAACATCTTCGATTTGTAAGTTAATCGCAAGTTATTTTCCAGTGTGAAAAGCAGAAATTAATTTCATTTGGTCGATCCGACCAACCGATAGACCGGTTTTGAGGTACTTGCCCCATTGTCAGTATCGGGCATGGTCTTTACAGAACGGAGTGAACCGTCTGAGTATCACGACCAAACAAATATAATTCCAGCTTTAAAAATATAGTAAAATCTGTTTTTTCGTTAACCAGCTCTCGCACCCCTACGAACGACAACCCTCAGAAGTCAAAACTTGTGCGAACGGAGGATTAACGAGGTCTTACCTCGATTTGAACCACCGACCAACACGGCAGAAAATTCGAGTGAGTGAATAACAAACCCACTCGAACCGCCTGGCTACCAACCTGACATGAACTGTTTCTGCATGATGGGCATCGTCAGTACCGGGCAGGTGGTCCGCGATTGAAGACAAAATACGAAAAACCAAGAAGAGTACTTGTTGAAAATAACTGCGAAAACGCAAATGAAAGTAGAACTACCTGTTGGTGTAATTCTCAAGTTAGCTTGCCCAAAATGCTGAAACAGCTGTCTATAGTTAGCTTTCGAATTGAAATCAAATTGGGAGTGATCAGAATAGAACTCATCTATTTATAATTTGATTTTCATGGAATTATTTTCCAGTAGCTTGACTCCATCGACCTTTTCTGATTTTATATCAATTACAGAAACATGTGGATTCGATTTTTAATGGTTGTCGGTTTCAAAGATTAGTCAAACCACCAGCCGACATAAAAATTTGGCAAGCTTGCTTGGGGGTAATAGCAATAGGTGTATAGATACTTTGCAAAATTGGAGCAATGGCAATGAGTGGTTCTGGTTTGACGAAAACGCTTACAGCGCCCTCCTTGTGGTGAAATCAGCAGTTCCATTAGCTTCCTGGCAGTCTCACCAGCAATAAAAACCAGAGACAAACTATTCAGTCTTTCAATGACAAGTCGAGTGCATTCATAGCTGCTAGGCTACGCAACTTCATCAATGAGTATTGTGTCCTGTAAAGTTTACAAGTGGATTTATGTATCACCATTATCAAATCATTTATTATTTCTCACACGAATCGCATTGTATCATCTCCATACGTTCTTTCAAACATTTTGTGTTTATTCCAGGCTGAAAATGGTTCTTTAGTGAGTTTCATTCATAGAAATGATATACCACAAGTTACCAACTCAACCAGAGTTTGTAATATACGTACTGACTACTCTTCAACTAGTTTCCGGGACCGAAAATGTATGTGTTCAGTCAGAATTCAAATTGCTCTTTGATTGGTGTCATTGCGGAGAAGTTGATGAAGTTGTTTCCTTTATGTTACTGTTCCTAGTTGTTTTCAGTGATTCACATTCTCCTTCGATGATAGTTATGAACTATAATTGAAAAATGTAGAATGCAAACATTTTGAATTCTGAATATTTATATTTTTCCATTTTGAAATTCTAGTGAAATTCATGTTGAGCTCTTTTATTTCTTTCAAAATATTAGCAGCGCCAATTTTTGATCCCACCATATTAACGGCATATTACCATATTCACAAAGTTAGGTTATACAAAACCAGCTTTCAATGTAATCAGGCAACTAGATGATATAGTTCAACTTCATGTCGAAATAGAGGCCTGTAGACCACAAAAATGAAGTAAGGGGGATCGACTTGATTGCTGTTAAGGTTTGTTGTGTTTGATAGAGAATGATTTCCACATACCTGATTATCAAGAATTACCACATTAGTAGATTGCTTCTGGATTTCAGTATAATTAAGTATTAAGAATTTTCAGTACCTTTGATATTTGTGGTTCCTGTAATTCGTCCATCTTATTCCTTCTTACTTGGAGTTTTCCTTACTGCGGAAATATACAATTTGGAATATGACACTGGTATATGACAACATTCAAACGATGGTTCTGGGGTGGGTGGGTTTTCGAACTTATTTTTATTTATGTGGTTTATGCATCTGATGAAACCTCAGTTTTTGGAATAAAAACGCTCACAATCAAACCTGGAATGGATTGAAATGGCGAATGAGAAGTAGGGATATGAATAGATGAAATTGATAATATTATACTATGCACTAGCTGAAAGTCACAGACATTTGAACTCACAAAAGAATGTGCTACTCACTACCATTGGACTTTTCTACAGATGGTTCCTTCTGAATTTGAGATTCCTGCCTAAAATTGAGTTTTTAATGATGTTTTGTATTATAAATTGCAAAATATATATTTACATACTACTAGCAACATCTCGTATCGTATATATTTTCTATGATAAAAGTTCAGTTGTTTTCTTGTTCTTGCACAGAAACGTTGTTTTATTATAGGTTATGTGCCCAGACCGTTCCAGGCTCATAAAATTACTTAGTTCTCGTGACAGTTCAAATTATTAATTATCACAACACAACAAAGTTTTTGTTTCGGGGTTGAAATTAGATGATTTTAATGTATTTCCACGTGTTAAAACCGAAAGTGACCATAAAAATTATATATTAGCTCTTGTTTTCAAGATATAGTATCATTATATTATATATATGTATATTGAGTTTTCAACAAATGAAATATTTCATCACCAACAGTTGGTACACATGTTTGTTTACATAACACCCCTCTCATCAGCTGTTCTTAAGTAGTAAACATAACCTATGTGAGTTTGTCAATTGTACGCACGTGGTTGTTATTGAAATTATCGTCTGAAGTTGATTTTTAAATTAATTTAAGTGCTGATCTGAAATGCCTCGAAAGTGTGTGAATTCTGTCGATAGCTTTTACTATATATGTGGTGAAATAACATTTAAGGCTCATAAACGTAAAATGACACCTATCGTTAAGACAGCCTATGAACATTATTTTGGTGTGAAAGTTGGGGACCAAGATAAATCATGGGCTCCTCATATATGTTGTAATTCTTGTTCCGTCATATTGCGAGAGTGGCTGAAAAATAAAAACCGGGCAATGGCTTTTGCAGTACCTATGGTTTGGCGTGAGCCTACCAATCATTCCACTAAATCTTGGAGGCACTCTAGTACTAGCATTGAGGTAATACGTTGTCTGTTCAACCCATTCTTCACTTAATCCTCAAGCTCAGTGATCTGGAGTAAACTTCACATCCTGAGCCTTCTCTGGTTTTTGAACATCTATATATATATATATATATATATATATATATATATATATATATATATATATATGTATATATATATATATATGCATATTGCATTTGTAGCATCTGACTCTGTGTTCTGTTTTATTTATATTTTGTAGGGTTCATTGAATACGAATCTGGGTTCAATTGCATCACTGGCTTTCTGCAGCAGAGGTTGCGCCAAGAGGCTGCAACTTCGAGGTTCATACCAACCGTGCGTAATCGTAACATGACCATTGACGCAACCTCCTTAACGTACAGGACCAGAAGGGTCAGACAAGTAATTAATTCCGTTGCCGCGGTTGGTATCGCTTTCATGGCTCCTGTGATGTTTAAACAAGCCAATCGCTGTATTTGATATAATTTTTGGATGGCCGTTGCTTGTAGAACTTTCGGTCCCCATGCAATGTTTCCGTACGTTAACATAGGACTTATTATTGCAGTGTAGGCGCAGGTGACCACACGGGGTGAAAGATCCCATGTGCGTCCCACTGTCCTCCGATATTGCTCTTAAGCCATATATGCTCTTTTTGCTCTACTCTGTAGGTGATAGTTCCATGTTAGCTTCCTGTCGAGGGTAGTACCAAGGTATTTCACCTCTTCAGAGAAGTTGAGATTGCTTTTGAAGATTTCGGGAGGTTTTAAGCCCGATAAACTTCTTTTATTAGTGAGAATGACCATCTCAGTCTTCTTCGGATTGATCATTAGTGAGTGTTCCTCACACCACGTTTCTATCAATTTTCACCCATCCTGAGCTCTATCGCACAGTATGTTCAAAAATTTGCCGGTCTGCAAGATGACTATGTCATTTGCATATATAATTAAGTAGAAACCATAATTGTTGAGGTGATTAATTAGGGTATTCCAATGCATATTCAATCGAAAAGGTCTCTGAAAAACTTATGGAAATAAACAATACTAACCAGTGTCATGAAACAATTGTGAAAATGTAACAAACATTGTGAGTTCACACACCACATGAAATATCATATATTTTTGCCGTTTATTCATACGTTCGTCACCTATGTTGAACGGGCATTGTTTTCATGAATGAACCAAAAAAATGGAAAACGAAATGAAAGCAGATTCTACCAACAATACATGCAGTCGAGAAGAATATGCAAAGTATTTTATATATTTCCATAAAATCTGAAATTTCAGAGACAGACAGCTGGTTTTATTCGAAACAAGTTTTCCTGGAAATGAAACAAAAACGGAACTAACTTGGAGTATATTCTGAGATACGAAATGAATTAGGTCAAGAATAAAATTGTCTTAAAGACATAGGATTATATTTGAATTTTATTCAAATGTGACTTTCATTGTGAGTTGGCACGCGATTCAGATTTTATGTTCACTGTACTACACTTTGTTCAAGTATGACATGAGAAGAAAGTTTAATCGTAACTCTTCTTGAATGGGCATGAAATACATTTCACACTTGTCCAGTTTCATTTTCAGCTATGAAATGGACGAAGTGGCCAACTCTTGATGAATATAAAACATTAGTTCTGCTTCAAGCATATAATGACTGATTCTTTGCTGGTATCTTTTTAGCAACATTGTTTTTGACAGATCACGCGTGAATCGTGTCTTATGTCACTGACTTGTTAAGTTTGATCTATAATCCAACCATGAATCGACTTACAAATGGATTATCAAAATTCATGTTACGTAGAGTGAGGACCGAAGAAAATATTGCGGCTGTATTCGCCAGTGTTCGTGATAACCGTGAAATGGCGATTTGCCGCCGTTCGCAGCAATTGGGCCTCTGTTACTCCACTACGTGGAAAATTTTGCGAAAGGATTCAGGTGTGAAACCTCATAAGATACAGCTGGTGCAAGAATTGAAGCCACACGACCTCCCACAACGTCTAACATTTGGTGAATGAGCGCTGGCAAAGTTGGAGGAAGATCCATATTTTTATCGAGAAATTGTGTTCAGCGACGAGGGTCATTTCTGGTTGAATGGATACGTTAACAAGCAAAATCGCCGCATCTGTAGTGAAGTCACTTTTTGGTGTGGATTATGGGTCGGTGACATCATCGGGCCGTACTTCTTCAAAAGCGACAATGGCCGGAAAGTTGCTGTGAATGGCGAGCGTTACCGTGTTAAGATTGACGACTTTTTGTTGCCCAAAATGGAAAAATTGGACATGCCTGACATGTGGTTTCAACAAGACGGTGCTACATGTCACACTGCACGCGACACAATGGCCCAATTAAGAGTCGCCTTCGGTGAACAGTTTATCTCACGTTTGGGATCCGTCAATTGGCCGCCGAGATCGTGTGATTTAACGGCTTTGGATTATTTCTTGTGGGGTAATGTTAAGGCTCATGTCTACAGGGATAAACCAGCAACGACTGACGCTCTGGAAGCCAGTATTGAAGCATTTATACGTGAAATACCGATCGATATGTTGGAGAGAGTGTGCCAAAATTGGACCTTGCGCATGGGCCATCTGAAGCGGAGCCACGGACAACATTTGCATGAAATCATTTCCAAACATTAAGTTATATTGATCGTTCTATTGATTCCAATAAAGAATTCATAAATTTTTTAAATTTTTTTGTGTTGTTTTGAAAATCAAATTCTATACCTCTTAAAAAAATCACCCGTTACTTGGTAAATTTTCCACTTCCACAGCAGTACTGCTGATGTACAAGGTATGACTTCGTCAATCCTTTTTTGACTTTGGGACAATTGTTATACAGGAAGAAGGGTACTTGTTTATAAATTGGCGAATGATGCGCATCAATACAAAATTACCTATACCTACAGTATTTCCCATATTTGGTGAACTTGCCGGAGCCACTGAAAAATTTTAGTTCAACTAATTCCAAACAAATTGATTGTTTAATTCAATTGTTTTCAAATTTTCTGGGGCTAGCAGGAAGTACTGGAATAAGGTAAGGTGAAAGAAACTGATGGAAAGGTGATTACTGATAGCATCATATAGAGGGTGTTTCAAATTAAGTCGGCACCATAGCATTTTTAATGGCCTTCTCGATGCCAAAAACAAGAAAAATGAAAGTGGCGTTTCCAGAATACTTCATAGAATGATTTTTTAACAACATTATTAACAACAAAGCTCATATATTTGTTTTGGCGAATAAAGAGCTATAAAATATCAAGTGAATATTCGAAAACATAGACTTATTGCTGTTGAACACATATTTGGCACTTATTTAGACACTACGTGTTGCTTTCAATACAGTGAGGAACATTCTGAGGTAAGGTGACTTGTTTCTGGCGTACCTATTCAAATTCGCATGATTTTATAAATACAGTCCACAAGAATACTCTTTTCTCAACATGACCATCAATTCTATTAATTACAGCTTCAATATATTTTTTCAGTTCATATAAATTATTTTGTTTCATTTTGTACACCTCATTTTTCAGAATTTCCCAAAAATGAAAATCTAGACGTGTCATGTCTGGTGAACGAGGAGACCACTTGACAGGACCATTTGTAGCAATATGTTTCCATATGTTTCCAAAACAGTATCGCAACATCCTTTCAATGCCACTGAATTTATGTGCTGGTGTTTCATCCTGCTGAAAATAGATCATCTGATGAGCCTTCAGATCAAGATCATCGAAAAACTCTTCCAACACTCTTGTCAATAAATTAATGCAACGAGATCCGTTCAAAGAACCATGGTAGAAAAATAGATCAATAATACTGCCTCTAAATAGACCATACCAAACATTAATAGTGAATCGTCTTTGCGGATTGTGAGAATGAACTAGAAATGGATTGAGTCTACTCCAATAATGGAAGTTCTTTCTATCATACATCACACAATTTGAATAAATAGCTTCATCGCTCCACATAATATTTCTATGGAAGTTTGGATCTTGTCTGTGTCAACCCCAACACTCCAATCGTCTCCCAGGGTTACCAGGTTCCAGTGTTTGTACTGGTCTCAACTTATAAAGAGAAATCTTATGTTTTTTCAGAATTCATTGAATACAGCTATTTCTCTAGATGAATCTCTGATGGAATCATTTGGATTTACCTCAAAGTAGGCTAAAATGTCCATTATTGTATCTTCAAATATTACAAAAAGTTTTTTATTCCTCCTCTTTTCAAAAACGTTTCCATTGTTCTTGAATCACGCAAAAAAAACGATGATTGGGTAATTCACCATCTGGGAAGGAGTTGCTGTAGTGTTGGAGTGCTCTTACGCAATGCCGTGGAATCACGGCATTTCTAAATATATTCCAACAGTAGTTGACAGTTACAATAATTTATAACATTGTCATATCATACAAAGGACATTTTGTTCTAGTGAAATAAATAAATATCTCTAAATAAATAAATATTTCTACATAAGTCGCTCATTCTCAAATTTAGGAAGAAAGGTGAAATGAGCTTTGTTGTTGGGAATGTTTTAACGAATCGAAATTCATGATGAACTATAGGGTATTATATTTAGAAAAATTTCATTTTGTGAAATATTTTGAAAACGCGACGGTCAATTTATTTTGTTTAAGGCATCGAGAAGGCCATTGAAAATACTACTAGTTCGTAGCATCAATAATAACGGAGTTAGCAATAGTGCCGACTCAATTTGGAACACCCTATATATTCAGAATAGTATAATTTGTTGTTGATTTATCATTGATGAGAAGGCATTTTCCTTTCAACAAAATGATTGCATAATCATATCACAGTAATCATGACAGAACAGTTCTTCTCATTGTGATTTTCAGATTTGAATAAAGTTTCCCCACAATTGAGAATTCTACTTCGCGAAAGTGAACTGGCATCATTGTCAACGGCAACGGTGGAGGCAAATGATGGCTGTGAATACGAATTCTTTAAGACATTTCGATGACATATTATTTCTTTTGATAGTTTGAGTATATATGAGTTATGTAGGTATTAGTGGTAGCGACAGAAAAATAGAAATAATTATTCATTCATTTATGTTTGTTCCTCGATTGAGTACGGTTCGTTAAATGTGGAGCATTCGTCAGTTTCTGCTTGAAATATCACTGAAATATAAGGGTGTTGAAATGAAAGTTCAGTGTATTATTTCTGACTGAAGTTTACACAAATGAAATACATACAAAATCTACTTGTCAAATCAAAGTGAGTGTATTCTCATGAGTAAGGATTCTGTACGGTGTATATTTCAAAACTGAACTGGATATGAAAAATAGAAATGAATGGAATAGAGCACATTGCATACCAGACAAAATTCATACTGACAATAACAAATTCATTCATGATTTCACCCTTTATCGAGTGAAATTATTATATTCAGATATGAGTAGTATTATTATAGAGTCATATGTCAATATGGTACATAATATATGCTCTATTGAATATTTCATCTCTTTGAGTTATTCGCTTGCTATATGTGATACTGATTCATGTCGTTTCATTAACTGGATGAAAAACAAGTTTCATGGAAAATATTGTATTCGATACATTCGAGACATTCACATTGAAATTCCAGAATTTATTTTCAGTTATAGATGATATTGCACTAGAAGTTTGGCATCTCATTTTGGATTATTTCCATACAGTATATGTTCCCAGGATGAAAATACAATTTCGAAAGTTTATGGAATCACAATTATGTCACAATATAATTGTAGTTTGAATTCATTACTACCACTCATATTGAATAAGTTATGAATGAAGAATAAGTTATCAACATTTTTGAACAGTTATATTCGATGCGAAATACACGAGGATTCTATTTCTCATATATTAGTCGAAGTAGCCTAGTCGATGAGAACTTGGTCGTTTTTAGTGACGGAAAAGAAAAGAGTTGTGGGCACAGCATTCACTCATTGATTTGTTTTTGTTTTTGCAGCTTGAAATCTCCTAACTATTGAATACTTCAGGAGTATACCGAATACCGTGTAGTTGTAGTTCGTTCTATATCGGAACCACGAAGAAACGTTAAACGCGCTTGACTGAGCATGAAGAAGTTGTCGCTATGGCAAAACAAGTGAATTGGCCGTTGCAGAATTAGCCCTCTCAGAGAATAACCATTGCCTTAGAACGCACGCAAGTTCTTGATACAATCAGAGGTTACTGTCCGAGGCTATTCAGAGAGGTCATAGAAATAGATTAACATCAGAATAATGTCAAGTGGGTTGTCTCTCCTTGTTCATCTTCCACTGCCTGAACTACTTTGCATGCTGTTTTTTGCGAGTGCATTGGCTTGGGATGTGGGGGTTGAGCAAACTGGACATCAGTGCCTGCTTCCACGTAACCCCGCTGGATACGGGAATGACAGAATCACTTGTGGATCCGTTATTCTCTACAGAGGAGATGGATGTCGAGGTTACGACTTCAACTGACCTTCCTGTGAATTTAGATCAGGAGTGAGAGCTTCTCAACTCTCCAAGTCCTGATCCAATAACTGAATCTAAAAGAGCTGTTTTCTTATGGAACCGCGTTGCACCAAATTCTTGAGCGGCGTACGTACGCAGAATCTGTACCAGGTGGAGGAACAAACTCCCCATGAGCAGGTTAGCAGACGTTTGCGCTCAAGTGATTATTTACCAAAACCAGAGGCGGAAAATCCGTGCACGGTTAAATCTAATAAGGCATCGTCAGGTGTAGCTGACGTGCAAAAACCCTCATATGTGAAGGTTGTCGCGGTTATCAAGGTGAGAATCTTGCACCTCGACTATCCGACTACCTCATTAACGATGAAACAGCGGAGCATATACTTTGTGCCTGCTCCGCTGGGGGCCGAATCAGGTTTTTAGAGTTCGGCAGAGCCGTACTCTTACCATCTGACCTCAAAGACCACTCAACATACAAACAAATCGGCTTCGTTCAGAAGCTGGGTTTACTTGGGAGAGTGTGAACCACAATAAACCCTTGCGGGTTGCGGTAGAGGGTCGAATAGACCCACTCACTTTGGACCTAACATAGGAATAATGTCAACATCAAGGAAGAGAGCTTGAACATCAACAAGATATGGATACCGGTACTTCATAACATGAAGATTCTTCCAATAATTGAAAAAAAGTTGGTAGGTTATTTGAATAACTGGCATGTGAGCTACGTTGGAATTTTCTATGAATAAACATCATGAGTAAACGAATTTCATACTCCAATGAAGATGCACATGCCACTGCAGGGTCTGAAATCTTGGTTATTCATCAACGCGTTTCACAAGTTCAGAATTTTCAAACTATTTACAAAGTTGCTACCCATTTTCTGTTTAGGTATCAAAGCTTCGTTTTGAAGTTAGTGGGATGGGGTGGAATTTAGCGTGGGAGCTGTATAAATACTGATCCGATCGAAACAGAATGTTGGCGAAATTTATTGTAGCGGTAATTATTATGTGGGTTGAGTTCGACTTGAGATGATACATAAAAAAAATTAACTAATTGAACGAGCATTTCTCAAATGCACCCATTATGAATAAAACAGACCATTGGATTGATCTTTATGTAAAATATGCATCACTGATTTCTGAAAATGGTTTCTCATTCAAAACTATTGGTAGTGAAACAGTCATGAGATATAAAAATAAAATCAAAAGTTATGCTGTAGGTTGTGACAACATTTCTATCCGCATGTTACACCTGATGAAACCCCAGTTGCTGCCGCATATTACATCTATTTTCAATTCCATCATCACAACCAGTCCATTTCCATTTATATGGAATCATGATAGCGTTAGGGAAGCATGGGGGCACGTTGTTACAGGGTTAAGAAGTTACATGCCTTTTTTACCGGGATTTTTAGAGTCTTTGGTGGACATGATTGGACTCATTTGTTTTCTTATTACACCGTGCATCACATAAAAACGCCAAGCGCCAAGTTGCTATATTGTGTGCATGTGTTTCAATTTCAATCAAGTGAGTAAACAAATCCTTTGATGAGTTTTTGATTCCTGATGTCTATACTTTTTATTTCCTCAAGGTTCATGATATATTTACCTTCACTTTGCAATAATTTTTTTCAACTATCGATATCCATCATCAGTGACTTCAATTTATATTAAAAAACGTGCCAGGGGGAAGGTAGTTATAATTTTTTGGGGTTACTTGTTACATGTTAAAACTCACTGCAAAAAATTACCATAACTTGTATTATACCCACCGTTCGTTTTCGTATTTTAAAATGAAATAGTAATATCGATACCAGGTTCATCTGGTAAGCAAAGTGAATTTGAAAAATTTTCACTTTGAAAAATAAGACCCTTTACCAAGGAAGAAGCTCGAAAACAATCCATTCATAGTCGTCGTAAACGCAAGTCCGCTGTGCTAACAAACACACCTGAAAAAGACTCATTAAAGAAGAGTATGAAGAAAAACTGGCCAAGCCCAAAAAACGTGTGACAAAAATGAAGGAAAAGGCAAAGGTGGAGGAAAAGGGAAAGGTAAAGGAAAGTTCTCGAAAATGAGCGAAGAAGGGAAAGATAAGGTGAAAATAAATTTGGTTTACGATTCAGATTTTGATAATGATGAATGATTTTGTTTAGTGTGTAATGAAGGTTACAGCACCTCTGAAAAAGAAGATCGGGTAGAATTTTTGGAATGCAAAATCTGGGCCCATATTAAATGTGTAACGGGAAACGTTCACCCATTTATTCAATCTATTATTACTATGTGATAGTGTTACCCACCTCTATATGAATAACTATATATTTTCCTATAATATAAGTGCCTTAAAAATGTTAGAATCTAAAGTACCTATTTCAGTTTGCTAAAAGTTTATGAAAATAACTGATAAGTGTAAATAATTCACTACAAGATGTCATATGCAGACAAAGTTTCTGTGTTTTTGAATAAGATTTGGAAAAACTCCTGCCAAAGTTATGTTATTTTTCTACAAAAAAAAAATTCGAAACTTACGCTATAGATATTATAATCACTCATAAATGTCATCATACTATTCAAAGTGATCTCCTTTGTTTATAACGTTTTGAAATAATGATGAAAATGAATTATCATTGATGATTTTGTTTTATTTCTCTACCGTAACATCGTGCCCCAAAGATGTAACAACTAGCCCTCAATTGGGAGTAAGCTGTTTCAATTGACTTTTTTGTTATATTGTTCATTGCGAAAAAACTACATATATTTTAATAACTTTTCAATCATATTTTGATAGTTGACTATACATACTAACGATAAAAGCAATCAAACGTATAAAAGTTTTAATCTTCCTCTTTGAAGATGATCACTTGGTGATCGAAACACGTGTCTCGGTGTTAAAAATAACGATTTGGCGTTGGGAAATATTCCCAATATTCAAACGTATAAATTATTTGATAGCTTTTGTCATATTGACAATTATCGAAAAATCCACGTTGATGATAGACTACTGACGAGTGGCCAAACAGCTCGAAATGGGCTGCAAGTGTGTTCCAATAATTGACAATCGATTCCGGCAATTGTATCGCCAAAAGCATATGTAGGAATAACTTCAGTGGAAAATCCTGTGCTGACACCTGTCGGATATAATCCAACGCCCTTCGTGGTATCAGCCAGGAGAGTAGTTATTTTCTGATACGTGTCAGTCCATAAACCTACAGTGTAGGTAATTTGAGAGTGGACTGAATAAAGATCGGTTATTACTATTATTATCATTATTACAAGTGGAATTGAATGAAATAAAGCTCATTTAAAGCTAAATTGAAATGACCAGAATTTAGTAAAGCCCGACATTAGATTTTTCGTCATGTTCACCATATTTTTTTTCAGTATGGGATGAGAAATATCGTATATGAAATATGGACAAATTTTTCACCGTTTCACCTAAACCAATCAGTGAGTGAGAAGTGCTAGTTGGTTGATGATGAAAGCACACTTCTGTATGGGTCAGAGCTTCGAAGTCCTTGAGTAAAAAAATACAATACAAATACAAGCGATCTTTCATGTCTCGTCAGGTATTCCGGAGAAAATGATTTTTCAAACCAATTGATTACCTACCTCTTGGTATTGTTAGTGATCACTAATCTTTGTCTTTGTTTTTGGTGAATGATGGGGGCGAACATACCATGAATTCGTGGAAAAATTATGAGTGGTATACCCTTTCACTTGAAAAAATAATAATGTGTACTGAGCCTTCGATAAATTAGGGTAGATTTAATTAATTTTCCAGAATCCAAAACAGTTGATCAGAAATTCAATACCGTCACATGTGTGTATTCTGAAATTTTGAAAGAGCAGATGTAGATATGACAACTTTGGAATTATATTTTATATTGTTCAATACTCGATATTACATATCTACAAATTGGATCTCGCTCTAACTGCATAAACAAAATGTGATTTATTTTTTATCAATTGGTAATTAAGACATTCATTATAATTGTTATATGTTTTCTATGATAATAATGAAAAATATCTCTGAAAATGAAAGAAATGGAATTCAACTAGATTTCCTTGTATCGATAACAACCATGCTGTTTATAACTGGTGGGTTAGGTGAATTCTTTCATTTGGATACTCAAGAGGTTTCGCATCGGAATTGCCACATCACGGAAACACGTTTTCACACGTTAGGAAGCTCCTGCACTATTCAAGAATACTAAAGAAGCTAACTTTCCATAGCTGAATTCCATAGGGAGAAAGTTCATTCCCAAATAAAACTTATACTTGCAAATGTAATCAAATTTTGGCATTTACGTTCAACTATTTATATAGACCCAATTAAATACGTAGCCTTTCTGGATCCAAATTAGTTTTGTTTTCGGAAATGTAAATGGCCTTACTGAAGTTGTTTTTAATTAACCGCCAAAGCGTAATTAATTCAGATGTTTTAATGTTAGTTTCGCTTTCAGTTTTTATGTCAGAAACGTTCACAATGGTGGTTGAGACATCGGAATGATGGAGTTGGATCAGTATTGGAACCAATATGAGAAATATTTGAATGGAATGAAAATGTCTACAAAATGAAATGTGGAAGCTGTCACGGATCATATGTTGGTCAAACCAGACGATGTCTTGAAACAAGAGTTCTAGAACACGTGAGAGACTTTGATAAACTAAATATAAAAAACCCCACATCCCTCGTTGGAAAAAACAATATGGACAGATTTTTGATTTCGATCATCCAACTATTCTAGATGTTCAACCATATTTATCGAAAAGACTTTTCAGAATGTTTACCTACTCGTACTCATTAGATCTTTGAGTTTGTTCGAGAACTTCTAATTGAATATTTTTTCTGTATATTACTTCAAACTGTGATTATTTACTGCGAAATACATGAAATATGCGACAGCTGGATTGTCGTTGAAGGTGAATAACTGCTATTCATATATTACCCAAGTTCTAAATGAGAACTTCAAGGCTAATCCTATTCTAAAATGGTGCATACATCATGTTGCTGTGGAATCAATATGGTATATTTCTGGGGCATCTCTTGGACTTCTTAAAATGTTACATCCAGGGGATGTTGCTGGAATGAGGATGATATTTCCGGTTGATTCGTTGGACGTACCTGAAAGGACGCCCTCTGGAGTTTTTTGTGGAACATGATGTCCATAAAAAGTCCCAATGTGGCTGCCCCAGGCATAAAGGATTTTTACAAACATCCAAGGATTGTGGTTGTGTTGTGAGGAGTTTCAATCGGGAGTTTTCCCAGAGTTTCAAATCTTTCTTTATATGGAAAACGATATTCAGATATTCTTCAGTGAATTTTTGAAGTTGTATTGAGAATATTGTTGCTGATATTCTCTTGCAGCTAGCTATTCTACTGAATTTTGTTTGGCATGTTGTTGACATTTTTTCAGACAACTGCCAATCAATCATGCAAATCCAAATTGAAAACAAATGTGTATATTCTCATGTACATACGAAGGTGGTCCCAGAAGTACCCGGCCTGACCTAGAGATGGCGCTAGTTGTTTTAAATATGTCACTGTATTAGAAAGTACACAATCTATAAAGTATATGTTTCAAGTTTGAAGATGCGCGTCGCTTAGTATTTGTTTGACAGCCATCGATTGGGAACGTTTTTGGTGAATTTGTGAAAATGATTACAATTGTTCATCGATATGTAGTTCAATACTTTTATTTGAAGGGCCTCAGTCCAATCAATGGGTGAGTCTGCTTCTTCATTTAGAACAGTGAAATATTGGGTAGCAGAGTTTAAGCGAAGCCGTACGAGCTGCCAAGACGAGCATCGCAGTGGTCGACCAAATGACGTGGAGACTCCAGAAATGGTGAAGAAAACCCACAAAGCGGTACTGAATGATCGTCGATTGAAAGTGAGCGAGCTAGTACACTTAGTAGGCATCTCAAAAAGTGCAGCACACCGTATATCAACTGAGAATTTGGACATAAGAAAGCTGTGTTGAAGATAGGTGCCGCGTTTGCTCACACTCGAGCGAAAATAGCGACGTGAAGATATTTCAATTGAGTGTTTAGCGAAATTTCACAGCAACAAAGCAGAATTCTTCCGTTGTTTCATAACCGTGGATGAAACATTTGTTCATCACCTTACACCCGAGACAGAAGAAGAATCAAAACAGTGGACTCAGATGGAAGAACCGGCTTCAAAGAAGGCGAAGACCGTTTCATATGCAGGAAAGTTCATGGCATTGGTTTTTGATATGCACGTGGGATAATTTCCATTGACTATCTTAAGAAAGGTAAAACTATCAACGGCGAGTATTAGGCGAATATTAGCAACGTTTAATTGAATAAATCAAGAGAAAACGGCCGTATTTGACTGAGAGAAGAGTTGTTTCATGAAGGCGATACACCAGCTCACAAATCCATTATCGCACTGACAAAAATTAACGAATTAAAGTTTGAATTGCTACCTTATGCACCCTATTCGTCAGATTATTTTCTGTTCCCAAATTCGAAGAAGAGGCTCAGTGGTCAATTATTTTCCAACGAATAAGAAGTGATGTCGGCAGTTGACAGCAAGACAGTTCTTATTATAAAAACGGTATTGAACTTATTGAATTCCGCTGGAAAAAAAGTATAGAGCTGCAAGATTTTGTTGAGGAATGAATATGTTTTTTTTTAACAGTTTTGTGTTTTCCTTGATGGGCCGAGTACTTCTGAGTTTTTATTCATGTATCATGAACATGCTATGCTATGGTATATCACGTTTCACGGTGTGCCAGACTGAAATATGATAATATTTTCTGAATAATGAAAATTCTGCCATTTTGCTATTCTGTGGTTGGGATCTGAACCCTCACCACATGTCCATAGGGACAGTCTGGCTTTGCGTAAAACTTTTTCCTAGTAAGCGTTCCAGGTGAGTTTTTCATCAAGAACAGTGCCAAGATATTTCACCTAAGTTCCAAATGGAATGACCTCACCATTGAGGGAAAGTGGCGTTAGATCCTCCAATTTTCTCCTCCTGATGAAGGGGATTATCACAGTTTTGCTGGGGTTGACAGACATCTGCTCCTCCAGGCACCAAATGTGAACAACCTCCATCATGTTTTGGAGGATATTACAAGCCACCCTTCCCGACGTGGACCTTGCCAAAATGACAAGGTCATCTGCTTGAGCTTGCAGATCTACTTTTCTTCTGTCGTGGGCATCAAGCAGACTATTCATCAGGAGCGACCACAGAAGGGAAGATGGTACCCCACCTTGAGGGCAGCCTCTGGTTACCCTGAACCTCATGGCCTCGCTTTGAAGAGTCGTAGTTGCAGTTCTATTTACTAGCATGGTATAGATCCAGCCAGTTATGATCGATTCTATACCTTTCCCCGCCAAAAATCATCCTATAGATTTAGGTAGTGCATTGTAAAATGCTTCTTTAATATCGAGAAATACAGCAACGGCAATAGACATCTATATGTTTTTTTTGGGGAGTGAACTGATATCATAAAATTGGTTCAATGACGCTTTCATCGCCTCTGCATGTATCTTCAATAGCGTAACCTGTCATTACTACTGATGTAGAATCAGTAGACATGAATAATTTTTCATTCGCGACAAAAATTACACACAGTCCATTATACAAGAGAAAGAGCTGTGCCCTGTTAAACTTTCAAGCAGATTCGCCTTCTTAATCTCTGGAAACTTCCACTTCAAAGCATGAAACAACAATGTCGGTCAGTAACTGACTCAAACGATATATATCCATTAATATCCATTACAAATTATTCACTATCAAAATACCATTATTGAACAAGAATCGAATATCACGCAAAGCTCTATGTACATATTTCGCATATTAATTTCCTATTATCTGAGAGAGGTTGCCCCGGCGTTACCTCAACATAGATCCATCCGCTTAGCGTCTATTACAACTGTCGGTTCCTCTCTACTTCCGGCTTACTTTGAATATATCCCTCTATGCACATACAGTTGATTCCGTGCAATCCATCACAGTTACTACGTTGAGCGGAAATGTCAGGTAGTGATGTCACGAATTGGGGAATTCAGAGTTGGATTTTCCAATGGCAGCAAGGGATTTCAGACAGGGGCAGGGAGTACAACTTTGATAACTAGTGTTGGTTCGGTGATTCGATTTTTGATGTCACCTCATTAGGGGAGACCGGGATTGCAAGTCACAGTTTTTTCTTTTGAATTTTTAGTGTCGTTTTTTATAAGTTATCAATGTTATTTTTATATCAATAGATAGGGTTTTCATACCCTTTTGCAAAAAAATTTCTTTTTCTTCAACATCATCCATAGAGGAAATATAACAATTTTTATGGAGAAGAAAAACTATGATTTTCAACCCCGTGCCGGGGATGATTGACACAATATCTGGGGAAGGTAGTCACATAGTTAATTGAGAGGTATAAAAAACGTTCTTAAGGATGTTTTCATTGGAAGTGGAACAATATACGAAAGTAATTGAATCCAAGACGGAAAAAAATGTGTTCAATTCGCAGGAAAAAACATATTTGCTCCAAATGAATAACTTATTTCTGGTAACATAAATAAAAAGCCAACCTAACAAAAATATATTTAGTCAGTTTAAAATTCAGTGAATATTTGAAATTACAATTATGGAAAATGTAACCTGGTAGCCTGGTATGGCAAATGTAATCTGGTAGTCTCTACGGTATTATCATGGAAAAGCGTTAGTAGTGGTCTATCTGTGATGGGCAGTGGTGAATATGTCCTGATTGAATGGACACATTCCATAGTATTTGCTGCTAATGCAAGAGTGTTTACAATATTGTTGGTATTTCATATATATTCATTTGTTTTTCTCGATGATTTACCATCCACTGATTCATTGCATTGTTGATGTATTTTTCAAAGCTCCGGTGTTTTAAATGATAGATACGGAAGTCTCTTCATAAATGACGTAAATCAATCGGGACTAACCAGCTTATTCAATATCCAATAAATAGGAATTTTCAAATTTTTTAAAACGGCATGCCCTAACGCTATTTTTTAAATATTCTTAAGGAATAAACCGACATAAATTTTCCAAATCTGCACTGATAGCAGACAAGCCCTATTAGCCTTGAACAGACAATGTAATACCTCAGGGCTAGCACTAGAGTGCCACTAAGATTTAACCAAAGTCACGGTAGATAATAACAATATCCTGAGGTGGGTTGAAGGACAGGACAGGAGTAAAGGTCCTATTGTCGACTTTTTAGCCAAGGAAACGTCTGGACTAATAAGTTTAGGACCCAGTGGCACCTATGGTCTGATGTCTTCGACATCAGACCGACATCAGGATGCAATCTTGCCAGGATCACCCTGTGCGATCCTGGGAAGCTGGCGCCGAAGAAATATCTTGTAACCTCAATACTTGAAGTTGCGATTGGTGGGCTGTCACGATGACAGTCAAGGCATACCGGTTCACTACAGAGGAGACGGGAGTGAGTTTACAGATGTTGTATATTATTTTTTTTTTATTTGGGCGCCAGGTAAGTTGAAATGCCAATAGATTTCACTAATATCTTTACCAATTCTCCAACTTACCAAGAGAAAAGAAATAAAATTGACCAGCCACCATTCCAATAGATCAGTATATTGATAACGTGAAAATAAAATTAGCACAGGTTAAAAAAACTTTTAGCATCCATGGATTTAATCGATGTGTTTTAAACAAATTCAAATCAACACTTAAAGCCAAACGGAGTTGATAACTTTCTAAGTTTCCTTACTAGTTACCTTAAACTTCTCAATAAAAAAATAGAGCCAGCTACGTATAAATCAAAATTAAATACACAAAGAGCAGGAAGTGAAGCCGCAGGTAAGTCACCTTCAAGAATATTTTACAAGGATTCCGAAGACATTTGCTGTGGGCCCAGAGCGCAGACGCAGTATCACGAAAAAATAATTAACTGGATCAAAACACGACTTAATTTCCGCTTTACATAATTAACAGTAAGTTATTAATCACGATAATGTAAATAATATATAAAAAAAATATAGTCAATTTTTTTATTGTTTCAGGTACTTGCGCGTCTTCTCCGCCCCCAAGTCCAAACAACAATCTTGAATCTAAAGAATCCGCCAAGATAGGTAGTCAAAATGTTCTAGAGTGGTTGTTGATCTGGCGTGAATTCTTCCTACGGGAAAACGGTACCCAAAAAAAAAAACCCTTCAAAGAAAAAAAATCCTCATTGATTTCTATTGAAATCATCCTAAGTACATAATACAAAAGTAGCATCCTTAATGACTTTAAATTAATGTGACAACACCGTAAAACAGTGATCGATATGAAAAATAATATTTTATTTTCTTTACCTTCAATAAAAAACCAAAAGTTTACTAATATATATGATAACATGGCAAGAATCTACTGAAATTATCGAAAGTAAAAATTAATGCGCTGATTTCCAGCGGAAGAATCAATAACAAAAATAAAATAAATTATGATTACTATGATATTATATATTTTTATTGGCAAATGTCTAGTAACCGTATACTAAAAAAAACCAAATGAAAACAACAAATATTTTACACAAGACACTTTAGGTACACTCCGTCTGAATTAGAGCAACTCACCTTCCAGTTCAGAAGGGTTTCTTTTACAATAAAATCCGGAGAAATACTGAAGACAAGTATTTCTTTTTCGGTTTCAACAAAATAGATTTCAGTATTTTTCCAAAATACTGATTTGAGTAGTTCCCAACTCGTAATGGTTCAACAAAATCGTCTATGAACTAATCACACGTAGATCGCCCTATAATAGGAGAAAATGAAAATGAGAAAACGTCTCAAAAAAAGCACAAATGGACGGAAAAGGTTGACAAAAATGGCGTACTCACGTGGGGTTCTCTGATCCCTGAACAGGGTGAAAGGGCCACAACCAAACAATAGCAATACTCTATAAGTACGAAACTAACAGGCACCTTTCCACTTGCAATGAAACCTTATGGAAATTAATCCTCTATGAGGTGTCTAATAGACAGATTTTCCAAAATGGTTCTTTCTGAACACACACGGAGGTCGATCTGTTTCTCCTTCCCGTCCTGAGTAGGCCGGAAATTGAGATTTGGAGTCTAGTGGGAAATTATATCCGTTAAAGCCTATTTTGAAAAACGTTTCCTTATTGAAGCGCATACCTATACGTCATGAGCAGCGTTGGGTGAACCAATCGGTGAAGAGTAAAATACGTGACTTCCGTTCCATTTCCAAGTCGGTAAGTTAAATCACTGAATTATCGGAAAAGGTGTGTGAAACAGAAAGGGCAATAATTTGAAACCTATCGACATCTAAAATTTTTAGGTATATTTACCATTACAAAACCTCTAAGTCCCTCTGACCCATAGATGGCGAAAGATGATTGATAATGTTTGTTCACTATTGTTTAATTTAAACAAGCTGTCAATTATTCACCTACACTTAGTCCGAATTCAATTTGATATAATAATAAAAAAAACAGTAAAAATAATTTCCTTTTCGACACGTCTTGACATGAATTTTTATAAATAATCGTGAAACGGTACCTCTCGCGCCCTCCATCAGCGAACAGAGAAACGTTGTCTTACGAGCCCTATGATGACAACTGTTTCACAGATCGCGACTAATAATCTAACTTGATGAATCTTATTTTCTGAAACTGGGTCAACAGAACCACTAATAAGCTAACCTAAATGGTACAACGAAAACAATCTGAAGGATTATGGAACTAAACTACAACTGGACGGTCAGCTAACAGGTGGGTACAATAATATAGTTATTTTCAATTAGAAGGAAAATTATTTCCATGAGAGTTAGTTATTTAGTCTTGGTAAGACATGGATTTTGAAGTGTTATTTACTTTCAGGTATCCACATCGAAAACCGAGGACAATCTAGCTCAAATTATGTCAATTGCTCCCTGTATCCTTACAACCTCAAATTTATCCTATAACGAAAGGCTATACGAAACGAAAGAATATATACCAAACAAATAATGGGCTCACCTAATTTTTGACATTCATCCAGTGGCGCGGAAAATCATGATGTCCGGGGGATATGTCCAATAATGTTGTAATTGTTGAATGTAAAATGTTTATTTTACATGAATACGGAATAATATATTTTTTTCCTCATGAAGTTGATTTCATTATCAATATTTTGAACTATATATTTTTAAGTAGATAATTATCCCGTTACAATCTGGCGATGACCAGGAAAAATCTACGCCTTACAGTAGGAATTCTGACTGACCACTGTCAACTAAGGAATCACCTCCATGATATGGGGCTAGTGGACACACCTCTATGCAGGATGTGTGATCAGGAAGATGAAACTGTCAGGCATGTCCTATGCGAGAGTGCGGAGTTATCGTCAATAAGAGAGTGTGTGTTCGGCGAGTCTTGGCCTTCACCTGCCGATATAAAGGATATGTCTCCCAGTGACCTGTCCACGTTCCTGGAAATGACAGGATGGACGATGACCTAGGAGGACAACTCCTCGAGAGGGTGTACAATGGGTCACATGTGGCCTAAGTGCTGTGAGCCTATACTCACCCTTCCTATTCTATAGATACAAAGATGTAATTTTTCAATTCTTCCTTCTGGTTGTCCGTTGCTTACACCTTTGATAACCAATTTCTGTTGATGGTATTGATAACACCGTGTTGCTTATTTGTTAGACAGTGAATTTTTTACAAAACCGTAACAGACTGTGATAACAACTAATCTCAAAATAATTCGCCTTTTTCACTTCTTATGCAGTACAAAGCGTGTAATACAAGTCGATCCTCTTTTTCATATGATGCCATGACATTTCTATGATTTGCTCTGGAACCAACAAAATTGTATGCAGCAGAAGCTCAAAAACCCAACAAAAAATGAAGCACACATATATGGTGTTGGTTGTTACATGTGACCACCAGCACTCGTCAAGTTGAGACAACCAACCCCAAAACATATTTCAGAACTAACCCCCTAAAATAACTCTGAACCAATATTATTTCACGAAAAAAAATTATATGATATAATGATCCACAGATGTCACATCAAAAATACATGATTATATATCCACTGAAAATTCTATTATACGCATCAGACTTGACACAAAACCACGAAAATTAACCTTTGCCTTCCGAAAAAAACAAATGTACGTATGTTCGTCACACAGTGTGAGAGTGAACTGAAGTGACGTCAGGATGGAGGTATTGCTTTCGCGTTCTTTGATTTTGTTCAATGAATTCTTTTGTTCCTTCAATTGTTCAATATGGCCGCTGTGACAACCAACCCGTGAGACAACCATATCCGATCTCCCCTACAGTTGGTCTTTACTGCCTTTCAAACTTTGAATCTGATAGTTCATCATCGGAAAGTTGATTTTTTATGCGTATGTGGCTGTTTTGGAGTTAGTCGATATGTATTTACATGATAACATAATCGAGGAACACATTATTGGGAGTGCACTATATCAGTTTCACCTGAAGATAGCTCCTTTAGGCATGTTTACTTCTAATCTGATAGTGAATACGCATGTAGAATACAGTAAACAATGTATTAGTGAAATATGAGCTTTATGATGGGGTTTGTACGACGTCTGCAGCTAATCTCGAAATATTCTATACATCTACTACGTTCGCAAATGAATATGAAAATATTTATAAACAATGTGTAGGAATATGAACGTTTTTTCCAATTCCTGGTAGCCGTTTTACATGTCCATTTGTTCCGAGTCTGCGGAAAACGCAGCAGCCGCAAGGCTGCTGTTTTCCCCCCATCTTTCTAATGACATCCATTCCAGCAATATTGTTCGTTGCACAAGCCTGGTCAGGTCTCTTGTTGGACACAACTTGAGTTGTATAATGTTGGTCCTTGTGTTCCAAAGCCCCACGTCCACGTAAAATATGACGAGCTGTCCCCTCCTGTCTCTTTTCTCAGACGGTCCCTTCATGAAGATTTTCCACTTTGTGTTCCTGGGTTCCTGGGTGCAGTACTCTTTATGTTTCTCATAGACCAATTTTGCGTACCAAAGATTTTGGTACCCCCAGAGCCTACATCTGGAGTTGAGAATCTGTGACTGGTATAGTCGTCATCTTTTCCATTGCACATCTGTTCCTCCCTGCCAGTTTCCTTAGTTTTTCATGGCATTTTCAGAACAATCTCGATATCACTTTTAGGTTCATAAATACCTCCCGTGCAGCCTGGCTGACTGTGAAAATATTGATCCACTCATTTTGTTGCGGCTTCGAATTATTGTTGGATCATAAGGTGCTATAGGGCGCCGTCGCCGTCGCTATGTCCTCCCAGCATTTCGAATCTGCAATATCTTTGAAAATATTCATTTGAATTACATGCTGTTGAAAACCATATCGATCAATATTGAATGCACAATGAATTCAAGGTACTCCTCAATTTGCACTTTTTCCAAACACCAGAACTGCAATATTCAGAAAATAGAGTGAATTACCATCTCCTGAAGATGTCAACTTGAAAGTTTCTGAAACGGTTTATTTCGATTTCCACTGTTGAAGGTTAACAAAACAGCGACACGTGTTTTGCTATAAAACAGCTTTCTCAAGCAAAATCGCCAACTTGTTTGGCGTCGGGAAAAGTATTACAATTCTGGGGATTGAGAAAAGTGCTTGTTTTTGATATTTATTCTACACCAGTTGTCCATGTTTCACCTTATATTATGGAGTAATTACAAATTGCCTGCAATTTTCTGACTGATTGCCTAACAATCCATTTTGTTTTCCTGTGGCCAAAAATGAGGAAATTAATATATTATTATTCGAACATGATGTTGAACACCATATATTAGAGATATCAGTTTTCGATTTGTTCGAAGGTGGTTGAATATGTTTCATGGTACATTTCATAATATAATTATTATCTTCAAGGTAATATTTTTAATCTTATTGATAGATATTGGAAGTCTGAGCTAATGAAATTATCCGTTTTCGAGTTGTATTGTCTTTATTATCCCAAGAAACATAATAGTTATTTATGTATCAAGGGAATTAGGAGGGCCTTAATTACCGATGGCAAAGTTTGCGTCTCGAGGGCCTCTGGCCCGAGGGACAGCAATTGCCTGAGGTTATTAAGGCTCCTTAATTCCCGTGGTACATAGATAATTTTATTTCTGACCGATTTCAATAAAATTTTGTTCATTTTTGAAACGGAAAAATGTACCAATTCATTACCTTCCCGGTATATTTGAATCAGGTACCGTTGATTATAGTAGAGTTTTCTTGTTGCTAGGTTGTTGCTATGTTACTTGTTTATAAACAGAACTTTGTTATCAAGCTGTGTTTGCGGTGAAAACATGTTTTCTACCCCAAATATAATGGAGGATATTTTGAAAAAAGCTGAACAAGCAAGAGAATCATTAATTCCATCGAAAAGTGAAGCCGTATACCAAAAAGAATATCTGTAATATCTGGGAAGATATATCTGGACTGGCTGACACGGAAAAATGTTATGCCAAAAGATGTCACTGAAACTGTATTTCTGGCATATTTTCCAGAACTGGTAAGGAATTTTCTATGTTTTTCGGTAGATTTGGTATTAATTGTGTTTATTCGTTTCAGTCATAAACGTATAGTCCGAATTCTTTATGGACTAAATGGTCAATGCTAAAATCGATGGTGACTATACATGAGAAACGAGATATCACCAAGTTCAATGAACTACAGGCTTTTTTGAAACGGAAGAGTAAGAGTTATAAGCCGAAAAAGTCTGCTGTTTTTATCTCCTAAAGATGTTATCAGATTCCTAAAGGACGCTCCTAATGATATTCATTTATTGCATAAGGTAATTTTTTTCTTATTTTCCTTTTTGTGTGTATTTATTTCCTTTTTTTGTTATAGGTTGTTTTGATTATGGGTTATTTTGGAGGATGCAGAAGTCAGGAACTTTTGAATATGAAGATATCGGATATAGAGGACCGGGATTCCGTTATGGTAGTGAACGTACCGGAAAGTAAAACTGGTGTATCGAAGAAATTTACAGTTGTGGATGAAAAAGAGTTCTCCGCTTCGCCTTTATTAAGACTTTATATGTCTTTGCGTCCTAAAGGTATTGAACGATTTTTTTTGAGCTTCCGACAAAATAAATGTACATCTCAGCCAATTGGAAAAAACATGTTTGGGAAAATCCCCAGCAAAATCGCAATGTATTTAGGATTGCCAAACTCATCTTCCTATACGGGACATTGCCTTCGTCGCACTTCTGCTACTGCTCTAGCCAATGCAGGAGCAACTATGACTAACTTAAAAAGACACGGAGGTTGGAAAAGTTCCACGGTGGCGGAGGGGTATTTGGAGGATAGCATCGAATTGAGAAATAAAACGGCGCGTATGTTGTCTAATTTGTCATCAGAAGAGGCAGGTACCTCGACTGTAGTGAACAGAAGCTCCAGCCATACAAAAGAAGAAATTGTTTCCAGTGGCGGAAGTAATTTTCAGGGAACATTTCAAAATTGTACATTTATTATTTGTAATGACGTGAATAAATAAAATATGGTTCAGTTTTCATTTCTATTTATTTTTACTTGTGAAAGGTAGAGGGAATTATAAAATCTATAATGTCCCAAGGGAGTTATGACCCTCTTTATTGATAGCGTAACTATGACGATATAAGCTTATAATATCCCGGTCAGAAATAAAATGTTTATGAATAGAGATTGACTAAATTAACTGAAGATACAAATTTAACAAAAAAATTAAATATTGAACAAGAAAACAAAGTGAGAAATATGAGCAGTGAAAGTTGAGTTTGTTATTGAAAAGTGACCAGTCAGAAATCCTACTGTTAGGCGTGGATTTTTCCTGGTTATTGCCAGATATTCCTTCGGCGCCAGCTTCCCAGGGTCACCCAAGGTGATATTGTCAAGATGACATCTTTTGGTTTCGTCCCATCTCTTTAAGTATTGAGCATGGGTGTAACATTTGACTAGTTCCGCAATTATCGAAGTCATCAGGCCGTAGGTGCCACTGTGTCCTAAAATTCTTAGTCCAGCCGCTTCCTTGGCTAAAGAGTCGGCAATGCGATTACCTTTACTCCTGTCTTGCCCTTTAACCCACCTCAGGATAATGTTATTATCTACCGAGGCTTTGGCCAAATCTTGGTGACACTCTAGTACTAGCCCTGAGGTTATACGTTGTCTGTTCAAGTCTAATAAGGCTTGTCTGCTGTCAGTGCATATTGTTATGTTATTGTCAGAAATTCCTTTCTTGATTATTTCTTTTGTGATGATTGAGATACCAGCCAGTTCTGTTTGGACCACGCTGGTATTTCTTCCCATTCCCCACTTAATTCTTAGGCTTAGTGATCTGGAGTACACTCCACACCCTGAGCCTTCTTTGGTTTTTGAGCCGTCTGTATAGATCCGTATTGCATTTGTATCATCTGACTCTATGTTCTGCTTAATTTTTATTTTGTAGGGTTTATTAAACACAAACCTGGGTTCAATTGCATCGCTTGTTGCCTGCAGCAGAGGTTGGGCAGTAAGCGCCTCCCGCCACAGGCCCAGCCTCAATTGACCCATTCCTACTTCGAGGTTTACACCAGCCGTGCGCAATCGTACCATGGCCATTAACGCAACCTCCTTAACGTACAAATCAGAGTTCGTACAGAGTTTCATTTTGTAAAGATTTGAAATGTCTCATTCTGAATTATTGGCTTTCCCCCTTCTAGAAATGAGTATATAAGACTGAAATAAATATTTTTCAAAAATATGAGGGTAAAATAGTTCATGATTTTGAAAAAAATACCAATGAAGGATGCTACTTTTTCTCATCAATATAGAATATTAGAAATTTAATAGAATTTATATCTATAATTTATAAAATTTTTGGCAATAATTATAGGTTTGGTACAACTGTTCAATCTTTTAGAAATATTCATATATGAAGATTTTTGGAAATTTTGAGTCAGTTTATTCTCATGAAGCCAACCTGAAATTGTTGTCAAGTTTGTTTTCATATTATCATTGATTTTATCGAAGTTATTCAAATAGTATATCATATTTGTTGTATCATCAGCAAATTTGGTTGTGATTTGATGTATATTAAGACACCGCTCTCAGAGCTTCTTGAGGTTTTTCCTGTAGTGCTTGTGTTTTGAACTTAAAAAAAGGAGTGGACCAAGAATGGATCTTTGCGGTACCCCAACACTTTTTGTTTTCTTATGCGAACATATTCTTGTCTACCACTCATATAATTTACAAACCAATTAAGGATATTTCCTCTAATGCCAAAATTGTTCAGTTCTGATTTCGATATATCATGATGTACAGTATCGAATGCTTCTTTGAAAAATGTTTCGGAATTGAATACGAAAATACATTATTCTCAGAGAAAAATATAATTCTTTTGGTTAAAAAAATCTTTTCCACTTTTGTGGAAATATAATGATAAGGGGCCGTTCAAGTATCACGTAAGCATATTTATTACAATTATTCACCCTCCCCATCCCACTTGTCAGCAAAAGTAAGCAAAGCTCTTACCCCCTCCCTTATAATTATAATGTTCTACTTATAATTTGGAAAATAAGAAAATAGATTTGGGATAGAGATTATATTTTACTGATACGGTATTATATTATATCTCACTAACATAACAAACTTATTTTGAATTTTTGGTATACATATTAAATTCAAATTAACAGTCTTCAGTCCATGAAACCCGAATCCATGATTCTAAGTTTTCGATGACATTGGATTGCTTCGATTGCTGCTCAGTGTAATTCTACTCGCTTTCATCCGATTTTGGAATGTCTACGTCGTTCTCATCGAGCCATTCAACATCATGGTGCTCTAAATTTTGAATAATGCACATCAGTTCATTACCACGACGAGTAGCGACTCTTACAGGTCTAACTTTCCTATCAATGTGCGTGTTTACTTTTTTATGGATCTTTTCGATGAGACGATTTAGTGACTTGACGGAAGCATGATAAAGACCACACGTTTTGCATGTTCGACTTGATAGCCTCAATTTTACCGTCGGACAAAAATAATCGTAGGGCATTTGCAGGAAATCTTTGAGTGAAGCACTTGAGCCTAGAGCTGAATTGACTAGAAGATTAAGAAATTGCCCTCCTTCATCCAAAACCAAGTCATCAACTGTTTGTTTTACTTTTACAGGTGGTGGAAGAAACCTGTTGTCAAGTAATCTAAATAGGCCATTTCTTGGACGACAACATTTTGTATTTCTACATTTTACAATTTGAAGCAACTATGGCTTTAACGCACATGTTCTGAATACCATTTAATGTCTGAAAAATCAGGAAGATCTTGTTCACCTGCCCCAACATATTTTGCATTAACATTATAGCCATCAATTTTCATTGAACTCCATACTTCAGCTAATACATTTCCTGCAAATTCGAAAATATATCTTTCGAAATGTTCATCAATTGTAACGATACGTTCATCCTAATGAAACAAAAAATGGTCATGAGGCAATATTAAACCAGCCAGTTCCCGACTAAGAGGAGCCATTCTGCGCTCTACTCTGTTATACGCACTTCTTTCAGGAGCATTGGTAGCTAAAAACGATGCATCGAGATCATGTCGCTTAAAGTGTTGTATAGCAAACCCTATGAATTTTTGATAACGCGGATTTTCATCTGGCCCTCTATCAATCGTCATGATTACCACTGGTTTTACTAGTCCATGGTCAGTTTTAGCTAATGGTCGAAACTCTTCAAGTTCGAGAAGCGTCTCGAAATCCGGAGCATGAGTATTAGCAGTAGATGCACTATGCTTTCCACTTCGAATAGCGATGTATGTTGGTCTAGAATATCCAACGGCTTGCGGTTGTTCTAGCATATTGTAAGTGATTTTGATACCAGCATAAACAGATGGTATTAATTTATGACGCTCAGCGATTACCCAGTCGTGATCAGGCAATTTGATTCTATACTCCATGTGCATCATAAGAGGTGCCAGTTACGCCGATAGGGACTCGAGCTTTATCATCTTGAGATATGAAAAATACTTGATCTGGTCCAAGTATGGATGCTATGTTCCTTTAAATAATGGATTGATGTTTCAGCAAACTTGCTATCTAAGTGGCTCTTGTGGTGATCAGTTTGAGCCCGAATGAGCATAACAGAGACTGTCGATACATGTCTTCGTCCCTCTGGAGAATTAAATTTTCTGGGAATCAAACGAAGATATGTCCCACTGCGTCTGATGTCTAATCCTATTTTACGTAAATCTTGTGTGAGTTCATCAAGAGTTTTTACAATGCGAATTGATTCCGTTCGTCTTCTATCATCTGCTGCACTCTCAAATAAAGCTATATCCGCGATTGTTTTCAATCGTGAAGGTTGATTGCTTTCAAGATTAGGACGTCCCACTGAATCCCTCAGAGATAGTCTTTTTTTTATTCCTGGATTCTCATGACAAATGTCTTCTAACTTTCTTTTCATATCATCCCTGTGTTTCTTCTGGGCAACTGCGTTTTGAACCTTTCTGTTTAAAGACTGTTTTCCTGTTTTTAATTCCTCGCGCAACTTAATGATATGTTTATTAACTTCAGCACGGCTTGGCATAGTATTTCTGGCAGAATACAAAGCATTCAGATTTTTTTCGAGCAGAGCAATCTTATTTTTCATAGCTTTCTGAGATGGTTTTACTCTCTGTCTATCTGTATTTTCATTAATTTCGGATTGCTGTTGTGATTCATTCCCAGGTTTCATTTTATCTTCTTCCGGTTTTTTAATTTTTAAGCTGGCTGTATAATTTGTGTTTTTTCTGCAGATTTACAGGTTGCCTAAAAATAAAAACTTTCTATGAGTTCTGCTAAAGACTCTCTTATTAAGCTACATAAATACAAAGTATGGCAATATATATGATAATAAAAACAAAACCCTATGGCTTCAAATCTAATATCTTCAAACGAGCAATTCGTTCCTGTCACAAAATACAGGGTGTTAGTTTTCTCTATATTTGTATAAAACTAACATCCTGTATTTTGTACCGATTGATGGAATCAATATTGAGAAACAAATCTATATATTCAATATTACCTCTATACTTTGAGATAGGCCATAATATTTTCTAATCAGTAAAGAGAAACTTCTTGGCGATTTCTAATATTTCTAGTACTCATAGGTACCTAAAATGATTTCGTCACTCACCTTAGAAAAAAAAATGTAGTAGATTGGATTTATTCTTAGTCGCCGCTTGCAATTCTTCTTCAATTCTCTTAGATACAATAATATCTAGTTCCTTGTCGGATTTTGCTTGTAATTTGTAATTTCGCCACACTTCGTTGACTAACTTTTGTACATTTTGTACTTTCATACTTGTATGAGATTTTTTAAAACTCTCAAACAATTTTTGGTATAACTTGGATTTGTCTATTTCAAACGACATCTTATTTTAACATTAAACTTTGGCTAATGGAATCAATGGTAACACAAATGTTTTCTATGCTTACAATACGTCTTCTCACCAGAGTATTCAAACGAAACAATACACTGATAGAGGAAATCAAGACAAGTGAACAGCGCAATTTCCCCACTCAGTTCTAAAGCGAGTGCCTAAACGTATGCATTATTTGCGGGAATCCCGTAAAATGCGTTTCGTTTTCAAGCAAAGACAATGTGAGGGTTGCCATTCGTGTAGTAAAAAAGTAAATAACTACCGATGACGTAATCATCAACTAGACTCCCTACCCCCCATTTCATCCAAAATAAGCAAAACAAAGACCCCCCGCCCCCCATAGTGCTCATGTAATACTCGAACGGCCCCTAACGGAAACCCAACCTCATTCATTCAATACCTAATTCGCACACTTCTTTTCATGTACACTTCGATCAGTGTTCATTTCAAGGATGACTAGACTCGCCTCATATCCTATCCTAGCTATAATGATTATTTATTCAACGCCACTGACAGCCAGTTCCTATTGTAACATTTCGCGTCAAATCACTACTCTACGTCTTCGAGATCAAAGCGAAATTGGCCTCTTAATAATCCCCAGAACCGCATTTTCAATCTAGTCACAAGCCAGGTTGTTCAACAATCCCCCTAGGCGACTATTGTATTCGCGAGAGGGGAAATACCAGCCCTCAAAACTATATTTTATTCCCTTTGATAGTGTGCAGGAATCTCAATTGTGAGTCACATCACGCAACGCCCAAAATCCACTCTCTATCAGCCTTGCTCTCGAATTTTCAAATGTCATCGTGTTCGAGGGGTATTTTTATTGAGTTTTCTGATATATACACCGCGATATTTTATTCTGCGGGTGTGAAACCGACGTAATTTGGATAGATTTTACTTGCTTGGGCTCACAAGTTTTCAAACAATTTCGAGCGTTTCTCCGGAAAATCTTGTACGAAATATCGTAGGTTATGGAATGCTCCAGGGAATTTATTCAAATTATATAGGAATTGAAACTTCAGGAGGTATGTGAAAAGGAGTCTCAGTTGTGGCGAATTCATTTTTACTATGGGTTTAGAAAAAATACGCTTCTACGTGCAAATGTGAACATTGAATCGGTAGGCATGGGGGTTGAAAAAAATGACACATTTGGATTCTGATATTTTCCAAGTAGAAATCGTTTGAAAAATGTGAATTGAGAACTGACTGTATGTATCGTTCAGCCTCTCAATAAGATCTTCATAGAAATCAAATAGTATTGTAGAACTTGACATTTACATAGTGTTCATCAATTTCTAAGGTAGGGGGACTAGAGAAAGTTGACTGAGTTTTCACATATAATAATTCATTCATCCATCCATTTCTTCATTCATTTGTTTGTTCGATCGTTCGTTCGTTCTTTCATTCGTTGGTTCTCCAATTAATTTATTCATGTTAGGTTAGAAATCACACATGTTAGGAATCACACGTTAAAAGGTAAGACCTCGTTAGTCCTTAGCTCGCACAAGTTTCTTAACTTCTGAGAGTTGCCGTTCGTATGGGGGCGACAGCTAATTAACGGATAAACAGATTATTTTTTAAACAGATTTATTAATTTACCTATCCATTCATTGATTGATTTTTTAATCAATCAGTGATTGACATGCTTGAAGCCTAACTACGAATTGAAAATGTATACTTATAAAACATTAAACGTTCATTCAGTTTTTTTTCACTTCTTGATTTTTTTCATTATTATTGAAGAATTGAAATTTGTTCTTGTTTTGTTTCAGTTTGTAAATCAAGAGAAAAATAGTGGTGAGTTCACATTCGAGGCTAGTAGTAAAATATCGAATATGTCACAATAGGGTCTTCCAACAGGGAGTCCCAAACTTTGAAAATTGATAACGGCCATCTTGTTGAAAGTACATCTGTCAAATTCGTTGCCATTTACTCAGTCTGTTTTGCCAAATCACCGTGAACGGAAATAGCGTTGAACAACACGTATGAATAATAAAGTTGTTACATTAAAATGGGTGTTCTGTTCGGGCAACGTACCGCGTGCTTCGCCAATCAATACGGTCGCCATAATCGTCCTATCGAAATGACTATTCAGTAAACGATTTACCAACACTCCTACGTCGACGAAACGCAAAATGCGCTGAAAACATAGCCGATGTCTGTGAGAGTGTGCAGGAGAACCCAAGACAGTCGATTTAATGTCGCTCACGAATATAGTTCAAGTAAACAATATAGTGCCACCTGCCTTTGAAACCAATATGATATATTCCATTCAAGTCTCGCACTGGATAACCTTATTCATGAGCCCCTTTTAGAATAGCTTTTGGAAAAAGGGGGATGATAGGGGAACTGTGACACCGTAAGCAATCCTCCTTTCTGCATGATATCTTTTATCCATCTGATCCATTTGTTTATTGTCCTCACTCTTTAAAATATATGGCAGGACGTTGTTGTAACTCCAACCGTCATTGTCCAGGGCTGCCCAATCATCGTGATCTTTTGTGGATCCTCTCATATACATCATTCTATTCATTACCGACGTACCACCTAAAACCTTTCCTCTAGGCCAGTAACATCTTTGTTCATTTTCTCCCAAACATGCTTGCGTCTCCGGTTCTGTCTGATAGCCCCAATCGATATCGGATCCAATGAAGTTGAGGAACATTGACGGGACTTGGGTACCAGTTGGTTCGTCTAAACCCTGAAAAGGGTGTAGACGATTCTAAACGATTCTTATCATGGATGCCTCAGCCTGCCTTTGATTAGGTTTTACAGGGGCCCAATAATGATATCCACCTGGGACTCGATTCCGGGAAAATCTGGATGATAACCTCAAATTCCTCTTGAAGAGATAATTATGGATCGAGACCAAAAATATCACCACATATCCAACTGCTCGATCCAAAATCGTTAAATACTGTTTTGCAGGAGTATTCCCATTTAAAGACTATCGAAATATCTCAAAAACCCTGCAAAACCAGCAACAGATCACCTTTCGTCCAGACTCTCACCGTTCAATCTGCAATCCCCCAGTAACCTCTCTTGATTGGATATAGTGATTTGTAAGTTATTATATCGTGAAGTGTAATTATTTTGAGTGAAATAAAGAGTCATGGCAATTTGTTATGTACCATACGTATACCGACAATTCTATATAACATGTTTAGATATATAAAGCTGAAATTGAACGCTACACCTTCCAACAGTTTCACTTTGATAATATAGTTAGGGAGCTAACTAATTTCGTTTTTCAATAATCATTTCTGATTATATGAGAATCACAATAACTTTATAACATAATAGGGATTCAACTAACAGGGTGATAATTGAAAATACTTCTGAAAACTACTTAATCACATATATAAACTATCGATCGCTTCAAAAGCACTTCACTAACTTCTGATAATTCCTCTTCCATATTTTCTGTTTCACTATCACTGTCGTCATTTAAATCAATAATGAATTTATTTCCTCCGTCAATATGGAAGTGTCCAATCTCCATAAATATAGTCTTTTTCAACTAAAATAACGTTTTTAATCCTTTTCTGCCAGTCTTCTTCGGTAATATTACATACTTCTTCTTCAATTAGCTGTGTTACTTTCTTATGAAATTTTGGAAAACAATGAGTACGCCAGTAGAATACAGTAAACAATGTATTAGTGAAATATGAACTTCATGATGTTGGTTGTACGACGTATGCAGCTAGTTTCGAATAGTTCTATAGATCTACTACGTTCGCAAAAAAATAGGATAAGATTTATAAACAATGTATAGGTATATGATTGTTTTTTACGTTTCCTGGGAGCCGACATACTTGTCCATTTGTTCCGAGCCTACGGAAAACGCGGCAGCCTAAAGGGTTAAATGCGTTTACCTCCATCTTTCTAATGACATCCATTTTAACAACATTCTTTCCTGTACAAGTCTGTTCAGGTCTCTTGTTGGACACAATTTGGGCTGTATAATGTGTTGGGACTATGAATATTATTGATATCTATGGAATATATCTTTGAAATTTTTGATACATTTGTTATTGAATGAATGAAACAACAAATTTTTTGTTTATTATATAGTGCAGGGTTCGGCAAGTAGTTTCAGGTAGGGTCCGGAAAAACAAAACTGATAACAATGAGGTGCTACCTATGTATTATTCTAGTTTCAAATCTGAATTCTGAATTATAGAATACAAACCTAAAATTAATATGAGAAACTACACCAACGGTCTTGAGCTAGTTTGGTTCTCGAGAGGAGTCTTTTTCAACTAAAATAACGTTTTTAATCCTTTTCTACCAGTCTTCTTCGGTAATATTACATACTTCTTCTTCAATTAGCTGTGTTACTTTCTTATGAAATTTTGGAAAATAATTTTTTCGCCTGATGACTTCCTCAAATCAAGTCGATGGGATTGAAAACACAAAACTAGGGTGGAGGTCGCAGTGTGGTGTGTTGATACGTTTCAGCAATACTCTTAAGGGAATACACTTCTCCAAATGTTTATGTTCGTAATCTTCAAATTACAAATTGATATCTATTGAATTTTCATTCGGTACTTTGATGAGCTGTCGCGAATGATAGGAAGCGTTGTCAAGAACTGTTGCACTATTTGCATCCAAATTTGGGATCAATGTGTTTTCAAACAATCCCTCAAAAATATTAGCTTCCATGTTCTTATGATAGTCATCATTTCAGTCCTCATGTTTTTTTCCACGAAATTTCAAAGAATCCAGAACCCATTCTTCACTTCCTCTGCAATGCACAATGATTAGTCGCGATCCTTTGTTTACCGATATGTTAGGCATATACATTCTCGAACCATTAGTCCACCCTTTCGTAACTATGTCGTGAGTGTCATATCAAGTTCAATCCTAATAGAAAAGGTGCTATTGTTCTTGTCTATATTTAGTTATTTGTTCTAAGTATTTGTTACGCAATTCCACTATTCTTCTGCTTTCAATACCTGCTTGACGTTTGTTTATAATTTTAAATATAAATCCTGGTTTCTTTATCCAATTCTGAAGAGTTTTGTCACAGCAGCTCACGTTATGGCCGGAAGTATTCAATTTCTTCTTTATGATTTCATTTGTAGGAGTTTCATTGCTCTCGTAACAGTCCTATATTGTTTCTTTTCAATGATTTTATTAGATAAACATCTGAAGGTTTTGGTAATCCCATATTACATCGCGTCTTGCGTTCATAAGGTTTCTTTTTGATTATTTTACGTACAGTTGAGAAAGGAATTTTGGTCATATCTGATGTTGCTTGTGATAGTTTGTTTCCCTCAAAACTAAAACTCGAGATGTAGATTCTTATATTCATTGAAACATACTCTCTGTGTTTCAATATTCAAATGCATCCGAATCTAATGCACTGGTATCTCTTTTTCGCATTGTTCACCATTACTATTGCAATCACTACACTGGAAAAATTCTGCGTTGTTATCACACCCATTATTACTATTAGTAATTGTCCAAGGACGCCACATTATAAATAAATAACAAAAATTTTAAGTAGTTAAAACTGCACCAAAATCGAATTTCAACACTCAACTCGCGATCAGTTCCTGAACTGAACATCGTCTTCGGGTGATGACTTTCACTAGTTCGGACTTCCATTGTCTATTATATAAAATGATTTAAAATCCCTGAAACAACTGAAAAAGAAGAATTGAAAATGAATAGCTGAAAATAACAATTATATTAACCAAAATAAACCTGAAATGAAATAATAGTGAAATAAAAACAAGTAAAAATAGAACAATTGAATAAATTAAAATGAAGAAATGAAAAAAGAAAATAAAAATAGAAAGTGGAGAGATTCCAAGTCACGTTAGTTCACGACGTTTCGATTGTAGATACTAACTTTCCCTCCACTTTTTATTTTTATTTTTTTTTCATTTCTTTATTTTAATTTATTCAATTGTTCTATTTTTACTTGTATTTTATTTCACTATTATTTCATTTCAGGTTTATTTTGGTTGATATAATTGTTATTTTCAGCTATTCATTTTCAATTCTTCTTTTTTAGTTGTTTCAGGGATTTCAAATCATTTTATATAATAGACAATGGAAGTCCGAACTAGTGAAATTCTTCATTTCTCTGTATTGTTTTTGTTTTCCGTTGAGTACGCAGACACTTTAAGTAGGCACGATACCAGCTACGTCGACTATACAAAATTCAACTTACCCAAGAACTGAAGGTGAACAATCATAGACAAGGACGTGTGCTCGCTGAATGGGTTCTGGGGCAGTTGGCAACTAACTCTAATTTGCATAAAAAAATCATCTTCATCTAAAGTTGAAAATGAGCGACTTATGGGGAAATATGTATTCCTTTCTCTAGTACAAAAATGTCTTCGTTTTGGCGAATGAAGAGCTATAAAATATCGAGTAAATATTCTAAAACACCGCCTTCTTGTTGAACACATATTTGGGCCCTTCTCTTGACAAAACGTGTTGCTTTCAACACAATTCAGCCATCAATTTTATCAATTATAGTTTCAATATAATCTTTCAGTTCACCATCATATTATTATGATTTATTTTGTACACCTCGTTTTTCAGAAATCGACAAAAATGAAAATCTAGAGGTACATGTCTGGTGAGAGAGGATGCCACGTAACAGGTCCATTTGTATCAATCCATCTGTTTCCAAAACAGTCTCGCAACATTCTTTCAACGCCTCTGGAATTATGTGCAGCTGCTTCATCCAGCTGAAAATAGATCATCAGACGAGCCTCCAGATCAAGCTCATCGAAATACTCTTCCACTCTTGTTGGTACGTTCGATGAAACATGGTGGAAAAGTGAACCGTTAATACTGCTTCTAAATTGACCACACCAAATAATAATACTGAATCGTATTTGCGGACTGTAGGGATGGACAAGAAATGGGTCTACACCAATAATGAAAATTTTTTCTTTCATATATCCCACAATTTGAAAACTCAGCCTCATCGCTCCATATAATATTCCAATAGGAGTTAGAGTCATCAGGTTCTAGTGTTTGCACTGTTCTTAACTTATAAGAAGAAATCTCATGTTTCTTCAGAATTCGTTGAATAACAAACGGTGGAACAGCTATTTCTCTAGATAAACCTCTGGATTCACCTCAAAGTAGACTGGAACGTCAGTTTCTGTATCTTCAGATATTACAAAACGTTTTTTAGTTCTCCTCTTCTCAGAAAATTCCTCATTATTGCTGAATTGACGATAAAACGCAGCAAAAAACGCCCATTAGGTAATTCACGATCGGGGAACGAATTTTTGTAGTGTTGGAGTGCTCTTAGGCTACTTTTCTGGCAAACCAAGTAGGTCTATAACATATCACATTTTTCTAGATAGAAAAACGGCATTTTGAAAAATATTCGAACAGTAGTTGACAGTTACAATAGTTTATGATATTCAACGAAAGTCATTTTTTGTGGAGGAAAAAATCAGTTTTTTATCGACCTTTTTTTTGGGTAATTGTTACCTTCCACAATCTGAAAAATATAAAAATTATAATGGAGAACTTCATACAAGTGTAGAAGGGCAAACTTGAGAGTATTTGGCAAATTGTATCTCGACGAAGTTTCAAGGCAACTTGATTACTCATAATAATTCTGTTTTATCGAATCAAACACATTTTTTCCAACCGCATTAATATGACGCTTCAGTATTTTCTGTTCTGTACAAAAACGGCTTCAATATTATAATTATAGCAGATATATTTCGATTCATAAAATAAATACGCCTAGTGAAACATGGACATTTTCGAATTGAAGGGGTTACATTTTTAGAAGTGATTAATTTTTGGAAAAGAAAGTTTTTGGCTTTCTACTACTCCATCTTGATACAAAAAAAAAGGATGAGGGAATCTTCCAAAGAAAATTCATGAATTATGTCACGAAATAAGCTTGATCTGCTTATTTCATGGATGACATCGTATTGACATTCATTCACCTATTTGATTTAATCCTAGCCAAGAGGAATCTTATTTGAATTGAAGGGCTTATATGTTTAGGAGTGATTAATTTTCGGGAGAGAGAGGAAGAAAGAAAGTTTTTGGCTTTCTACTACTCCATCTTGATACCAAAAAAAAACTTCCTTTTCCAAAAATTAATCACTCCTAAAAATATAACCTTGGCTGGGATTAGATTGAATAGGTGAATGAATGTCATTACGATGTCATCGTTGAAATGAGCAGATCAAGCTTATTCCGTTACATAAAAAATCGTAATTCATGAATGAATTGTGTGTATTTTCTATAATGATACTGAAGAGCTTTAGGGCAAGTGTCTTAAGGCGAAACATCGGTGTATACCAGTGAGGGTGACTATTTCATGTAAGTGCAATTTATTACCATTCATTCAAAGTAGAACTCATGTGAATGATATCTGATTTTTATTCCACAACGAATGTTTGAAATACAAACTGAGTAGAGAAAAGTATCTTCTGTATAATTCAGTGTTCATATAGAAGTATTTGTTTCGAAATAATTTTTTTCTTTCGTGCAATTCAATGATTATATGGAAGTAGCTGTTTCAGGAGGACTTTTTTTCAGTTTGTGTCTGAAAGTTACTTCTTTGCATGATCTACACATCCATGCATAGAGTTACTTATTTTCAAATTGATTACTTCCTTCTTTTCTTTGAAAGATTCCCTCATCCTTTTTTTTTGTATCAAGATGGAGCAGTAGAAAGCCAAAAATTTTCTTTTCCAAAAAATGGAAATTTTCGTTTTGTAAATTGATACCAAATACCAAGTGAGTGGTACGACATGATGATTAAGGGTTTCACGAGTTCAAATCCCAACGCAATTTTTTTTTTGCTGTTAGTAACAAAATATTGTCACTGGTATAAATACCAAAGTTGGGTGTTTGGACAATCATGAGGTTTCATTTGCCGAAACAAAGACATTTTTGTACGAGTGAAATAAATAAATATTTCTACATGAATCGCACATTTTCAACTCCAGGAAAAAAGGAGATATGAGCTTTGTTGTCGGGAATGTTATTACGTATCAAAATGCATGATAAAATATAGGATGTTCAATTTGAAAAAATATCGTTTTATGAAATCTTTTGAAAACGCCACCGTCAATTTTTTTGTTTTTGGCACCGAGAGGGCCATTAAAAATGCAATGAGTTTGCCTATTTAACCAAATTCGTGGCATCAATAAAAAAGGAGTTGGCAATGGTGCCGACCTAATTTGGAATACCCTGTATACTTTGTAGATTGAAAATGAATGTAATGAATAGCGCTGCCTTCGTTTCTGAATCAACAAATGACTAACTTTTCTTGATATTTTTCAAATCAAAGTTGATTGACTGAAACTGTGTAGGTCAGAATTGTTCAGAGTAATTTCTTTTGGTGAATATTCGTTTTGAGGAGACCCGGCGATTTTGAAAACAGTTTTGAGTGTACTTACGTATTTTGACGCGTAGATCACGAATCTGAAAAAAAGGGGTGCTCTTCCTCATTTACAAAGTTACGGCCCTTCAAAGTTCAGAAAAGGGCAACTATTCAGCCTTCGTTTCCACAAGATAAACTATTTAAAAACACAAGCATTTATTCACTAGGTCACCTTTACACCTTATTCTTCCTTAATTGACACTGTTCAATTCAACAATCAACATTTTTCTTATGAAAACCTCAATTTAAAAACGAAAGCTTTCGTACCAACTATGCCATTGACCTTAAAAACTTATAATACAGATATATAACCAAAAAACATCTCCGTATATTTTTAACATATTTATTGGAAAAATGTTGATTGTTGAAGTGAAAAGTGTCAAGGAAGGTGTAAAGGTGACCTAGTGAATGAATGATTGTGTTTTTAAATAGTTTATCTTGTGAAAAAGAAGGCTGAAAAGTTGCCCTTTTTTGAACTTTGGAGGGCCGTAACTTTGTAAATGAGGGGAGCGCCGATTTTTTCTTTCGGATTCGTGATTTACGCATCAAAATACGTGAGCAAACACAAAAACTATTTAAAAATCGCCGGGTGCCCTCAAAACGAATACTTACCTTTCTTTCATTCTGTATCAAAATTTCAGAAAATGATGTTTACATTCACTGCCCTCTACTTTGAAGATATAACATCCCTTTCTCCATCAAGATTAATATACTCATTTCTTGAATTCAAATCAAACACCAGTCCTGTGAACTCCATTTCATTAGAAAAGGAAATCAACACGGATGCCAAGATGAAATATGCGAATTTGTATAATATCACAATTAACTTCAAGAACGCCCAACAAAAAGACAAGGCACGCCGAATAATATGCGCCAAATTATCATCTTTCGAAACAATAAACATTCGCGCTTTCTCACTTGATATTCCTCTAAACTTGGAATGAATGAAAAGTTGGGTTTAATGCACCATTTGCATATTATACGAGGGACTGATGAATAATAAGTAGCCATTCGCGATTGAGGTGTTACCATGAACAGGATTTGGGGATTACGCTCTGGGAGAACTAGTGCAAAATTATTAGCTTTGTATTACAACAAGCAAGGGATGGCTCTAGTGGATTCGGATTAGTCTGGGAATATTTGTCATGAAAACACGTTGAATTTTGAATGATCACAGGTAACAAAATCTGAAGAAATTCAACTGAAAAGAAATCACTTGGTGAAATTTTGTGCTCCTCACAGACGAGATCTGTTCAAAAAATGAGGTGAATGTTCATGTTTCTCAAAACATATTAATTTGTTCAACAATATCTATTCTGTTCCCTCCAAAGTAGTCTATTTCAGATATTATACTCTTTTGTCAGCGTTTTTTCTATCCATGAAGCGGTTCTGTTATTGTCAAAACTCAGTACTCGCTTGGCTTATCTGTTTAAAATCTGTTTTTCCGTTAACCAGCTGTCGCACCCCTACGAACGATAACCCTCAGAAGTTGAAACTTGTGCGAGCTAAGGATTAACGAGGTCTACCCTTTTAACGTGTGATTCCTATAAACGAGAGGATTTTATTCGCTGTTTCACTTATTCATCAGTCATCCAGGTAATGAAAGAAATCATTTGAAAATTTAATTAAATATTTATTGTAACGAAACGGGAAAATACTTCAGGAATGAACTTACAGTAAAATGTTAATCACAAATACAATAAATCACCAAAAACTTACATTATACTGCCACTCAGCAGAATCGAAGGAAAGGAGATGTGCTGTATTGCTGGAAGCTTTTCTGGAGATCAATAGATACTGAATGAATTTCTCAATACTGTTCCTCTCTGATCTTTACCTCCCTCAATATTTATGAAGATCTATACGCTGAAATTGCAACTTCGATCCGGTCACTGTACTAAGGTAAAATGCTTGGTGAGCAATTCGTGCAAAGTTTGCGTATTTAGATATTGTTTTACATTTTTATATCCTGTGATCGTATCAATTTCGATGTCTATGAACTTGGAATATTAAAAGATGGAATTATGAATACTAAGTGTTTTTGTTTTAGAGTATTGAAGTTGAGGTTAGAACATCTTTCAATTCACGTATTTACTTAAATGAATTTGAATTATTTCATGATTATTTTCCATATTTGACAGTATGCACATTTTGGTATGTAGTTGAGCTATTTTAGCGATTCGGTTTTTATCTCCTCAATTAGTGCAAATGGCCGTCCTTTCATGGGTATCTTCAATCTTGGAAACAGGAAAAAGTCACAGTGGGCCAAGTCTGTAGAATATGATGGCTAAGGCATGATTACGGTTCTGATTTCTGATAAAGAATTCGACAATACTGAACGTTTCCTTTGTATTTCTCCAACTGATTGCACGACCATATAGCAAGAACTTCTGATGCACTACGCCACGGTAATCGAAGACAACACTGACGAAAACCTCGACATTTGATAGAACTTGAAGTGGGTTTTTTGCTCTTGGCTCACCTCGGCTCTTCTATTGGGTCGATTGGACATTGGTTTTTATGTCATAACCAATGATTCGCCATAAGTTATAACTCATTCAAGCAAATCTGAATAGCCGTTGACGTCATTTAACCATTTCTGATCTATAAATTGATGGATGTAGCCGTTACTACGTGGTAGGAGGTCATAATGAAAAGAGATACGAAAATTGCTATGTTTTTTACCACTTTTAAAAAGTGGTTAAAACATAGAAAATTTTCATTTCTCTTTTCATTTCTGATCTACTTAATTCTCTAAACTTTGAGATTGAAGTCGAAATTTTGAGTTTGACATCGTAATTTGAAAACGTAATTTGTTGTTGTGTTGTGTTGAATCATGAATGAGTTGTGTTTGGGCTCTAGTTGACAACTAGTTGCCTTGCAGTGAAAGACAGAGGACGAATCTCGTAGGCGGTCGATGTCAAAGCTTGGGGAGCCCCGTTCGTTTTCTATATTTGAGAATTGATTTCTCTGTCGATCTCATAGATGGCATCTTTATGAGGGGAAATGTCGCCCTCACTTACAGACAAGCACTACTGATGTGACCTACAGCAGGTCGAAACAGTGTTGTTTGATGTCAGGGCTTCGGTTTGCAACTAGTTGCATTGCAGTGTAACACAATGGACATATCTCGTCGGAAACCGATGTCGAAGCTAGGTTTCGCAACTGACCGCCTTGGACAGCCTCATTTATCTTTGGTATTTGCTATAGAAGGCGTCTTCGTAAGGCGAGGTGTCCGCCTTTAAAATTATGGCTTTAGGAATCACACGTTAAAAGGTAAGACCTCGTTAATCCTCATCTCGCACAAGTTTCTACTTCTGAGGGTTGTCGTTCGTAGGGGTGCGACAGCTGGTTAACGGAAAAAACAGATTTTAAACAGAGATTTTTAAACAGAAACTGGAAATTTCAACAGTAATCTCAAAATTTCAACTTCAAAGTCGAAATTTGGACTTTAAACTCGGAATTTCGTCCTTATTCTTGAAATTTCGACTTGCTAAATGGGCAGCTTCTCATCTTTGACACAAAATATCGTTGTAGAAATGAGATTCTGAATATGGTACCGTTGTACAAAGAAAACCTATAATTTCACTAATTATCAACCCATCTACTCCGTTCTGTTATTTTGCGATTGAATAACCCGTGTGATCTCAATCCATTCGTTCTGTTTCAATCCCAATGTGGATATGATGAATAAATAAAAATAAGTTCAGTAATTTCATACTTTATCACGAAACCTCGATCGGATAGATCGCGTGTGAGAACTCTTCAAATCGACATTTGAGTCGGAGCCCACAAATTACGAACTTTTTGCCGCAAATTCACTGCTCCAATTTGTAAATGCAGAATTTCAGAGCATTTTCGCATGTTTTAATATCGTTATAACTCTACTAGCCAACGTTGTGTTCTACCACAAAGTGAGTTATTACTTTCATTCGGTGTAATTCCTCCATTGTTCATATTCATTGATATAATTTCAGTCAAAGTTTGCGATCGTAATTGAATTAGAACTAACAGTATTTGTGAGGAGACAATTAAATTTTGAGCGATTCACGTTATAGGGGATAAATGACTACATGCATTTCAGCACTGAAAATAGATAGAAATATCTATGTAATCTATACTCTATACCAGGGGTCTCCAAACTTTTAGGCCTTCGGGCCATAATGATTTTTTCAGTTTGTTCCAAGGGTCAATTTCTGCCCTTAACTATATTTCTAGACTAGGATAGTCGCAAAGTGCGTGACCTAAGCAAACTTACGCTTTTTTTGCATTTCAATTATTATTGTGTATTGTGTCACTTAACGACATCTAGTGGCGAGTAGTGGTACTATGTTCTATCTTTTTCAGCTACCCGCTAGGTGACATAAGGCGTAAGTAAATATTTGGAATTACCGCGTTAGTTCAAAAAAGTTATGGTTCTAGCTAGTGTATTCCGATCACCTCGAGATGGCAGTAATAATTGCATATAAAAAGGCTAGCGGCGCAACTGCGAGTTAGTCTGCGTAGGAAAGGCGAAGAAAGCGATACTGTCTATTGTGAAATAAACACCCGTCAATAAAAGTATTTTGATTTGACTTATTGTTTTTATGCGTGATTTGTTAGTATGGAAAAGAAGCGGAAAATCGACAGTGAATGCAGAACGTTCCAAGAAAAATGGAACTTTCAGTATTTTGTCCAGTGATAAGGCGCTATGTTCAATTTTTAATGAAACCATAGCTGTTCTCAAAGACTATAACATTAAACGACACTATGAATCGAAACATCTTCAAAGTTACTCCAAGTATACAGGAAGTTTGCGGAAGGAAAAATTTGAAGCTTTGAAACGCGGACTCAAATCGAATCAATCTTTGTTTACGAAAGCGAATACTGAACAAGAGTCTGCAACTCGCGCTTGCTTTCGTGTGGCTCTTGAAATCGGAAAACGTGGCAAACCATTCACCGATGGAGAAATGATAAAAGAATGCTTGATTGCAGTAGCCGAAGAAATATGCCCCGAAAAGGTAAATTTATTTAAAAGTGTCAGTTTGTCAGCCAACACCGTGGCTTGGAGGGTGCAAGACATCGCAGAAAATATATCATCTCAACTGTCTGACAAAAATGGACATCATGAGTGGTTTTCTCTAGCATTGGATGAGTCAACGGATGTGTCAGATCTGCTCAGGTGTTGATTTTTATTCGCGGAGTAGAAAAAGCTATGAAGTGTATGAAGAACTTCTTGATATTGATAGTATTCACGGCATGACAACTGGGGCAGATGTTTTTAAGGGAGTTGAGAATGCCATTAATAAAAAGAACCTTCGATGGAGAAATTTGAAATCTATAACAACTGATGGAGGCAGTAATATGTATGGTAGAAATAAAGGAGTAGTTGCACTTGTGTCAAAGGCTGTAGAAAATGATGGTGGTTCAAAACCATTAGTCTCACATTGTATCATTCATCAACAGTCCTTGTGCGGAAAATGTTTGGATATGTCTGAAGTTCTAAAACCAGTCATATCAGTTGTTAACTTCATCAGATCCACTGGGCTGAATCACCGACAATTCCGCGAGTCTATTCAACAGATTGGAGAAAATGATTTACCATATCATACTGCCGAACGCTGGCTTAGTTGCGGAAAAGTCCTTAAGCGCTTTTTTGAACTTCGAGCAGAGATCGAAATTTTTTAAAATGAGAAGCAGCGCCCTTTTGCCGTTTTAGAAAATAGTAAATGGATGTGGAAGTTAGCCTTCTATGTCGATTTGACAAATCATATGAACGAACTGAATTTGAGATTGCAAGGAGAAAATCAGCTTCTCCCTGATTTATACACCAATATCAAATCCTTCAGGCAGAAAATAATACTATTTCAATTGCAATTACGTAAAAAATGTTTCACACATTTTGAAACATGTGAAATATTCAGCCACACTACGAAGACTGAATTTCCCGTCAACTTTGCAATCGAAACTTTGAGTGCTTTGAAGATAAATTTTGATACTCGTTTTTCAGATTTCGATGTCATTGCGAATGAAATTTGGCTTTTTCAAAATCCTTTTGATTCTGACATTGAAACCCTGGCTCCGGAAGTCCAAATGGAAATTATTGATTTAGGGTGCAGTGATATGCCCAAAACAAATATCAGAATTCATCTTTGTTGGAATTTTATAAGAGTCTTCCACTGGAACAATTTGATAATTTGCATAAATTTGCTCGTGAAATTCTTATAAAAATCGATACAATTGTCGTTTAAAGAATTAAAAATGAAAATATTTGTTTGAAATGTCTGTCACGAAACTTGATGTGACAAACCAAACTCTACGCGGGCAATAACTAGTTTCATATACCTTCATTGTTTTTGCAATAATTTCCAGCATACGGTAATTGAAAATCGTTTTCTGGTGAGTCAGAATACATAAATGAAGAGACAGGGATTTGAAAGAGAACTCAAACAGAAGATTTGATTCAAAATACGTTACAACAACAGTAATGTGATATTACTGGAATTTTGGTTATACATTCATGAAAAATTTTCCTGAAAACAGATGAATCAATTGTCAAATTACTGACTAATGCAAGATGGGGATCATGTTGAAATCCCTCTATCTATCTCTTGGAAAGCTTGGCAAACTGTTTGGTTTTGGTCTTGTAGATTCATTTCTATTATTTCTCTCGTATTATTTCTGTTTAACTCTACACACGTATCTCGTTTCAATAAGGCAGGCCACTCTCATATGTATTATATTATATTTCGAAAACTAATGAAACTGTTTACTGAGGCAAAATGAAAAATGGAAAATGGTCACAACCAGACTAATCGTTTCGAAAGACAAACATAGTACAAATATAAGTTATACTTCTTTCAGCTTTCACTTCTCTAGCTTTGACGAAGAAGTGAGATACTATAATTTTAAAATAGTAGATACTCAATTCTCAGAAATGACGTGACATTTTTGCCTTAATCTGTTTCTTGCAGTGGCGTATGGAAATTATACTAAACAAATGAGGGAAAAAGATGAAATATATAGAATAACAACCTTGACAAAAATGTTTTTGTTTCAATGCCTACTATTATGGAATTGTACTATAGGAGCATTTTTTTTCATCATACGAAATACATAATTTCTGTGCATCCAAAATAAATCTTTGTGATAGTGAATTCAATACTTACTTTGTCACTGTTTTTTATATGATTTAATCATGATCATCAATCAACCTTAGAAAAAGTGATGTCATGCTCATTTTCCTTTACGATTTCAACAGCTGCGCTAATCTGGCAACAAAATTATTTTTTCTGTAATTTCATTTACTGTGCTACACATTAGAAAGGAATGTTAAAAAATATTGAAATTAAGCGACGCTGTAATGTAAAACGAAGCTCATTTGGCTCAAGGATCATAAAATATATTGAGCATTTTCAAACAAAAATCTAACTCGTTAAGGTTTCTCGGAAATTTTCGAAGTATTCAAATATTATTAGAATCTCCATATCCTTCTATATTTGATAGGCAGAACTGGAACAACTGGCGTGAAATGAATTCATTGAAAATACTTTTTTCACCCCAGAACAAAATACCGTCTCTAGAGGCGTGTTTTGGTGTCCAAGTTAGCATCTTCAGGTGACTTGGTTCGCAAAAGGTGTGTTGAGAGACGGTGATTCTTTCTGGTGGGGAAAAATGTTTTCAATAGATTCACCCCTCTATGCATTTTTCCTCATTGCACACAAACATGATCAATATACAAGAGATAGAAAATATTTGGAGTTTTTAATCGAGAAAACTGCTGAAGCAGTAGGCCAAAAATCATTTTATTTCACAGCTCCAACATTTTATTCACAGGTTTCTCAATCCATTAGAGATAATAATTATATTTGTTCATTCAGCAAAAAATTTGACTTCTGACTTAAAACTCAATCCGAAATTGACAGTCAAGAACTCAATAATATTATTCATCAATTATGATTCCGTCCAACATCAAAAGTGATAAAAGGAAATCAGTATAGGTAAAACACATAAAAATATCACTTTTAAGAGAAATTGTTTTATTACTGATTTTATATGTATTCGTATATGTTTGCTTCCAAAACAAATTATATCTGATAATGCATCTCTAGCAATAAATATTTTTCTTTAGTGTTGAATGCTTTAGCATTTTGATACTTACCTGGTTATAATTATTATTATGAAGTGAATTAGGCATTCCCTTAACAAGAGTTTTCTTCATAGGTACTGGAAATTCAATTCCTATTGCATATACAATATTCTAGAAAAGATTTTGATCGTGAGAAGCCTCAATCACTTGTTTTTCCAAATACATAAATGATTTTCCACCTGTAAGATTATACAGAGTGTCAATTTGAGAACTTCCCATCCTTAATATCTTCCTTCCAGCAAACAATATGAGGAATCGAAAAAACAGGTCAGTTTTACTGTCAACTCTTTATTAGGTGTAACGTTAGCCATTAGCTCCAATTAATTCACACCAAAAATTAGTCTAATAGTAAAACGTAGAGGGTAGTAAATTTGTGTTTGGTAAATGCTAAATTTTCAATTCTCATCTCAGAAAGTGTGATAGCAATCCTTTTTTGCTACTATTGCTGTGAGAAGTTTCTGTTTTCAGGAAAAAAATTGGTTCGTGAATTTGAACAATATAGTAGTATTGTGCATACAGTTGTACCTGTTGGGCTGATTACTTTAGTGAGTGTATAAAAATGGTTTACATTCTTCAAGACATAATTGAAATTATTGTAATTCATGGAGAAGTTGGAAAGTGTGCACGAAGGGTGGCATATCTTTTTAACGAAAGACATCCAAATTGTAATGTAAGTCACCGGTATGTGCTTGATTTGGTGGATAAGTTTTACGAAACTGGTTCAGTGACAAATGAAAAAAAAATCCCAGAGTACTGAATGAAACACCTCAAATTGAAGTTTTGGGAACATTTGCTACAGCTCACGATATTTCATGGCATTCACCTCTATGTTGTAGCGTATAAATTTTTTTATACAACTACACAAGCTAACGGCAACTCTTCGTCTGGCGGTACTGGGTCATGGGTTCAAACAATATAAAATAATTTTATTATTATTACTACGTTACCTTTTATTTTTTTTTATGGTCAATTGCCACGGAGCGCCGCTGAAGTTTTTGGTGTTGTGAAACTCAGAAACCTTTTGAGTATTGACCGAGAGTAATGAAATAGAAGTTCAAAATACCGAATTAAATTTTAATGATAACCCAAATACATGACATAGAATTGAATGAGTATCTATTAATTATTTTTTATATCGATCAGTTTTTGAATTGTTCGGTTTTCAACCGGTTTGATGAAACCATCTTATACTATCAATGTAATATAATGAAAATAGGAGAATGATAATGTCTCAATCAGATGATAATCATATGTAAAATAACTTCAGAACGTACTTAAAACTAGGTGAAACTGACCCTAATAAATCTTCACAAGGTAGTAGTGACATTCAAGTGTATATAATGTTTTTCGTTCATCTGAATGGAAGCTCAGACGAAAATTTTAATAAGGAATGATCAAAATAAACTGGACTCGACAACATATGGGCTCAAAACCAAATGGGCTCAGCAATTGAGCATCTCAGCGACTGAGGGTTGTTCAGCAACACGATGATCCATCGAAATCTGCTTATGCCTTTTGCATTGAAAAAGAAAATGGAAACTTGGGAACCAGGAAACTCCAAAAGTACGTCCCAAAACAAAGACCCTGTGAAATAGGTACATTTTACTACCCATTTCATGTTTATTATATTTGCATGAAAGGAAGGAATTTGCCATACCTCTTGACTCCAGAGGAATTTCAGACCACGATAGGTCTTCAAACAAATGAACGGATGGAATACTGCCTGTACTTGATAAACATATCATCAAACACCAAAAATAGAGCAGATTGATATGAGGTTTAATCCTCTCAACAGATACTGCACGACTTTTCATTTTTCCACAATCTCATGAAAATGGCAATCTTCAAAACTTTTTTGTTGAACAAAAACTAACTTGAACTCTAAAACCTTCGGCTTCAGTTAAAAGTTTGCCCAACGTACAGAAGTTAACATCCATCTCTCTTCAATACATGCCAGAATGAGTACAGATTGAGTACAAGGTTATAAACAATTGAAGGTCGCACTAGCATATCATTCAATTGAAAAATTGATAAATGAATTTTGGACTTATTTCAGGTTATCACAACACTGTACTACTGGGAAGTAGATTCATCAAAGCAAAAATAGTGACACTGTATCAATTCACAAATAAAGCTTTAAATTTTATGCTGTTGAATTTTATCTCATGGTATTGAATAGTTCGCATATCAAGAAAAGAAAACAATTAGCATTTAATTTTTATGTTATTTTAAATTTGAATGCTACAATGTATAATGAAAAAGTGGGATAAGTCCATTTTTTTCTGAAGATTAATTCCAGTAACATATTTTGAGCAGTTTGAAGATTTTGAACTGTAGTTTTAAATGTTCCACCCCAAGCTGTTATGCTGTGGGTTATAATTGATTCGGCTAGTGGGTTATATAACATCATAAGCATTTTATTCGTTAGAATATCTCTCAAGGAATAGAATTTATGAAATAATATTCGATTTTTTATTCTAATATACGTAACGTGATCATTTCATCTTGAATGTTTGTCAATAAAACCATCTTAATATTTCATATTGTCGATTTTTTGAATATTTACATTGTGAATTATGTAATTTCAGAACGGGTTCTGAAGATTGATCGACAATAGTTGGAGAAAATGTTATGCATTTTGTTTTAGGTAGGATCAAGCTCAATGAATTCTCATTCAACCACAGTCGCACCTTCTCTAAATCACTTTTTGCAAAACTTTTCATTTCATTCCAATTTTTACCGGTGAAGATCAAAGCGGTATCGTCGGCATAACAAATAAAGTGCCCCTTGAAGTCTCTGATTTATGACAAACTACTTATATAAATAAGAAACAGTATTGGGCCTAATACTGTCTCTTACTACTCCAGTCTCTACAATAAGTTCATCGCTCAAAACTTGACCTACTTCAACTTTTCGAGTTCTACTTGTGAGATAGTCTTCAATAAGGTCTAAAGCTACTCCTTGTATTCCTTTCTAATTTAAAGACTAATTTGTGATGCGAAACGGTATCGAAGGCCTTGGCCAGGTCATTCAAGGGTTGAAACTGTGCCAGCTACTCTTCTGACAATACAATAATGCATCTCAGAACAGGCAAATTCTAGTTACATGTGTAAGTTTAGAATGCTATTTTTTTGGAAATGCTCATCAAAAAATGAAAAGTCAGGGTATCATTGGAAGCAGAATTGAACGCCAATCGAAATGATGTGCCACTTGACACCCCTTCCCATTGAAGGTTCTAAGGGTAACATCTACCCCTCCTCGGGGGTTGAACCATGGGGGCTACAAATGCTCTTCGAACATGCACCCTTGACTATAAAATATACCTGTTCTTTCCCATATTATCTACTGAAAGGAATATATTAAGGGTGGGAAGTGTTCAAATTGACATCCCGTATTATATTAGAGGTCAATATTACATACAAGCTACAGGCTTCAGTGATCTTCATGTTTACTTAAGTTTTGGTTTTCTGATTTATTTTTTGTAAAATTTCTAGAAATGAACATTATTGTCACTATAATATGAAAAATTAACAAAACTGAATCAACAGAGAATCTGCTGAAGCTTAATGAAGGTCAAACTGTTGACATACGTCAAAAGAAATATAGCCATTTACAAGAGAACTTTCTCGGTTTTGAAAATGGAGTGGGATTGTTTTCTAAAACGTCGACCATCTAAAGACAACTAAGCATAAAGAATTTATTTTTGCCATTGATTATTCAATTTTTAGGCAACATTTATGAATACGACAAGTTACTGACTAATTGGACGCGGTAACTTTTCGAGGAGAACTTTCCAGTTTGCTCTCAATTACACTTCAGCGGATTCTCTATTGATTTAGCTTCATTTATTTTTCAGATTGTGGAACGTGACACAGGGTGTAACTAAATAAGTGTAAAACATTTGAGGAGGTTATTCTTCATCGAAAAAAAGATAGGATCTGTCATATAAAGAAATTACATTAGAGCATCCCTTGTTAAGATAAGGCCCCTTAAAGGGGTTACATAAAATTTGTATAACAATTTTTTTCACAAGCACTAAAAAAGTTACAATATTGGAATCAACCTGACGTTTTGTACTACCAAAAAGAAACTTAGCCAGAAATGTACTTGGTTTACCACATGGTTGTAAGAGGTGGAAAACGCAACCCCTGAAATTCATTTCCAATGTAACTTTTTGTCTTATAATCTGTTTACCATTTAAAAATTCATTTCCGATAGCCTGTTTCATTCTAAACAAAAAATTTCTATTGAGTTTTTTTGCCTAAAATAAACCAGTTCGCAGCAAAAAATTATTTCACGAACAACTACAGAGGTACATCGTCATAAATGCGAAAATACGAAACTAATCTATCTAGTAGGTCGCTATCAGCGATAGTGACAATTATTGGACAATTGGTATGACGCTGTCAGTTTGTGAATTTTCGATGTTGAATTAATACTAATTGTGTGTTGTTGTTCTGTTCTTAATTTGTTACTTTAATAATTCACTTGTTATCAAAATGGCATACACAAATGAGGAAATGGCTGATATGCATTACGTTTACGGTCTGTCTCAGGGAAATGGGTTAGAAGCTTCTAGAAGATATGCTGAAATGTATCCTCAACGGCAGCATCCTTCACATGGAATATTTGCTCGACTTCATCAACGATTACGAGAATATGGTTCATTCGACAAAAGAATGCAGGATTGTGGTCGCCATCGAGTACGAACACCACAGCTTGAGGAAGCAGTAATTAATTTGATTGAAGAACAACCTACCACCAGTACTAGAAAGATTGCTTTCCAGCTAAATGTTGATCATATGACGGTATTTCGAATTTTAAAGGAAAAACTCTTATACCCTTATCATCTGCAATGAGTACAGGCACTGTTACCGCGAGACTTTCCGAACCGCCTTGAATTTTGCAATTGGATGCTGGAAATGATTAGAAGAAATTGTGACTTTCTGAAGACGATAGAATTCACAGACGAATGTAGTTTTTCTCAGGACAAGATTATTAATTTTCATAATCACCACATATGGGCTGATGAAAACCCTCACGCTATTGTCGAAACTAACCATCAAGAACAGTTTTCTCTCAACGTGTGGCTCGGAGTTATTGGAGATGATTTAATTGGGCCTCATTTTCTACCTCCTCGATTAAATCGTGAGGCATACGTTCAATTATTGAGGAAAGTGCATCCATCCAGTACTTCTGGAGGAATTTCTTTTGGACGTCAGAAGCGATATGTTTTTTATGCATGATGGGGCTCCCGCCCATTTTAGTAAAGTAGCACGTCATATGCAAGTCAGTGGATAGGTCGAGGAGAACCACAGAACTGGCCCGCTCGATCCCCGAATCTCAATCCTCTCGATTTCTCTATTACAGCATTTGGTTCATCGTACTCCTGTTCGCGATGTAGAGGACTTAAGAAACCGCATCATCGATGCATGCAGGGTAATCAAAGAGACTCCAAGAATATTTGAGCGAATACGTGGCTCAATGCGCCGACGTCTAGACGCATGCGTAATGTCTGGAGGTAGACATATTGAACATTTACTATGATTTCTACATGTTGTGTGTTTTGTTATAAATAGATTAGTTTTGTTTATTACCCTTTAATCGTTTAATGCAGGTACTAACTACAAAATAACAATAAATCCAGTTCGCATTTATCACGATGTATCTCTGTAGTTGTTCGTAAAAAAATGTTTTGCTGCGAACTGGTTCATTTTGGGCAAAAAATCCACGAGACATTTTTTGTTTAGAATGAAACAGGCTATTCGAAATGAATTTTTAAATGGTGAACAAATAATAAGACAAAAACGTACATTGGAAATAAATTTTAAAGGTTGCGTTTTCCACCCCTTATAAACATGGGGTAAACCATATAAATAACTGGTTAAGTGTCTTTTTGGTAGTACAAAACGTCAGGTCAATTTCAATATTGTAACTCTTCCAGTGCTTGTGAAAAAAATTGTTATACAAATTTCATGTACCCACTTTGAGGGGCTGTATCTTAACAAGGGATGCTCCAATGAAGTTTCTTTATATGAAATATCCTATCTTTTTTTCGATGAGGAATCACCTCCTTAAATTTTTTACATTTATTCAATTACACCCTGTATACCCAAAACACAATGAAAGACATTTTCTATTTGTTTTTCTACTTCCACAAGCGTTTTCCAGATTTCATTAGTAGTTACTTGTTTGGTAAGATTATCAAATTCCACGTAGTAACGGCTACATCCATCAATTTATTTTCGAATTCCATTACACAATTCGTCTCTCATACTGAGTTTCATATCCATGTTAACTGGTGATTGTTCTGGGAATCACACTGAAGAACTATTTTCGTTTTAATCTTTCTCCGTGGAACAGTTGAGACCTTGGAAAGTCTCTTCGTTTGTAGGCTCTCTTCCAATGTTGAAAAGTTGGAATTAGTCGAATTTCCATGTTCGAAAGAAAAGTACGTTCATATAAAAGATTGGATCTTTATAACACCAATTATTTTCTCAACTGTTATGTTATGTTAGTTATCGTTCATTATATAAAGGAAATTGGCTAGTTTAGGCCCCGACGCATGAAAATGAGAATGTTCAACAGCACAATTGAAATATAACCCAACCTAATCTGACCCATAACCTAACCTAGTACTAATATTGAAATAATATTATATTGAGAATATTTAAAAGTTGAAATAAAGCAGTAGCTGAACCTAACCTAACCTAACCTATATAAGTGCGCCGGTACCCAAACTAGGCAATTGCTTATGAATCATAAGGATATTCAGAAATAAAATTAATTCACAAAGTAAGTTCAGAGCAGTTCTTCCAATACATCCCTTTATAGATCAGTTCCCATCCTTCAATAAATTTCCTTTGAATGCTTCTCTTTCTGGTAACATAAATTCATAGGCAGGTTCACCATTCTCAACCACATATATCGAACCGTTTCCGGCCAGTTTGATGATTCTCACTATTTCTTTCGAAAGATGATCTAATCTGTAACAAAGCAAAAACAATTTAACGATTCATGATTGGTAAGTTGCAAACACAGTAATTTTGTCAATATGATAAAATTTTCAGATAATGTCTAGAGAAGGGGAGACGAATGAAATATGAGCATTTATAAATCATATGCGAAGAGAAAACATTTTTATAGGATTTTGCAAACAGCTTTACAAGTATTTGCAGAGAAAATGATAACAGATACTACCTTTTTGAAAAAGATGAAATATCTATTTTCAAAAAATCTTACACTACTGACAATTCTATTTTAAAATTGACGACAGTTAATTTTCAAATGATAGCGTTTACGTGTGATATGAGAACAGATGATTTACCCTTCTTCTTTATCAGATTTCACTGAAGTAAATGTTGATAGATTCTTCCGCGTTTAACAAAAATATATGGGTGGAGTAGAATTGTTCTTCGGATCCTGAACAATATATACAGGGTGTCCCTGGACTTCCTCTTTTCCTCTGGGGAATGCATAGATGGGGTCAAAATATCACCAGTACTTCATATAACTTTTTTTCCTAAAAGTCTTCGTAACCAAGTTACGGGCCCTCGAAGTTACAAAATGAAAAATGTTTTTCTTTGATAACTTTTCAAGTGAATATTCAAAATCATCCAAATTTTGGTAATTGACTAAACAAATGTATTCCGTCGATGAGCTTTCATGCAGGAGTCAGTTGTTTTGCTACGAAGTCAAGAACGGACTACCCCCGATGGTCCACACCCCAAAACTTTGAAATGACAGATATTTTTCAATATTTTTCAACAAAATAAGGTTACTTGGACAATTTTATGAATAAAAGTACTCGTGTGGAAAGTCGATCGGAGCAACGAGTCTTGATAAAAATGTAGTTCTACTCGACGACATCAAACCCGCTCGTCCACCATTATTTGAAATGAATAATTATCAAAGCAGAAATAATAATGATAACGTTAATTCAACAACATTTATAACAGGAATAATACAAAGTATGCTAAAATGAAGTCGTAAACAAAAAGTACAGTACCTATATGGAAGTTAAAGTCACAATTGTGATAGCAGATATTTTTTCAAAAGAAATATCAAGTTCTGTAGATTCGTGGTGTTTTTAAACAAACAAGCTACTCTACTATGAAATATCGAATTCATTCCATATTTTGTATGTACATAATACGTGTGGAATAATCACGTTTCGTGTTGATCAGTTATCTGAATCTCATGAAACTCAACATTCGAATGTTTCAAATTCTTCTTCACAGCTAAACTGTTGAGGAGTTTCACTGATAATTATAATTTTATGGGAGAAATTCTTCAACACGAATCTAAATTTAGCTGAAAAAACGCACATCGGAAAAAATATTTACTATACTAATAAAAAGCAAACGAATGAACTACAAAAACGGCTGCACATGGTCAGGTGAAAAATATCCAGGAAATAATTATGTTCCATTTCTTTCACAGATGTTGACAAAAAAACCTTTTAGAAAGTTTTGATAAAAAATGAGAAACTGGAATGCGATTTTGTTTTGTTTTGTTGAGTGGTGCGTTGTCATATGACTATCATTGTATTGTCAATATTCTATAGGATATTTTGAATTTTTTTGATATGGCCGAACAGTTTACATTCAATGAATATGCAGATATGCATGTATTTTATGGACGAGCATTTTGTAATGCTGCAGAAGCTTCTGTATTCCGAGCATTTTCCCAATCGAACGGTACCGTCAAGAGAAACATTCGAGCGTGTCGATCGCAGCTTGAGGGAGACAGGTATGTAATAATTGATAACTAATTTGAGCACGTTGTTTTATTTCGATATTATTGTAGGTACAGTTTTGCCAAAACGAGGTGGTGAGGGTGCTCCTAGCGTACCGTTGCATTGGAGGAAAATATTTTGGAAGCCGTCGCTGATGATCCTTCAATGAGCATCAGAAATCTATCAGAACAGTTCCATACATCCAAGTCCACTATTCATAGAATAATTAGGGAACAACTGCTCCACCCATTTCACATCCAGAAGGTACATGCCATGACGCCTCAAGATTTTCCAGCACGACTGGAATATGCCAATTGGTTCATGGATAGGCAACGAGAGGATATGACTTTTATTAATCGAGTTTTATTCACTGATGAAGCAGGTTTCAGTACAGATGGAGTTATCAACTCTCATAATCTCCATATATGGGCCGAAGAAAATCCCCATGGGATATTGCAAACCAAACACCAACGAAAATTCAACGTGATTGTTTGGGCTGGTATCATAGGAAACCATCTTATAGGACCATTCGTTCTACAAGACCGATTGAATGGAGAACGTTATTTGGAGTTCATTCAGAACGATTTGAATGGACTTTTGGAACATGTTCCATTGCAAACCCGAAGAGATATGTGGTTTATGCATGATGGCGCTCCTCCTCATTTAAGTTTGATTGTGCGTGACCATCTGAACCATATTTTCCACAATAGATGGATTGGTAGAGGTGGGCCATATTCATGGCAATCGCGGTCTTCGGATTTAAATCCATTGGATTTCTTTCTGTGGGGGCATCTACAAAGCCTTGTTTACGCTACACCTATTCACACAAGAGATGCATTGTTGAATAGAATAACATTACATTGTGAAGCCATACGAAACGACCCTGGAATGCTATTTCAAGTACAGAGAGGGTGTCTTCGCAGACTAAGAAAATGTATAGAGAGAAGGTGGTCATATCGAGCAGTTTCTGTAGCGGATTTTTCATTTCTGTTTGCTCTTGAGGCTCTTGAGTTTCGTTAGTTAAACGTGTTTGCATTTGAAAAATTCGTTATGAACATTTTACCTATCATTTCCATTTTCCTTTAAAACTAATATTTTCGAATAATGGTAGACATCTAAGGATAAATGTTGTTGAATTAACGTTATCATTATTATTTCTGCTTTGATAATTATTCATTTCAAATAATGGTGGACGAGCGGGTTTGATGTCGTCGAGTGAAACTACATTTTTATCAAGACTCGTTGCTCCTATCGACTTTCCACATGAGTACTTTTATTCATAAAATTGTCCATGTAACCTTAATTTGTTGAAAAATATTGAAAAATATCTGTCATTTCAAAGTTTTGGGGTGAGGACCATCGGGGGTAGTCCGTTCCTGACTTTGTAGCAAAACAACTGACTCCTGCATGAAAGCTCATCGAGGGAATTCATTTGTTTAGTCAATTACCAAAATTTGGATGATTTTGAATATTCACTTGAAAAGTTATCAAAGAAAAACATTTTTCATTTTGTAACTTCGAGGGCCCGTTACTTGGTAACGAAGGATTTTAGGAAAAAAAGTTTATAACTTTTTTTCCTAAATGGTGATATTTTGACCCCATCTATACATTCCTGAGAGGAAAAGAGGAAGTCCAGGGACACCCTGTATATTCAATTGTTTTTTATCATTTTCGATGATCTTTCACTTCAATCACGTAGTACGACACTCATCCCATTTCTCTTGTTCTCTGCATCAATATCCGAAAATTTTTGTTCAATATCTGCCAAATTTTTCTTAAGTTTGCTCATCCATGATTTGCTTGTCTGTCTGTATTGCAGTATACATTTGCATTGTCTGTAGATTGGATTAAAGTGCCCTGTTTTGTTCAGGTCACTCCTCAATTGACAAATTTCTTCACATCGCTTTGTGATTATTGATGTTCTCACTTATATTTCTCCAATACTTTATATATTTAACATTGACCAATTTCATGATGTGTTTCCTTACCAATGATTCAAGTAGCTATATTTTTGATTGATGTTCAGAAGACTCATTACTACTTTGTTTTCCTTTGTTGCCTGATTATCGTATCAGAGTCAATTTATCTATTTTCGCCGGTTCTTCCGGTAACTTTTGAATTTCCCAAATCAATTTTATTGTTACTCTTGAGTTTATGCATGCGATTTGGCTGTCTGTCTCTTTTTATCTCAAATCAATGATCCTTACTCATGTAGAATTGCATAGATTTCCGTTTGGAACACGGATGTGGATCTTTCGTCTTTCTTTAATTTTTACTCTCCGTATTATATAATATTCACCAGCTTCAGTGTCTTTTAGAATTTCAAAATGTAATAAACGTACCTTTGTTCCGATCCTCCAAAATTTATGAAATTTTATTACGTTTTCATTTCTGGAGAAGAATGGTTTCAGGTCATCTAATTCTCCATCTTTATACAGAAAATGAGACGTGTTGATTAAAAAAAAAATAAGAAGTTATTTCAAAACAGATATCCTCATCTTCGTCAAGTCTCAATATTTAGATGAGAATCTCGTGAAGTTATTGCAAATCGAGGTCGATCGCCCGGTTCTTCGATGTCGATATTTTCACAGCTGAAAAACAGCGTTTCAACCACTGTCGGACCTTTCGGCGTTGATGTGGTCATGTATAAGTTGGGCTAGATTAAACAAAGGTATGTATTGCATCCAGGCTCAGAGATATTTGAAAAAGGTGGGAGAGAGAGTAACTTGCGAGAGCCACGAAATGAATCGGTCACGAGAGCCCGTCGAGACGAGTTCGGTGAAGGTCTTCCCTCAGCCTTCGAGGCTGAGGATGGTGGCCTGAATAGGGGTGTTTTTTTAATGCGTGGTGTGGAATTCAAGGGAAATCAGTAGCGATATCGTAAGTAGGTATTGGGTACAGATAAGTTAAAACTAAAAGTATTGGTGTTGATGACACACCGGATCGACGGAACATTGGAGTTGACTACCAACCACCGAAGAGGTGTTTGTTTTTCTGTTCATATACTAATCAGTTGATATTGAGAGAGAGAGTTCACATATTACTTCGTTTGAGTTCACTTCTTTTTTGTTAAGAAGTAATATACTATTGGGTTCCTAGTGTGAGTTGTTTGGCTAGCGTTGAGATTACAATTGAAAATGGAAGCAAATTTTAGGTTAAACACCACTCTCCCTAAAGTAAAAGTAAAAGTATTCTGTATTGAGTTGGTACGTTTCTGGAGGTTAAATTGGCGGCGTTTGGTTCTATTCTATTTCATTTTATAGAATTTAATTTTTTTTATGAGATTCTACACGTGTCTATTTTTGGTTTGTCCATGGCGTCGTTGTTTTACTCATTCTACTCAGTTTACTTTGAAACCTCGGACTTTCATTTTCTCTTGGACTGAAAAAAATACCAGCCTCGTAGAGTGAGATGAAGTTGAGAAAACGAAAATTAGAGACGTTATAGGCAATCTATTGAGATGAGACCAGTGAGTGAAAAGTATCTACTTAAGACTAAAACTTAGAGTATACTCAGCATCGTTATAGAACCATTTAATGAGAAAGAACTATAAGTAGGTATGCAAAATGATCAGGTTTCAAGAAGACCAGCCTTCGTACGATCGGCATGAACCCTTTTCAGCCTTTTCGGAATTGCTCAACATCCAAAAATTTGAAGTGGAGAAAATCCGCATCTGGTGATAGCAACTGCTATCACCAGATGCGGACAGGGTGTTACTTAAGTATGTATCATAAATTCAACAGAATATTCTTTAGGTAATTCAAAGACGGAATGTTCATATAAACATGGGTCTGCAAATCCTTCGTTCTCAAGATACAGGGTGTTGAAATAAAAAAAGAAGTTATTCGTAAATATCTCAAATATCCTTCACCTAATTTTGTTGTAATTTGGCAATGGTATTTATAACATTAAGGAGCTGATTTAGCTCGAACGTGATTCAATTTATTAAGTCCAGTGGCGTCTCGAGCGGGATATGAACGAATATTTTTGACTTGATAATATACGCCACTGACTTTTGTGCAATTTCCATCATTTCTTTGGATTAAGCTATTAAAAATACAACTGTTTTGTCTCTTGAATTTTTTTTAGATCCTTGCTTAGTTTTTAAGAAAAATAGTCGACCTAATTGCATATCCCTGGACCTCAAAAGGAATAATATGGGGAATTGAATGTTTCTTTCGGAAATTATCATTTTTACAATTTTTCATTACTAATTATGTAACAATAACAACAAATATTAAATAACATTTACATCTAGACTAACGAATTGCACTAAATTAAGTGTTGGAAATGGCCGCCTTCGGCTTCAATACAACCGTCCAGCCGCCGCATCATTGAATTTCGCACTCTTCTGAAAATACCTGGCGTATTTTTCATAATGTCACATGAATTAATTATTTTATTCCGTAAATCCTCTTCACTTTGAATAGCAGTTTTGTATACCAACGATTTGAGGTGTCTCCAGAGAAAATAATCTAAGGGATTCATTTCGGGCAAGCAAGGTGGCCATGGGTGTGGATCTTCTCTCCCAATCCAGCGATTATGGTAATTTTCATACAAAAATTGCTGTTTCACTACACTAAAGTGTAGTGAAACAGCAATTATGCAATTAGGTCGAGTTTTTTTTCTCAAAAACTAAGCAAGATACCAAAAAATTCAGGACACAAAAAAATTGTATTTCTAATTGTTTAATCCGAAGAAATAATAAAAATTGCACAAAAGTCAGTGACGTATATTTTTAGTAAAAAATATTCGTGTTCAAATCCCGCTCGAGACGCCACTGGACTCAATAAATTGATCCATGTTCGGGCTAAATTAGCTTCTTAATGTTATAAATATCATTGCCAAATAACAACAAAATTAGGTGAAGGATATTTAGGATATTTACGAATAACTTTTTTTTTATTTTTATTTCAACACCCTGTATCTTGAGAACGAAGGATTTGCGGACCCATGTTTATATGAACATTTCGCCTTGAAATTACCTGAAGAATCGTCTGTTGAATTATTGGTACACACTTAATCAACACCCTGTATATCGTAAATCCCGCATTTGGCAAAAATAATCTCCTTATGATGCACTGTTTGGAACCTTTGGTGTAGTAATGAATATTACTGGAGTTTTTTCCCAACACCAAATCGTTATTTTTAACACCTTGATACGTGTTTCGATCACCAAGTGATCATCTTCAAAAGATTTCAATTTAACATTTAAAAAAATTAAAAAGATTATAATCTTACTCTTTGAAGATGATCACTTGGTGATCGAAACACGTGTCGAGGTGTTAAAAATAAAGATATGGTGTTGGGAAAAAACTCCAGTTATATTTAAAAATAATCTAGCTGAAGCCTACGCTATTACAATTAGATGGATTTGTGATCCAACACAAGACAGCGCTATTTCAACCCGCCAAGTTATCATCAGTGGTGCTAGGTTTAATCTCGTTCGGGGGTCGATTTTGAAGCTTGGCTTGGTTTGGCCTCGTTCAAATTTTGATAATCGAGGATTGAGTCCTATGTCGATACCATAGATTGCGTCTTTGAACTTATTTTTCTTTGAACATTTGAATAGTTCATCACTAATGATACCTTGTCGGGTCGAAACAGCTCACAGGAAGATGCCATCACCATTACAGGTGATAATGGTACCCAATAACTCATTAAAAACATGAAAAGTTCTTGCTATTATTAGAATACGAAGAATTACTACAGGGAGAAAAACGTTCGAAATGATAGAATTCTTCAGAAAAATGTTGAAAATATTTAAATATGCTTTAGAATATTCTGAAATGATTTTCTGAATGGTATTATGTAATATAGAGATTATCCTCAATTTTTCAACTGTTCATATATTTGAAATAGAAAAAAGATCCTCAATACATTTTCTTCTTGTTTTTTGATTTCCATACTTTCGAAATAGGCGCTAATAGCTTTGAAGTCAGAAATATTTGTTGATTTCAAATATAAAACTATTTCTCACTTTTGGCCTTGGGTGGATCCTATTTGGTCGACAGGAACTGGCCATCCTTGCTCATACTCCGGTAAAATTAAAGAATTTTTGTCTTGAAAAATGGTAGTGTCCGTTATTCCAGGACATACTGCTACAACTCTGACACTACTTCTTTCGTAGTGGAAAGGGGTTCCCCAACATTTCGTGAGTCCGACCACGCCAAATTTAGTTGCAGCATAAACCGGAACTAGTGGTTGACCAAATAGTCCAGCAATAGATGAGGTATTCAGTATAACAGCTTCTCTGCCTTGTTTGTGATTCTTCAAGTAGTTCTCCAAACCTAAAAGTACTCCAGTTACCTCTCCTTTCTGAAAAAAGGTATACAATAGTATAGTATACTAGTATAAAATATGTATAAAATAGTACCTTTTCAATCAGTCGATTGATTGGAAATAATTTCTTGTTCAGATTCACATAACAATAAGTTTTTTTTAATGATATAGTTCTCTCACATTCATGAATTGAAATGGTCGAAAAGTTGAAAAGCACACAAAATTATTGAGAAACCCTGAAAATCATGTCTTGAGAGAAGAATATAATTTATATAGGAATGAGCTGAACAAGCTCACAAAAACAGCAAAAAAGAACTACTCGAAAAAAATTATAGATGAAAATGCGAATAGCTCAAAAGGGCTTTGGGAGTGTGTTAATAATATTTGCAATAAAACTCGAAACGAAACCAAAGTAGAAAAAATCAAACTGGAAAATGGAAAAATATTACAGAACAATAAACAAATCGCTGATATTTTCAATTGCCAATACAGTACGATAGGAAAAAAAATAGCTGATGAAATTTCAGTACCTCACAATTTCAATGAATCTGAAAATACTCTGCAAGACACCATGTATCTTCCCGACACTGATGAAAATGAGGTTCATAAACTAATCATGGAATTGAAACTTAAACAATCACAAGGTCCCGATAACATCCGTTCGAAAACACTGAAGGCTATATCTATTAAAATGAAAAACCTTCGGTTCACTTGATAAATAGATGCTTTGATACAGGGTGTTTTAAATTGAACATAACCAACTATAGACCGATTTCACTCATCTCAAATTTGGAGAAAATAATTGGAAAAATACTCAAAATGAGACTTCTGAGCTTCTTGAACAAACATAACATCATTTCTAGGTCTCAGTTCGGATTCAGAGAAGGAAAGTCAACAGAAGATGCGATCTATTATCTTACAAGTAATATTTATAATGCATTGGACAAAAAAAACTCCCTTATGTATCTTTGTCAACCTCTCAAAAGCATTTGATACGGTAATTCATGAAAAGTTTCTGAACAAACAAGAATGCTACGGGATAAGTGGAAATATTCATAAAATCTCAGAAAGTCACTTATCAGATCGCAATCAAAAAGTTAACATAAGTGGTACTCTAAGTGATCCTCTGACTGTTACATATGGCGTACCTCAAGGAACAGTACTAGGTCCTCTTCTATTCATAATGTATATGAACAGCATTTCACACCTTGATACGAAGAGAAAAATGATAAGTTTCGTAGATGGATTTAAAAACAAAAGCTGAAACTGATCTTAGTAAAATAGATAAGTGGTTTAGGTATAACAAATCAACTCTGAATTTAGATAAAACAAATTACTTATCATTTACTTCTTATTCCAATCATTTACTCAATATGGGTTCATTACGATTCGGAAATAACTTAGGCATTGTGATAGACAGACATCTGAGATGGAATTTTCAAATAAAAATTATAGTAGGAAAACTGAGAGGTTTTTTATTCAAATTCGAATAGTTGAAAGAATTTTTAGATGTAAATCATTTGAAAACATTATACTATGCTCTGGTACAGTCACATATATCTTACGGTATAAATTGGCTTGGGAGGTGTTAATGACTGTCACTTGGAAATGCTCAATGTTATTCAGAAATGGATACTGAAAATTATCCTTGGAAGAAGAGGTACATACTCAAGTGAAAAATTATTTAAAGAGGCCAATGTATTTGACGTAAGGCAGGCTTACTGCATCAACTTATCAGTTAATGTCAAGAACAATAAAATACAACTTGAATCTGTAGATCATAATTATAATACCAGGAAGAAACAAAACAAGATACCTAGATCGGAAAAAGCAATTTGACAACAATGTTCAGATTACCTCGAACCTCGCCTACATGATATGCTACCAAAGTATATAAAAAAATTAAATAGTTCTATTATGTTCAAAAAATTTATAAAAAGTTGGATTCTGCGTTCCGAAAGGACATTGTTTCATGATTTTGTCAACCAAACTTTCAAAATGTAATTACAATTAAAACACCAACCGTTTGTATATAGCATGCATACAAGCTGACAACACACAGAATATAAAAGAATACCTGAATATGACAAAGCCCAAATATGACTTACACCCTGAATATGATGTATCTACACATCAATTATTGCAAACACACCTACTACTCTCGCCCTAAATATGTCATTTACTATAAGTATTCGAAAGGAGAAATAATAAAATAATAAAATATAAAATAAATAATTATTTACATTCCATTTATATATTCACTAGTTGTAATTTCTTTTAACAAGATTATGTACTTATGTGCTCCAAAACGTTTATACCACTTTTTTGTCATTGTACACTATAGTGTTATACTTTTCAGTTTTGAGGTTAATATCACATACAAGCGATAGTTTTATACTGAAGCTTCATGATTTTTTCTTGTTTATTCACTTACAATACATTCACTTCAATTATTGTAAAATTTTGAGCTTTCATGAATGAACATTATTATTATTATTATTTTCCCCGTAGTGTGCGCTGGTCAGGCCCTATCCCCCGAAGCTCCGATACATTCGGGAGGGCGCGCCAGCATTATCAACCAATGACCACTCTCCACACCGTGGGGTAAATGATCATTGGGTCCGAGAATCATGTGCCTTGAGCAAGCGCAGTGAGCCAAGAATGACATCCTTCTGCATCTGTGCGGCTAAGATTTCTGCCTTAGTGCGGCAAGCCGGTATGATTTTAAGATGCGAGAGTAGGGAGGGCATTATTCCACCAAGGACTTCAATAATTAATCAGAAGAACCATCTTGACAGAGTGATCTGGATAGAGTCTGCAGAGTTCGAAGTGAAAATCTCGATAATTTATCAGTTTTCCTCCTCTTTTCTGACGATATTTGTCTTGCCAGGAGCTGAAAACTCCACGACAAATATCGTTTTGATCTGGTGGTCGAGAAAGACTACATCAGGCTTATTAGCTTGTATGAGCCTGAGGGTGGGGAACGAATAGTTTCAATAAATTCGGCACTTCTCGTTCCCCACAACGGATTCAATATCTCCCGTGCATAGGGCAACACCGGTGTCTCGCCAATACCGTAGGAGTGCTGTAGATGATAATAAAGCAAACGTCAGGCGCTCTGATAAGCCAAGGTCTCCAATGTTATTGAAGGAGACCCCATGCATTGGCTCATCCTTGTGTTTCCGCAGAAGTAAGGTGATCTCTGCGGCTTTTATGCTTGTTTTATTATTTGAATAATACTACCACCAATCAACAGAATATTTACTTTATCACGCAGCGACATCCAAATAAAATAATTTATTGTAATGAAGATGCTCTAGGTTTGAAGCAAATTTTCCCAGTGGTGCCGAATCTGCGATTCGGCACCACTGATAGATATGCGTTTTTACGTTTTCTACGCCTTGCGCGTACTACAGTTTCAGGCATATTCCATGAACATGATAGGAAACTCGAGAGACTCAAGCTTTTATGAGAAATGATATACAATGCATTTCTTTGATGTCCCCCCCCTCTTTATTTTCCGAATGGGTCAACTCAAAAAATTGAAATGAAGGATAACGAAATTAATGCATAAATACTTTATTTTGAAGGAAAACTGACAGATGAAACTTTCGAAATGGCGACTGGGTTGCATCTGGAAAAAATTAAACGGAAAGGGGGGTCTTGTGACCCATCATTTTGAAGCTCCTGATGAATACTTCACAATCCTAGAATATGAAGTCAATGTCTTTCCCTACTACAAAATGACGGAACATTTAATAATTTCCTGAAGACAAACACATTAATATCGATATTGCTATAAATATTCCTTTTTATCTGTCATATGGCAATTCCAACAGCTTGATAAGGTTTGTTAAGTTATTTTTTGTTCATAAAGTGACACCAATCCTCACGTTTTCTGGGAAATACATACCCAATATCCAGAAATAATTTAACGTTTGGGCAGGAATATTGGGAAAACATATTGTAGGATCTCTATTCATTGATCAAAATTCAACAGAGGAACTGTATTTGAATATGTTGGAAACTACTGTTGACCCTCATCACTGAAATTGTCGAAGCAAATCCTAATGAATTCGATATGGAAATTGTATTCCAACAAGATGGAGTACCACCACATCACTCCAGACAAGTAAGAAACTATTTGGATACTACTTTTCCCGGTCGTTGGATTAACCGTCGAGGTTCTACAGAATGGCCAGTCCGCTTGCCAGATTTGACACCTTTGGGCTTTTTTCATGGGGCTATTTGACGCAAAAGGTGTTCGAAACTGAGCCTGGTTCAATATTGGAGAATTGGGGAATAATAAATATTTCTAAAGATATTGACGTTACTGTGTTCAAAAATGTTCGGCGTGAAATATCGGATAGGCTGAGCATATGTCAAGAAGTTGAAAGCAATCATTTCGAGCATCTTCTGAACTGACTTCAAGCTTATTACCTCATTTTATGTAGTTAAATGTCAATTATTCAAACAACTACTTGAAGATCCGTCATTTTGTAGTAGTTGAAGAAATTTACATTATATTCAGGGATTATGAAGCATTTGTCAGGAGCTTCAAAAAGATGTGTCACAAGACCCCACTTTCCATTTAATTTTTTTTCCAGATGGCGCCCAGTCGTCATCTTGAAAATTTCATCTGTCATTTTCACTTCAAATACAGTATATTCATGCATTAATTTCATTATCACAAACTTCAATTTTTCGAGTTGACCCGTTCAAAAAAAGGGGGGGGGGACATTAAACAAATGCACTGCTTACAAGATTAAGTAAGTGCGAAGTGTATAAGTAGAACAGATTGAACTTCTGTTCAATATAGAAATTTCTTTCAACATGAAGTGAAAGTCTTTAATTGAGTGCTTTCAATTTTCAAATTCAAATTAAACAAAGTGTGTGTGAGATGTCATTGAAATTTTCCATTTGTTTGAAAGACCCTTGCCACAATGTGTGGAAATAAAACACCGTGCAAATATTTGTCGTGGTTTTTCTGGGTGGAGCGAATCCAAGAAGTCCAATCTTCCATGACTCTGGCGCAGGCTGACTTTGATCGATGGCTGAATTTGACCAATGGCATTGGTTATGTTGGCTTTGTGGACCGATGTGGATTGTGGTTTATTCGCATACACCTGCGAATCAAGAAAATCACACAAAAATGTCTAACTGGGATTATTTGCACGATCTTGGTGGGCAGTTAATACCATCTCTACGTAAGATGACCATGCCCTCAAATCGCTCGTGCAGAATATACAATGTGGCATGAGATGTGTGGCATGTAGTGTCGTCCTGTTGAAACAACATGTCGTTGTTGTCTGGATCGTCCAATTCAGGCAAAACAAAGTTGGTAATCATCGACCTATAATGCTCGCCGTTGACACTGATGGCTTGGCCAACGTCGTTTTCCAAGAAATATGGACTCATGTCGCTGTCAGCCTAAAATCGACACAAGCAATGACTTTTTGGGGATACATTGGACGCTCTTGGATCTCATATGGATTGGTATCGTTCCAAATTTGAAAATTCTGTTTGTTCACGAACTTATTTATCAAAAAATGGGCCTCATCACTAAAGATAATTTTTAGATGAAAATTAGGGTCAGTTGCCAACTGCTCCAGAGCCCATTCAGTGAACAACTCATGTCGTTGTCTATGGTCGTGCACCTTCAGTTACTGGGTCAGTTGAATATTGTACGGGTGCAGGCCCAAGTTATGCAGGCCAAATTATGATTTGTCAAAAGCTGAGTTCTTGTGAGCTACGCGAAATCCAGTGTCTCCAATTCTCATGTTTCTGGAATATAGTGTGTTTTGTCGACATATGGGTGTTGGTTGATCGTTTACTGAACCAGTGGACTCAAATTCATCTAGTACATTGCGGATAGTCCTCTCGGTAGGACGATTATGGCGGCCGTAAAATGGGCGAAGCGCACGGTACGTTTTCCTAACAGAACACCATTTTGATAAAACAGTTTTTTCATTTGCACAACAATGCAGCTTATCAAATGATCTCAACCACATTTCGGGTGAAAGGAGTAACCACCAAAAAGTGTTGAATTTTCTAGATTGTGCTAATATCATGAACCAAATCTGAAGTCTCAATGGGGGATATTATTATGTGAAACTTTCATTTTCAACTGCCAATCTATATATCTAATGATCGAAGACTGGCTCCAATCATTCTAGAGGTTAATGGGAAGTATATTTATTTATAGATTTTTAGAAATAATGGTCACATATTTTGTGGTAATTGGAAAGCTATTCAGACGGAGACTATGATAACCCTTATCAAATGAAAACGTTGAATAACAGGCTTTTCAAGCACATTTTAATTGACCTTTATATAAGCGGCCGCGCCTTGACAAACCGGTGCGACTAATTGATATTGTTGTTTGTAATGTTTGTAGGTAGAAATATACTTACCTGTTTCAGAATTAAATTGATAGTTGTGAATATAATATTGTTTGAGTGAATTTCATTCGAAGACATTGTTTCTTGTTTGGATTTTATTCGAGATCATTGTTATCAGTTACTAGTTTCAGAACCCCGCTTCGCTCAGGACGTTGACATGAGATTGTTGAGGTATTTTGTTTCACATACCTTTATCTATGGGCAGCCCCACCCATTCAGAAGAGATTTCGAATAGTTTACAATGTTTTAGAACATTCCACAACATTCGAGAATGTTCAAGATCAAGAGTGTTCGACGAACATTCCGGAATGATCGTGAACGTTTCGAACTAGTTCGGAGTATTTGATAACATTCCAGAATAGTTTTCACATATAATCAGTGGGCATAATTGAAGACTGGCTATAAATTAAATCATCTTACAGAACAATTCGTTCAGGCCAGTCTCAACTCCCTACGCTGAAGGTTAATGGACTGACACCTTTTAGGAAACAACTACTTCCCTGGCTAATACCACGAAGGGTGTTATATCCGACAGGTGTTAGTGCAGGATTCTTCAGTGAAGTTATTCCTGCATATGATTTTGGCGATACAACTGCCGGAAATTTTCAATTATTAGAACACATTTGCCGATTAGTTTCGGGCTGTTTGGCCATTCGTCAGTGCAAGGTAGTGTCTATCATCAACATAAAGTCGATGATTTCCGATAATGGACTTGTTTCATTCTATTGAAGATGATACTGGTTTGCTCATAGACTGATCGAGTTAGGGGTATATTATACTTATCGAGTCTAATCAGTCCCAATACCTCTTTATATTTGCAGAAAATACAAAAATTGATCGTATCTACAGCGGCGTGTCAATTATTTTAACAAAAATACGAAGTTATGAAACATTAGAAAGAGTACATTGTCTCATACATTCAAAAGAGATAGCTGACTGGGTGGCAATATGACTAATATATAACATTGTACGTCTTATTTTTGGTGGGTGGCATGAATGCATAATTGATTTATTTTATTAGGGTTCATAAGCCTTCGAGAACCATTTGAAAATATAGCTTCTTAAATTCTATGCAGAACTATGGTTTTCGAGTACATTTTATTTCATATGGAGAGTTTTTTTATGAATTAAAACGTTAACGGGTTCATATACACTTCCATTATTGAAATTTCCGTGACATATGAAAATGACTACTACCGGAGATATTTCAAAAATAAAGTTTTTATTGCGTTTTGTGTTATTTGGATACCATGTATATTTAATTGTCCCTTTGAATGCATTTCTTACACTTTCTTCTTAGATTTAGTTGTCGGAAATAAGTGTGATTTCACTTGGAATGACGAATGAATCAGAAACTGTTTATAGCCTCCGTGAATTTTACAATTTTGTAATGTTCATTATTTGTATTGTTCTTATTGGTCAATCGAACAAGTAGCGAGACAAGGCCCGTGACGTCACGGCCCTAGAAAATCCGATTTTTAAGAATTAATTACGGGAAAACAACGCTATTTAGAGGGCTGAAACAAAGTACACTATTTTTTAATTTGAAATTACTACCGAATGAACTATGAACCAAAAATCATGAAACAAGCATATTGAGTATCATTCTTCGAACTAGGCTGAACCGAACAACAAAGAACAGGTTTGTCATCACCCCATCTGCCTGTTAACGAGGTAACCAACCGCATATCCGAAATTTGCCGAATTCCTTGTATAGGGAAAGAAAACTTTTCACATATAGTCAGTGGGCATACTTGAAGACTGGCTATAAATCAAATCATATTAAAGAAGTCAAGGAATTGGTCAGGTCGCTAGTTAAATCTATAATGAAAAAAAATCAGTTAATTTGTGAATTTGTATTAACATTTCTCTTCCAATATTTTTGTTGGACATATATAACAAATTTGAAAAAATATTAGCAGTAGTGTATTAACTTCTGATAAGATATTTATTGAAGAAAGTTTTGGTCTTATCGTATAACGTGTGATTTTTTGTGTCGTGAATCTTTTGTCGACTCTCCCAGATGGCTTCTTCGTAGTAGAAGACGTTATTGCATTTTTTCAATTACGTCTTACAATAATTTAAAAATCACCAGTGGGAGATTATTAATTCACGAAACTAATGAAATAATATATTTTTATTGTATCATTTCTGAAGGACAACAGCCTGAGGTTTGATTGAAATAAAGAAATTTTATAATCATCAACTGGTTTTCAGAAGCTGAGGAAGGTTTGGTTTATAACATTCTAGGATATATGATTTTTGAATTTTCGATAAATCAAATTAATTTTAAAATTTCCATATACTCACAAGATTGATGTCTATTTCTTTTTCCCAGATAGCATCGTTCATAATACCAGCGTTATTCAAAAGAATATCGATATATTCGAAGTGTTCCACCGTTTTTTTGAAGGCATCTGTAAAAGTTATTTAATTAACAATAAATTAATTTGAAATAAAATGGTCTAGAAATGACGAAAGTAGTGAAAGTCACAACGGCAGCAGCATTGGAGTCACCTTTGAATCTAGAATTTTGTGATAACGCGGGAGGTAATAATGGGTCAGTTTCGACTGGAAAGTTGTGAGAAAACGGACAAAATTGTAATTTAAGATTATGTGGAGAAATGAACATAAAACGTGTTCAAGAAGCACTTGACATCCAAGTACTATTTCAACACAAACTATGCATTCGCGCCACATACTGGCCTTGAACCAGCTGTGATCCCTCTGGAAATGAATCAATGAGAAAAATGAAGAGTACTGAGGAATACACCTGAGCAGGCACAAGTAGACCAAGTATGGAATAGTATTCCTAATATAGAATCCCCCATTTCTCTCAAATGCAAACTCACACACGCATCAATCAGCGATATTTTGCCTCTTTCTACTTCATTTCACGCGTACATATAGTTACATGTCTTTAGGGCGAGCCCCTCCATCGTTGTGACAATGTTTTGTTTTACCGCTTCCGCAGGTATCATATGTTTGTACAAAAAGTACCTAAAGTGGCCTAAATTATTTCTAAAACAATATAAGAACAAGTTATCAGTTAGAAGACCAACTGGCACTTATTTTGCTGGAGCAAAGAACAAGTAGACTCATTCTTGGATCTCCTCGAAGACTTCTATTTTCAAGGAAACTATGGTCCAAGTCTCATATACAACGTGGATCAATTTGGGCTCACCGTAATATAAAGCAAGGTGGCTTAAGAAATTGGACATGAAGGAAAACGTCGGATAGCTTCCCTTACTTCAGCGGAAAGGGGTCCATTGATTACGTCACTAGTCATTTTGAGCCTCGCTATATCATATTTCCACGCAAAAGGCAGCTGATGAGAGGCAATCCCTCAGGTGCTGTTGGCGTTGCATATCCATCAGGATGGATATAAATGGACATATTCACTGACTGGTTCAAACATTTCCTCGAACATATATACCCTACTCCGGATTCGAAAGTATTACTGATCTCACACTCGTATCAAGACTCATGTCAGTATGGATAGGTCGGTTGGTAACTATTTGGTCAGTAAGTGGAACAGAGATTCGATGGCTGACTTTGAGGTACTAGCTAAGTAAGTGAGATATGTGGTTTGCTCAGTAGAAACAATGGCTGCGTCTGACATGAGACATTAGTAGTGATCACCATAAAGATACTACTTTGATGATTCTTTGCTAGCATGAGTCTCTTGAAGACTACTGAAGGTTATTATTCGTAGTATGTTAAGTATGTGAAGGATATTTCGCACATTGTCAAAAAATAACGATGTTATTATTAGGTTTTATTCTATATTGGCACATATCAATGACTTTCAAATGTTATGAACCTTGAATATCAACATTGGCAACCTTCAGTCGAGGTATTTAATCCAAACTCATGGTTGATCATAGGTCATCATAACGACTGAGATAATAAACATGCAGTTCACATTTCATTTTTATATCTACATCGATTAGTGCTGAAAATTCAATGTGCTTACTTTCGAATTCTTCTTTTTTGGTTACATCTGTTCTTATAAATAGGGCTTTTTTCGTTCCGAATTCGTTTTCTATTTCTTCCACAGCTTTCCTTCCAGCGGTTTCGTTAATATCAGCGATGGTCACACCCTAGAAAGTAAATGTAAGATCAGGTAAGGAAAGAGCTAGTCAGACAATTCTGATTCTGGAAATATGCGTTTTGAGACTAATACCTTGAATCCAATATTAGGTGTAATACTACAGTCTCAACAGGTTGGGAATTTCGGAATAAAGAAAAAATGCGCCATACAGACAAAACATCCTGACTTCGAAAAACGAGAGTGAAGTTCGGAATTATGCTTTACAGGTTATTATGAGATTAGGTGTAAAAAATATAGAAGAACTAATATCATGTTTTATAATATATTTGAGTTGAGTGAATCTAAACCTTGGTAACATTTCAGTTGTATTATTTACTGCTCAAAAAACTACAATACAGGGTGTCTCGTACCTCATAGGTTTCTGTTCTAAGATCTCTGTTATAGAAAACAGCAAAAATTATTTTGAAAAATTTCTAGAACATTTTGTAACTTTTATTCGAATTTAGGTGGTAGGATTGTTGATCTGTCATGTCCAGTAAGTGCAAAATGAATTGAGGTTCGAATGCTCGTAACTCAAAATGGAAAAGAAATGAAATCAACCATTTTCATGACACATGGACACATGGATTGAAAGTAATGTCAATTTGAAATTGAAATTTTGTACTTATATTACCTCCAACCCTTGTCGAAGAAGTTCTTTGGCACTGCTCAGACCTATTCCTGAAGCTCCTCCTGTAACTAAGGCTATTTTTCCAGATAATACGAAAACCATTTTCACCCGATATCCACTTACTATATTCTGACTGAAGTTATATGAGTATTAGATTACTCAAAAAAACCTTATTCAATTCGAATAGGCATTCTCATTCAGAGATAATAATACATAAAAATGATAACACAATCATTTAAACAACACTCAAATGTTTTCGATGCATCAGTAATTACGGTTTCACATAACCACATCGAGTTCGATGCACAACTGCAGATACATTACTTCCACATCATGAGAAAGCGGAGAAAGGGAAAGATAATTTTCCGTTATATCTGTGGACTGGTTTACAAGCAAATTGCGTCGTAGAATATCAGTAAGAGAATGAATATATTCTTTGGTAGGTGAGGACTATGTCAGCGTACAGAGTGTGGTCGAAAAACTGCCATATTGTAATAAAACTGTTTTCGTTACTGGGGGAACTAGGGGTATGATGGGGACGCTGAGGGAAAACAATAAAAAACTACAGTAAGAATCAACATACTGTTTTCATTCAATAATGGCACTTTAGTTTCTTTATCAACTATAATTTGGCATAATCTTTTAACGATAATGTTATCACAAATTTATAATAATTATTATTATTTATGAGACAATAAAAAACCCGTCTTGTCCCGTATGTGGAGTATGATGGGGAATGATAAATGGGGCATGATGGGGTCAAGGGGGCGAGATGGGTTTCTTATTCATCTTCACAGAACATGCATATGAGTAATTCTTCTAAGTTTTCATCATCCACCCCCGCACATGCAGTATGAGCCCATCGCTTACAGTTTTGACATTTTACCTAATTTTCGGGAGATTTCAGGTAAATGTGGTATGTATCATTGCAATAAAAACAAACGCTATTCTCTTGTCCTGAAGTTGATGGCCTGGTCTTTTTCTGAAGTTCACTATTTTTGGTAGTAACGTTCTTGGACGATTTACTATTTTTAGCAGGAGCGTCCTTTGATGATTTACTTCTTTTAGCCGGTATTGGCAATATATCTTGGCAATATATCTTTACGTGAAGCATTTTCGAAACTAGAAGTTAAAACACGGCAGACGGCTCATATGGGAGAACGAATTTGCATGGAACTTCCTGCTTGCACTTGTGAACAATCTTGTTATGGATATCAGCTTTGGAGAGTTGACCTGGCATACGTTGATTTTCGGAAAGAACAGGTGCAAGAAGATCTTTTTGAATCATTGAGTTCCAGATGTACGAGTTGCTGACTCTGAAGAGGGAAAGTTTGCAAAACTTGACGAGGATAGTATTTCAGGTGTAGTATGAGGCTCTATCTCCATGAACTGAACGTTGACAATACTTGACGGGGTTGGTACTTCATGGCCTGGAGGAGGTACTGACTCAGTTGATGGAAGATTACCAGAATGTAATAAAGATGGTGACTCAAGTCCGGTATGAGGCTCTGTCTCCGTCGACTGAGCGTTGAAAATGCTTGACGTGGTTGATTCTTCACGTCCAGAATGAGGATCTATGTGTGCGTTGCTCTCTATTAACGGTAGTTTGATAGACCTTGACGTATCTGCATTGTCTTCACCAATGGTATGTTTGTAGTTTCAGCAGCTATGGAATCAACATTACTAAAATTGTCTTGGTTGTATAGCCTTATACCACACTTCCTGAAGCTGTTTACCGCTGTGGACATTGTAGCTGCTTGCATGTAAGCTTGCCCAAATATTTGGAACATGGTGATCACACGTCCTGGATGCGATCTCAACCAATTTGGAACGGCATGGTCATAGTAAGTACTTAAAGGCCTCATGAAAGCTACATCAGCAGGTTGCAACTTATGTGTGCAATGAGGAGGAAAGCAAATTATTATAACTCCATGTTTTCGTGCAAGATCTATAACATCTAGATTTTGAGTATGACTCACATGTCCGTCTAAAAGCAGCAACACTTTATTGCTAGGAGAGGCTCCTGAATATTGGATGAACTGTTTGAATCAAAAGGTGAATATTTCCGCTCTCGTCCAGCCTATTGAATTACATGCTGATGTTGCTTCAGGGGGAGCACGGTCTAGCCATCCGGCTTTCATACGCTGTCTCGGAAAAATAATGAGTGGAGGCATGTATGTCCCAGCGACATTGAAACGAATATCTACAGTTACAGTATGACCTCTCTTTGCAGAAGATAATGAGCCGACTTGTTTTCTACCTTCTAAAGCTATTATCTTGCTTTTAGTTTTTGAAACAACAAAAATGCCAGTTTTAGATTTTACTCTCGTGAACCAGCCGCCTTAAATCGAGAGTAGTTAAGCCAAAAAGTCGTTCTTCCATGTGCTTATCATACTTTGCTAGTTCTTCTTCTTCTTCCTGCGAAAAAACAGGCTGTATAGGTCCCAGTGGTAAGCTAACGGTAATTTCTTCACCTAGTTTAATTTTTTTGACGTAACGCTCTAAAGTTGTTTGGGGAACACCATATTCTGAAGCTGCCTTTCTGTATTTCGATTCTTCACTCAAAACTTTGTCTACAGCTGTTTTCGTGGACTCTTGTGACCACTCTTCACTTTTAGTCTTTTTTTATAGTTCCTAATCATGTTTATTCTGAAAAACAAAAAAAATATGTTTCGATAGATATATCTATAAACAATAACAAATAAAGCAAATTATATGGAAGTTATCTTGTTTCGTGATCTGAAGGGCATGATGGGGTAATACCCCATCATGCCCCGTACGATTTACACCACCTTACCCCAGTCACTGTGTTTAAAGGAAACATTTTTTTTTAAATACACAGTTAGGTCTAATACGATTTTGAATACGCATATCAACTGGCAGAAAAACATAAAACAAAGGAAAAAATAATTATCAGTTCAACGCTATTTCTTACCTGTTTCTGAAGTTGTTAAAAAACAGAAAATATTACATCAATTATGCACTTTAACAATAATTTGATTGTAAACAAAGAACGCACGCACTTTCGCCGACTGTCATGGCCGCACTGAGTATCGTTCGAAAGCGGCTTCTGATTGACTAAAGCGCCACCTCCCAGAAACGTTCACGTTGCGTGACCCCGTCTTACCTCCCTACCTCATCATGCCCCATCATGTAAACGTGCTATAGTTCTCAACTGATTTTTTCATACTCACTATTATTTTCATCACATTTTTTTTCATTTGGAACTAGCTGATCCAAATATTTTGGTCTGGAATTCAGGTATTTTCAAATTTCAAAATCTCATTAATTTTCGGGATTCCATTTATTTTTCACAGATTTCGGATCTGATAAACTACACCTCACGATTTGATCCCCACAAACTTCACTTGAGAAATATATCAGTAGCTTCTTCACTGATTTGAATACTATTCAAATCACTGTTGGAGAAGCTACTGTGTTAGCGAAACATGTCGTGATATATTTCTCGAATAAAGTTTGTGGAGGTCAAATCATAAGGTGTAGTATGAAATTATTATGAAACTTCATCAAGTAACGGCCGAATCAAGCAGGAGATTTCGAATCTGTTAACATCTTTCTTAGACGGCGGAATTCCAAACTGTTATAAAGAAATATACTCTCAGATATCTCAAAGATGCGAAATCGTTCCCTCCTTTTCATAAAAGAGAACGTATGCCTCACCACTCACATGCGATTTTGGTGAAATTGGTGTCACGTGTGAATCATTGTATTAGTGTCACGTACCAGTACAGGTATGTATGCAATATGCTGCAAAAGATTTTACTCGAGAACGATATTGACCTTGTTGCTGTGTAGGAAACGCATGCAGAAAATTAAGCTGGACTCAGCTCTGGAGAAAAAATACCCAAATATGAACTGCTAGGTGCTAGATATGACAGGTTTTATGGAGTGGCAACGTATGTACGCAACAACATAGAGGATTCTTTTCTCATGTCCATCTCCAGTGGTAACAATATACAGGAGGTAACTGTCAGAATTGGGAAAATCTCAGTCATCAATATCTATAAGACTCCTGCCACAACATGGCCTACACACGTTGTTAACATTCACCCATCTGCATATGTTGTTGACTTTTACAGTCATCACGAGCAGTGGAAATGTAGATCAGATGATGAAAATGGCGATGCCTTGGTAAACTGGACACAAGTGCATAATACCCATCTTATTTTCGATGCAAAGGATCGAGGCACTTTCCGCTCGGCCAATTGGAGACAATATTATAACTCGGACTTCTGTTTTGTAACCAGAGACCAAAATAACTTTCCACTAGCAGCATCACGAAGGATCCTATCAGACACCACCCAGTCATTATTGAAATTGGCATTGCAATCTCCACAGTGAGATCAATAACTCGCCCTAGAGCAAATTGGGACGTCTTCTCTGAAAGTCTAGATGAATATTCACGCTGGGTCCCTCCAGAAAGGGAAAATTACGTGAGGTTTATAGATGCAGTGTAAAGCTCAGTGAAAAAGTCGATTCCTAGGGGATACCGTAGGGAATACATTCCTGGGTGGTCAGAGATTAGCGAAAACCTGTACAGGGAGTTCCTTGAAAGTAGTGAACGTCAGATAGCGGACTAACTCTTGCAAAACGTAGATGTGGCTCGAAACAGTCAAAAACCTGGATTTTAAAACATCAAGCAGGAAAGCGTGGTGTCTACTTCGCAAGTTGGGTGGCAGCACTCACTTCCAACGTAACTGCAACCCTATACAACCAAATTAGATCGAATCTCACATTGTGAATATTTCTAGAGCCCCAAAAGACAGAGCCCACACGAGAAACGAGAACTCAGAAACCTCAATCGAACATGTACAAAAGAATCTGAGTATTCCATTCCGTTAACTATCGTTCACAGCAGCTATTTCAGATAGGTTTTGATGGCATCCACCCAGAGTCATTTTACACTGTGGTCAATACACAAAACAAAGATGGGCCCGTTTCTTTACCGACATTCTCCAAACAGGCAGAATCCTTCATCTTCTTGAATGATCAAAAGTTATAGTCATACTGAAACCTGACAAGTCGAACGATATGCCATAAAGTTACCTTCTGATCGCTCTACTCAGCATGATTCACACACTTCTAGAAAGGCTCCTGTACAACAGAATCAGTCAGAAGATATTGGATAAAATTCCTGTTGGACAGGCAGGTTTCCGCCCTAACAGAAACTGCACGGATCAAGTCCTATCACTAACCTCATTCATAGAAGCAGGTTCCCAGAGTTACCTAAAGACAGTAGCAGTCTTTATAGATCTGACAGCTGCGTACGATACTGTTTGAAAATCAGTCATCGTTTCCAAGCTCATGCGTGTAACACTCTGCAAGAAGACAGTAGACCTGATGTACGCTATGCCTTACAATAGAATCTTCCAAGTACTCCTGGGTGATAACAGGAGTGCTCAGAAGAAGACCAACAACGGATTATCACAGGGATCAGTACTTGCCCCCCTACTGTTCAGTTCATATAATGATGACATGCCTGAAGCGAGTTCAAGAAAGTTCGGATACGCTGACAACTGGACACTAGACAGAGGTCTCCAGTTTCCACCTAAACAACAAATTAGCTTACTTTGGAGGCACGCTACTCAAACACAATAAACAACCTAACTACCTATGGGTTATACTAGACAGAACGTTGAGATTTGAAGAACATCTGTCGCAAACAGGAGCTGAGATCAAAACGCGTAGTAACATCCTCCAGAAACCATGCGGCATCACTTGGGGAGCATCAGCCTCCACACTGCGATCTATCTTCAGCCCTGGGCTTAGTTTATTCCGCAGCTGAATACTACGCCCCGGTGTGGCTTGATATCACTCACGTTGGCCTGGTTGATGTCCAGCTCAACCAAACAATGCGGCTTATTAATGCGATCAAACCAACACCTACTTTCTGACTCCCCACAAAGTATGCACCTCCTCACCTTCGTAGAGAGCACGCTCTTGTCAGGAAATTCAAGAATATCATTAATGATAGAATTGGAACAAAAATAGAATTGGAATCAAATGCGGAAGATGTGCTGACTCAATTTTTAAATGGGGTAAAAACCTTTCCCCCAGGTGCGACTGTGGAGATGATATGCTAACAATCACCCACATCGTTGAAGACTGTCCATTGAAGACCTACAACAGTGACCCCTCTGACTGAGGATGCTATTGAATATATACGTGACTCAGATGTTTGTTTGTAAACTCAATTTCCTGTGTCTTTTTATGCTTTTATATAATTATGTTTGTAATGTTAACTTTTGTGATGTGAATAGATAAGCCATAAGCTGAATAAAAGCAGAATGCTGTAAGTAGACCCAATGTGACCCCATATAGATAATAACGACAAGGAGTCACATCCTGCTGAATGATTGCTAATATCTAATTCATCTAGAGAAAATTCGATGGCAACATTTAACTTGCCTCTGAATATTTTCGTTAGAGATAATGTTTTCACATGAATTACTGATATACGGAAAAACTGATGAATTGATAGAGACTTTGTGCATTTTTCCTTTGCTTGCAACTTATCGGTTTTTTATGTCTAGAAAGTATCGAAGGTTACTGATTAGTGTCCACTCCTTCGATGATTTTGATTGACCAACGAAATCATCTACAATCTTCAGTCTCAGCTATTATTCTTGTGCTTTTTCGCTGTCGCTAAATTTGTCGTCAATCGCTGTTGAGATCGGTTCAGATTTCTCAAAGATTCTATCAACGTTATAATGTAAACCTTCTAAAAAATGACTGTTGTTCGAGTGTTAGTTCAGTTTCCCACAGTAAAACAGGTTTTTCCAATAAAAAAGCGGAATGCATCGCTTCAGCACGCACGTCAAAAAGTCGCGCGTCATTTGTGATTCAGTAGGGGGATCAGCGCGAGAAATGAATGAAGTCACATAAATTGCGACCACAGGAAATGGGGTATACATCCGATGTTGGAAAGGATCGCCGGATTGTGGCCGGTCGCAGGGCCCGGAGTGCCTCCCGGACTACCGGGTATTTAACGTTAATCTAAACTGACGAAACTTCCCCTATTTCAACGTTTCGATGATCGTGGCTAGACAGATATTGCTGAGGGTTGGTTGGAATCGAAAATATAACTGTTTCTTTGTCTCTGAGACCTTTTAACATTGATACTGTTTGATGATATAAATAATTACAACGGAAAAGCAAACGATGATTACACTTTACTGAAATGTATTCATTGAACATGTTCGTGATATTTGTATTGTTTTTTTTTACAAAAATCTGTTCAGTTATGGAATGTACAAATTGTTACTTATGAACATGAAAGTCTTTCAACTCTCATCAGGAAGCTAAAATCTGGTATACTCGTATAGATGCTTCTTAGATCTTAGATGCGCAGTAAGGAAGGATTTTCAAATATTCCAACTGAGGGGCCCCCGTGGGGGGTGAAAGGTTTGCGTTTACATATGAAAGTTACCTTTTCATCACTGTTTCTCCGTGCCGCTATATTTCCGAAGGCTGACAACCCAAAAAATTCGACAGGTAGGTACCCTAACACAATGAAAATTCGTAGATTTTCGTTTTGGGAATTTTTGTATTGCCGTAATCCTTCTTTTAAGGCTTATTTCTCCCTAATCAATTATAATTTATAATATTTGTGTAATTCTCAATCCTGGAAGTAAAGAAAATATCAGTTTTTGGTCAAAATTCGATTGTTGTTGAATTTGGTATGACGAAATAGCTTCTCAATTCATTTACCATCTTGAACGCGTAGGCTTTGCTTGGTGGCAGGAAAAATTAATGAGATGTTGATATCTGTTGAGAACTGTTAGACGTTTATAAACATATTGAAGATGTATTCAAATGGTGAAAGAACTGATCCAACACTCCGTACATCCAACAGTTTAGACGATCAGAAAGGAATTTGAGGGACTATGGTACATTTGACAGAAAAAAAACAAGAAAATGTGTGGTTACTGGAAGTGTGAGAAATCAAATGAATGTTATGGTTAAGCAAAGATCAGTTTGATTTTCCTTTCAATGTCTTCTAATGTATCATAATGTAGTCTCTGAGTTTTCTCGAAATTTATGGTATATATGATACATGAGTTGAATGGAAAATCTAATCATGACAAAATTTTCGAAAATGCAATCTTGGATAAAGTTTTCCTAGATATTTTTTGCGAAATTCATTCGAAAACAAATTACAATTGGTCTACATATTACCTGGAATATTTTTCATCGATATATGTTCATTTTTCTTTCTTCTTGTGAGAAGTTTTCATTTTTTATGTACAAAAAATAGGAGTTCACAAAAAAGGGCTCTCAACACATTTATCATACTTTCTGATAATTTTTAATTTAATTTATTGATCTTTTAGATACAAATAAGATAAGTCACATATACACACATACATTATTACCCAAGAATGAATATTATACTGTTTCGCCGTTTATTTGTGTTTCTCTGGATAGGACAGCTCTGTATTCGTCAGTAGAATAAACAGAATTCGAAATCAATAGATATTTCAGATGCTTTCTGAACAAGTATTGATTTAACTTTTTAACATGTGGAGGTAGAATATTGTATCAGTTGACATCGATAGAGTTTCTACTTGACTTTTTCAGTCTGAATCTACTGGTCCTCAACAAATCACATCCTCTAGTCTCATGATCGTGGACAACACAATTTCTGATTAATTATGATTGATTTTAATGAATATCTATCAAAAGTTGATATAGATAAATAGAAGGTACTGTCATTATTTTCATCGAAAGGAAATGAGGTCTACAGGAGTCTTAGAAACCAGCCTCAGATAATATCCTCACGGCCTTTTTTGTAACATAAATATCCTATTGGCGTTAGTACTATTTCTCAGAGAATTGTTCCATATGATATGTGAGAATGGAAAAAAACGTAGTAAGCTGATAATAGCGCCTGTTGAGGGATTATATCTTCCAATTTACGAAGAAGAAATGTGTATTTCGACAGTTGTTCAATGTGCTTTAACCACTTCAAATTATCATCTAAATGTATGCCTGAGAGTCCTTCTACCCAAGAAGTGTTTGATGTAAAAATGATGTGTTGAGTTTTATTTTCGTTTAACATTAAATTATTTCTTTGAACCATATGTCAGCATTCTTTTGAATTTGATTTATATCGCGCACCAAATTACCCTTGATTTTTCCGGATGTCGTAAGAGTAGTATCATCGGCGAAAGCAAAACAATAATGGAGTGACATAAAGGAAAAAAGATCAGTTATATAGATTATGAATAAAATAGGCCCCAGAACCGAGCATTGGGGAACTCCACATGTAACTGGTTTTAAGTCGGATACATTGTTCGAGTCATTTGATACATATTGGTATCTGTTTGTCAGATATGAAGAAAAAAGAGACAGGGGGGTTCCTCTTATGCCATAGTCATCTGATTTTTTCAGTAGAATAGAATGGGAGACGCAATCGAATGCTTTTGTTATATCACATAAAGCAGCAATAGTGTGTTATCCTTTTTCAAAGCAAGTTATTATGTTTTCGATTACTTCCTTTACCGCACTCATTGTGCTTATTGATTAGTGCTTGTACTCATGAAAATACTCATAAAGCCTATTTTTTAGGATGATTTCAAATAATTTGCCAAAAATTGGGTTGATCGATATTGGCCGGTAATTTTCAATTGCATCCCCACTGCCTTTCTTAAAGATTGGGACAACTCGGGTCACCTTGAATTCACTTGGAAATATACTTCTTCCGATACACCCGTTAAAGAGTATTCCAAGCGGTTCAATTAGATACGAGGCCGTTTCTTTGACAATTCTACTATTATGTTCATATGCATCAAACGAGTTTGAGTTTTTCAGATCAGATATTGCCCCAGCAACTTCACTGTTCAAAATTAGTTCCATGAAAAAGGATTTTGGTGTATTTGGTTTGTCCGTTATTGATAGAGGAATATAACGGGAATTTGACGGTGACAGATCCTCAGATATTCTCACACCTACGTTAACAAAATATGTATTGAAGTCATTCGCAGTGAACTTACTTTCACGATGTTTAATACCATCTCCATTCTTTTTAAAATTCATAAGTCTCCAACTGTCTCTAACTTTATTTTCCGAATTTAAAATGAAGTCATCATATGAACATCTTTTCGCTGATAGTATCATATTTTGGTATTCAACGTTCAATGCAAGATAAGCCTGTTTGTGTATCTCATCCTTTGTACAATCAAATATCGTTTTTATAGCTTGAACTTTATTTTTTATATTTTTTTTTTGGTCATTCATCCAGTGGGGAGATTTTTTACACTTGCTAGACACATTCCTGAGAGGGAAGTTTTACGTTTATTAATCGTATATAACAATCAATTAGAAAATCAGACATATCTTGAATTCAACTAAGGTCATAGAAAATATTCCAATGAAATTCATCAAGAGAATTTTCTTAATTTTTCAAACCGTTTCTGGTGATAAATCTTTTTCTTAGTATTAATTTATCGTTATTTAACATTTTATTTTTATATATTGGCCATAGTGGTCAGATAAACATGGTTCGATAGTACCTGTTTCATAATAGTCTTTATCGAATATATTAGTAATTATATTATCAATACAACTTTTTGCATAATTATCTACTCTAGTGAAATCAGAAATTTTGAATTCCAGTTCAAAAGAATAAAAAATAGAAAGCAAGCTAGGTGTTCGAACCATGCATATTCTTTTGACGACTGAACTGAGTAATCAAATTCTATCCCGGGATATTGCACGACTCGATAAATTTTCTCGTAATCTCAAATGATTATTTTCAGCTATAATATCCCAAGGACATTGATAACTAACGAAATAATTTTATCACAGTTTTCGAAAGTACGTTATTTGGTAACATCCCGACGCCGAAGGCGGAGGGATGTTACCTAAAATAACGTGCTTGAGGAAGTTGTGATAAAATTATGAGTTATTTATCAATGTTCGAGGGATATTCGGTGAGAAAATTTTTTGCAATTCGAACAAAATTATTTATTGAACACACAGTTATTAAAAGAACAATTCGTATAATGATATTCCGTTGATCTTGCTGTATTTGCCTCGGTTACTGCATAGGTGTTTCCACGCATACTATTGATTATTTGGTTATGATGTTCCTGATCAATATTCAAATAAGGTTTTATGGAATTTCCATTATTGTGCCCAGTAATTTTCAACAATTGCTGTTCTTGAACTCCACTCTTAGCTAGTTGACTGACTGCAGTTGCTCTATTAGAGTGATTGGTTATTTTCCTCTGTTTCGTATCCAAGCCAATTGCTTCAGCAGAAGATTTCGTCCATCCGTTGATTATATTTCTACCCAGAGGCATATTGTCATACCAGTTATCGCTTCCTGTCTTCCAGTGACGATTTGGCCTTAAAAATAGTCTATTTGTCTTGATATTTGTGCCTCATTTTGATAATAATTTAATGAATAATCTGACAGGACAAGCATTGTTATCACTATTTTGAACTAACCATTTGCTAGAGGCGCAGTTCTTTGAACCCCCTTGGCAGGTTTTACTGAAAATTAGATTATATTCTATCCTATTAGTTGGAGATCCATTGTTGTCCTTTTCGATATGAAAATAATCAACTAAGCAAGCAGCATCTTCACCACCTCTCCAAGCCAATTCCACCGCTGCTATGTGATAAAATTTGCGTAGGAGTCCTATAGGGGTATTTTCATCCCAAAAGTTTATAATTTTACTTATTTCATTTGAAGTTAATGGTACTGAGCTTGTTTCGCGTTTAGTGGGGTCTGTTTGTAAATTTCTTCGTGCTGCGTCGCGTGCATTCCGCACTTGTTTGAATGCAACACTTTTAAAGGGGTCTAGCATGATATTATACTCCTTGTAATACTTTTCTTGTAATAATTTGCTTGTTATATTCCATACGGTTTTAACAGTAGCCTCCTTAATGTGCTATCCTTTTTTCTCATATTAATCGCACAATCCTTGAGTATTAATGCAAGCTCTTCGAGAGTACGATTTCCAGCCAATTCATATTTTCTGGCGTCACAACACTCCATAAATATTTTCCAAGTGTATTTTTTACTATTGACAGTATTTTTTGGTGTATTTTCTTCAATGATTTTGTCAATTGCCGCATCATTTTGAACACCAAAGCGAGGAAGTGACATTTTCGAAATAAATTGAATTACTGAAATGTCAAACAACTTTATTGTGTTGGTTGCTTAGCAATGTCATGACATAAGTGATAACTACCCGTGAAAACTATCCATGGGTAGTTATCAGTGTAATGATGGTTTCATTGGTTATTTCGACACACATGACTAGAAATAGACAAATTTGATAGGATAATTTTTTTGGCAAAAAATTTTCGAAGAATTTCAATTTGATTTCTCTGAATTTGTGTCTGATACTTCGATTTCAAGACAGATCACATCTACATTTTCAATTATCTAAATATATTCTTTCGTGATTCGGTGGATCAAGCCGCAGGCTGATTTCACTAGCTATCATCCAACCCGTATTGGGAATCACACGCTAAAAGGTAGGACCTCGTTAGTCTTCAGCTCGCACAAGTTTAGACTTCTGAGGGTTATCGTTCGTAGGGGTGCGACAGGTGGTTAACGAAAAAAACATATTTTAACATATTTTTCAACAACATATCTCACATTTTCATTTATAATTGTGAATATAGGTCAAAGTCTCCTGCTTCATTAATCGAATAACAGCGTGTGTTTTCATTTAACGGTCAAAACAGCTTCTCTCCAAATCAGAACTCGTAAACCACAATTATATTCTCTTCTCGCTCATTCGGAATCAGTGTAACGAACAATATTCCATCCGGGATACCTGACCGTAGAGGATTCCCCAACGAACAAAGGTAGAAACATTTCGGCCACAAAAAATGACATCCCGCTCTGATTGCCGGAAGTTTCCCCCAATAAAAATAATCACCGATGATTGATCTCTATTTTCCGACTGCAAACCGTAACGAATCATATTTTACGGGTCTTTAATCAATACCAGAATGGGAAAAGGGCAGAATCGAGTCCTATTGCAACGGTAAATCTGGTGATTTGCCGACATCGTTAGATTTTAATTTCTAGGAACGACTGTGTCCATAATGGAATTTGGTCTTGTCAATTACCATCCAGGGACCTAATTGGTTCATCGAATAGGTCGTCGTGGAAAATGGCGTAATTGGTGTTAATTAATCAATTAGTTCGATGACAGCTTGTGAAAATATCGAGAAGAAAAGCCCAAGAGTGTAGGTGTGACTTGAATATACTTGAATCTGAAAATTCTACAATTTCAGTATGTTAGAAGATTTGCAATTGTACTCGAGTTGATGATATCTTAAAACGAAAGATAGAAGTTCATGAATGAAAATAAGCCCATTTGCAGAATAAGAATATACCATTTTTAACATTTATCATCAGACCTCTCTATTTCTCTTGGAATAATAACAGGTATTAGCACACCACACTACTTGTGTCAACATAAAAAATACACCTCACGCAGCCGTAATATCCAGTCATCAAAGATTAGTATACAGTTATCAGAATCTTTGACAACAACTCAGAAATAAAAAGATATACTCTGCATTTGAAAATAATTCAAAACAACTGGAATGTAAGTATTCGCGAGCATCAGAATTTGCTGGAAAATGAGAGAATTGTCGAAGAAAAAATTAGAGTATTCGCAACATTGCTGTCCCGTGGGTTGGGCTAACTATCGTGCGCGTCCCTAGCTGGCGGATAGGGGAACGTTCAGCGAACTGGGGGACCTGTCCGGGAAGCCGATGTGGCCTTACGTACGTGGCCGCCTGACTCCTGGTCAGTGGCAGAAATAAGTAGGGTGAGGGGAAGTAAAACTCCCCAGAAGCCTTTGCGAAACATACCATCATAGACCAGCCTACCCAAGCTAAAGTGTGAGGAATCGTGCCGACAGCTGAATGGCCGCAGGGCGATATCTGTTAAAAATGGTTCCTTTGAGGAGCCGGGTGAAACCCCATTGAATTCAACCTTCCTCTGGTAATACGGGGCTCTGCCAGAGGTGGCTAAGTCTTTCCTTGCTACTCGTGGGAACACAGGAATGAAACAAACACAAAAATAGACAGAACAGAAACCAATCCCGAAGCTGGACAAAAGTGCTCACCTCAATAGCAGATCATTTCGTGATGTAATACAAAGACGACACATTTGCGGTGCCGAAGCCAAAAGGAGAAAAGAGCGAAACAGGCAGGAGTGCACCTTTCTCCTCCCCATCTCCACCTTCAACAGCAAGGGCACTTCCTGCGGCGGGCGCCAAGAGCTCCGCTTCGAATGAAGGCAAGGAACCGGCTGTCCTTGCAGGAAAGCGCCCTCACTTGGGCACCTCCACGGAGGGAAGCCGCGCAATGACAGTAATGTCGCCTTCACGGAGGCCCTCGTGAGATACCTCAAGGTTGCCAAAAAAGTTTCCTGACGAAACTCTCTCCGAGACCACCATCCATCGACACATTCTGGGGATTACCCACTAATAATGAATCCACAGGTTAGTAACTGTTCTGTCTTTTCAGGTCTCTTTTCTTTCAGTACCTAGTTTTAAGTTTTCTCTGTACGAAGGATACTACCAGCTCCCACATCACTATGTCCTATAGCTATACACCAATCTAGCTAGCATGCATGTTTAGAACTTTGCTTTACACCTAACCGCTTGGAGACAGCTTCATTCCTGCTTGCTTGATTTCCTCTGCTAGTTAAAGTATAGACTTCCTCCAATCTTGATAAACTGGACGGACCTTGTATAGAAAGCCATTGTTGGGAATTGCAAAAGAAAGGGCAACCTCCAAAGGAATCTACTTCATCATCATCATTTATTCACAGAAAAAGAAAAACAGCGAGCATAACAAGGCTATACATTTTAAAAATAAACATTAGAAAACCCACAGAAGCAACAGGTGTTGCTTGTGAATTTTTATAACTTAAGATACTAAAATTAATAATGAGTATAAGGTTAACAAAAGGGTGAAATAAATATACTTCATTTATTAATTTTGCCTTGCACAACTTTTGCTTCTTTTAACATATAAGGAACATTCCATATCACCAAGAATACTCAGTGAACACGTAAGAGCAAGTATTGGTATCTTTTCAGTTAGCAGCTAGAACAAAGTAAATATTAGTTATCAATTAACCTTATGCATTGAAATGATATCTTTATTATTTTAAATCAAAACTAAATATTTACCAAGACGTCTGTGAACCAATATACTAACGAGGAAAACATTCTTAAATAATATTAATCTTGTATTATTTGAAACATCTATTTATTTATATATTTTGCATTCATAATTGCAATTGTATATGCACCATACTGCACTTATTCAGACATTTGACAGTTTCAATTTGTGAATATAAAATCTATCAGCTGATCGACCGTAGATCCATTGAGTTCGAGAATACGTTCAATACTTTCCGATATACCGACGGTCCTAACTTTCGAAAATCCTATCCAGGGTTACATTGTTTCGTGAAAAGGGTACTTACCCAAATAAATATTGTTTTTGATTTCTTAGTGTCAAATATTTTATTTTATCCACCAACCCTCTACCGGCTGACCAATTTTGATTTTAGATTTTTGTTTTTGAGTTAGTTTTATTACGTCTTGATAATTTCATTTTCCATCTTATTATTGTGGGCGTAACAAATTCAGTTTGGCTCTTGGAGTTTTTGTCCTGTTTGCCCTGTCTTCAATTCACTTCATTTCTTTTATCATTTATCGTTTGTAAAAAAATGTTGCTATATTTCATTAAAGTAGTGGGTTTATACTACATACAAACTGCTTGTACTTTCAAAAAGATTGATACCGATAAAGATATGCCTTGGAATGTGTACATAAATTCATGAAAACTGCTGCTGTGGGCAACTAACATACTATATTATTCAGAATTAAGGAAGGAAACAGAAGGCTTGATCATCAAGTATGCAGCGTCTTGAAAAGTGAAGTTGTTTCATTCAATTTTGTTTGCAGTCTCAATATCGAATGACTTACTCAGGGTGGCTTGTTGAAACTGTGGTGCAACATATATGTGTGATTCATTCGATAATGCAAGTTGAATATTTCAGCTGTAATATTGGATTTCCTTAGACAAATAGTTGCTGGCTTAGATACAAAATGAACGCAATAATTGAGCTGATGAAATAAGGATTTCATTTGAGACTCATTTTTCTCATTTTTTGACTCTTGACAAATCCAAGTTTTTCTTATTGATCATGTGAAAATCAAATTGATGAGCCATTTTCCAAAAGCTATGACTACACTGAGGTCTCGATGTAAGGAAGGAAAGCTTTTGGGTGGTTAGTCTGTTCATCGGGCTGTTTGGGATGTGGGGTACGATTTTGCTGAAGAAGGATAGATCTTTGGATCGTGATTCGACAGAGTGAGCCGAATTCTGATGAAACAACAGAATTCACAGCCAACAACAATCAAATTTCCACTTTTTTATGAAGACCTTGGTACACAATACCCAATGAGGTACAGGGCATATACGAAATATCATCTTTCACCTGCTCCAAAACTTCCATAGGCCAGATCAACAGAAAAGTCTTCAACATGAGCTGATCATCCGTCAATCAGATTCAACCTCATTCCTCTTCAAACATTATCGTGAAATAGGCCACACAATAAGCTTTGAAAACACCAAAACAATTGCCACCGAAAAATCTCCTCCAGGATAGGATAATCAGTAAAGCTGTCGAAATTGAGAAAAGTCTCAACTGACTCAAAGAACGAAATGATTCACAAATATCACCTCGTGCATGTGGATCTTTACTGTCTCGCCATACACCTCTGAACATTACATACCTCGCTTCTGCAAGTCACAATCCCGTTCCTACCACCAATTCCATCATTGCTCCCACTATCAGTCATTTCCTCCACTCGTTCTGGGACATAAATACCAAATCAGAGACTGTGGTACCACAGTCCACCCTTGGAAGTAGGCAGATTGAGCAGAGACCAGTGAAGAGAGTAGGCAAATTGAGACCTGCTCACTGTAGTCATAGCTTTTCAAAATTGGCCTCAGAGTCGAAGTCGAAACGTCGAACAATTAAACATACATACTAATACACCCAATCAAATAAATGGAGATTATCATGAAGTTCATCATGAAACTATGCCACTCTATTTCAGGCAATTATTAACGGTGTGCCCCAACGGAGTCCTCAACACATTAATTTTATGTTGAAGCCTTCGGAAATCGTTTAATCCTAGCGATCCTTTCCCAGCAAACTTTGAGAAACTTTCTGATTGGGGCGCCAAAGAGTCATCCTTGTGTGATCATAACTATATTCCTTTGTATATAATTTCAGATAGTCAAAGGGTTTACGGGATATTTAGATGTATTTGAACTGAGTTACCTTGAGCAAGGAAACACAGTTTGATGGAACTTTCGAATATTATATTTTTGATGTTCTATGGAGTAAACTAATGTAGGTGAACAATTAGCGGAGAAAATTATTACAAATAGAAAATATTTCTCTAAATATGAACAAAAATTTTTTTTTGAAAACTCTTTTTTTTCTGGAGGAAGTGAAAGAGGTGATTAGTAGTCTTAAATATAATAGTCCAGTCATTTAAGGTTTTATCTGCGGAAAAATTCCTACTGAGCTGAATTTCGGTATACATGTTCATTGTGGCGTTTTATTAAAATTGTGGAAAATCGAAATTGATATCGGGCCGGCTGAAAAAGTTGCAAAGGTCGAAATGTCATGAAAATCAGTTTTTCGGGAATATCTCGCGACCTATGACTCAGAGGTCAATGAAGTTCATTATAAAAAATCTTCGTCATACGATTATCTATAGGAAATAGCTCAAACATTTTCTGTAAAGTCAACCGTTTTCGGACTAGAGCGCTCAGAAAGTGACTACATTATGATGATGCACTCGTTTCCGCACCACCGTTGAGGTAGAATGCAAGGCGCGCTTTTTCCACATGGTTTCCGCCGTAGTCATGTTTCATGAACTGTAATAAAAGGTTTTTTTTATTTTACGCTTGATAATTTTTTATTTGTACATTGAAAAGCAGGAAAAAAATTTGTATATAATTTTCTTTTATGTTCATTCGTTGTCGATATCCTCAATTTCAACTTCATTAGAAGTTGCTGACAAAACATCAAGTGGACTTATTGCTGTATTTAAATCAACATCTTTATCATTTTCTTCACTAGTGGACTATGCGTTTGAGCATAACTGACCACGACAATGTACACAAGCTTTAGAACATCTCGATCTAATTTTTCTACATCCACATTTGCCGCCACAACCTTTTGTACAATTACAAAAAATTGTTTTTAGTAGATCATCGGGTGCTGGTGGCAATAGAGTTGTTATTGGTTGTAATATATTATTACTCCCAACCCCACTGTTCTGGATCAATTTCTAACCCTAGCCAGGTTTGTATTTGATAATAGACTCGATAAATATGCTGTTGAGCTGCTGAAGAAGTGGGTGGTAATAATTGAAATTTCACAGCTATGCTTTGTCATGTTAGTTTAGCAAAGCTCCATTATCTGTAATTGTCAAAAAATAAATTCTAATTTTGGAGCACCGTACATTGCTAGTAGAAAATCTATTCCAGCATTGACAAGGGCATCTCGAGCTCAATTTTCTTGTTGGAATATTTCTGCAGAATTGCAGGTACTTTTTCAATCATCTTCATGACTTTTCTTTTTCTTTTTCCAAAAAGTGTTGACGTCACATTCGGTCATAGCATGTAGAAACACAATATTGTTCTTGCAGTGTGGATACTTGTTGAGGCTCTCAGGCGAGTATATTTTTGTTTCAACATTGTTTTTCCCTAGTTTCTTCAAAAAAATGGATGTAGGTTGATCAAGTATTTGTGTGCATGCTATGAGAAGTACCAATAGATCTGTCTTCGCCAACAATAATTGTAGTATTATTAACGAAACCTACATAATATAAGTATATTTGTCACAAAATGCCCGAGTACAAGTTATAATTTTTGAGAAAACTCAAATACATTGATAAAAAGCAATAGAGTTGACGCCTTATATGTATACGGTATGCAATAGCCTATTTGAGTTCATTCTACTCGCTTTCATAACGCTCTAGTTCGAAAACGGTTGACTTTACAGAAAAGTGTTAGAGATATATTTTGTAGATAGTCGTATGAGAAATAATTTTTATACCAACCTTTATTGACTTTTGAGCCATAGGTCGCGAGATATTCGCGAGAAACTGATTTTCGTGACCTTTTGGCCCTTATAACTTTTTTAGCCGGCACGATATCAATGTCGATTTTTCACATCTTCATTAAAACTCCATAATGAAGATGTATACCCAAATTCAGCTCAGTAGGAATTTTTCCGCAGATTGAGGTTTTGAAAATCTAAAATGACTGGATTAACAACAAAGCTCCCGAATACGACAATATCAGAGTAAAGACATTGGAAGATATTCCAGAATTTATTTCAGCTTCCTTGGCTTGTGTCATCAATAGGTTGTTTAGAGAAGGTAAATGTCCAACAGTGTTTAAAAAAGCTATCATTAAGCTACTATTCAAAAAAGGAGGTGAGATGGAGGTTACAAATTATAGACCGGTATCATTGATCACAAACCTCGCCAAAATATTCGAAATTTTTTGGAAAATAGAATAATGAAATACTTAAGTGAATATAGGGTATTATCAGATCTACAATAGATCTACATATGATGCGATATCTGAACTTGTTGCTAAAATAAATGAGGCAGTGGATGAAAAGATCACTTAGTATCTTTGTAGACATATCAAAGGCGTTTGACACTGTTAGCCGTAGTCAATTACTCCACCCTCTGGAGAATATTGGTTTCCGACATAATGAAAAGCTACCCATCAGATAGAAAAAATATGTGAAAATAAGGGAAATTTACAGCTACCCTTTTGATATAAAATATGGAGTACCTTAACAGTTCTAGTGCCAATATTTTTCATAGTCTACTTAAACGATTTATTTGAACTAGGAACGGAAGGGGAAATATTAACTTTTGCAGACAATACCGCTGTTATTTATACTGATTTATCGTAGGAAGGCGTGAAAGCTAAGGTTGAGAGAGATTTTCCTAAAATTATACATTGGTTTGATACAAAAATACTAAAAATCAACTATGATACAACTCATTATATTCCATTCGCATCGTATGAAAGTCATTTACCAGAATATAATAAGCTTACACTTTTGCATGATACTTCCCAAGTTGAAATTTCGTCTACCAAAAATGAATAGTTAGGAGTATTTTCAGAGAGTCACTTGAAATGGGAAACGCATATAAATTATATCATAAAAAAACTGAGATACTTACTGTATAACTTCAAATATTTATCAAATATCATGAGAGTGGGACAAATAAAAATAATTTACCATTCATTAGGGGAATCGCTTTTATTATATGGAATCGTAGTGTGGGGAGTAGCATATAAAACTTTGATACGAAATCTTGAAACTTTGCAGAAATTACTTTTGAAAATTACATTCAACAAAACAAGAAGATTCTCATCTGACTTGTTATACACCGAGACCAAAGTACTTGATATTCGCCAATTATTCTGTTAGAGTCTTCTAGTGTATCAACACAAAAATAGGAAAGTTTCGATTCGAATATAACATATAAATAACACAAGACACAGAACAAACGTCATTAAAATACCAAAACCAGAAAAAAACCATTGCACAAAGATGTCATACTTACCAAGGACCTGAATTATATAACACATTGGACATTGAGATGAAAAAAATTAATTCCCTAGAAATGTCTAAAAGTCATACAAAAAAATAGTTACTCAGTATACCTCGAGAAAACTTATACCGATTCATCCATACAAAAAATAATAACTACATTACAAAACTATGATGGGAGATGCTGTGAAGAAAAATAAAATAAAAATGAAAAAAGAAATGAGAAAAATGTGTTTTTCTAGGAAGCTACCTTGAATTGTTTGAAACAACTCTAGTTGTGGACCTTCTTCATCCTTTCTTTCCTTTCTTTCTTCACGGTTTTTAGAAGCCGGTTTATGTTCAAATCTGAAATTTTTTCAAGCCCGTTCTATAATTGTCGGTACATAAAAATTGCTAGTTATGAATATTACTGGAGTTTTTTCCCAACACCAAATCGTTATTTTTAACATCTCGACACGTGTTTTGATCACCAAGTGATCATCTTCAAAGAGGAAGATCAGTTTAATGGTAACCAATGAATCCGACCCAGAGCCCACAGAGATAGATGTGGAATGAACCATCTCACACGTCATTTCTGTGACATAGAATCAAGAGCGAGAGCTCTTTGGATCAAAGAAGGCTGAGTGATGCAGCCAGGAGGTTACTTATGACCTTCACAGGAACAGGTCATCTTATTAATCTGTAATATATCTTGCACCATGATTCAAGTAGAATCTGCATCAGGAGAAAAACAACTTCTTTCTAAGCAGGTCACAAAAAATCACGTTCGAACAAAGATTCATCGAAACCATAGGCAAAAGGGCCTACACGGATGAATCTGATATATCGTTAGGCATACCTGATTCACAAATACGTCATACGAAGTTTCTGCAAACATTATTCTAACACCTTGAACATCAGACACTCGCAATATCCACCAATCATCATAAGATGCTTTAAAGGTACGGTTTTAGAGCTGCACATTTGAAGCTTGATGGCTACATGATTCAAGAAATGATAAGGAGAGCGTATCTGGCCTGAAACTCGTTACAAGATACATACTTTCCAAACGTAATGGTAGACCTACTTCCAAAGTTTGGGAGAACCAAAAGATCACTAACCAAATGAAGTGATTGGCTTCACTGAGAAGCCGGACTCATCCATTTCATCGAGTTTGACTAGGTATGAGATATCGTAAAACTTCGCGGGTTGCAGTGGAGGATTGAGTAGAGCAACTCAGTTTGAACCTACTCAGCCTGGGTTGCATTATAATTGATAATACATACTACTCCACAGATAAAGATACTATTGTAATTATAAAATCCGTTAGAAATTTTATCAAGTTCTTGGCGAAACGAACCATGTGCTTGAAAGAGAATATTGAAAAAACCTTCCTGAAACACAATGGAAAAACCCTACGGCAATGTGCGTATAAACTTTCGAAGATCTTGGCGACACTACCTGTTTTCAGATTCACCCTTGAAAGGCATTCCTCTTCTCTGAAACGCCTCAAAACAAGAAACTCCACGTTAATGTCAATCCACCGTAGAATTGACATCGACACCGAGGAGGTAATAGTAGGTAATTGATTTGTTTGGTGCAAAGAAAGAATATTTCTATAATGGTTTTTTTATAAATGTATATATGAACATGTTACACCATTTTCTTTCTTTCGTTATTTTTATATTTTATGTTTTTCGACTGTTCCACCAAACCAAACCCCCCCTGAAATTGTTTTCTGTCTACGACCTTGATCTTGGTACGTTAGGAGGAATTTCTAGGTCTTTGATTTATTCTGCCGCAAGTAGCTTCAGTTTAGGAAATTCTCTCGAAGAATGCGGTATTGGTGCAGCAATCAAACTGCTAGCTGTTCGAGAATTTTTCCATATATGTTTAAGCCTACCCTGAAAAAGGATCGTGTTTGTCGAATCTTGTTTTCAAAGGATGAAACATTACAGGTAAACGTTCTAAGGAAGTTCATTCCACATTCCACATTAAGGTGCAGGAGGAAGAAAGAACTCTGTTCAATCTTGTATACTATTGACAAATTTGTATTTTGTTTTCCTCCATATTGTATCATGTTATTTCAGCTGTCAATAAATTCATTCATTATTATTATTATTATAAACGTAGTTCTCCAAATGGAAGAGTTTTTAAATAGTGAAGTTCGAGGTGTACCGCTCGTGGTGGAATCAAATGTGCTGAGTCACTTGAACGCCCCCCGTGAAAGTATCTATAAAAAAGAGACAAATCTTCAACCATTCTTTGATGTTCAAGACTATCAAGGTTGCAAGTGATTTTCACAGGCATATGGCTCTTTTCTGGATGGAATCCAGCAACTTCAGGGTATGTTTAGGGGAGGAGCTCCATACATGGGAAGGATACTCTGAAGAAGGTCTGATTTGAGCTTCATGAAGCATCCAAAGTTGTTGGGGTTTTCACAGTTTTCTGGTTCAGAACAGTGTTCCAAGCTTTTGGGAAACATCCTTTGCAATTCCTGCGACATGATTGTGCAGAGACATATTGGTTACTCTGATCCCAACTCGAAATCACTTCTTGATCCTCAGTTAGGATCTTCCTGTTGTCGGTGAACATGTGCACCTGCAGACGATGCCCTGAATTCCAAATGGAATGACGAGAGAAGGAAAGCTATAAGGTGGATTCTTGGTTTTTTCTAATGAGTCGCGGGTATACAATAAATAGAGGGTTGAAGGCAATATGGCTTCCCGGGGAACACCAGCGTTGATGGTTAAAGTATTCAAGAGCTATCCATTTTTCTCGTACGTATATTCCAAAACTTCAAATCAAGATGAATAGAATGATGTCACTCAAAAGTGAAGTAATTTTCGAATTTATCGTGCAAAATATCCTGGCAAAGTGAATCTTCACGAGCCGATCCTGATAAAGGACCGGCTTGTGAATCAATCCTTCGCTATTTTCCTCCGAACGTATGTTACAGTCTGACACGTACATCCCAACCTAGCAGTCACATCTCCGGTTCCACAAGGAAACGTAAAACATATTTTTACCGTAAATATCGACAAGTTTCGTTTTCCGCCTCTGGCACAGACAAAACAAAAAGTATACAAACTTTTCTGGTTAAAAGTTAGGCCATTCAAGTGTGCGCAGCCTGAGCCGCGATAGAGAATTTAATGACTTTGTTTCTTATCGGAGAGATTAACGAGTTTCAGACAACAGATTAAATGCCTCCTAAGATATTACTCCCAGCGTCGCAATGACATATTGGAGTGTCACCTTGTAGAGCGTTTTTGTTTTCCAGAAGCGCCTCTTCGGCAGCGAATTTAAATACAGATTAGTAGGATTTTATTCATCTTCACGAAAAAAAATCGCTGGATCTGTTTGATTTGAACTGTTTTGGAATTTAAGAAGAGATAATCTCTAGCAACGATTAGTATTTGCCCTGCTTCTAGCGTCTTGTACATGCATAAATTCATTATGAATTTGTAAAACAAATCACGTATAACACCTTATTCATTATACTCCTGTTAAATTCACGAAGAAAGAAGGTTTCATTTCATAGTATTATATATTGAGAAGTTTGATATTACAAAGTGAAGTTAGCAAAAAAAATCACATATGTATTTCAATTATCATGAAGTTCTCCCCTATGAAATCATTCATCATTATTTATTGTTACCTTTCAAATAAACATTTTTGCAATAGACACTGTCTTACAGTAGGGGTGACTATTCGACTCTACTATGGAATCCAGCGAGGGGTTTATTGTGACTCAACTCAATTAGTTCATTTGGTTATTGATATTACAGGTCAAATAGTGAAACTCTGCCAAGTCTGAAAACCTCATTGAATCATTTTCACTTCACACACTTCTTTCAGCAATGCTCCCATCTCTGTAATTCGTAATAGTACTCGGCGTTTTTCTCTGCAAAATAATCATTCAAGAAGGTGATTGCCTTCTCATTTGATGAAAGTCCCTATCCGCCTAGCGCTTGGGGCTAGATCTGGTGGGTGAGGCGTATGGTTGAGCAGTTCAAACCGTAATTCCTGGATTTTCGCCATGGCAACCGCTGAGGTGTGAGAGGGTGCGTTGTCTTGATGAAACAGGGTTTTCTTTTCTGCAAATGTGCGTCTGTAATCAAAATAACTCCACAACTATCTCAAACAACAGACGTCATCAGTTTCTCAGCTGGAAAAGCAGTTTTCGCTTTTTTGGAGCCGGTTTCACCTTTGTGGTCCATTGCGTATAATTGAGTATCCAAGTTTTATCTACAGTAATTGATCGGTTCCAAAACTCGAATGTATTGCGCCCAAACTGGGCCAACAGAGCGTTGTAAATGTTCATCTGAACACGTTCTGGTCTAACGTCAGCAAATGCGGTACTCAACGCGCGGATAGCTTTCTCATGCCTAAATGTTGATTTGATATGTGACAAATATACTATTTTATTCATAACCTCTGCTAACTCTCTAACTTTAATCCGGCAGTTACAGTTTTTGAACTTTCCGAATGTTCATCATCTTCGAGCTCCTACGGCCACGTTAAAATTCAACTACCGAAAATTTCACTGTGGTTGATTGATTGACCTGAGCGTAAAGCCTTTCGAAAACAAATATTTAATGACAGCTCGATACTCGATTTTGTCAATTTCCATTGAAACAATCACATCAACTCACCTAAACGACTGTTACATAACAACTGCGAGTCCAAAATAGCTGAAACTTTGGTTAGTAACTGTCAACAGATGAACAACGAAATTCACTAGCTTCTATTCACGAGTGCTACTATCTTCATGTTGAGGTCGGAAACTTTTTAGACCTTCCTCGGTGCTTTGCTGTTTCCTCGTCTTCCAAACAGAGATGTACTCTCTCTTGAGTATACATCTCATATGATTGATTCCGTCTACAGTGACTTGTAAGTGAGCCTGATAGATAATATAGTCTGAAGTATTTGTAAATTGGAATAGGGCAATATTGGAAAATCAATCTGAAAGGCTGAAACTATTTTTGCAATCCAGATATTCAATATTCGTTTGGAAAACCTGAAGCGATACTATTTACAGGTAATGGATCGATTAAAGTGCATAAAGTACCCTTCCTTGCAAAGAAGTCAACGTTTCACTACCTTTCAGAAATCTAGGACCGAAATCTAGACCAGAAACAAATTGATAAGTCTTCCTATTGGAGAAACTATTTCTCGACAGTTCACTCACAACTTGGAAGGTGCTCAGAGAGAGTCAAGTGTCAAGATCTAGTCGAACTACGACTAGAACTCTTCTACCTCATTTTGTTTCATTACTCTCTCGATTAATGTGCGAACCGTTTTCCAACCCTCTCTAGAGTTTAACATTTCTCATGTCATGGTATCGATGGACGCTACTCTTCCAGTCTCCTGTTCGAATAGACTTCTTTCTCTGAGCCACTTGTCACATGCTATAATAGTATGATCCTCGTCATCAACCCCCCCATTCTTGCCAATTTTCTTCGTGAATTGCCTGAAGGAACCATGCCCTGTAAGAAACTGTGTAATAAAGTAGTATACCTGTTTGTCTGCAGGCCAGCCAAGACTGAACATCCGGTATCACCCTTCTTGTCTATTGGGCATTATTTAGTGTATTTGTGACCCACCTATCCTGCCACTCCTGTATCGTTCTCCGCCTCTGGGTGTCTTTGTGTTCTTTCTGGACATCCGGTATCTCATTCAAGCGAGACATTTCCCTGACCAGGAGGTCCATAGGGGGTATCCCAGCAATCACGCAGGCCGCCTCCGCTGACATTGTTCTATACGCGACAGTCGCTCTGACGATCATTTTTCTCTGTGTGGCATTTACCATTCTCTTGTATTTGTCCACCTTTATTGCTCTTTTACAGACCGGTGCCGTGTATAGCATCACAGATTGTACCACGCCATCTAGCATCCTTCTTTTGCCGGTAGTGGGTCCCCTCATGTTGGGCAATATCCTAGACAGGGCGGCTACTTGCCTATCCGCCTTCTCACAGGTCTTGCGGATATGCTCGTTGAAAAATCTTCATCCAGCTAGACTCTAAAGTACTTTACGAACTTTTTTGGTATTATTAAAACAGTGCTGTCTGCTGTTCGATCATGAATGCTTCATTTGCGAGCACTAATTCCAGCTAGTTGCCTTACACTGAAAGCTGCTGGGAATGATAAACTATACGTTTCTCATACGGCGACTTCCTGTCCAATTCCATATGGAAGACTTCAGTATGGCTTATATATGGAGTTTATGATTCGTATCTAGCATGCTTATTAATTTTTTTCGTTGCTTGTGATACCTGAGTTTTGTGGCACCCAGCGTAGAATTAACTTAGATATGTATGACAGACCATATATGTCTCAGACCTGATTCGATTGCCTTAAGAACAATATGGCTGTTACTGATCTGTATATTTCGCAATTCGTCTGCTACACTTCGCATTAGCCTGCCTATAGGTCAATTTTTCTCACAAAATTAATAAAGAATTAACGAATTTGAGAACATGAAACCATAGATAAGTTTTCGTGATTCCTATGAAAAGGTCTGACCACATATTTCAATCATGAGGTAGTCAATAGGTCATAACGTAAATAGATTGGTTCATTTTGAGATCTGATTATTTAAAAAAGTGCAAACAATTTGTACCCTTCAAGCCAATGCTTTGAATAAAATTGATTTTGGTGTGGAATATTTTCCACGCAGACATAAATATACTATACTGTATGGCTTATACAACGATGGACATTGAATTATATCTAACAGATAGTTGTGCAAGATATTCAACAGAGGTTGGCCTTGCATAAGTCCCTCGTTCTCTCAGAAGTAGGACTACGATTAAATTATTAGAGTAGAACACCTACAGACCTCTATTTCGAAAAATTAATTACCTCTCATCAGTGCAGGAAACATCCGACCAAAACAGCAGATTGCCTGGTATATCTTGTGTATCAAGATTCCATTTCGAAATATTCATTTTCTCATACTAAATGAGTGATGTCTATATTGTTTTCCCCTCAATTTTTTTTTCATTGCATAATATTTTTCAATATTGGTATACTTATAGAGTAGGAGTACTCTATACGTATATGTCTCATTTTGTTTCTGCTTCAACATTACCAAACATCACCAACATCAGGAAAAACAACTGTATATCAAGATAAGTACCAGAAGAAGAAAATATACTGATATAGATAACACATTTATTCCAGGAGCCTTTCTACAGTGACAGAAAGTTAAATTCATCAACATTTCATTTCAAAAACGAAGGAAATCTAATTTTGTTATTGATATTTTTTATACTAAATTATATCAACTATAAGCAACACGAAAAATCAATGAACGTCATCATAATCCCATTGACAGGCATTCTGAATGGAAAATATGCCACAAAAATGTCGGGTCTTTTGGAAAAATTATGAAGTAAAAAACGATCTTGCTCACATCATTCACCAGAACACTCACGTTTTCTTGTTTTCCTACACAGTTCCACCGAAATTCATCACATGTATCAAAGCGTTAGTTTACGACAGAGGCGATCCATCATACGACTTAAGACAACCCTCCCATAAAGAAGGTTTACCTTCAGAAATCCATAAAAAATGACGAATCGTATGTAGTGGAGCTACTCGAAGCGGTCATAAAGCACACATGCTGGTCTGTAATAATTCATGAATGCTGCTAGATCGGGTTCCGTTTTAGAGCTGGAGATACAGCTTTATAAAATCTCGGTTAACTGTCTATCCCTGGCTGGATGGTGCCTCGACACTGCATTTGAAATGTTGGATTTATATTTTGAGTTATTTTGTAGTATTTCATATTTGTGCGAATGATGAGGTAAAAGAAATGAATCAATATATTTTCAAGTTACGATGAAATTAATTTGGAATGTTGGGTTCCTCACCGTTTTTCGAAAATACCTTCGAGAATGATAAAAAAATTTGTTTCCATAACGAATTTGATCTCAAACTGTTTTTCAGCTACTTGAAACAAGTGGAAGTACTTTCACTTATCTCCGCTTTCCTTTTTCCTCTTCACCGGTGGGAGATGACCGTTTGGCGGGAATTGACCATTTTTCGGTTGATTGTGGGTTTCCATATGTTGCGTATTTCTACGCTAGCTTGGGTGTTTGAACACCCGATGTAACTGCGATGGTATGAGAATAGTATTGATTAACTCTGAAAATTTGTATTCTTTCCGTAAGATAGCTCTTGAGCCACTGCAATATTTGCCTATCAGCAACACGCTTTGGAGAAATCAGTGTACACAGTGTCAACTTGCAACTTAGACAGAGCATCATACAGAAAATCAACGTAGGTAATCAGACCCAGTTCACTTGACGTTTTGGATGTGAATCCGAATTGTTGGGTCCCTATAATTGCAGTCATAAGTAACGTAATGAAAAATGATGCTCGCAAAGACTTTGGGGATTGCGCTAAGAATAGAAATTGGACGATAATTACACACGTCGTATTTTCGACCTGATTTATATATTGGGGTGACATATGAGTCGACCATCATTCAGTACCGCTTTGTGGATTTTCATCACCTTTTCTGGAGTGTTCATCTCATTTGGTCGACCACTGTGATGCTCTTTTTGGCAGATCGTACAGCCTCTACCCAATATTTCAATGTTGCAAACGAATGAGTAGACTCATCCAAAGTATAATTTGGTTCAGCTTTTATATTGGTTGGGCTGAGGCCTTTCAAATAATAAAAGTATTGTACCGCATATCGGTGAACAAATTTTCTCATTTTCACAAATTCACAATTATAATTTTGAAACTTCAGCAGATTCGGGTTCCAAATATAAAAGGCTGAATCCGGTGAGGAAAGTAGTTTTCAATTTCATAAACGAATTTGTCAAGCTTCAAAAGTTGATGATATGCTTGAAATTAACTTACGTACTTATTTGTGATGCACTGTTTAGAACCATTGGTGTAGTAATGAATATTACTGGAGTTTTTTTTCAACACCAAACCGTTATTTTTACATCTCCACTTGTGTTTCGATCACCAAATGATCATCTTAAAAAGGAAGATCAAAACTTGAAGATGTGGTGTTGGGAAGAATCCCTAGTAATATTTATTTACTTATAACTTACAGTTGATAATACTCTTTGAGTTTCATTGTAACAGAAACCTATCTCAATGTGCTTTTATGTTTGAAATTTGTTTTTTCTTATGTTCATGCAATATATTATGCTGCACTGATGATGTTGAATTGAATTCTAGTTAAGTTTCAACAATATTTTTTTTAATCTTATTTTCTAGTTGGTTATTATTGTTAGATGCCACATGTTTCATTTCTCAGTATGTATTGAAATTCATGTTCCAAAGATTAGTTGAACTTCAATTTATTGAATTCTATTAAATTTGCAATACATTCTTGACTTATATGATATGATACAACTGCTTGAAAAAATGATTCAGATCCATGTACATATTCCTCAGTGAGATATGATATACATTCTGTTATACATTGAAATATATATTTGGATCAGACCTTCACATAATAACATATAATTGGATCCAAAAAGATACGTGATTTGTGCTAGTTGGCCCTCATCAATATGGTGTAGTCAAATGGCATACATTGGGCAATCACATAGTTACAAATAAAGGCACAACTATATGCATAGTCATCAACAGAAGTCAGTCGCACATCTGTGGTTTTGGCAATAAGATATAGTACTCACAAAAGGCAGCTATAGCTATCTTTTCAATCCGGAAATGGTAACAATAGGAATGCTCTGATATATAAATCCGAAAGAAAGATTTATCGGACATACTTTGCTTTTATTTCAGTGCTATGCTTGATAAAACTTTCCCTTTGATATATAATACTCAACTTTCGAATTAACATAAAGGCAAAAGTGAAATATGTCCATTATGAAATGACAATAAAATATGTGAAAATATTCGTGAAAAAACACATAAGTTCCCGTTTTATTCTCCATTATATCAATGGTTTTTGTTCTACATAATTCATAATGGACTGTCTTCGTTACAACCACTGTTGTATTTTCACATTTCGATGTTTTGTGAATTTACACAAATTTTTTTAACAGTGCCATGCTATTTCTTCGTGGACTGATGTTAGGAAGACCCTGCTGACTGTCAGAAATAGTGGTTTTCGAATAACTTCTGCAGGATGATGCTCTTGAATCAGCCGCCACCCTGAGATCTGATTGGGGAGCTATTTTAACTCCGGAGTATTTTGACCCTAGGAGCCATCACGCATTTTTCTTTATATTTCCACCCTTGAAACCGTAAATAGCGATACAGCAACGAAACTTCACGCTGCCTAAGTTCCGATGGTATCTCACCGGGCGATGCCTGGTGGGACCAGCATCTACCATCATCTGGTTCTTTTCCATAAAGAATGTTTGGAGTACAAAAATATCGGAAAGAAGTGTTTTTCGTATGAATCAATGTTCATATGGAAGTAGTTGATTCGAATTTACTTTTTTTTCGTCTAAATCAATTTCTGTATGAAAGTATTTGTTGCGAGAGGGCTGAAAGTAACTTCTTTGCTTGATATACACATCTTTAGTTCATTTATAGTTGATTTTGGATAGAGAAGTAGAGAACCAAAACTTCTTTTTTCTAATTTATATTCATCTCCTGACGATGTTAACTAGGTTAGCAAACCGCCCGTCGAGAGAGAATATTGTTTTCAATAGATTTAGGAATAGAGTGTTTTCAAATACATGTCAAACATATCATTCTAAATGATACAAAAATATTATTTATGAATACCTTTTCAGGATTGTATTGACAGAAATATCTTTTTCAAGATCGATGGAAATCAACCGGGCTTTTCCTCATCAGAATTCAATTCATCGAAAATTTCCAACAAGTAGGACGGTTTCCGACACATTGTAACCTCGATCCATGCTCGAACATCAGACCGAACGGAAAATCCACTCAACAAAAAGTCCCCACTATTAATCCACATGTGTATTTCGTTCAATCCGGAGTATTATTTGTCAGGGGAAATTCACAAAAGAATTTCCATTAGCATAGCGCCATGTCCGCAGCCTGTTCTATTTGTCGTAGTCAGTACACGTGCTGCTACCGTCGATCCGTATCATTTAAAATTCTAATTTTGGAAAAATACCGGCTCCGGGCCGTATCCTGAGAACTTTGTTTTGGAAAAGGTTCGCGCTGCGATCGCTTTGGGCGAAGGATGTGGTGTCGGAATGATACGGGTTTTGTCAGGAGCAGTGTTTTCCTTGATTCTGATAGTGTTGTTTTTGAGATGTTGCACTTTATGAGAAACATATTTCCAGCATTCGCTTTTCTTTTGAGGAATTTAGGACAAGAGAAATATTGTAGCTGAGATTTAAACACACTGATTCTGGCATATATCAACTACGAGAAAAACAACAGAAAAACAATTTCTGAAAGATAAAAGAAGGAATATGTGTTTATGTTATTTTTGTAATATCTCAAATTCCAAATAATGTTCAATATTCATTGGGTATGAATAATGAATCTAATTTTCTTTATGACAAAAATTTCCTTTAAAAGATATCATTATTGATGATGAACATATAATTGGTACATCACAAATGAATAAGGAAAAAAAATAGAAAAAAGAAACATGGCTTTAAACATGTTGACCAACTTCACAAGATCTAACAGCTTCATAGAAAATATAAATACCGATAAAAAACTTTTTGATGATATTAGAGCCACTCATGTGTTACTGACATAATTGTAACCAAAGCTGACAAAGGTAGGTTAGGTTAGGTCCAAAGTGTGTGGGTCTATTCGACCCTCTATCACAACCCAGAAGGGTTTATTGTGGCTCACACCTATTCACACTCGACCAAATAAACCCAGCTTCTTAACGAAGCCGATTTGTTTGTATGGTGAGTGATGTTTCAGGTTAGATGGTAAGAGTACGGCTCTGCCGAACTCTGAAAACCTGTTCGGTCCTCAGCTGGGCAGGCACAAAGTATATGCTCTGCTGTTTCATCGTTAATGAGGTAGTCGAATAGTCAAGGTGCAAGATTCCCACCTTGATATCCGCGACAACCTTCACATATGAGGGTTATTTCACGTCAGCTACACCTGAAGATGCCTTAGATTTACCCATGCAGGGCTTTTTTGCCTTTGGTTTTAGTGAATCATCACTTGAGCACAAACGTTTGCTAACCTGTTCATGGAAGTGTGTTCCCCCACCTGAAATAGATTCTGCGTACGCCGCTCAAGAATTTGGTGCAAGGTGGTTTCACAAGGTACTCCGCTCTTGAGGAGATGATTCAGTGATTTCCTGGCTGCACCACTAATCATTTTTTCCAGGTTCAGTTATTGGATCAGGAGTTGGAGAGTTGAGAAGCTCTCGCTTCTGATCTAAATTTACAGGGAGGTCAGTTGAATTCGTAAGCTCGACATCCATCTCCTCTGTAGACTCAGCGTCAGAAAGAATTTTTGAGTTTACTCTCTCCATAAAAGTCTCACTCGTAGCTAGGGAAACAAGGTCAATCACGCCAGAGCCCCGCATTACCGTGACAAGGCGATGCTACGAAAAGAGGGCACACGGTGTCTCGAAGGTTCAGCTGATTGGCTCAGTGCCATTCATCCTCTCTGCACGGATACACACACCTTAGGATTGAGCCATTTCTGGGATGTCATTCAGGTAGGGAATAACAGAACCACAAGTGATTCATTCATTCCCGTATCCAGCGGGGCTACGTGGAAGCAGGCATCCTATGGCCGGTTTGCTCAACCCCCACATCCCAAACCAATGCACTCGCCAAAACAGCATGCACAGTGATTCAGGCAGAGAAAAATGAACAAGGACAACTAACCCGACTTTAACAAAGGTAACTCGTCGGTTATAATTAATAAAAATGAATTTCTTGAAAAGGCAACACACATTTCGAATGATAACGACACAAAACCACAAAACCCAACAAGAAAAAATCAAAACGAATCCAACTAGCTGATCAAAATACTGTATGACAGTGAATTTATAGACGAGAAATGTGCCGAATACATCACATGTAACAACGGAATTTTTCCTAAAATGTATTTTGTACCGAACATTCATACGGATGGAATACCTTCGAGACCTATCGTTAGTTAACGTATTCAAAAAACACTTTATTGCAAGATTAACAAAAACGCAACACGTTTCGCCATACAATGTCTCCTCCGGGCGTGTCTGTAATGACACGCCCGTTTTTCATTATTTTGCTTCATGTAATTGATTAAAAAATGGACACCACTTTATTAGAATCAGACATAAAGCTATTCGTTTGTTTCATGTCGTTTTCTGTTGGTGTTGGCTCAGAAATTTGGTTGTTGTAATGTTGTTTATTTTTTTATATGTATCTAATATGTCTGATGGTTTTTAAAATAGTAATATAAGTAGTAATTCGGTGAGTAGTTTAAATGAGAACTCATTATTTCTTGTAGAATTGAAACCATAATGATTGCATGAGTTTTGTGTCAGGTATGTTTATGAAAATAAGAGAGCCTGGAAAAAGATTTTAATCAAATCCGAAAAGTCGGCAAGAAAACAATTGTTTTTTTAAGAAAAAACTGATCCTGTTACCCTACCAACCTTTTTTCAAAAAAAATATTGGATCACTAAGCTGGAATGTATGTTTTTCATCAAAAAATTATTTTTCTGTTACAACAAAATTCTTGGAGTTATTCCCGAATATATGTTATGACATTGACCGATTTTTGATGACAATCTGTTCCATCATATGATAGCATCATCAAGTGTACTCAGTACTATGATGAGCTAGAAAGTGGTCGACCAACATTAATCCAGGACGAAGATTTGAGGACCCCGCTGGAGACCCATCACAAACATTGCGTGGAAATGTGGAAGAACTGTGAGTCGAAAAGTGGGTGCCCCACGATTTGAACGATCGATAGAAATTAATACGTTTCAAAATCTGTTCTTTGCTTTCGCGCAACCAAAACGATCCTTTACGGATTGGATTGTCACGTGTGAACTGGAGAAACTGGAACCTCTTCGACGAAAGAAGACGTTCAGGACTGTGGTTGGGTCACCCAGACATTTCTCTAGAAATGTTCAGAGGGGGAAACTTTCAGACCTAATATCTTCAAAATAATGACTTTCAGGTAAAAATAGAAACCATATCCATAAATGAAGGATAGATAGCTAGCACACTCTATGACTTCTTCGATTGTTCCACAATTATTTGAAACCTTTAGGAAGGTTCACGAACTTTCTAGACAAGATATGACAATCCTGATTGTTTAACGTTTCGTGATATTTTGGAACGTTCAGGATTATTATCGAACTCATCGAACATACCAGACTACTCCAAAATATTCTTAGATGTTCTGGATCGTTATGTGATGTTGAAAAGTGTTCCAGAATATTCTATAATGTTCTGAACTATTTTAGAGATTTCTAGAATGCGAAACTTTTAGCTTCTCCTTCATCTTCAAAAGTACATCTTCTAAGTGAAAAAGGAATATCTCTCACGGATGGGAGATAGCTTTCACATTATTCTTTTTGAAATAAGTCAGAATATTCGACTATTTCTAAACAATTCATCACATTACAGAATGTTTTCGTTACGTTATGGAAGCTCGTGAAAATTCTCTCGAAAGTTTAACACTGTTCTGGATGACGAAACTTCTAGATTTACTGCTACCTGTGCAAAATCGGATCGGGTCGCTATTGGTCAATGATTGTCTTGGGTCACCGTTCCATGTATTCAATATATCATCATTTGTTTCATGAACTTTTCAAAACTTGTATATTGTCATAGCGTTAGGTACATAGATATTCATTACATTTTCTATTAATTTTTTTAACACGCTTTTATTAGCTTCACCTGTGTGTATGTATATTTTTTTGTAACTCCAGAATTATCGACATTGTTGCTTGATCTATTCGCGGGCAGATGACGCTGCACATAACCTCTTTGATATAATTGAACTCACTTTACATATATTTCTTCATTTCCAGTATATAAGTATATTCTCATCATTATTTTATCATTATCACGCTTTTATTAGCTTCACCTTTATGTATGTATGTATGTATGTTTGTTTGTTTGTAACTCTCCTTTTCATTTCATATTTATTCCCGTTTGAATGCTCGGGATCTGTATGTGACAGAATTATCGACATTGTTGTTTGATCTGTTCGCGGTCAGATGGCGCTGTACCTAACCTCCTTGATATAATTCGAACTCACTTTACATGTACATTTTGTTACCTGTCATCAGAGATAAAATGTCAAACTTTTTTCCCGTCACAAACAAAAATATTTTTTTTTTAACATAAGCTTAAAACAATAATGAACGAAAAATATTAGTATTATTCTGAAAAAAGCGTGGGCGCTTTGTGCCATATTTTTTGTATAACAAGATCCCGTCGCTTCTTTCACAATAATATTAGTATTTTTCGTCCGTTATTGTTTAAAGCTTATTTTAAAAAAAATATTTTTAACTTTTCAGTTCGATGTTCTTTAAAAGCGTGTTTTTTAGTTTTTTAAACTATATTTGTTCATATTAGCAATATGTTGTTTCCTGAAAATATATTATTTCAAAATTTTACGTATATGCATAAGTCCATGATTGATGTTAATTTGACTTAGATTCCGTTGAATTCCAATGAGTCCGACCAATATATCAAGAAGTTTGACAGTACCGAAGTGAGTATGAAAACGAAATGATACATATTGATGAGATGAGTATAAAACAACTTAGTGAAAGATATCTGAAGCCTTTTTTAACTGTACTAAACAGAGCAACGTGCAGAACTTTCTTGATTTATAGAGAATACTTCTCCGACTTTCTGTCCGGAAAAACCATCCGATATCCTCAAGTTGAGTGTAAATAAAACATCTGAACAATAAATCCTGAAAATGCAGATCTATTCATCATACAAGCACCACTGGTTAAACTTAAAAAGCGAACAAATAGACTTTTCAAATTAAATCCTCTATTCAAGACGCAGAAAACTACAACTCTAATCCATTTGGCTGAAAGCTGAAATGGTTTGTCCGCTTGAGGGATAATTTATTATGTATTTGAGCATTTTTATGGAAAATTCCACTGTGGTGTTAGAAACGACGGTGAGTGGAAGAGCGTTTCAATGGGATCTGGATATTCTATGGAATTTCCAATTGCGGCGGAAAGCTAGAACATTTCCTATTTACATTTCTCTATATATCCGTTGCATTTGTGAACATGTAAACTGATGGTAGTTACAGCTTTATTTACCGCCTTATTGAATATTACATAAATATGAATGAATTGTCAAGAAACTATCCGGAACTGAATTTTAATAATATTCTTTCGGTAGTGGCAAACATCTATGAATATCGAGATCAAATCTGAGATTTCTTTCACACACGAATAAGTAAAACACATTTTTTACGGATATTGGATTATACAGAAATTTTGTTTTCTCTCTCAGTTCATACCGGAAGCAGATCCCATTCATAATGTGAATTTCACCGAATATATGAACATACAATTTCACTCAGTGATATCACTTTTTCTTCAATATTACAGAAAGAGTTTGGGTTGAAATACCGACATTCAGAGAGCAAAACATCAAAAAGACATCACGATTTGCTGGTTTCTTGGTTTCTTACCACTGGTTTCACATGAACACTTCTTTTTTTTAGGACAATAACACACACTTCATTTGGAAAAACATTCTCAGAAAGTTTATTCCACATGAATGCAGTCCACCAAATGAAAGAGTTTGGAACAGTGAAGTTCGAGGTGTTCGAGATGTACTGAGATGAACCTCTAAACGATGAGCAGCCACAGTTCGTCGTGTATTTCTGATATGTACCGCTCTTGGTGGAATCAAAAGTGCTAACTCACTTGAACACTTCCCGTGAAAGTATCTATCTATAGAAGAGAGACAAATCTCCAACCTTCCTTCGATGTTAAAGATTGTCAACATTACAAGTGGTGTTCGCGTTTCCATTCAGGTAGATAGCTCTTTTCTGAATGGAATCCAGCAGCTTCAGGGTATACTTATAGCAAGGGAGCCCACGATGCAAAATGGGGATTTACTCGGGCGTCATTGAGACACATTAGGTTGCAAAGCTTAGATGATAAGAAGAAAAAAATGTTATATAATATATACCTTTTCATCTGTGGGGGAAGCGGCTATAGATTTTTAAATATGTAAAAAAATACTGTTGCATGGACATACTCGAGCGCGTCAGATATTTATAGCATCAATGTCCTACGTATTTTTAATAATGTTGGTATGATAATCTGATCATTTGCAAGATGTGGGTGGTTGTACGTAAGGGTTAAAGGTGAAAAGAAAAAAAAATATTCGAGCATGTCAGATTTTCTAAGGGGATGTTGAGTGTAACAAAAAAAGCTCTCATTCAATAATTTGACGATTTCGATCTGACGCAAACTCGCGGCTAATATTATAATGTGCAACAAAAATTCGCCATTTTGAAATACTCAAGCGTGTCAGATTGAGATATATATGGTTCATCTTTATTTTTCAGACGTGCTGTCTCGTAATCTGACGATTATCTAGAGAAATTCGCTTAATCTGACAAAAACAATATTTTTCTTGAATTTTTTTCAATTCATTGAACTTAATTGATTGAAAAGCTCAGGAAATAGCATGCAAATAAATAAGTGTATGTTTTTAAGTAGAATACTTGTATTTATACATGTACATGATACAAATCAAAAATGAAACAATTCGTGGACACAACACTCCAAAAAGGGGGGCAAACCACGAACACGTGTTTCTGGCTATTGGCCTCATCAGCGCGGTGCACGTGTCCGCGGTTTGCCCCCCTTTTTTTCAACTTCATCACGAACGAGTCTGTGTCATCAGCTGTGATGGCGTCATGGCAACAGAATTCAAAGTTAGGACGGAGTAAGAGAGTGATAGATAGAGAAAAAGTGAATAGAGAATAAAGGAATAGAAACTCGGAGAGGGAAATATAGGTATTACACAGCTGCACGCATTAAACTTTATCGACAAATGTCTGTTGTTTCGGCTTGCGGAAATTGTCAGATTATATATTTTTCGTTATCCTTGAATGATTTCCTTCAGAATGAAAAAAAATCACCTACGCTCAAAAATTCGAAATGACGTTTTTTTTACAACTTTGCTGTCCTCCTCTTTCTTTACGTTACTCTCAAATTGTCAGATTACTGGAATATACACTTTTTAGCAGATAATTAACTCACCCTACCTTGATCTGACGCGCTCTAGAATTTCTGATGATCATTTTTTTTACTGATCTGATCCTTCATCCCTCACAGGCGGCCTTATATACGAGGCTAATATTTGGTGGAGGTACTTAACCGGGTACAAGGTATCCCCCTGTATATTCATCTGCCGCGCTTTAGTAAATCCCGAAATCCCCGCTTGGGCCCCACCCCTATCATAAGGGGTGGGGCTCCATACATAAGAATAATACCCCAAAGAAGGTCTGGTCTGAGCTTTATAAAGCATCAGAAGTTGCAGAGGTGTGTACAGTTTTCTGGTTCGGAACACTGTACTAATCTTTCGAGAAGCAGCCTTTGCAATGCCAGCGACATAATTGTGCCAAGACCTAGTGGTGTCCATTTTAACTTCCAACAAACTTGTCGAAGCAGAGAGCGGAATTGTCTGTCCTGAAACAATTATATCTGATTAGGAAACATTTATCTCCTTGGAGAAAACCGATGCCTGTTTTTGTGGCATTGAATTGAACCTGGTTACTTTCACCCCACTCTCGTCGAATTTACATGGTTTCTGATGAATGCAATCATTGAAGCGGGTTTCTGTATTTGGTGACTTCATTTTGAGGCTGCTGCAGAGAGAGTTTCCACATCTGAAGCAGCTTCTGATGTTATACTTTCAGACTTTCATTTTACTTCATTTCATTTTCTTCAAGTCTCCTAATATAATTAAGTGATAGAATTGGTTGTGGTGATTTTTGGGAGTGACCGTTCCAAAAAGATCTTTCCTGATCCAGGCTCTTCGTGTTATAGTGATTGGAGAGACCCATAAAAAAACCTTGAATCTGCTTGGGATGAGTTGTCAACATACCTGGATATCTCTTTTACAAAGAGGCGCTGTTTCCATACATGCTGATGAAGGGTACCATCAGATAATAACCAACTTTATTCGGAAAACCAATTTGTTATGTCTGTATCGGGTTGCAATAAGGTTTTAATATAAACCTACAAACATATTGAACTATGTTTTATAGATCACACAATCATCACATGTATAAACATCGGTAAACCCAAGAACATCAAAAACTACGGACGAAATAATGATTGACATGAAACTAATCTAAACACCAACAATCTGTACTGAAGCATGATACGTTGTTAAGAATTTTTTTCACGGTAATAGGGAAGACCTATTCTGATGATCTTTTCCTCCATAGTTACTAATGGGACCCTTTATGGACCACGAAGTATTCAGAAATCCTCAGTTTACATAGGATATAGACGTCGATTAATCGACCCCAACTCTCTTCCGGTTCAAGAAAGATAATGTTTAATATTTTTCAATCGTAATCCTGGTAAAAAACTTGGGAGACTGGTTGGTGCAGCCATGTAGCTATATGAAGTGTGTCTTTGAAATGCGTCACAGCGGATCTTCCCCAGACACATATTTGTGTTATTTGCCACCTGGAACATATTCGTTGAATAACAGGCAATCAGATTGTAGCTAGATAGGAAAAATGCATCATCATTTGTCCAATTGCTAGATGATTATTCCTCACAAGGAAATCAAGGCCATAGTAGAGTAGATTTTTTCTGCCCTGCCGTGCCGCGAATCAGTTCAGATTTTGAGCTTTCGGTAGAGTCACACCTCTGATAGATGTCATAAAAGGTCACTCACCAAGTGAAGTAGTTGAAGTTCCAAGAGGCTGTATTTATTTGATACATTGTCAACATATTTGAATGATACAATTCAGTTTATTGTAAACACGTTCTCAACACCAGAACAAAGTACCGTCTCTCGAAGCGCTTTTCTTAACCATGTTAGCGTCCTCGGGAGATCATTATGACTAATAAATTCAACAACTATGTAAGTGTTTTTATTTGCTAGTGGCCTGTTATTGTTCCTATGCCAAACTACCTGTTTTTTCAATATCTCTAATTCGTTATGTATTTTCTCTGTCAGTGACTATCCCCTACATTTTTTCTGATATTTATCTATTCATCTGTTTTTTTTATTCAGAATTTTTACGTAAAATACCAAACAATTGGGTTTTTTTTTTTTCTTATTAGTCAATGGGCTATGCTTGAAGACTGGCAATAAACAAATCTAAAGCAAATGGAACTTCAAACGTTCAAGCCAGTCTCTATATACCTACACAGTAGGTTTAATGGACTGACGCCTATCAGAAAACAACTACTCCCCTGGCTAATACCACGAAGGGCGTTGGATTATATCAGACAGGCGTCAGTGCAGGAATTTTCACAGAAAATGTCCTGCATATGCAATTGGCAATACAACTGAAAGAGTCGACCTTCAATTATGGAACGGGCACACTTGCAGACCGGTTTCGGGCTTATTAGCCACTCATCAGTGCAAGATAGTGACCATCATCGATTGACTTTAGGTCGATGATGGTCACTATCTTGCACTGATGAGTGGCTAATAAGCCCGAAACCGGTCTGCAAGTGTGCCCGTTCCATAATTGAAGGTCGACTCTTTCAGTTGTATTGCCAATTGCATATACAGGACATTTTCTGTGAAGATTCCTGCACTGACGCCTGTCTGATATAATCCAACGCCCTTCGTGGTATTAGCCAGGGGAGTAGTTGTTTTCTGATAGGCGTCAGTCCATTAAACCTACTGTGTAAGTATATAGAGACTGGCTTGAACGTTTGAAGTTCCATTTGCTTTAGATTCAAACAATTGGGTGTTTGAAATAGCTTTCAAAGGCATACATGCATCGGACGAGATGCCAAAAAAAATCTGGATTTCATGAAGTAAGCTGCGACAATTGTGATAGGAAATATGTTGGTCAAACCAAACTATGGATGCCTTCGAAAACTTGGAAGTCGAGAAGTGTGACAGAGGTCCTATTTCGAACACTCCTCTGTTCGGCCTTGTGAGTAAGAATTCTGGATAAAAAAGACATAAATATTAGAAAAAAATGTAGGGGATAGTCACTAATATAGAGAAAATACATAACAAATTAGCGGTATTGAAAAACAGGTAGTTTAGCAAAGAAACAATAACAGGTACTAGTTAGGTACTTTTAATAGGTATTAGTTGGGCCACTAGCATATAAAAATACTAACATAGTAGTATATCTATATTTTATAAATGTTCATGAAATTTTAAAACAACACAAGTTAATTGGCGCTCCGGGGCGACTTCCAGTGGCGCATTTGCTTTTTCAGCTGCAGGAAAACATTTCGGAAAAACCTGCAGCACCACATCATCTGAAGATCTTGATTTGCCAATATCCTCTCTCTCATTAAACAAAATGTAGGGTGTCTCCAGAGGCTCCAATGAATTAAATGCATCGTCAGAATACTTCGTGACACGACTATCGTCAAACTTTAACCAATCCGTTTCGCCTTTGACCAAGGCGTAATAATGACCAGATTCAACGCCAGAACCACAGTGAACAATGACTGCATGAAGATTATAATAGTGGTTCGCTGGATTGAAGTGTTCATCTATTTCGAAACTTCGTAAGAGTTTGGTGCTTCCGTCAGAGGTTGAGTCATGTTTGAAGATCATCAGTGTTATTATTAGATTGACTGGTGCCTCAGATATACTTGTTTTCTTATAACAGTGAGTTAGTTTGGCGCATATTTGGCAATACAGTCGATCATTACTTGCAATCCACATACGTTTTTGCTACCTCTTGAACATTCACTGCAGAGTACACATGTGAAGATTTTTCCAGCAGAATATTCACAAACACAAGACGAGATAAACTGTACGGAATCATTCAATCCAGAGCCGTCAGCAGCAGAGTTTGGTGAATAGGTAGGAAACATTCTCGTTCTTGTTCAGATTTTCAGGACAACTCTCTACTGATTCATAAGGAAAAACATCTTTCACAGAATCTGCACAAGAACCATTTCTCAAGCTGCAATCAATCCTTTCAGTTGATGAAGGGTTTCGTAGAGGGATCGATTCTGCTGAGGATGCTATACTGATTAGCGAAACGCGTGTCGAGAGACATCATTTTCTTCTGGCGTAAAGGAATTGTTTTTGATAGATTCATTCTACGCCAGAGGTTCCAGTACGAACTATGAAGATACAATTCAGTTATATTCTCTAGAGCACTGGTGGTATTGAAATTCAGTGTCTGTTTTATTGCTGTTTTATTTTTCGTAACATCTGCTTTTATTCAACCTAGAAGTTCTAACTTGGTGTTCATCAGTTCATCAATCGATATCCATTCAATTCAACTAGGAGTATTTCGTTTATATTATCAACCCTAACGCTCATCAGAATATAATTTATAGATTATCATCATTGTTTTCCTATCAGCTGAAAATTGTTTCGTGTTAAGTTCAAGTCGTTTATCTTTATTGATCCCAACTTCAGGAACTGCAACCTATCTTTCATTCGATCCGAGGTGAAATAGGCAGTTTCCATTTTGGGATACATTGTTGAGGAGAGGCCATTTTCCCTTCAGTTCATCCATCGATTTGTGGTTGGGAAAAAGGGACCCTTCAAATGTTCTCATATTATTCGAGAGGTTCTATCTATAGCCAATTATGTCTGATTTCGTTGTGTTTTTTTGTAAGGAAGCTCTTTTGTTGTGGATATAATGCCTTTTACGATAAAAGAAGTATGATGGGAATCAGGTTCATTAAATTGTGGTTCATAATTCGGAAACATATTCAATTATATGGATTGCGGCAATATTTGAATGTTGGCAAGATCTAAATGTTGAAGCTCTGAATAAATATTTGTTGATGCTGTTATTGAAGTGGATAAGATTATGTTCAATTCAATTTTTCATAGATAATATGACAGAAATAAATATATCATCAACATGTACCTATGAAATTCGATAACTGAATGATTGAGTTCATTTGAAAACTTTCTCCACTCCATATAAATATTTTTCAACTATTTAGAGTGAATTTCAAGAGAACAGTTTGAATGATAATCAAATCAATGTTCCACAATATGTACAATAAGTACATGAAAGTAATACCTATAACTGGTTTTTTGAATGCTTTTTCGTGAATGATATTTATTTTGCTACCCCCACAAATGTTTGGTAAACCATCTAAATAATACTATTGAATTACATTCATGTTATTTACTGTTCTTAATCGAAATCAATTGTTTTGGAAGTTTTTTCATTTATGTGTTCCAAAAACTCTTGTGCAGATCTATTTACATAGTCTCGATACAAATTCACAAGGTCTATTGAAAATTCATCAAATATAAATCTTTACAATTTTTTTGAAGTGCCCATCAAAACCCTTCAAAAGCAGGACTCTTCTTCTGATGAACTGTTTTCATATTGGGATTATTTGAATACATGTACTATACCTATTCAGAACCACTCTTTTGTATTAGATGGGTGATTATATTCTTGAATATTCATTTCTATTATGGGATGTGTAATCAGTAAATATTGTTACCTTCGTTCAAGAATTGAACTATCATATACAAGTTTGAATTTTATATTTTACTTCATAACTACTTTTATTTCTTCTAACTGACTTGAATCCAACATACAAGTGTGAAGTTAGTTAGTTAGACCTTCCTATTAAGGATGATCACTTGATGAACAAAACACGTGTCGAGGTGTTGAAATTACGGTTTGGCGTTGGGAAAAACTCTAGTATGACGAATAAATATAACTATGTACAGGAAGGACTAGAGCATACATCAGAATTGAACTGGGAAATCAACGCATTTAGTATTACATAACCTTTCCCAGAAAATTAACCGACCTTTCAACAATAAAGGAGTTGCGGAGGAGCACGTGATAATGTACAACCCAAATAACTGGATCGGCTTTACGTAGAAAAAAAGACTTTGAGTCAGCAATAATTGGCTGGATGTCCTGCATGCTCGTAAACAGAAAAGCTACCTTCAAAATGATGATATGATATTCAAGGTCACCAGAGGTTGTCATATCAGACTCCCCTTTATTATCACTTCTGATAAATATTTCTCGCGATGTTCTGGACAAAATGAAAAAAAAATATTGTTTCATTTTTGGCTAGAACACAACAGTGGAAGTGAAATATCCAGGTATTATCTCCTATATATTCTCGACTTGAAAACATTTTCACACAAATCCAGACTGTAGAATTGGAAAATCTCTGAAAAATCTTGGTCATTAGGTCCATTGATCAAATCAAAATCAGTGTTGAAGAAATTTTGTGTCTCAGCATAATCATCGATTCTAAAGTGCATGTATAATTGTATGTCATCAGTATACGACTGTATTTTACATTTCTTGATGGACGAGATAAAGTCAGTGGTATAAATGATGAACAATAAAGGTCCCAAAATGGAACACTGTGGACTCCTGTGTCAAAGAGGTAAGAAGTGATGACCATTAACAACAACTTTTTGAGATCGACGAAGTAAATAAGACAGTATGAGAAATAAGACAGCACTATCAAAACCATAATATTTGAGTTTCATGCAAATCAGCTCATGATTGATGGTATCGAATGCTTTCAAAAAATTTAGTAGAGTGCCAGTCTTCCCATTATCAAATCCCTCAACAATGTCTTGTGATGGTGATAACAGATAATTGGTATTGAAATATTCATTAATTTGTAAATGAATAACTCTTTCAAAAATTTCACTCATGGTTGGGAGTATACTGATATACCACCTGGTATACTGATATACCGGCTGGTATATCGACGAAATTCTGAAATAAAATAACTAATAAATCAAAAATACCTTCAGGTTGTGGTGCAGGTGTCTACTATCACAGATCCTGGACCTAACTCTTTTGAATTTCAATTGATAAAAACAATGTTCCGCACCTATGTTGGTTCAGCTTGGACATCTCAATGAAAATCACTTTCTATTTCACATTCCCCAGTGTAATATCCCCTTTCTATAATAACATACCCATCCCGTTGTTCAGACAAACTCTCTGAGATGCTATCACAGTATCTCCTCTCTATACAAGGGATTGTTTCGTATCACTACATCAATTGCCGACCTACATCAACAGTCTTTCTACTTGAAACTACCGTCCTATCGATTAGAAAATGGCACACCTGTCAGTATCCTCGAGCCCCAAATATATCCTTTATAGCATACCATGAACGTATACGGCCCCGTTCATCAAAGTCTCCACCTATGATAAATTATATCATCAAAGTTTACGATCCAGCGTCTCCTCGAGTTCGAAATCAGTTTGACACTTTAATCATCGTAATTGTACACCAACTTTAGTGCGGTGTAATGGCTAATAGCGATACACTACACGAGCTAATCTCGGTAAGATTATTCAAATGTAGCCTTCATGTGCATCCCCGTGGAGAGCGAAACAACATATTTGATTGGCCGTGCTGCAGATGATAACGATATACAAAAAGAACGCCTTTGTTATATGCACAAAGCAAATTGCATTGACTGCGCTAGGTAGGCAGGACGCCATTGAGGACTTGTCATTTTATTATTCAGTCCATTATTCCGTGTTTCTGTAGCTATTAGTTTCATTGTGGATGGTATGAATGATATTGTCAAGAATAGAAATGAAGATCTTCAAAAATATGAATTGGAGTTTTTATAACCTTCCAAATCAATAATTCAAATAATGAATTATGAAATTTTTGAATAATAATTTAATTAGAAATTCTCAGTTCAATATTTTATTTTATTAATTTATCGTATATCAAAATAATGGTAACATTTCATTTCGGGTCATTGATGAATGAAAAGTAAATTTCAGAGTTATTATTCATAGGGGAAGAATATTTTGTTATAAAAAGGAGTAGTGTTTTTCGATTGAGGCTCTTTGTAACTAGTTTCTGTTGGATTTCAATAATAATATCTGTATCTGTATTAGAGTAGGGTGGGTGAGTGTTGGAACACAGCACTTAGGCCACATGTGACCCATTGTACATCCTCCCAAGGAGTTGTCCTCCTAGGTTATCGTACATCCTGTCCTTTCCAGGAAGGTGGACAGGTCTCTGGGAAACATCTCCTTTATATCGGCAGGTGTAGGCCAAGACTCGCCGAACACACACTCTCTTATTGACGATAACTCAGGACATTCGCATAGGATATGCCTGACAGTTTCATCTTCCTGTTCACACATCCTGCGTAGAGGTGTGTTCACTAGCCCCATATTGTGGAGATGTTTTCTTAGTTGATAGTGGCCAGTCAGAAATCCTACTGCGTAGATTTTTCCTGGTCATCGCCAGATATTTCTTCGGCGCCAGCTTCCCAGGGTCGCCCAGGGTGATCCTGGCAAGATTGAATCCCTTGATTTTATCCCATGTCTTCAGGGATTGAGCATGTGTGTGTCGTTTGACTAGTTCCGCAATTGTCGAAGTCATCAGGCTGTAGGTGCCAGTGGGTTCTAAAATTTTTAGTTCAGTCGATTCCTTGGCTTAAGTGTCGGCAATGCGATTACCTTTACTCCTGTCGTGCCCTTTAACCCACCGCAGGTTAATGTTATCATCTACCGACGCTTTGGCTAAATCTTGGTGGCACCCTAGTACTAGACCTGAGGTAACACGTTGTCTATTTAAGACTAATAGGGCTTGTCTGCTATCAGTCCAGATTGTTATGTTTTTGCCAGAAATTTCTTTCCTGGTTATTTATTTTGTGGCGTTTGAGATACCAGGCAGTTCTGGTTGGATCACGCTGGTATTTTTTCTCATTCCCCACTCAATCTTTGTCCTTAGTAATCTGGAGTACACTCCACATCCTGAGCCTTCTTTGGTTTTTGAGCCGTCTGTATATATGCGTATTGCATTTGTAGCATCTGACTCAGTGTTCTGTGTTATTTGTATTTTGTAGTATTCATCAAACACAAATCTGCGTTCAATTGCATCACTGGTTGTGTGCAGCATAGGTTGCGCAGAAAGAGCTCCTCGCCATAGGTCTCAATTGACCCATTCCTACTTCGAGTTTTATACCAGCCGTGCGCAATCATAATATAGTCATTAACGCAACATCCTTAACGTACAGGTCCAGAGGGGTCAGACCAGTAATTAATTTTATAAATTGGATGAATATTTGTTGTGGCAATTTGCGGTGAAATCAATTTTTTAGTATTAGTGTTCGGAAAACCGGCAACATTTCAATTTTCAGTTCGATATCTTTATCGTGAGACCGAGCATTCAGAGTTTTTTGTTTATGGGTTTTTTTATGACTTAAAAGGAAAGAAGATTGTGAATGAGTTTGAAGTTGAACCGCAACCGTATTGAAAACGATATAATCAGTTCGTTCGCTATCTCTTCGATATACCGCTATTTATCCCTTTTGTGAATGTTGTGTCAACGAGTATATATATCAACAGTCAAGTTAGCTGGAAACTATTCCAAGGAGCTCCTGAGAAAACCCATTGCAGCTTATACAAGAGGAAAACTCCAACTATCAGGTAACTTTGATGCTCTCGTATCGAAATTAATTACAATCAAAATTACAGTCCACTGATAACGCCATTTATGTACTTTCGCTATATAATTTGTATTTTTAACGTACATTTTTTTGGTCCTTCGAGCCGAATTACTTGTTTTCTGTTGAAAAAAGTTGCCAGTTTTTAATAAATTCTGCAATCTCGTCATCTGAATTGTATTATTGCATTGCATTTGAAACTCTCATTTTGAATAGCTCGCATCGCTTTCGCATTTTTGTTTCTTAAAATCAACATACGCCATAAATTGCCGGTAAACATAATTGCCAAGTGTTTCTAGAAATATCATTGCTGCTTAAGATTGTCAAAACAACAAATATATAACGGCTGGAGTTCAACATCACTGTGTTTTTGAATTTTAGTCTATCTACCTTGAATAAATATCAAATATATCGCTACTATTACTAGGTGTTAACAATTCAAAATGGCAGATAAGTTGAAGAAAGCACGTTTATACAGAAATACTCATTTGAACGAAGTTCATATTTTAAGTGATATTGCTAATAGAGCTCGTACAGATAGATCTCTCCATAGCATTTTTCGTATTCGCTATGCTGAGTTGGATGAATTGAGGCAAGAGTTTGATAAGCATCATCAAACCATACTATCCTTATTGCTTGCTGATTCCGAAGCGGATATGTTGGTCGAAAAAACAATATATGAAGGGTTCCGCTCAGAATTTTTTAATATAAAAAGTGTGTTTCTTGATTTATTTGAGCCAATGCCTAAAAATAAAGATAATTTCAGAACACAGTCAAGTACAGTTGATCACGGAGGACCGTCGCAAGTACGTCTTCCAAATATTGATCTTACAAAATTCGATGGAGATTACACAACTTTCGCTTCATATTTAGATTCATTCAACGCTTTAGTTCATGAAAATACGCCATTAAGTGATGTTGAGAAGTTTAATTACCTCGTTTTGAGTTTTCAAGGAGCGCCATTGTCACTTGTACGCAAATTACCTATGACCTCAAAAAATTACCCAACTGCTTATAAAACTTTGGTGGCGCTATACTAATAAACGCTTAAAGCTCATTGGAGTCAAATTGAAAATTTTCCCAAAGTTAATTCAGCAAATCCTGGATCAATCAGGAAACTTTTAGATACGTTTTCAGAAAACTTATCTGCTTTACAGACTTTTGGATTTCCAGTCGATAATTGGGATTTTATCATTGTTATGCTTATATTGCAACGATTGGATACTAATCTTAAAAAAAAATTTGAATTAGAGCATGGTTCCACCGAAGTTCCTACATATAATTTCTTGCAGGATTTTCTGAGTAAAGTATGTATCGCCCATGATACGTGTTCATTTGCCACCGCACCACCAAAACGGAATACTTCTATTAGTAAACCAGTGTCTAATTCTGCAAGCACCAACTCTTTTCTTGTCAAACCTTCCGCTACTCAATGCTTATTATGTCGAGGTAATCACGCTCTTTATCACTGCAAGTTATTCTTGGACCACATACCGCTTCAATTTCAGCAAAACTTCTCACTTGTGTTTCAATTGTTTGAGTAACTTGCATACGGTGAAATCATCAAATACTTGTTCCAAATGTAGGAAACGACATCATAGTGTCTTGCATTTTGAAAATATACCGCAAAGTACTACCATTTCGCCTTCAGTACAGCACTCTACCCCTACGACGTCGTCGAATCAAGAATCTTCGAAAAAAATTAATAATTCTGAGTCCATATCGATGCTTGGTTCCGGAGTATTTCAAAATAGTACTGTTTCATTGTCCACGGTCATTGTAGAGGTACGTGATTGTTGGGGATCGTTTCAGCAAATGAGATGTCTTCTTGACCCAGGAAGTACGAGTTCTTTCGTAACTCAACGGTCAGTGAAGCGCCTGGGATTAAAAACTTCTAAGTCTACGATCGAAGTGAGAGGTCTCGGATCTATGCTCACCTCATCAAATCTTGGAGTAGTTACTATAACTATTCGTCCAAAAGAATCTTATAATTCTCTGTTTGCGATAGATGCAGTCATTTCAGAAAAAATCTGCAATCCACTGCCTTTATCAAAAATTTGTGTTGAAAAATGCCCACTTATTGTAAATACGAATTTAGCTGATGAGACTTTTGGTATTCCTGGAGAGATAGATATTTTGCTTGGAGCGGATATTTTCTCAGAAATATTGTTGGATGGTCGCATCTCAGGTATCGCTGGGTCGCTACATGCCCTAATACTGTTTTTGGATATATACTAATGGGAAAAGTTGGTGTCACTCCTCATTCAACAATCAGGTCATTTTTGTGTACCCCTAATAATTCTTTGGATAACACTTTGAGACAATTTTGGGAAATAGAGAATATTCCGCACAAGCCATGTCTTTCGCCTGATGAGATTTTGTGTGATCTAATATTTTCGCGTACGTGCACTAGAACTGAAACAGGACGCTTTTGTGTAAGTTTGCCTTTTCGCGATTCTCCTCCTGTTTTTCCTGGATCACGATCGCTAACCTTGAATCGATATCATTCCTTATAACGCAACCTTTTAAGATATAATAAATTGTATGCAGAATATTCGGATTTCATGAAAGAATACTTATCATTGGAACATATGGAACCGTTTCCAAGGAATGAAAGATTCACTGTTGCATCATATTATATACCGCATCATTGTGTACTGAAACCTGTCAGTTTGAGCACTCGTTTGCGAGTTGTTTTCAACGCATCCGCTAAACTACCAGAATGATCATCTTCTTACTGGTAAGAAGTTACAAAAGGATATTTGTTCAATATTGTTGAAATTTCATCTTCATAAATTTGTAATATGCGCAGATATAAAAATGATGTACGGTATGATAAATTTGAACCCCGCCCAGAGAGACTTTCAAAGAATTTTGTGGAGATTCTCTCCACAAGATCCCATACAAGACTATCGACTTTGTACGGTAGTAAATGGTGTCAAATCTAGCCCGTACCTCGCTTTGCAAACTCTCCATAAGCTCGCTGAAGATCACAGGAAAAAAATTCCTCGGGCCTCCGATATTCTCTGTCATGATACTTTCGTGGATGATATTGTAACAGCGAGTCCATCTTTGGATGACGCCATTATTTCTAAACAGGAGCTGATTTGCATGCTCCAAACTGGAGGTTTCGAGTTACGCAAGTGGTGTAGCAATGAACCTTCTCTATTACAAGATTTACCCCCCTCGCACTTATCTCATGATCTGATTTGATTCACAGACAAATCGGAGGATACCCAGTTGAAACTCCTGGGATTGCAATGGAATCCTGTTATTGATTCTTTCCCTTTTTCTATGAAGATACTTGACAAGCCTCTTACAAAACGCACAATGTTATCCGATATCGGGTAACATTGTGCACGTATTTATGATCCTATAGGTTTTTTGGCTCCAGTAACTTTCTTCACGAAGCATCTCATGCAACGCCTCTGGATAATAGGAGTGGATTGGGATCAAGCCCCTAATGAAATCACTTCTAATATATGGGCTCAATACCGGTCTGAATTGAATCTATTGTCGTCGATACGAATACCACGCCTTATATTAACACCAGTTTATTTTTCATATGAACTGCATGGTTTTGGAGATGCAAGTCAGAAGGGGTACGCTTCTGTTGTATATATTAGAACTTTATGTGGAATTAACGTTTCAACCTGCTTCATTCGTGCCAAGAGTAAAGTTGCGCCCATTAAACGTATCAGTATCCCAAAATTAGAGCTTTGTGCAGGTGTTCTTCTATCCAAACGAATGTCCTATGTTTTGAAAATTTACAAAAAGAATTTGGTTTTCTCTCGAATATGCGCTTGGTCAGATTCGCAAGTTGCTTTAGCTTGGATCTCTTCGTCTCCTCACAGGTGGAAAACTTTTGTAGCAAATCGCGTCACGTTTATTCAAGAAACACTTCCCGCAGCACGTTGGTTATTTGTTGATTCTGAGAATAATCCAGCTGATTGCGCCTCTCGGGGTATGTTACCTTCGAAAATGCTCTCGAATTCTACGTGGTTTGACAGTCCGGAATTTCTACGTGAAACTACTGAATCGTGGTTGAATAATCCTGCCCATAATTTTATGCCTGATGAAGCAAGAGAGGAAGAAGTCAAAACGGTTTTGTTTGCTGAATGTGATGACAGCAATTTTATCGGGAAATTACTCGAGTATCATTCCTCATTTTTCAAATTACAAACCATCACTGCATATGTTTTACGATTTTTGCATAACGTAAGAAATTCTTCGAATAAAAAAATTGGTACTCTTCGTTCAAAGGAATTATATAAATCATTGTTGATTTTAGTCAAATATACGCAATCTATTTCTTTTGCTCATGAATTGAAAAGTAAAGTTTTCTCCAAACCAATTCGAAAACTCAATGCCTTTATAGATGAACAAGGTATTCTTCGTGTAGGGGGTCGCCTCAAATATTCTAACTTATCCTATGACGAGAAGCATCCCATTTTATTACCCAGAGATTCAAGATTGACTTACTTATTGATTGAATACTCTCATCTCAAATATTTACATGCTGGATTGCAAACAGTTTTGGATTCTCTCGTCCAAACGCGCCATCCGCGCTGTGATTTCTAAATGTTTGAAATGTTGGAAAACGCAACCCCGCAATTTTCAACCCCCTATGGGCAATTTACCGTTGTCTCGTATTTCTCAAGTTAAAGCTTTTACTCATACTGGAGTAGATTTCGCTGGTCCATTTCCCGTTACCATGGGTCGTTTTAGGGGAACCAGATCTACAAAAGCGTATGTATGTATTTTTATTTGTTTTTCTACGAAAGCCATCCACATCGAATTATGTAGTGATCTATCGTCTGATATATTCTTATCTGCCCTTCAACGATTTGTCGCGCGGCGTGGCCGATGTTTTCATTTGTATTCTGACTGTGAAACAAATTTTGTCGGTGCGAATCGACAATTGAAATTGCTCATGGAGCAAGCTTCAAAGAAGGTGAAAATTGATTGGCATTTCAATGCTCCTAGTTCGCCACATTTCGGAGGACTTTGGGAGGCAGGTGAAAAATCCATAAAAACCCATTTGGTACGAGTAATAGGACAACAAATACTAACATTTGAAGAATTGTATACAGTACTGGTTTTGATTGAAGCTGTTTCAAACTCTCGCCCACTGATACCTCTCAGTTCAGATCCCAATGATCTGTCTGTACTTACGCCAGGACATTTTCTCACTCTTGAACCGCTAACCGCTATTTCAACACCAGACTTTACTTCTACACCCCTCAATCGCTTATCTCGTTGGCAGATGCTTCAACGGATGCACTTTGATTTTTGGAAAAGATATCATAGGGATTATTTACATACATTGCAACAGCGAAGTGAATGGCTCGATCCGATGACTCCAGTTCAAGTAGATACCTTGGTACTTGAGCCTATGTTCCTCAGATTTGGTTGCAGGAAATATAACAACCACCAGTGTTCTGCCTCTGGGCTTTGATTGCCCAGAGGCAGAACACTGCCTCTGAATGGACGAAATAGGATGCAAACTCTCATGAAGGTGTGGGTTTTGAGTTTGTACAGCTTCCCCCGACTCCACTTTACTACACATAAAGTGTCAGGTTTTGAGGAAGTGAAATTCTTTCAGTAGTTCATTCTGATGGAAGTTGCTCATCAAAGTAACTTCAGCAATGTGTATAGGACGTAGAACTGGTAAAAAAGGCAACTGAATATTTTGTACATGGAACTTAATTCAAGAGCCGAATTCAAAAAACTTTCTTGCACAAAATCAAATATAAACATACTATTGAGAGGAGCTTTTTCCAATATGCTTCTCTCACCATTTTTCGTTACGAAAGGCATTATCCTTTTTCGTTTGATTCATATATTGACGAAAGAAATTATATTACTTTCAATATTTTAGATGTTCACAAAAATGAAAAGAGAATTTAACTCTTTTCATCACACCCATCGCTTCGAAAATTGAATACCAATTATATACTTCCCCTGAAAGGAACTAAACGAGCTTCATCTTGCAATGAAAAATGCTATCGCCGATTCCAGTCCATTCCAACTGGACGAATTTCGTTTCCATATATCTGCTCTTCACACCTGGTGCATTCAGTTCATTCCGGGGATTTTCATTTCTCACAGTTGTGATGAACCTATTTAATATTGATGAAATCCGCTCAATTGAAACTTTGAAACAGATCTATCCACTTTTTCTTCAGCCGAACGGGAAAATCTGAATAAATCACATTTATATGAAGTTTAAATTTCGAAAGAAACGAGGCAAATTCTAATAATATTTTTCAATGAAAATGTTACTCAAGAATAACTCCACCGAAATATATTCCTGAATACGGAAGCTTTATATTATTTTTCAATGGTGTCCAATCGATGGAGATTTTGCAAGAAAATGAAGATATTTGAATTTGTGAGCTTTAGTATTCATATCTGATTGATTTCTTCTCTATGACACGGTGAAAATTCTATCTGCATGAACAAATATTACAGGATGAGATATAAATTATTCAGTGGAATTATTTTCATTGTTTCATAATTGAAAAGAACTGGCCTGTATTTGATAAAAATCCATATTGAAACACATTAATATAGTTTTTTGTATGATTCTTACTATAAAGGGTTTTACAAAAACCGCGACACGTGTTTCGCTATAGCTTTTTCAAGCGCATTTAAGCTTGAAAAAGCAGATGTTCCGATTCCACCTTTCAATCTAACAACAACAATATGGAAATATCCTGAAGGAATGAAGCAATTAAATCCAAACTGAACTCTATGCAAAGATATGTGGTTCATGCAAATAATTAATTTTTACACACAAACTATAAGAGAAAGGCCACTTGAAACAACCACTTTCATATTAACATCGAATTTAACTTTTTGCTATTCACTTTGTACTCCAAAACATTCGTTTTGGAATTGAATCAGATATCATTAACAGAATTGCCACACAATATAGTATTCGAAAAAGGTGAAATTTCACTGTCATTTTCAATAGCGGCCTTTATATATTTTGGATGACTTATTGTCTCTTCAGCACCGATCTGGGTGACATTACGAGATGTAGTACTCAGTTCATTCAAGAAATAACGACTTTGTGCCACGAATATCAGTACGTAGTGACATTCATTCGCTTATTTTTCTATATAATGAAATGAAGACCATTCAGTACTCACTAACTAGGAATATTCTTTTGGAGACTACCAATGACAACCCATGTGCAACGTTGTCAAATCAACTCAATTTTAAATAATAATGCTACAAAATGTAATCTGAAAATATATGGTACAGGCCCCCCTTCAAGGTAAAAAAAATTGATGAATGAATGTACCAACATCAACAATCATTTCTACAAATGTATGTCATATATTTCATAGAACCATAAAATCAAAAGACAACGTGAAAAGAAAAAAGGGAGAAGGAGAACCCAAAACTACAACATCAATATATCTACTGGTTTAACAATGCGACCACTCCTGGTGGTTGAGATATCATTTGAATATATTTTTGATTCACACATTTGGCTAACCAATTGATTGGATTGATCATCATGGCTATGGCCAGTTCAATAAATCAATTTGTCATACTCGACAATTTGAACTGACGAGTATTTATGATCGGTTGGTCGGTCGGTAGCCGAGCGGTTCGGCGTGGGTGCTTTGTTCACTCACTTGAATTGACTGCCGTGTTGGTCGGTGTTTCAAGCCCTAGTCTGAACTATCGATCTTCACTTGCTACCGTCCAACCCGTGTTAGGAATCACACGTTAAAAGGTAAGACCTCGTTAATCCTCAGCTCGCACAAGTTTCGACTTTTAACGGTTGTCGTTTGTAGGGGTGCGACAGCTGATTAACAAAAAAACAGATTTCAAACAGATTTTTTTTATTTCAAACTGTCAATTAACCTTGATCGACATTATATTCAGCAATTTGACCTAGTAGTGAATTAAACTGTCTATTAGTTGTTGGCGAAATTTTCAACTATCAGTTCCCACTGTCTTTTATTACTAATTGATAGTTCGAACTGTCAAAACTGTCAGTTCGAATTCACGAATACGGCTAATCAAATGATTGAACTGGCTATATTTGAAAGGTACAAACTATCATTTAGCCATAATTCGTCATGGTTAATTGAAGATTTGAACTGTCAATTATGTAAAATTGTCAGTCCATATTTCTGAATATGTCTGATCGATTGAAAAAACTGACCATAGCCGTGATAGACTGTCAATTAACTTTAGTCGGCAATTTCAACTGTCATTTACAACAATCATTTATGACTAATTGATAGTTTGAACTGTGTGTGAACATGATTTGAAAATCAATCCTAATAAAACAATGATGATGCATTTTGGATCGCAGAAGAATCGTAAATTTGCAGAAAACAATTTCCATTGAGAAATATGTCGTACTATCTTGACTCCTGTCAAAACAGCTAAAAACTTAGGGGTGATGCTTCACACTGATCTTAGATTCACTAGTCAGGTTAAAAATCTAATGAAAAAAGCATATATATCATTGAAACTGTTATACTGTAATCGTTTCATTTTGAGCCAAACTCTAAAAAGAATGCTGTGTGATAGTTTGGTGCTAAGCCATTTCAACTACTGTGACTCAATATATGGGCTATACTTATCTGATTCAGATAAAAAAAGAATACAAAAGTGCAAAATTCTTGTTGCCGCCTAATTTATGGACTTTGTAAGTATGATTAAATCTCTGAATCTTAACTCCAGCTGCCTCAATATGAATAACCGTATGTTTTGTTCATAAATTGATTACCCTTCCCCATTCTCCCCTTTTATTACAAAAACTAATTTTGCGTGGAAATATTCACTCCGGAAAAATTAGACATAAAAACAAATTACCTATGCCACAACATCGCACTGCACAGTATCAGAGACCATTTCTTTTTGGTGCTGTAAAACTCTATAATTCATGGCCCGAGTAATTGAAGAGATTCAATATCAGGAAATTCAAATGCAAATATGAAAATTATATCCATGATAATCAGTAATGTCAACTTTTGCTCAATAGACAAATTATTAAACAACAGATCAATTGAATTTAATTATTCATCAACTCTCTTTAGAGGGTAATCACAAATTTTTATTTTTATTTATGTTTCTCATTTCGTGTTACCATCACTGTTAATTGTCTTTTATTTTTGAATGTTCGCGTGCATAATGGAGTGGTGCTTGTTGGTTGAGTTAGAATAGCTTTGAGCTAGACTTTGCCAAGGAGAATCAGAATCTTCTGTAATCTATTTCCATTTTCAAATGTATCTTTGTATTGTTTTTTTTTGTATTATCAAGCCGATTCATTATTATTATTTTTATTAATTATAAAAAATGACATAATGGTAAAACTGTCAATCACCTGTGGGTGACAGTTTCCACTGTCGTTCTTGACTAATTGATAGACTGATTATAATGATTGATCGTCATAGTCCAAAGGTACAAACTGTCAATCAGCGATAATAATTTACGGTTATAATAGATTATGGTCAATTGATAGTTTGTACTGCCAATTATAAAAATTGATCGTTGGTTCAAATTGTCGAATACTGCCAATCAACGATAATATATTATAGCTGATTGACAGCCATACAAACGGTCATTCAGCCATTATCGATTATGGGTGATTAATACTTGAACTGTATCAATTATTGAATTATGAGTAATCGTCAGTCCGAATTTCCGAATTTGGCTAATAGATTGAATGAATTAGCCATATTCGTAAGTATCAACCTGTCAATTGGTCATAATCGACAAGAGAGGCTATCAAATATAGACAATTCAAACTGTCGATCTATAGATAATTAACTGTTGATTATTGACAGTCAGTTCAAACTAATGTATAGATTGAACTATCGATTGAAAAAAGTCACTGGCGACCCTCAATATCTTCGTTTATTTTTATTACTTTTCAACAATCTCGCCTATTTTTCAGGTCAGCATATTTCATTCTGAATATGCATACAGATTACGAGTCACTCAGTGAAACTGCTGCAGCATTTGAAAATACCAGGGGATAACCCTGGGGGACGTGATGGCTCCGTGCTCCGATTCATTTAGCAGTACACACATCCTTCCAAAAAGTGAGTCATTATTCCAGCCTCGAGAGAGAAGAAGAAACTTTCTCCGTCACGGAACTTTTTTCATAGAAACCTACTTAACTTGGCCTCAAACGCGCTGCTTTCGTATGCAAGCCATGAGATAGCACTTTAGCATCAGGGCGTTCGTCCAACAATTAAAGTACGGCCAGCTTGAATGTTGCCTGCGACTGTGACCCGAATATCGAGCAGGAATTGGAAGGACGGAGTCGTCGCGACACCGACGTCGACTGTCACCGCAACCGTTAAGGGTCTGGAGCAATTTGGACCGAGGAGTGTTATGGCCTGTTGTTTTTGTCTAACTAGGTGGATTATGCCTTCTGGTATGAGATGTACCCAGGGTGTATTTTCGAATACAAATTGAGAATCATGGGGTTCAACGCCAAAGTTTTTTCATTATACATTCACCGGTACAGACGACAAATATACTTAAAGAATTTTTTTTCAAATATAGACTTATGTGAGATTTGATTTTGGCGTTTATTTGTGATTTGATTGAGATCAAAAATGATAAGAACATTCGCTTGTAACTTCAGTCAGTATATCCATCTTGGAGTTTTCTTGTTTAAAACAAATAGTAGAAACTCCAACAAGAATTTTAAATAATACAGCAACTCTTCTCGATTCATTAATAATTCAAGAAGCAGAATCTGTTTCAGAAGTGGTGTCGATAGACACAAATGGTATCAAGGACCATTTGCTCGTAGCTTGCAAAGTAAGAGTAGACGGACAAAATGTAGGTCCCAAGATGTGTACACATAGAAATTTCAAAAACTTCGATGCTGATCTGTTTGAAATTGATCTACTTAACACACCCTTCTCCATGATATTTGATCAGGATTCAATAGAAGGAAAAGTTAATTTTTTGATTAATTGTCTAACAAATTTTTTTGATAGGCATGTACCTTATAAAACATCAAGGGTAACACAACCTAGAGTCCCATGGTTGACTCAAACAATACAAGAAATGATTAATACAAGAGACAAAGCTTTGAACAAATATAAAAAGACAAAATCACCAGCACACTTACAGTTCTATAAAGATATGCGCAACTATGTTAATGGTGCAATAAAACGTGAAAAAAAAGCTTACTTCTGTTATTAGTTTGGAAATTGTAGTAGGAAAGAGCTCTGGAAATTACTGAAATATGATAAAATCGTAAATGTAATATCGACAGATATTCCTGAACATCTGAAGGATCTAGAGAAAATTAATGATTTTTTGGTGAATACTATCCGGTTTTCTGAACCTTCAGAGGCACTTTTGAACTTTTATAAGGAAAACCGATTGAACAATTCAAATTTTGAGTTCCTAGAAGTTAATGACGTATTTGTTTACACAACTATTTGTGAGATCAGTACAAATGCTATGGGATGTGATCAATTAAACTTGAGATTAATTAAATTATGCTGCCCTCATATTATAACTCATATAACCCATATAATGAATATCTGTCTTTCTGAAAACGTTTATCCCTCTGTGTGGAAGAGTGCAGTGGTTAAGGTTTTGCCGAAAAAAAGTAATATTACTGAGTTTAGAGACTTGCGTAGAATCAGTATTTTGCCAACATTATCAAAAGTTTTAAAAAAGGCAATGGAATTACAGTTGAGAGAATATCTTGAGAGAAACTCACTGATGCCAAATATACAGTCAGGATTCAGAAAAGGTCATAGTTGTACAACTGCACTCCTACATATTAGTGATGACATAATGAGATCAACAGATCAGGGTAAGTGTACGATATTGGTTCTCCTCGATTTCAACAGAGCATTCGATACCTTGAATCATAAACTCTTACTAAATTATGTGGGGTTATCTGATAACGCTGTCAAACTTATGGGCAATTATCTGGAAGGTAGAAAGCATCACGTTTGGTTGGATTTTCAAGTGTCGGATGATCTGGAACTGAAGGCAGGAGTACAACAAGGATCAGTTTTGGGTCCATTGCTCGTCACTATTTACTCGTCAACCTTTCTAAGGAAACTTGAAACCTGTAATGTACATGTTTACGCTGACGACACTCCATTTTATCAAAGTTTTTATCCAGAAGATGTCAAAGAAGCCTGCGGAATCATAGATTCAGATATTAGACACTTTATTGAACTAGCAACTTCACACCCGCTATTTATTAAAACATTTATTATCATTTTCGAGTTAAAAATCGATAGGAGTGAAATCATCAATTCAGTTGAAATTCACATAAATGCAGATACACTTCATGTTGTTGATGAAACCAGAAACCTTGGCGTTTTGTTTGATTCTCAGATGAGGTTTGAAAAACAAACCAACAAACTCATTCAACGAGCCTATGCCTCCCTCAAACTAATATATGGTAATAGACACTGCTATCAATTGAATTGAAAAAAATGATGTGTGAGAGCTCATTACTAGCACAATTGAATTCTGCAGATACTCTTTATGGGCTGAACCTGACAAGTTACTATAAACAAAAAATTCAGAAAGTCCAGAATTCTTGTTTGAGACTTATATATGGAATAAGAAGAAGAAACAGAATATCTCACAAGCTGAAGGAAGTAGGATGGCTAAATATGGAGAATAGGAGAAAACTACATGCTGCCTGCCTCTATCACAAGATTCTCTCACATAAATTCCCTTCTTACCTGCATAAGAAAGTGACGTTTCGAACCGATGTTCATTATATCAGGTTCAAAGGCTCTTTAACACCTCCCATTTTCAAAACCCAGTTATTCAAACGCTCCTCCAGTTACCAGATAGATAAAGTTTTCAATGCTATTCCTGAACTTTAAAAAAAAATGTTTCTTTGAAACACACCGGTAGACAGCTGTTTCAGACTATTGGGTATCGTCAGTACCAGGTAGGCGGTCCTCGATTGAAGACAAAATGTGAAAAACCAATAAAAGTACTTGATAGAGTAATTTTATTGACATAAGTCACACCAATAGGTGGTTCCACTTATGTCTTGCTTGCGTTCACGCAGTTATTTCTATTAAGTACTTTTCTTGGTTTTTTACATTTTGTCTTATCGATCAGTTCAAAGGGTAAGGGAGCCAGGCTCCAACCTGTCTAAATTCAAGATGACTTCAAAGGTTACATTTTGTCTTCAATCGAGGACCGGCTGCCCGGTAATGAAGATGCTCAATTGGCTGAAACAGCCGTCTACCGGTGGCTCTTGAATTGAAATCAATATGGGAATGATCAGAATGGTACTTATTTATTTATCTTTTTGTATATATACATATACATTTTTTATTGCATAATAAATAAATACACACCAATAAGTATTCTTGGATCAATTTCTGTCTCATTACCCGTAATTCAGACTCTACATCAACAAATTTAAAAGCGAACTAACATTTTCTCGCAAGTAGTAAATTCCAGTCGTTATCAACGTGTTGTCCACTTGTCAGAACTGATGCCGAATTCAATCCATTATTCACCAGGGATGAACACATCGTCAGGGGACACGTCCTAGTCCTAACCCTATTTGACGCATCTGATACGTATTTTTCCGTCAAAGGTCGTAAGAATAATGATCTCTAGCGTTTCGTCTCTCGTTCTCGATATTACACCGGATGATGTATTACTCCTTATTTTCGTCGTGACAAGAATTACTGGGGAAGTATATTTTTTGCCAGTTTTAATAAGATTTCTATCGGAGATACGGGTCATTGCTCAGACCGAGTGGAATCCTCCTAGAGGATTTCAAGTGGGTCTCCATTTAAATGAATGGAAATTTTCTGTTTGATTTGAACATTATCAGGATCATCTTCGAGCTCATAAGTTTCAAGATATGGGGCCATTGAAAAGGGAAGTGGAATGATGATCAATGAATGGGTTTACCAGTGAATTAATTTTTCATTCACTTGTATTCATATATATTAAAATCGATAGAATCTGTGTCTCAAAATATTTTTTAATGATGGAATTTCGTGGTAAGTACGAATAGCCGTTCGTTCTTACTTACGTGTTGCTGATTATACAGTGCATTTTTTTAATGTCCCTCCTTTTATTTTTTGAACGGGTCAACTCAACAGATTGTAATTTGTGATAATGATATTAATGCACAAATACTTGATTTTCAAGTAAAATTGACAGACGAAACTTTCAAAATGGCGACTGGGCGCCATCTAGGAAAAAATATTGAATGAAAAGGGGGGTCTTGCGACACATTATTTTGAAGTTACTGAGAAATACTCCACAACCCTAGAATATGAAGTCAATATCTTATTCTACCACAAAATGGCGGAACATTTTCTAATTTCCTGAAGACACACACATTAATATTGATATTTCTAGAAATATTCCTTTTTATCTTCATGTAGCAATACCAACAACCCGATAAGGTTTGTTAGGCTTATTTTTATTCATAAAAACGACAAAAAATGTCAGTACGACAATGAACATCATTGTTCAGTTAGAATATTTTCATTTAGTTTTCGGTTTTATCAGTAGAAAGGTACCACGTCAACAATCTCCAAAATGGTCAATTCTCCTTAATTGTAAGAAAAAATTGAAGCGATTTTTATTTACGGTGCGACACGCAACTTTCACGGTACTGAAAGGATTTTCAATGAACGTTTTCCCAATCGTCTTATCTGTAAAAAATATTTGAGGAAACTTGTATCCAAATTCACAACTACCGGTTGTGTATATGACAAAAAGCCCCCGGCTCATCCGTCCATTCCGGAAGAACAGCAAGTGCAAATAAGTGAGATGGTAGTAAATCCTACACAGTCTACTTATTCCGTCGCGAATATTTGTGAGGTGTCTCCTTCTACTGTGTGGAGACTTTTGAGGAGGAATAAGTAACATCCATACAAAATTGAAATGGTACACCAATTACCTGAAGATGACCCTGATCGATGAACGGAATTGTGTGAAATCATGACGGAAACCATTGCATGGCATGCTACCTATCGCCACAATATTTGTTTTAGTGACGAATGTACATTTTTTCAAATGACAATGTTCACAGACAAAATTGCCGTTATCAGAGTGACATCAACCCTCACGTTTTTCGGGAAACACACCCAATACCCAGAAAAAATTAACGTTTGGGCAGGAATATTGAGAAACCATATTATAGGACCTCTATTTATTGATCAAAATTCAAGAGGGGAACTGTATTTGAATATGCTGGAAACTACTGTTGACCCTCTCATCACTGAAATCGTCGAAGCGAATCCTAATGAATTCGATATGGATATCGCATTCCAACAAGATGAAGCACCATCACATTACTCGAGACAAGTAAAAAACTATTTGGATACTTTTCCCGGTCGTTAGAGTGGCCGTCGAGGTACTACAGAATGACCAGCCCGCTCGCCAGATTTGAAACTTTTGGACTTTTTTTATGGGGTCTCTGAAGCAAAAGGTGTGCGAAACTGAACCTGCTTCAATATTGGATATACGGCAGAGAATAAAATAAATAGTATAGATATTGACGTTAATGTGTTTGAAAATGTTCGGCGTGAAATATCGGATAGGCTGTTCATATGTCAAGAAGTTCAAGGCAACCATTTCAAGCATCTTCTGAACCGACCTCAAGCTTATTACGTCATATTATGTAGTTGACTGTCAATGTATTCAGGCAATTATAAAAGTTTCGCCATTCTGTAGTAGTTGAAGATATTGACATTATATTCTAGGGGTGTTAGTTTCAAAAAAATGTGTCACGAGACCCCCCTTTCTATTAACTTTTTTCCCCAGATCGCGAAAAAATATCACAAATTACCATATGCTCGATGTGAAAGCATATTGAAAAATTCAGGTTTTTTATATATTTTGTATTGAATTACTTGTATCGATATCAAATTATTCATTGTTCGGTTGTTTATTTGATCAATAACACAGACTCCTGTCAATTTATATGGAAATAATTTATTTCGAACTGATGTTTATACAATTAGTGTTCCATTCAAAGGCCTATCAACTCCAGCAATTCACCATCATGTAACAGGTCTTTCATTAAGCCCTCACTACCTTTGAATTCGAATAAAACAAAGTGTGTGTGTGATATCATCAAAATTGTTTATTTATTTGAAAAACATATTGATGCCATTACGTGTGGAAAATAACATTATTCAAATGTCCGTCAGAGTTTCTCTGGTCGGAACGTATCCGAAACGTAAAATTTTCCATGACTTTGCCGCATAAATCAGGCTGAATTTGACCGTATCAACTGAAACTGAACCATTCATTTCTGCGATGTCATTTATAGTGCTGATTTTTTGCACACTTTCTGTAATGGCGGGTTTGCACATACTTCCCGCGCGATTTGGGTGATATGGGTTTGTTTTGGTGCATTTCAATGCTGTGTAACATATCTTTGCTATATATGTTTTATTTTCCTTAGCTATTGAAGTTCTCTTCGTGTTTCTATGGCTTCTAAATATATTTTTATTGAATAATGATTCGACGTTGCTAGCCTCTCGGTATTTTCGAACATAATATTATGTTCCCAGTCGGACCTGCGGCTCAAAAAAACCCCACAGAAACAGTCTAACGGAGCCCAATCGCATGATTTCGCTGGCCAGTTCACATAACCTCCACGTGAGATGACCATAACTCCAAATCGCTCGTACAATGTGACATGAGCTGTGTGACACGTAGTGTCGTCCTGTTGAAACCACATGAGGTTGGTGTCCAGATCATCCAATTCAGGCCAGTTGGTAATCATCGGTCTATAGTTCTCACCGTTCACAGTGATGGCCTTGCCTACGTCGCCGTCGTTCTCAAAGAAATATGGACCGACGCCGCCAGCCTAAAATACACACCAAACAGTGACTTTTTGGAATTCAACCGTCAAAGTTCGAGAGTCCCAGTCGAATAACCATATACATTTCAAATGATCATTCAGTTACCAAATCAGATATTTGTACGAAGGTATACCAGAATTCTGAAAATGAATGCAGTCAGTTACAAGTATTGCAAATGGGATGGGCTCTTATTTATTTTATCGTTTTAAAAATAGAATTTTCGTTATCATCCTTTTTATTTGGTTGATCAAAAGTACGATGTCTTTCCCAAGTTCTTAAAACTTCTGCAGGCAAAACCGATTCTACAAGAGGGAAAAGCATAGCTGCATATTTTTCTCTGGTAACTCTGGGTTTCCAAAGCTCTCAACTGGGTTTCAAGTTTGTGATACAGATTGAAAAAGACATACCTGTTTTAGCTTGTGAAGTTATAATAGTTCCCTCACGTAAACTTCGATTAGGAATTCGTCTCTGGCAAAACGAGTCTTCAACTGGTCAATGGCTTTATTGTAATTTGGCCCAGAAGTGGGGTAACTTTCTACTGAATTTGGGGCAACTGAACCACTTTCAGATACTGAAATTTGTCTTCATTATATATTCCTGGGTCGTTGCGAATCTTCTTAAATAGTCCTCAGAACCCAATCCAGGTCTTCACGTTCCCATCGAATTTCGAATTGGAACAGCTCAAACAATATTCTTGGGTCTTCGTGATCTCTTTCAATCAGAATTTGCATTGGGATCTTCATTTCATCAGCTCGTCTCTGTAATATTCTACCTCATCGTACTCCTCTTCTAATTCTATATCATCGCCGGCTTCTGATGACAATTTTTCTTCAACGTCTTATCCTCCAATTGTATCAGTAGAAATAGTAAATCCTCTTCAGTTGAATATTTCAGCTTCAGAGCTCCATGAAGTACTTCGACAGATTTTTTGAAGAGTCTCTGCAACTGCTGCCTTCTTCCAACTTTCCATCTTTCATGTCCTGTCAGAGTTACCAAATATTGTAAATGAGATGGATTCTTATTTATTTTATCGTTCTAAAAATAGATTTTGACTTTTCTCGTGATGAATTATCATTAATATTTCAATAACAACTAAACTCAACTGGATACAATAGATAAAAAACAAATCAGAAAACAAAATTATTCATATAGGGACAGATTCATATAGGGAGAGAAAATATTAATATCAAAATAATATAAAAAACAATTCCAATATATTAAATGGGATGGACTCTTCTTTATTTTAACGTTTTAAAAATTACTTTTTTACGTAATTACTTTTTACTAATAGTATATTAACAAGTGAACTCAACTGGATACAATAGATACAAAACAAACAAGAAAACAAAATTATTCATATTGTGAGAGAAAATATCAACATCAAAATAATATAATATACAATTCCAACAACAAGATATAATAAATATATATTTTGATTCATCGCGCTGTCAAGAATCCCTGTTGTTGTTTTTTTGTTGTTTTTTGAGACACATATTCCCTAGGTTGAACTGGTGAAATGAAATAGATCAGTTATTCTGAATCACTGATTCGATCTCAGCTTCAGAACTCATATATTTGAAATGAAATTTTGTTGAAGGAGGACTACACCAGGCTCATTAGTTTGTTTCTGCCCGAGGAAGGGAAATGAATAGTTCCAAATTTCATTCTCCACAGCGGAATGAGTAACCCCGGGGCGTAGGAATACAAGTGTTTCGTCAATACTGTAGTAGTGTCGCAGATGGTAATTAGTACTCGTAATGCCGCGTTGTGTCGATAGATATAGGCTGAGGCCGCATTTGCTGTCACCAAATGCGGCCTTGTGTCAGATCCTACATCTGGCATCAGAAACTCACAAACATCTCACTTGACCTGAAAAAAATGAAAATGAGGTATTTGGATGAGCTAATCGATAAAATTTTGAAAAAGGAGAAGAATAATATCGTCTTCAAACCAACGAAGAGAATATCGGAGTATCTGGTATAAGAGCATAAGACAACAGAGATCCACCCATATCTGTGAGAGTTTACAGGATTTCATGTAACTTTGATGAAGTTTATATCGGTCAGACGAAAAGAAGCATTGGTACCCGCTTAGTAGAGAACAAGCGGAGTTGCCGATTGGGACAGACCGAGAAATTTGCACTCGCTTAACATGCACTGTAGGACAGGGAACACAAGATTTTTTTCGAAAATACCAAGAGGCTATCAACGTCGCATTATTTTCGAACAAGAATGTATATAGAAGCCGTAGAAATACACAAACACATAGAGAACTTCAACAGAAAGGAGGAGGAAACATTTCCACCCAAGATTTGGCACACAGTATTGATAACAAAGCCATGTCAGTCAAATCGCGCAAAAGTATGTGTGAACCCGCCATTACAGAAAGTGCGCAAAAAATCAGCATTATAAATGACATGGCAGAAATGAAAGCTTCAGTTTTAGTTGATACGTCAAGAAGAGTACTTCGACGATGCCGCTGAAGATGACTGCCGCAGTTGCAGTTGAATCGTTTGGAAAAAGTAACCAGAGAAGACCACGAGAAAATCCTAAAACCAACCAAATCTAGCCAACGTCTTCAATATTCTTGTAGGACAGGTTCCAGCTCGCTCAATTCAATCAAAAGCAATGCTGTAGGGTCTGATGGAATCTCTATTCGCATGCCGAACTTGATAGTATAGTATTTCCAATACCAATTGGAACAGCACAGAGAAGGAATTCCCGCCTCGAGATAGGCATCGGCATATTATTTTTCAGTGGTAGTTTTTCAGTTTCTTATTTTTACAATCATAGCAATTGATCACCCCATAAAAAAGTTATCTCAACTCAATTTTCCACCATGGGTAATTATGAAAAACTTCGAAATTGAAGGTAGTTGATTTCCGAGTCAAACACTCTAAAATACAATGAAAACACAAATAATCACACCGAATTCTCGTCAAACATATATTTACAAAATAATAGACGCCAACAAAATTGCTAGAAAAAATCAAAATTCTTCTTCGCTATATTCGTTTGAGATGGAATCATCATCGGGTTGATTGACGATCGGATTCATGGAACATAGCACATAATATTTGTTCTCTTCTTTTATAACGTTCTTCCACACAGTTCTTCCACACATCACTATTACCTACTTCATTCACCACTCGCCTTATATTGTCAAGCACCACAGCATTCAAAGTCGGTGACTGATTACATTTCCGCAAGCTTTTTTCCATTGTGGCCCAAACCATTTCAATTGGATTGAACACACAATAGTATGGAGGCAAACGTAAGAGAATATGACCACGTGTTACACACATCGAATCCATAATATACACTTTTTTGAAATAATGTTGTTTTATGGTCGCCAGTAATACCTTTTTCGTTGGAATCTTTTCGGGTATTTCCATGTCATGATTTCGCATGAAATCAATAATATCTGCTTTTTTTGTGTTATTGTTTGGTATTTTAGTCAGTAACCGAGAATCATACGGAGCGTTATCCATAACAATAACCGAGTTTGAAGGAATATTTGGGAGAAGCTGCTCACTGAACCAGGTTTCGAATAAATCCACAGTCATATTTTCGTGGTAATCAGCAGACGAATCTTTTATATTTTTGGCCGACAGAAGCAAAGCGTTAGGTATGAAACCCCTTTCATTACCGGCATGCAAAATTATTACACGTTTTCCCCTTGAAGAAGGTGTGTTCAAAACAAAATACTTGGTTTCGTCTACCCAGCCATATTTGACAAAATCATGGGTGTCAAACTGAGTTTCGTCGAGGTAGATTATATGTCTGCTGGATTCTCGGTAGCTTTTCATTAACCTCAAATATTCTTGTCGGAGTTGAACAATGCGTGTCGATTTCATTATCACCATCCGATTGTTCAATTTTTTATATTTGAAATCACAAGACAATAAGATACCTCGTAGAGTTTCTAAAGATTTGTAATTGTAATCGGGATAGTCGAGTTATTTACACCAAATCATTTCCAAGGTTGATACTTCCTTTTTTTTGGTATATACCATAAATTGTTTGCCGATTCAAATCTTTTGTAGCACCATCAACATTTGCGAATTTTCTATTCCTTTGTTGTCGTTTCATTGCATGGTCAATGACATCCCCTATTCAAATGACTCGAAGAACTGTCGAACGAGATAGTTTCGTTAACTCGCATATTTTATTCACAATAGCATTCTGTGAAGTGTGACAGTTTTTCTTCTTCAAGCATTCATGAATATTCAAAATTACTCGCTATACTTGAATATGTAAATCCTCATTTTCAAATTCCGGATCCCTGTCGATTGACACAGATTCCTCACACGTAATGCTATCATTTGTTTCAAAAGGTCTCCAGAAAGCCATATTGATAAAAGTACCCAAAAACACTAAGATTTTCACAAAAATCGGTTTAAACGATGAGATTGGAACCTTTGGTGTGAAAGTTGGAAACTTTTTCTAGAGATCAATTACCCTAACACCAAACTGATATTTTTGCACTCGACCCGCGTTTCACTAACGAGGTTAGCACCTTCAGGAGAAGCAAATCTAATCTAAAAACAAGGGTTAGCTGTTTATTTACCTAAAGTTTTTTGGTCCGATGCGGAATTTGTTTGTTAAATGATGATTATCCTAATTGATTTTTCGGTAATTAACTTGTGCAAGGAGAAGTTTATAGCACTACTGAATAATATTTCCGGTATATCTAGTTCAATTTTCAATTGTACAATGATTTGAATTTGAAAGTCAATGTACTCTTGAGACATGATACATTTGTCAACGGTACAAGTCACTAGTGTACTTCGCCAGTTCTTCTTCAGAAAAACACCTTCCCAAAAAGCTCCATGAAAACTTTTAACGAGACGGAATGTGTGCTGTGTCTATTCGCTGAACCGTTGATGGATTTCCCCGTCGCACGGCGAGGAAACAAAACAAATGTCGTAGTTCAAATTGTGTCTCGCATGAAAGAACTCACAACTCAGTTTCGCAACATCAAATAATGGTAAAGTGTCTATAACAGAGCGGAACGCTATGACAAATACCGTAAAATTGTTATTTATGATCGTATTATAGACTGTATGAACACACTTCAGATAATATCTGGTTATATTGTATCGGTTTGGATGGCAACACTGCTTTGGGCGCTTATAGCACATGGTGAAAATTGCAAATTTAATGCTTCAAGGAACAATTTGTGAAATTGGATGGAATTAACTGTAATTGCTTTGGTGATCAAACTATATTGTTGTTCGGTAATAGTGGTATGATGTCTCTGAACGAAATGGAATGAAACTGTCCAAAAAGTACCAATTTGATCTTGAATATTAAAAAAATATGACACAGTCCTGTAGGAAACTATATATCAAGTCTTATTATATGAATAATTGTGACATATGAGATGTTTTTAAAAATATACGTTCACAAAGAAGTCCCGACCATCTTCCAGATATTTCATAGTGTCCAGCCAAAAAAATTAAAGTTTACGAGTTGAAATTCACAATCAATAAACAACTATCACATATGTGAAAACTTTTGAAATCGAAAAGAAGTAGTGACTTGTGTGTTACCACAAAAATGTGTTGTGAAGTCATCGACAGAATAGAAGCAATGCATCAACAAATAATTTTTCAATTTTCTCTTGTAAGTATGAAATCTTGGGGCAAAATATTGTACAAAGAGAAATCTGTGGATTTTTTTTGCGATAAGTGAAGCCGAAATCGGTTCATCTTAATGTGGTGAGCGTTTCGTGTGTTATGTTTGTGGACATGACATTGTTTCGCCAAGGATGGTTTCTTCTTATGAATTTCTATCAAAACGTAATAAAGAAATAAAGTTGACAATGGCATAATGCTGTGGTTTTTGAAATATTCTCCACAGTGATTCCTGTATCCAATATTAGCCAGCACTCTCAATGCCTTTTTTGCATCCTTAATATTTGAATGATATGACATGAATTTTCCCAAAGTTGTACACCATAACTAATATGGGAGTGAAACAGTGAAAAATATAATTTTTTCAATATATTTGCACTAGTGATGTACTTGGTGAAGGACAAATAGAGAACTCGAGGTCTTTCTTTTCAGTTGAGAAATATGTGCAGACCAATTGAATCTATTTTCTAATGTAATTCCCAGTAATGTAACTTTATTAGTTCCACAATCAAAGATAGTTTGATAATTAGCAGAAATCTGGATATATTGTGTCTTGTGATCATTCAGTTCCAGCTTATTAAATAGAAACCACTGATTAGCACTACTAAATACCTTGTCGAGATGAGACTGTAACATTTCATCATTTTTACCCGACAGAATGGAAGTGATGTCGTCCGCAAAAAGAACCAATTTGAACGGCATCATATGATTGCACAAGTCAGTCACATAAATGACAAATAAGAGCGGGCACAAAACAGACCATTGCGGAACGCCATGCTCAATAGTTTGAAAGTTAGATAAGGTACCGTTGAGCAGCACTGCTTGTTGACGTTCAGTAAGATACGTTCTCATGAAATGAAGCGGAGTACCTCTAACTCCGTAATAGTTTTATTTCTCAACAGAATATTTCATGTAAGACGCAGTCGAACGCTTTCGACAGGTCACAAAGCATCAATGCAGTGTGATTGCTCTGCTAAAGTTCCTCAATCACGCCAGATACATCTATTGTTGAGCGCGACTCTCTTAATCCACTTTGGAATTTGCTGAAAAATGTGTTATTCTCAAAGTAGGCATGAAACTGAATCTCAATTATAATTTCGATCCTGAGATACTTCTGGGATATTATGGGAGTTGAAATATTTTGGGAAACCTGAAAACTGATTTTTTGCAAGATAAGATCATATCATAGATGGAAAAACACTAAACAGTTGTATTCATCATCTCACAACTTATTGCATTATAATCATACCCATTTCTGGCACTTATATTGAACGTTTTTCTAGTGTTTTTTTTTATAGAAAGTTCTTGTCTTAGTGGTCCCCTCTCTAGCAATACCATATATGTTTTCTAATGAGTAGTATATCATTTAGTTGGACACCACCAAGGACAGTTTGAAAACTGAGAAAGAGGGGAGAAATCAGAAAAAACAGCTTATGCAATGGTGGGGTGATCGGTTTCATTTCTTCCCACAAAAGGATACCTATTCCTCTGATATCATCCTTCACTTATAAGAATGAATAACGTATTCCGAAAACACTTCATTGTGTGATTTTCACTAGACAGTTTCACAAAAACGCAACACGTGTTTCGACATACAATGGCTTCCTTATTCTACAATTTCAAGTACCTGGATTTCAAGTACCTGATTTTTTACCTAAGTTTGTAATGAATTAACGGAGAGTTATTTAATTCTAATTGATCATTCAGTAAATTACCCGAATTCCTGAATCTATTGATTTCTAAACATTCTAGAAGATTGAGTTTCAAACTATTCTCTTCCAAATGTAACACATCGTATTCATGATTGAACTCATGTCCTTCTGCTGAAAGGTGGTTTGCAAATGTGGAATTGGTCTTTCTATTTACAAAACTACTTCTATGTTCTTTAATTCTTTGGAAAAATGTTCGTCCAGTTTGGCCAATATACAGTTTTGGACAAGAGCCACAAGTCAGCTTATATACTCATGATCTATCCAACAACGAAGTTTTGTCTTTATTGTTTTTAATAAATTTACTTAAATTATTATTCGTTCTGTAAGCTACGTTTACGCCTTCTCTCTTCAAAAAACGGGCAATATTCCTAGTTGGTTCACCCAAATATGCCATTGTCCTATAACTGACGTTATCGCATCTTGAATATGTGTAGACCAAGTCCAGGGCTTGCTCTCGAAGTTTTTGGAAAGAATGGCGTTCATAATATCCACTTTATATCTCCCTATAACTGGAACTCCCTATCAGATAGTGGAATATTCAATAATCTGTGAAGCATACTATTGAATGCAGAAACTTTATGCTGGTAAGGGTGTGTGGAGGAATTATGTATGATAATGTCTGTGTAAGATGGTTTGTGGAAAATTGCAAATTCAAGTTTATTGTTATTTTTCGTAATGGTTGAGTCAAGGTAATTTATTGAATCATTTACCTCCCTCTCAGTGGTGAATTTTATTGACGGGTGGATGGAATTGGCATATTCCATGAACTTGCCTAATTGCTTATCGGTACCAGTTAAACATACTAAGATACTGTCTACGTATCTCTACCAGTACAAAAAACTGTTAGCTAACTGATTATAATGGATGTAATACTCTATGTTATCCATTTAAATTTCCGCCAGCAAGGGACTCAAAGGGTTCCTCCCATGAGAATGAATGTTTATGGTGAGGGTAGGCATCAGTTCAACCATCAAAAACCGGGTACCTCATGGTTCAATTGAGCAAATAACTGAAATTTCTAGGGCTAGTTTACCAAAATTTGATTCTGCCTCATTCAGGATGGGCATATATATATAGGGACATCCAACAAGGCCTTCCAAACTTTGACAATTAACAACGGACATCTTGTTAAGGCTTTGTCTGTCAAATCAATTTTCATTTATTTGAACTGTTTTGCAAATGAATGGATATGTCATTCAACAACACGTGCTAATAATAAAATTGTTCGATCAAAATGGGGGTTCTGTTCATACCAGGCGCTTCGCCCATTCAAGTCCACTGGTCCAGTGGACCCGTATGTCGATGTAATGCAAAATCCGCAGAAAACATCGCCGTACTCTGTGAAAGGGTGCAGGAGAATCCGAAGCAGTCGATTTCGCGTCGCTCACAAGAACTCTGCCTTCCGCAGACCACAAATGGGCGAGTTTTGCGTCATGACTTGGGCCTGCACCGGTTAAGAATTCAATTGACACAGGAATGGGAGAAAAACGACTATAGACAACGACACGTATCCGCTGAATGGGCTCTGGTGCAGTTGGCAACTGACCCTAATTCTCATAGAAAAATGATCTTCAGCGATGAGGCCCATTTTTGGATGAACTGGTTCGTGAACAGAACAGAATTGTCAAATTTGGGACGGTACTAATCCGCATAAGATCCAAGAGCGTCCAATGCATCCCGAAAAGGTCACTGTTTATTTTGGATTTTGGGCTGTCAGCCTCTTCAGTCTATATTTTTTGAGGACGACGTTGGCTATGCTATCATTGTCAACGGCGAGCACTATAGGTCGATGGTTACTAACTTTTTTTGGCCTGAATTGGATGATCCATACACCAACGATATGTGGTTTCAACAAAACGGCGCTACATACCACACAGCTCATGTCACATTGGATATTCTGCACAAGTGATTTCAGGGCATGGTCATCTCACGTAGAGGATATGTGAAGTGACCATCGCGATCGTGTAATTTGACTTACTTAAATTTCTTCTCATAGAATTTTCTTCAGTCGCAAGTGTATGCGTATAAGCCATTAACCACAACTGTTCTCATAGCTAATATTACCCATGCTATCAGCCTAATTTATGCGTCAGGGTCATGGAAAATTGAACGGCATCAAGATGTATTTCAAATGAGCGAGACAGTGACGTCATCACACTAGTCAGTTTGCGCTTCTCACCTCGCCAGACAAGACAGACAGACCACTCAGTCAGCAGAATGCACCAAATTGTCACGTGGTGTCCTCAAACTATCACCCAACTAGCTGGGCGGTAAGACAGCCAATCAGAGTGTATCAAATTGTGACGTAGCATCCTCAAACGATCACCCAGCTCGCCACCTAATCAGAGCGCACGCTTCTGCATCTCAGAACACCGTGGCGGGAGATTTGAATTTTCTGTGGATAGAAAATTCACAAGCAAACAGACAATCAGGATCAGGCGTATTCCTCAATGAGACATACCACCCAGTCACGTGGCGCGCTTACATCAGCCCATCTTTTCGCTCATCACATTTTTTTTCGCCACAGACATGACGTCATAAAAAAGTTTCCGTTGGAGAATTGAACGCAGGTCGTTGGTGTGACTGACTTGACCTTTAGTCTCGACAGCACCGTTAGATATTGAAAGTTATTGTGAACTATTGATAGTGATGGCTTTGATCATTGCTTTTCGTCATTAACACATTTGAATTATACTTATGATCCCTGTTCAGTTGATAAAACATATTTATTTCTGTTTGAAGTTGTATTGAGAAAAACAACTATGACAGAGTTGGAAGTGACTTATCAGTGGATAGCGTCAGTATTTGAGAGATAACGAGTCGGGCGCGCTTGGAATGATATGGGAACAAAATTGGATATACAGGGTGTTGTTTCAAAACACACCAATCAAAGCGAAAAAACATGATCGCCATTAGATTATTTGAAAGATAGTGTGTTGTCTTTTGTGAAATAAAAGAAATGGGGGGTGTTGTGAAAAATAAGTATGGAAGTTAGTGGAGCAAGAGAGGGTAACGTGCGATTTAACATGTCAGAAAGACACTGAGTTTCGTTAACCAGATTACCATCATTAGAAATTGAACAAATGTAAGTGAACATAACAGAAAAATTTCAATGGAGTGTCGTTGGAGAAAGCGTTTCAACGTTTGTTTCCCTTCATACCCAAGAACTGTGTCTCTTCATTATTTTTTAGACCCATCTTTGCTCATATCCCCTACCAGAAAAGATTTGGATGAAGAGCCTTCTTCTTTGAAGAACTTTGAAGAACCATTCAAATTTTTTAAACGCTCCATTCAGCAGAAAGAAAATAGGCAACGTTGATGTCAACGTCAAAGTCAACTCGATTCACCTATGATGGAGAGTTCATCATTGATATTTGTGAAAATCATAAGAGACTCAAGTTTTAATTGGTGTCCTGTATGAGGTGTCGCATCATTTGAATTTGTCTAAATAATTTAAGGAAATAATGACTAAACACTATAATTCGCAAGGTCAAGCACGTGAGAATTTTAGTTCACCTGATTCACTACTATTCATCACCATCACTTCAAGAAAATATTTGTGGACAAACACAAACTTCCCAATTTGGTAACTGATAATCGTTTTTCACATATTGCTCTTACTGAATTCAATTTCACAATCAGGGAAAGAAACTTTCATTCCACTATCTGAACTAAAACGAAATTCTCCTTCAATGTTATGTTCCTGTTTGAAATTGCCAAAATAACTTTGTTTTTCAATTTCAAGCTATTTCCGGAACTGTTATTAGCGATGACAATAACATTCCAAACATATTTCACTTTTTCTTAAAAACCCCAGAACAAACAAAAAGCAATAAGCTCGTGAAACAATTTATTATGGAAGCATGCGAAGATTTTTCATTGAGATATAATAAGAACAAAACTTATCCGCAATATAAAAGAACTTTCGTATCGCTTAGCCTCCAAGAATAACAGGATTCTTCGAAATAAAGAGTTCCGTTTCCAAATCTCGTTCAGAATTGAACATATGCAGGCGATATGCCCATTCGGATATTTCTCTACATATTATTGGATTTTCATAATATGTAGTTCAGACTTATTCGACTGTGAAATTGATATCTATTTAGTTTGGGAACCATCGCCAGATCGGGAGTGAATATATAAAAATTGGATTTGTATGCCATCACCTCGTATTTATTCATTCATAGGAAAAATGAAGGGAAAGAGTGCTATCTTCAGTTTCAGCTAATACCTACAGCAGAGTCGACATATAGAAAGCTTTTCAGAGAATGTAATATATTATAAACAGAAGAGGAAGATGTGACACTTCAAGTATATGCTATTGAAATTGCTAGGATAACTAACTTGTTCTCCAACTATATCAGTGATATTTTCGTTATGACTTATCAGACCTGAATCCGTTGATGAGCATACATATCAAATCTTGGAAGATGCCGCACAACAGGTACAAATCTCCTTCTTCTGAAACATTTTGTTTCCACTATTAGAAAAACAAAGTCCGCGCTGGGGAGCTGTATTATCAAAAGTCCCGTCTGCTATTGCGGCTGACGTCACCAGTGGTATATTCGTTGACTCCAAAATGAAACCTTAACGCATCTATTACTGAATACGTCTGACCCAGTAGCAGACGAATCTTTGGTGTAGCTCAAGTAAACGATATAGTGCAACTTACCTACCAATAGTTCCCCTTTAATAATATAGTTAGGGAGCTAACTAATTTCGTTATTCAATAATCATTTCTGATTATATAAAAGTCAAAATAACTATATTATATATAATAAGAAATATAATGAATATTTCGTTTATATAGATGAGTGAGAAAGTAGGGATTCAAATAACAGAGTGATGATTGAACATACTTCTGAATACTACTCACTCTCATATATATATATATATATATATATATATATATATATATATATATATATATATATATATATATACAATCGATTGCTTCAAAAACACTTCACTAACTTTCTTCAAAAGCTGCTGATAATTTCTCTTCCATATTCTCTGTTTCACTATCACTGTCGTCATTTGAATCAATAATGAATTCATTTCCACCATCAATATGGAAGTGTCCAATCTCCATATAGTCTTTTTCAAGTAGAATTACTTCTTTAATCCTTTTCTGACAGTCTTATTTTTACGCCTGATGATTTCCCCAAATCAACTCGCATTGTTCACCATCACTATTGGAATTACTACACAGAAAAAAGTCTGCGTTGTTATTACTATCAGTACTTGTCCAAGGACGCCACATTTTGAACAGATAACAAGAATTATAACTGCACCAATATCGAATTTCAACATTCAAATCGCGATCAGTTCCTGAACTGAACATTTACAACACGACGGCTCGGATTCTATACCAGTTACTACGACTTCACTACCAGTTCCATTCAACTGTGGCTTTCAAGTTCGGATTTTCTCTCTGATCGTGATTCCAGCCGTAAAAGCTTATGTTCTTATATTTTTTCCAGTCAGTTGAATTAAAGAATATTTATTATGACGAACTGAATAATTTACCAAATTTTCTGCAATTACCACTGTTCTTAGTTACAAATAATTTGGCAGTGGTTTCTCAACGTCTTCAAAATGCGTGAAGACTTGCATTTTTTGTATTCATTTATTTTGTTGAAAAATTAATAAACCAATTGGTGGAATAAAGTATACTGTTTGGTAGTCTACCTAATATGTCCCCAAAAAAAGAATATAAATTGTAAATGTACTGAAGTTGCAGTGTCGCTGCAAATCCACACTATTCCCAACAATCTCCCGTTTTCTATCCCCAAGTTCCGCAAAATCTGAAAGAGACCTTGGGTGGGTCAGACCAACTGCACTAGGGCTGCTTTATGTTTTTCCGGAACCTGGTCGCCTGGAATAGCCACTGGAACGAGGCTGACTACCACTGACTCCTAATTTCCTATTCGTAGAATATTCCCTACCCCTGTCTGCTGGTGGCTGTACTAACTCAACTTTTTCATATTTTTTTCCACTCTACCAGGTGTCTGGCTAGCAATAAAAGAGCTTGAATTCCAGAATATCCCCTGTAATACGAAATAATATGAAAAAAAACAACAAACAACAACGAATACATGATTAATGAAAAAAATGAACTATAAGAAAGAGAAGAACCACATATGGATAAAAACGTTCGTAAATATGTGTAAAAGAAAACAATTAATGAGATTTTACTCGCCAAAAAACCTATAGTGAAAAGTACGCTGAAACGCGAGTTTCCTTTTAAACCAGCTTTCAATTCAATATACCGTAATAGCTATCCGATGGTTGTGGCTACAAAATGAATGTTCGAGATTTGCAATGGCCTAGCCCGGCAAATGTGTATTCTGTTCTATCTATCATTTCCGAACAAATACGTACATGTATTCAATTCTATGTTCAGAATAAACATATGAAGCCTCACGTCAGAAAATGAGGCTGAAAATCTATTTTACGCATGAGAGGGGTTGATGTAAACACTCTGGACCTCGAGTTTGTTCATTATCCTAGTAAAACAGTATTCAAAACTAATATGATAGGAACCAGTTGAGTTTCATTCGAGATAAAATCATCAGAAATGAATGTTGGCACTCTCTTTCCACGTAACGCATAATTTGATGTTGGTATGATTGAACGTTAAGTCATTAAACTCTTTTTACTTCCCTACTAGTGTGTGGAAAAGTCTGCTATCTGAATCCTCAGTAATTTTGAACCGGAATCCTGCGGTGACGCACATCACTCCTCGGTTTTCTGTTATTGAATTCCGAACTGTTTTCGATTTTCTCGCACTAGATTCGCCCGATTTCTCTCTATATCTTTACTCACTACACGGTTGAAACAATTTTTTCCACTTCTGCTGAAATCACATGATAATCAGGTCCGCCGTTTTATCGCTCAAAACCAGAAAAACAGCTATTTAGACTTATACGGTGATAATATTCTTCGATAAATACGTTATCGCGGAATTGAAACTATTACGCACTAAAATAGATTGAAGCTGCCTGATAAACAGATAAGACACGCGTGATGAAGGGAAGTTGCAATTGCGTTGTTTTTTTTTCAATGACAAAACACAAGAGCGGTGTGCTACTTTGTGAATAATTTCGAACGTTGAGGTTACATTTACGTTTCACTTATTTTTATATAATAATAATAATGTTTATTAAGATTCAAATCACAAAAAGAAATAACTGAAGTGATATATTTACTTGAATAAACATCGTAGAAACCACAGAAGCATCTGACGTTGCCAAACAGACGTATATCATGTAAAACTCACAAAACACTTATATAAGTAAATTATACCCAAACTGCCAAGAACACAATATAGTCAAGTACAGAAGCATCAATTACACAGGTAAACTTTCAGAAAATATTCAAAATCATTTCTCTAAGTACAAAATATCAACAGCTTTCACAAGTAATAGTGATTTAGGTAGAACTCTGTTTGATGCAAAACCAAACGGGATAACATGAAAAATTCGGGTGTATATAGAATAGAGTGTGGCGAATACTCGGCAGTATGTACAGGCCAAACCGGTAGAAATTCTGACATGAGACTGTGTGAACACATCTGCTTGTACAAAAAATCTACAATGTACGAACATCTTCAAGAATCTAAACACAAGATAAATAAAGATAACCTCAAAATATGTAATGAGGAAAAAAATGAATTTGTTGGAGGCCATGGAAATCAACAAATCAATTGAAAATCAGAAATATATACCCCTAAACGAGAAACTCGATTTATGTAGGTCTCCTCTCTTGAATTTATAAGTTAAACAACCCCTAGAATTTTCAGTGTGGAATTTTAAAGTTGGCATCCTGGTTTGCCCAACTACCTGTCTTTCAAATACCTGTCCTTGCAGCATACCTGAAAATTCTATAAAACCCAGGTTTCACACTTCAGATTTCAGTTTTATACTCGATAATGGGGTCAAACCCGAAACCGGTCATGTAAATAAAATTAACCAGTGATAATTAGACAAAGGTGTTTTTATTCATTTCATTATAGTGAACATTTTTTTCTTGAAGGTGATTTCTCTCAAGGAGATGGTATGAGAGCATGTGGTAGTTGGAATAAAATAATAAGCTCTAAATTATGAGAGGTTGAAGTACTTGGCTTTTTATACCCCTTCCAACGGGTAGTCCATCCATACAAAAAAAGTTTCGCATCATTTTAGACTTCTCCGGAGTATTCCATAATGATGTGGAATACATCTGAACGTTCGAAACTATTCCCAAATATTCTACAACATCCCAGAATGTTCCGGGATGTTCTGGAATATTGTGTAATACTCTTTTCGAATATTCAAGACCGTTTT